>NC_081182.1:136055935-136791625 GCF_029867415.1 Vicia villosa
AACCGCGCGGTTCGGGTTCGGTTTGCGGTTTTCATTTCACAAAACCGAACCAAACCAAACCGAACCGCATATTTAACTTAAGTTTTGAATTTCTATAATTAATTAATTATATTTCCAAATCCAAATGCAATATTTCACGTGACTCACTCCCTAGTTCCTATTCAACTTCATTCTCTCACTTACTCTAGGGTTTTTCTTCATCTCTTACGGTCTTCCTCGCCGTCGTTTCAACTTCCACTGGGTCTCGCCATCTCACTCAATCTCATCTCACGATCTCAACTCTCAAATCTCATCGTCTGCAATCAACAAAGGTGAGTGTGAAACTCTAATTTTTTTTTTCAATTTTCGTTTCTGAAAGATTCTGTACATTTCCTCTGCAAATTTTTTTCAGTTTCCGTTTCTGAAAGATTCTACATAGTTATTTATTTTTTGTTTCTGCAATTTTTTTACTTCAGATATTAGATATGACTACTATTGATAAGGAAAAGGAAATGAGTTCTGATGTTGGCTCAAATGTTGGTGCTTCTATATCGATGACCGAAAATCAGGTATTGAATATGATTTTTATTTGGGATTATATATTTTAGATTTTGTTGGTAGATTTTGTTGTTACTGAATATGATTTATTTGGTATTTTAGATATTAGATTTTGTTTGGATTATATACAAAATGCAATGTTTAGATATTATATATTAGATTTTGTTTGGAAAGTGTAATACGTAAATGCAATGAGGTGAAAATTGATGTTTGTAGTGTTTGTGTATCTTTTTCTTCTCTGCGAATGGATTTCTTCTACTGCACAATTTTGACTTGTTAGAAAATATTGTGTCTCTGCCATTCATGATTCAATATGTACTAATTATTCACCTAAGGTACTTTGATAGTGAAAGAATTAAGATGAGATTAGGTGATGAGAATAAGGACAAACTATGATTATTCACTTTTTTTCTAGTTTTATACAAAGTTCTTTTCTACTAACAATGCAGGCTGCTTATTTTATGGCCAGTCAAATAATACCAATGCTTTTAGTTAACTGCTGTTAAATATTAGTTGTTCAAAGCCAATTGTTTCCTAATATATAGTGCTCAACAATTACTTGAAGTGATAATATGATTTATTCACTCTTGTGCAATAAGTTCAGCTTGTACTTGTGCTACGCAGGGCCTGACTGGAATCTTTTATTTTTAATATTTAAATGTGTTGCTTGGTTCCTTTTTAACCATTGAGATTTAAATATCTTTACTAGCAAGTATTAACAAACGTAGTGGTCACTGTAACTAGCAAGTACTGCTAAACTAAACTAATTAGTTTCAATGAATGAATAAATATAATGACAACAGAGCCATAATGATTTTTTGTTCATCTTATTTACAGGCTGAAAATAATCCATCATCAATGCCTACAACAGAACCACCGCCTCAAACTATTGGTCAAGGTGACAAAGATCAATGTGGCAATGTTCAAAACATCAAGAGAAGGAAAACCGGGGAAGCATCTACAAAGACAAATGATGTTTCTAATGCTGATGAGCCAGGTAAAAAAAAACCTTGTAGGCCTAAATCCTGGGTTTGGGAGCATTTTGATAAAGTAGATGGTAGGGCTGTGTGTAAGTGGTGTAAAAATACATCTTATGCTGCTGATTCACACAGAAATGGAACCTCCAATTTATCAAATCATTTAAGAATACAATGTAAAAAAATTTCCCAAAAATCTTGATCCTAACCAAACTGTTCTTAGTGTTCAAGATAATAAAGGAACTAGTAGTACTGGGGTTGTTGCTGTCCATTTTGATGGTGATTTGTGTAGACAAGCTTTAGCTAGAATGTTAATTGTGGATGAGTTGCCTTTTTCATTTGTTGAAAATGAAGGATTTCGTTATTTTATGAGTGTTACACAACCTAGATTCGTGCTTCCGGGAAGAATTGCAATTGCTAGGGACTGTTTGAACCTTTACACTAGTGAGAAACATAAGCTGAGAAACATGTTTACTAAGACAAATCAAAGTGTCTCCTTAACAACGGATACATGGACATCTGTGCAAAATATTAATTATATGGTTCTTACTGCACATTTCATTGATGAAAATTGGAAGATGCATAAAAGAATTCTAAATTTTTGTCCAATCACGTCTCATAGGGGGGAGGTAGTTGGAAAAAAGATTGAGAAGTGTTTGGAGGGTTGGATGATAGATAAGGTTTTCACCATCACGGTTGATAATGCTAGTTCAAATGATCTTGCTATCGTTTACCTGAAAAGTAGAATGGAGGACTGGAATTCACATCCATTAAAAGGGGAGCATTTACACGTTAGGTGTTGTGCTCACATTTTGAATCTTGTTGTTGGTGACGGGTTGAAGTTGAAGGACATGCATTCTTCAATTTCCAAAATTAGGATTGCGGTTCGATTTGTTCGTGGATCAGCTAGTCGTTTGGATAGGTTTAAGGTATGTATTAAAGAAGCTAGGATACAAGACAAGTCTACTGTGCAATATGATTGTCCCACTAGATGGAACTCTACCTACATAATGCTTGAAAGTGCATTGAAGTTTCAAAAGGCATTTAAGAGGCTAGGTGAGAAGTGTGTTGAGTATGCAATGTTGGAAGGTGGTGTCCCAAATAATGATGATTGGGAAAATGCTAAGTGTTTTGTGAAATTTCTGAAGTTGTTTTTTGAAATCACTAAGAAGGTGTCAGGTTCAACTTATGTGACATCTTCTACATATTTCTTGGAACATTGTAAGATATTGGATGCATTTAATATTTGGATGGGATGTCACAAAGATGACCCAGTACTTGCAAAGATGGCTACCAATATGATAGGTAAATATAATAAGTATTGGGGGGGACGTCTCAAAGATGAATCTATTGGTCTTTATTGCTGTAATTTTTGATCCTCGTCGTAAATTTCAATTTGTTAGTTGGGGATTGCATCAATATTATGGGAAGGAGATTGCTGATTCTTTGTGTGGTAAGGTAAAGGATACTTTAACTAGTATATTTGAAAGCTATAGTCGAAAAGGTCAAGCAGAAAGTGTTGCACAAGAAGTCGAAGTATTAGAATTTGGTACATCTTCAGATGTGGATGATAAATTTGAGATGGACATGGATCAAGATCCAAATTTGAGTAAAAATGAAGTGGATTTGTATCTCACGGAGCCTAGGGAGAAGAAAAATCCGGATTTTGAGATTTTAAATTGGTGGAAGGTGAATTCTACCAAATACCCTACCCTTGGTCTAATAGCTAGAGATATATTGGCTATGCCAATATCAACTGTTGCTTCAGAGTCTGCTTTTAGCACAGGGGGTAGAGTTCTTAGTAATTATAGGAGCTCTCTTACACCTCACACTGTTGAAGCTTTAATCTGTGCACAAAATTGGTTAAGATCTTCACCTTTGTCAGTTGATATTGAGGAGCATTTGGAAGATCTAGAGAAGCTCGAAGAAGGTATATATGTATATAATTGATTCTATTTATTCAAATTTAATTGTTTGTTATGTCTAACTTTTGTTATATTTTATACATTCTTAGAGTTAGCTCCGATTCCACAATTGAATGAGGGGCTTTCTGATATTGAATCTGATTAGTAGATGTGCTTCAAAAGGAAATGAAATGGTATGTTCGATTTATAATTTTTTTTAAATCTTTTTATTCATAAGTCAATTAATCTGACACAATTTGCTCAATTATGATATGTAGATGGAGTCATGGAGAATTGGAGATAGAGACAATGTTACTTTGGTGTAATATGATATGTAGATGGAGTCATGGATATGGAGACAATATAATTTCTTTTGGTATTGTGATGAAGACATTGTTACATTATAATGTAATTGATATTTATTTTGGTAGTCTGATACTTGATACTTCTTTTGGTATTGAGAAAAGTTGTACCAGATGATGTATGCTTTGATTTAATGAGCTTCCTGAACTTAAGTAGATAACTTTCAGTTTATACCAGTTCTGAATTTTTATACCAGTTTATGTTGGTTTGCAGCAGTTTTACTTTTGGCCTGTAATAGTGTTGTGTCGGTCTTTATAATGTAGTGATGCTTATCACTTTAATATACTTATGCTTGGTATCATGGTGTAATAACGTTGTGTACCTATTACACTAGCATCTCTTATGCTAGTTAAAGTATTAATATGAATATCTTTTTACCTTTTTCAAAAAAAAGTAGTTAAATGGTACTACTTGTGTGCTTAAGAGTATGGTTGAACAATGGACCATTGTTTATTTATTATGTGGACATTCTTTTGTATGGTAGTATTATTTTGACATTGAATCATTTTTATTTATATTTTTATTTCAGTATATTTTTATTTTATCGTATAAACCGCAACTCACCGAACCAATCCTAACCGCATTGGTTTGGTTTGGTTTGGTTTGGATGACTTTTTAAAAACCAACCGAACCAAACCGAACCGCATGAATTTTTATCTCGCGGTTAGGATGACTTTTTTGCTCAAAACCGAACCAAACCGCACCGCGAACACCCCTACTTGCTTCTGATCTGATGTTTGTGTATACAACGTTTGAATATCATCAGAGTCAAATAGCTTGGTGCAGAGCATCTTCTTGTCTTCTGACCTTGAAGAGCTTCTGAGCGTGATACCATGAGAACTTCAATGCTTCTGCTTCTGATCTCAAGTTCTTCTGATGCTTCCATAGACCCATGTTCTGATTCTGCTTGACCATCTTCTGATGTCTTGCCAGACCATGTTCTGATGTTGCATGCTGAACCTTCTGAGTCAAAGCTTCTGAGCGCTGATTTGTGCATACTCTATATATATTTCTTGAAAGGGAAATTGCAGTGTATTAGAGTACCACATTATCTTATACAAAATTCATATCCTTGTTATCATCAAAACTAAGAATATTGATCAGAACAAATCTTGTTCTAACAATCTCCCCCTTTTTGATGATGACAAAAACATACATAAATGATATGAATTTGCAATCAGAAAAGAACAGACGGAAAAGGACAATTACACAGCTATAGCATAAGAATATAGACAATGCGTGAATATGTCTCCCCCTGAGATTGATAATCTCCCCCTGAGATAGATAATCTACCCCTGAAATAAATACTAGAAGAATTTTAATAATAAAAGACTTCCCTGAGTATTTCAGTAGAGACGTTCACATATGCTTAGGTCTTCAGAACATTCATGGCTTCTGATTCTTGCTTCCATAGGACAGCTTCAGAACTTGAATTTCTTTAGATCTCCAGAACACTCACAGCTTCTGATTCCTGCTTCCATCGGACAGCTTCAGAACTTGAATTTCTTCGATCTTTAAAACATTCACAGCTTCTGATTCCTGCTTCCATTAGGACAATTTCAGAACTTGATTTTCTTTGATCTTCAGAACATTCACAGCTTCTGATTCCTGCTTCCATCGGACAGCTTCAGAACTTGAATTTCTTCGATCTTTAGAACATTCACAGCTTCTTATTTTTGCTTCCATCGGACAGCTTCAGAGCTTGAATTTCTTCTTACATCACTTCATGCTAGATTGTATCAGAACATTGTTGAATGTACCAGAGCGTCATCAGAGCATCTCTACATCCTGAAATGTTACAGACCAAACTAAACGACAAAAGTCAGCATGAATGATTCAGAATATGAAATATCTATCAGAGCATATGGACTGCATCTGATCATATATAATGTGTTTTATTAAATATATCAATTTGTCAGAACACGCATAAAATGTTTCAGAGCATATAAAAATATGCATCAGAACATATAAAGCATTAGAATGAAAAGAATATTCTATCATCAGAATATCAGAACATTCTTCCTTCTTGCTTCTTGCTTCTGATTCTGAAGCTTCATAGCACTCAGCTTGCTTCAAAATCCAAGAGCTTGATTATCTAGAATTGCCTTTCCTCATGGATTTGCTTCTGGTGTTAAGCCTTTGAGATTGTCTTCAATCCTGCAAAACACTTAGACACACATATCTTGCAAATTCTGTTAGAGGTGTAGGGACTTTCTTCCCGGTAACTGATAATATTAATCAGATCATTTATCACATTTTTCTCCCCCTTTTTGTCATAACATCAAAAACATAAAAGATTCAGATAAAAAACAAGACAATAGGAAAGAAACATAATTTTTTCATTGATTGATATGGAAGAAGTACAAAATAGATGCAGAAAAAAGCAGATGCAACAAAGAAAGAAAAAAAAAACTGCAAAGACCAAAGACTAAGACCCTAGCCTAGACACAATCTGCGCCAGCATGTCATGAATCCCATCAGTGCTTGCAGTTTGCCTTGCCACGAAGGAGCGAAACTCAGCATTGGTTTCTTCTTGTTTATCCAAACGAGAAGCCAGCTCAGCTTGATTCTGATGTAAAGCCTCCAAGGTCTTCACCAGAACTGAGGGTTCACCAGAAGAAGAAGCACCAGAACTTCTGCCTATAGGGACAGCAGTCTCAGCAGGGCGAACTTCTGGAAGGTCTTCAGCTTCTGCACCTTCCATCTCAACATATGAGTTTGACTCAGAAGCGGCCTCAGCATATTCTGGTTCAGGCAACTCAGAAGCTCCATCTTCCAACGCCTGAAGAATAGCTGCTAGGTTTGTTGGAGGGGTTGGACCAGCAACTTCTGCAGGATAAACCACTTCTGGAAAGACCATGTGAGGAGCGCTTTCAGAAGGGTTCATTCTGAACCAGTTAAACAACCACTGAAAATCTCCAGTCAGAACTGGATTCCTTGGTCTCCAGACCACAATGTCTCTGCAGGGATTTTCTTCATCCAGTTCATCTGCAGGTATCCTCTCTTCAAGAACTCTTCTGTTCCTGATGAGATGGTGATAGCTGCTATCACCAGCTTCCAAAAGAAGACCACGAGCACCAGGTGCTTCAGCCATGATTCTTCTCTGGACATCCATAGCCCTAACCAGAAAATCCTGGCGAAAAGCTTCCCAGAGGTTGCAAGTAGCAGGCTCATCCAGATTGTTGAGGTGTGCAGCACCCAGAATCTCCAACCAGCTATTTACATCAGAGTGTAAAAGCTCTAGATAGTTATGAGTGGTAGGTGTTGGAGGATTAACAGTGAATCTGGAATCAGGATATAAACAGCTATAGGGGTTAGGTGTTCTGGTGGGTATACGGTGTGAGAGAGATGAAGATATATATGTGGGATGATTTGAGGAGGAAGGGATATCAGAAGGTGAGAGAAGGATGGTAGATATGGGGGTAGGGTTGAGAGTTTGTGGTGATGATGGTGGTTACAGATAGTTAAGTGAAGAGGATGAGGTGGTGGAGGTCTGTGTAGAGGGAGGTGATTGAGGGATATCTTCAAGAGGTTCGAACACACGTCTGGAGTAGTTTCCAGACATCATAGCTTCAAAAGGATTCACCTTGAGAGGATCGTAGGTGATCCTTGTCTTCTTTGCTTCATTTTCAGATTCTTCGGTTGCCTTTCTCTTTTGTTTGTGATCTGTTGCTTGGTTTGACGAGCTTGAAGAAGGATTCATGGCGAAGTGCAGATAGACGAAGAACTGCTAGGGTTTATGATATGAATGTAGAGAGTGTGAATACAAGATCACACTCACAAAGATGTTTTTGATTCATGGAAAACTCAACAAGCGCACAAGTAACAAGGCACAAGCAGAAGAACTCAAAGAAAAGCAAGCATTGATCACTTATGACAGAGCAGGTCGACCTACTATGCGTATAGGTCGACCCAACACAAGCAAAACAAGAAGGATGCAGAAAAACAGCAGCTAGGTCGACCTACTGTCAACCTAGGTCGACCTAAAATGGAGAAAATCTCATACACTTCTGCTAGGTCGACCCACATATCAACTAGGTCGACCTAAACTGAAGAAATATCCCAAAACTCATTTGAAGAGAATTCTGGTCGACCTACTTTCCAAACAGGTCGACCTAACTGGGAGCAAATATCATTCAAAACTAATGCACCTCTGCTAGGTCGACCTAAGCACTACAAGAGGTCGACCTAATTGATCAAAAATGCCAAAATTTCTGTTCTTCTTTGCTCCAACTGATAAGCGCTCATATATATTGTCCAAGGTTCAATTATTGCAAAAAAAACACCAACGACTGAAAGATACACAAAGTCTTCTCATCTTCGTTCTTCATCATCTCCAACACAATTACACATAATCATTCTTGCGTTGAGGGTTAGTGATCGAGTTCGATAACGTCCATGGAACGGAATTGAAGATTCCTAGTGGGTGAAGATTTGTGGGGTTTTTGGTGAATAAAATCCGAGGGTTTTGTCCTCCAAGATAGGTGTTTCTTGGGGGTTTTTATCAAGAGGTTTCATCAAGGATCCATCTGAGTGTGAAGATTGAAGAACAAGGGTTCAAGGCAATTCAAGACACTGCAGAAAAGGGATCAAGTGAAGCTCTTGGATCACCTTGATCTGGCTCAAGATTAAGGGGGAAGAAGATTCAAAGGATCGACAAATTCGGTTTATTGCTTATCGCTTTGCTTTCTTCTTTGTATAAACTGCTTTCAACATTAATGGAAGATTTCCCAATTTCAATTTGGAATTGGGGGCAGACGTAGTCGTAGTGAGGACGATCGACGAACTGCCTGAACAAATATCGTGTTCTTGTCGCTTTTATCTTTTCATTTACGTTCTGTTCTTATTTGGTCATAATTGCAAAATTGATTAACGATTCAAGTGTTAAAATTGTGAATTAAGGTTTTGCATAAACATCACAATTCACCACATCTTGAATCATCATCAATTTGAACATTATCACCAAGTGTTTGTCTTTTTGCTTATTCCATTATTACTGCATTGCAAACCAAAGTTTGTCAATTTAGAAGTTAATTGATTTTCAGCTGTGAAACATATTGATTCGATAACATATCACTTCATCGTTAATCTCAATTATCTTGTGGTTTTGTCACATATACGACCCTTGCAATAACGGTCCGGAATAGACGCAAGTCGATTCAGAACCGCTTTCGCTTTAGTTTGAAATAATTCCGAAAAACTCTGTGAGATCTATTCACCCCCCCTCTAGATCCTCAGGCCAGCGTCTAACAAGTGGCATCAAGAGCTTGGTTAATTCCGTGCTATGTGAAATACTTATTGGAAAGATGGCTTCCGGACCTAAAGGGGCTCATAATAGAGCTCCAGTTTTCAACGGTGAAAACTACGGCTATTGGAAGGATTGTATGTGTGTCCATATCAATGCAATTGATAGGAACATCTGGACAACTATTGTTAATGGTCCCTTTCAGATCACCATAACAAATGCAGCTGGTGCAGTTGTCCCAAAACCAGAAAATACTTGGGATGCTGAAGATGAAAAGAGATATGCATACGATTGGAAAGCGAAAAACATTCTAATCTCAGCTCTAGGAGTTGATGAATACTATCGCGTTTCCCATTGTAGATCCGCTAAAGCTATGTGGGACACATTGCAAGTTGCCCACGAGGGAACGGATGATGAAAAACTAGCTAGGATCAATACGTTAACTCAAGAGTTCGAACTGTTCCACATGGAAGATGGTGAATCCATCGAAAACATGCAGAAGAGATTCGTTCACCTGAAAAATCGGTTAAATTCTCTTGATAGACCTGTTTCCAATGCAGTTGCTACTAACAAAATCTTAAGATGTTTGAACAGGGAATGGCAACCCAAGGTTACAGCAATAAAGGAAGCAAATGATCTAAACACCTTAGACATTACCACTTTCTTTGGTAAACTAGAGGAACATGAACAACACCTTAAATGCCTTGACATGCATGAGAAAAGAGCAAAGAAAGAAAAGAACATGGAGAAAGAGGTAGAGAAGAAGTCAATAGCTCTAAAGGCTTCAAGCTCCAAGACCTCAAGACAAGAGCTAGAGGATAGTGATACAAGTGATGACGAAGACTCCGATGATGAGGAAATGGGACTGTTTGTGCGAAGATACAACAAATATCTAAAGAAAAATGGAGCAAAACATTCTGACAAAGGCTTGATCAACTTTAGAAAACAATCAAACAAGTTCAAACAAGATGACAACAACAAAGGAAAAATCAAAGGCCCTTGCTTTAATTGTGGGAAAGTCGGTCACTACAAACCGGATTGTCCATACCTTAAGAAGGAAAAAGAGAAGAACCAAAGCAAAGGTCATAACAAATCTAAGAGAGCCTACATAGCATGGGAAAGTGATTCATCTAGTGAAAGCTCATCAAGTGATGAAGAAGAATCAGCAAACCTATGCTTTATGGCTCATCAACACAAGAAAAAGAAAGCTGTAAGTTATCTTAAACCTGAACTCGTAGATAAGGTATCTCATTCTCAACTAAAACTTGCTTTTGAAGAATTACATAGAGATGCAATTAAAGCTTTCAAACTTTTGGCCTCAAATAAGAAAATCTTTTCATATCTTGAATCAAAAGTTGAGAAAACCGAAAAGGATATGGAAGCTTTAAAACAATCTATGCTAGACATTCAAAAGGATAAAGTTGAAATAGATCCTACATCATGGTTTGGTTGTGAGACATGTCACATTTGGCAAAAAGAAGTAAGAGATCTAAAAGCCAAGTTAGACAAGGCTCTACAACCAAAAGTGACTTTTGCGGTTGATCCAAATAAGTTCAAAAGATCGTATACTCCTTTATATAGTAAATACACTTTTGTACCAAAAGTATCAACTAGCAAAACAGCATATTCTCATCATATTACCTGTCATTATTGTTGCAAAAAGGGTCATACCATTGAAAAATGCAAATTTAGGAGGATTTTAGTTCCTAAAGGAGTATTTCAATGGTTGCCTATGTGCAACAATTTATGTACTCACCACCTAGGACCCAATGAAGATTGGGGACCTTCCACTCTAAATTAATTTTGCAGGAAAAGTGTCTTGACATCGCCGAAAGGTGATGATCCCTTGATAGCTGATGCTCAAGACACATAAAGGAAGACATATCACTCTTGGTATGTCATCTATGAAGACAGCAATCAAAGAACTATACTTGGCAAAGGAAATGTAGGTGACCTGGCCACCACTAATGTATAAGATACATCACAAATACAAGTTAACCCGAAAAACACAAAGGACGCATTACTTGATGAGCAATTGGCAAATTGCATTGCAAGGAAATTTAAACCTATTCTAAGCATAATAATGTTTGGGACCCTGTCCCACATCCGGGAGAACATCAAGTAATCGATACTAGATGAGTTTTTCGCAAAATCAAGCAACCAAGACATGAAACATTCTATCAAGACAAATTCATCATCAAATCTAGGATTGTGGCACACTGACAAGAAGATCCCACATAATGATGACAAAACACCTACACATTGAGAAAGCGGTAACATGTTCATTGTTCACTTCCAAAAATTTTATTGATACTATAATATGCTATCAATTAACATGCTTATAGTGACTTCATGTATGTTTATCCATATATCTCAATTACATATATGTGTCTATCATCTCCATTCATAACATATCATGTTTTGGGCATACAAGCAAGTAACTAAGCATAAATGCATCATATAGTAACATCCCTAAGGCATTTCAAACATTTGAAGCAACTTAGGTCGACCTACCTTGCATCTGAGTCGACCTACAGAAGAAAACTTTTAGCAGAAACAAAAAATGCTCAGTTACGTCGACCTACCCATATTTTAGGTCGACCTAAATTGATCCTTTTTCTCACTGCTTCTGTCAGGTCGACCCAGCCTTCATTTAGGTCGACCCACTGCTGTAAAAATTCCCAAAATTGGGTCTGTTGGTCGACCCGACCCATCCCCATACATAACCAATCTTTCCTCTTTCCATTCCCACTCATTCTCACATCATTGTGTACGGCCAACCCTAATTCCTCAAGCTCAAAGGTTGTCAAAAATCATCCCTCTCACACAAATCATCAGCAAGAATGCCTCCAAAATCAAGAAAGGGAAAGGAAATTGCATCTGGATCATCCTCTCAACCGGTAAGTGCTGTAGCCCTTGTTCATCCTGATTGCAAAGAAAATTTTGAAAAATGGCAAATGAAGAGGAAGGTAGTCAAGCAATATATCTTTAATCAACATGTTGCTAAGCACATGCACATTCCTGATGTTGTCAGTCTTGTTCCGCATCAAAATGTTCACCCCCTTTTGGAATGTGCCACACCGTACTATGAGAACACTGTTAAGGCTTTCTATGCAGGGTTCACAAGAGAGGAAGGTTGTAATTTTAGGTTTAAGATGGGGTCGAGATCCCATATTGTTGACAAACGAGCCTAGATAAGTATCTTTGGTCTTACACTCTTGGGAGATGAAGTTCGTATAGAAGACGGTGACTTTCCGGCCAACTATGATCATGTCGCCTACATGAAATCTATTCTCAAAGACCCTGCCGTCTTTGACAAGCAAAATGAATCCATCACAGCCGGTCACCTAAAAAGAGATCCTAGGCTCCTCAACTGGATTATCTCAAGAGTCATTCGACCACGAGCAGGCGGATTCTCAAGAATTGAACGAAATGAGGTTGTGTTAATGTACCTGATTCAAAACAGGACACGTGTGCACTGGCCACACTTTCTAACTGCCAAGTTTGAAGAGGTAAAGCAGAAGACTACTGCTCTATACTATGGCTCGATCATTCAAACAATCGTGAACCATTTCGGCATGAAACTCGATGGATTGTCCTACATTCACATGAAACAGAATCAAGACTTCTCCCAAACAACCTTAACCCTCATGGGATACCATTGGGATCCAAATAAGAAAACCTACTATCTCATTCAAAAGGGAACCGGAAAAATCATCTACAACTATGATGATCCTATGGAATTTGGTCACATTGCAGTGAATGAAGAAGAAGGAAATGATCAAGAAATAGCAAATGATGAGGATCACACCATGGAATATGTAGCTCATGACACGGACTCAAATTGGCAATATGTACCTCCTCAAGAGGAAGAAATTCCTTGGGGATACACGGCTCCACCTCCGCCGGATCAGTCCAACATCATCTCCATGCTTGAAAATATGCAACTCCAACAACAACAACATTTCGAAACACAACAGCTTCAGTTCTAAACCATGCAACCGCTTCAACAACATCGATATGACGAACAACAACGTCAATATCAATCGCTATACAACTTGGTTCAAGACCACAAGAACGATTTTGAGACATTTGCATCCAACTCGACTCTAAGACAGAATCAGTTTGAAGAAACTGCTCTGAATCGTCATGCCAACATGAGCCAAAGCTTCAACACTCTTAACCTATCTGTGCTGGATCTGTTGGAACAAGTTGAAGAAGATCGCCCTCATACATTTCAGAGAGGACGAGGAAGAAGGGGCAGGCGTTAGGATGCATTCTCCATCATATCATCATATCATTGCATTTTATTTCAATATCATTATGTTATATTCCTATATGTTGTCGTACTTGTTTTTTTTATCTCTTGGATTATTATGTATGTTGAAGTGTAGCCTTAAACATGTTTGGTTCTCATGGTTTCACTATTTACATTTTATCTATTACTATGAATGCTGGTTTTTTTTTTTTATCTATGTTTCTCTCGTATTCTTCTGTTTCGTTGTATGTCTTTTGATGTTGTCAAAGGGGGAGATAGATGCTGAGTGTACGGGGGAGATCAGCTGAGTGTACGGGGGAGCATAGATGCAGAGTGTACGGGGGAGCTTTTACCACTTATTGCCAAAGCTTCTACTACCAGTTTGCCATCATCAAAAAGGGGGAGTATGTGAATACAAGATCACACTCACAAAGATGTTTTTGATTCATGGCAAACTCAACAAGCACACAAGCAACAAGGCACAAGCAGAAGAACTCAAAGAAAAGCAAGCATTGATCACTTATGACAGAGCAGGTCGACCTACTATGCGTATAGGTCGACCCAACACAAGCAAGACAAGAAGGATGCAGAAAAACAGCAGCTAGGTCGACCTACTGTCAACCTAGGTCGACCTAAAATGGAGAAAATCTCATACACTTCTGCTAGGTCGACCCACACATCAACTAGGTCGACCTAAACTGAAGAAATATCCCAAAACTCATTTGAAGAGAATTCTGGTCGACCTACTTTCCAAACAGGTCGACCTAACTGGGAGCAAATATCATTCAAAACTAATGCACCTCTGCTAGGTCGACCTAAGCACTACAAGAGGTCGACCTAATTGATCAAAAATGCCAAAATTTCTGTTCTTCTTTGCTCCAACTGATAAGCGCTCATATATATTGTCCAAGGTTCAATTATTGCAAAAAAAAACACCAACGACTGAAAGATACACAAAGTCTTCTCATCTTCGTTCTTCATCATCTCCAACACAATTACACATAATCATTCTTGCGTTGAGGGTTAGTGATCGAGTTTGATAACGTCCATGGAACGGAATTGAAGATTCCTAGTGGGTGAAGATTTGTGGGGTTTTTGGTGAATAAAATCTAAGGGTTTTGTCCTCTAAGATAGGTGTTTCTTGGGGGTTTTTATCAAGAGGTTTCATCGAGGATCCATCTGAGTGTGAAAATTGAAGAACAAGGGTTCAAGGCAATTCAAGACACTGCAGAAAAGGGATCAAGTGAAGCTCTTGGATCACCTTGATCTGGCTCAAGATTAAGGGGGAAGAAGATTCAAAAGATCGACAAATTCGGTTTATTGTTTATCGCTTTGCTTTCTTCTTTGTATAAACTGCTTTCAACATTAATGGAAGATTTCCCAATTTCAATTTGGAATTGGGGGCAGACGTAGTCATAGCGAGGACGATCGACGAACTGCCTGAACAAATATCGTGTTCTTGTCGCTTTTATCTTTTCATTTACGTTCTGTTCATATTTGGTCATAATTGCAAAATTGATTAACGATTCAAGTGTTAAAATTGTGAATTAAGGTTTTTCATAAACATCACAATTCACCACATCTTGAATCATCATCAATTTGAACATTATCACCAAGTGTTTGTCTTTTTGCTTATTCCATTATTACTGCATTGCAAACCAAAGTTTGTCAATTTAGAAGTTAATTGATTTTCAGCTGTGAAATGTATTGATTCGATAACATATCACTTCATCGTTAATCTCAATTATCTTGTGGTTTTGTCACATATACGACCCTTGCAATAACGGTCCGGAATAGACGCAAGTCGATTCAGAACCGCTTTCGCTTTAGTTCGAAATAATTCCGAAAAACTCTGTGAGATCTATTCACCCCCCTCTAGATCCTCAGGCCAGCGTCTAACAAGTGGCATCAAGAGCTTGGTTAATTCCGTGCTACGTGAAATACTTATTGGAAAGATGGCTTCCGGACCTAAAGGGGCTCATAATAGAGCTCCAGTTTTCAACGGTGAAAACTACGGCTATTGGAAGGATTGTATGTGTGTCCATATCAATGCAATTGATAGGAACATCTGGACAGCTATTGTTAATGGTCCCTTTCAGATCACCATAACAAATGCAGCTGGTGCAGTTGTCCCAAAATCAGAAAATACTTGGGATGCTGAAGATGAAAAGAGATATGCATACGATTGGAAAGCGAGAAACATTCTAATCTCAGCTCCAGGAGTTGATGAATACTATCGCGTTTCCCATTGTAGATCCGCTAAAGCTATGTGGGACACATTGCAAGTTGCCCACGAGGGAACGGATGATGTCAAACTAGCTAGGATCAATACGTTAACTCAAGAGTTCGAACTGTTCCACATGGAAGATGGTGAATCCATCGAAAACATGCAGAAGAGATTCGTTCACCTGAAAAATTGGTTAAATTCTCTTGATAGACCTGTTTCCAATGCAGTTGCTACTAACAAAATCTTAAGATGTTTGAACAGGGAATGGCAACCTAGGGTTACAGCAATAAAGGAAGCAAATGATCTAAACACCTTAGACATTACCACTCTCTTTGGTAAACTAGAGGAACATGAACAACACCTTAAATTCCTTGACATGCATGAGAAAAGGGCAAAAAAAGAAAAGAACATGGAGAAAGAGGTAGAGAAGAAGTCAATAGCTCTAAAGGCTTCAAGCTCCAAGACCTCAAGACAAGAGCTAGAGGATAGTGATACAAGTGATGACGAAGACTCCGATGATGAGGAAATGGGACTGTTTGTGCAAAGATACAACAAATATCTAAAGAAAAATGGAGAAAAACATTCTGACAAAGGCTTGATCAACTTTAGAAAGCAATCAAACAAGTTCAAACAAGATGACAACAACAAAGGAAAAATCAAAGGCCCTTGCTTTAATTGTGGGAAAGCCGGTCACTACAAACCGGATTGTCCATACCTTAAGAAGGAAAAAGAGAAGAACCAAAGCAAAGGTCATAACAAATCTAAGAGAGCCTACATAGCATGGGAAAGTGATTCATCTAGTGAAAGCTCATCAAGCGATGAAGAAGAATCAGCAAACCTATGCTTTATGGCTCATCAACACAAGAAAAAGAAAGTTGTAAGTCATCTTAAACCTGAACTCGTAGATAAGGTATCTCATTCTCAACTAAAACTTGCTTTTGAAGAATTACATAGAGATGCAATTAAAGCTTTCAAACTTTTGGCCTCAAATAAGAAAATCTTTTCATATCTTGAATCAAAAGTTGAGAAAACCGAAAAGGATATGGAAGCTTTAAAACAATCTATGCTAGACATTCAAAAGGATAAAGTTGAAATAGATCCTACATCATGGATTTGGTTGTGAGACATGTCACATTTGGCAAAAAGAAGTAAGAGATCTAAAAGCCAAGTTAGACAAGGCTCTACAACCAAAGGTGACTTTTGCGGTTGATCCAAATAAGTTCAAAAGATCGTATACTCCTTTATATAGTAAATACACTTTTGTACCAAAAGTATCAACTAGCAAAATAGCATATTCTCATCATATTACCTGTCATTATTGTTGCAAAAAGGGTCATACCATTGAAAAATGCAAATTTAGGAGGATTTTAGTTCCTAAAGGAGTATTTCAATGGTTGCCTAAGTGCAACAATTTATGTACTCACCACCTAGGACCCAATGAAGATTGGGGACCTTCCACTCTAAATTAATTTTGCAGGAAAAGTGTCTTGACATCACCGAAAGGTGATGATCCCTTGATAGCTGATGCTCAAGACACATAAAGGAAGACATATCACTCTTGGTATGTCATCTATGAAGACAACAATCAAAGAACTATACTTGGCAAAGGAAATGTAGGTGACCTGGCCACCACTAATGTATAAGATACATCACAAATACAAGTTAACCCGAAAAACACAAAGGACACATTACTTGATGAGCAATTGGCAAATTGCATTGCAAGGAAATTTAAACCTATTCTAAGCAGAATAATGTTTGGGACCCTGTCCCACATCCGGGAGAACATCAAGTAATCGATACTAGATGAGTTTTTCGCAAAATCAAGCAACCAAGACATGAAACATTCTATCAAGACAAATTCATCATCAAATCTAGGATTGTGGCACACTGACAAGAAGATCCCACATAATGATGACAAAACACCTACACATTGAGAAAGCGGTAACATGTTCATTGTTCACTTCCAAAAATTTTATTGATACTATAATATGCTATCAATTAACATGCTTATAGTGACTTCATGTATGTTTATCCATATATCTCAATTACATATATGTGTCTATCATCTCCATTCATAACATATCATGTTTTAGGCATACAAGCAAGTAACTAAGCATAAATGCATCATATAGTAACATCCCTAAGGCATTTCAAACATTTGAAGCAACTTAGGTCGACCTACCTTGCATCTGAGTCGACCTACAGAAGAAAACTTTCAGCAGAAACCAAAAATGCTCAGTTACGTTGACATACCCATATTTTAGGTCGACCTAAATTGATCCTTTTTCTCACTGCTTCTGTCAGGTCGACCCAGCCTTCATTTAGGTCGACCCACTGCTGTAAAAATTCCCAAAATTGGGTCTGTTGGTCGACCCGACCCATCCCCATACATAACCAATCTTTCCTCTTTCCATTCCCATTCATTCTCACATCATTGTGTATGGCCAACCCTAATTCCTCAAGCTCAAAGGTTGTCAAAAATCATCCCTCTCACGCAAATCATCAGCAAGAATGCCTCCAAAATCAAGAAAGGGAAAGGAAATCGCATCTGGATCATCCTCTCAACCGGTAAGTGCTGTAGCCCTTGTTCATCCTGATTGCAAAGAAAATTTTGAAAAATGGCAAATGAAGAGGAAGGTAGTCAAGCAATATATCTTTAATCAACATGTTGCTAAGCACATGCACATTCCTGATGTTGTCAGTCTTGTTCAGCATCAAAATGTTCACCCCCTTTTGGAATGTGCCACACCTTACTGTGAGAACACTGTTAGGGCTTTCTATGCAGGGTTCACAAGAGAGGAAGGTTGTAATTTTAGGTTTAAGATGGGGTCGAGATCCCATATTGTTGACAAACGAGCCTGGATAAGTATCTTTGGTCTTACAATCTTGGGAGATGAAGTTCGTATAGAAGACGGTGACTTTCCGGCCAACTATGATCATGTCGCCTACATGAAATCTATTCTCAAAGACCCTGCCGTCTTTGAAAAGCAAAATGAATCCATCACAGCCGGTCACCTAAAAAGAGGTCCTAGGCTCCTCAACTGGATTATCTCAAGAGTCATTCGACCACGAGCAGGCGGATTCTCAAGAATTGAATGAAATGAGGTTGTGTTAATGTACCTGATTCAAAACGGGACATGTGTGCACTGGCCACACTTTCTAACTGCCAAGTTTGAAAAGGTAAAGCAGAAGACTACTGCTCTATGCTATGGCTCGATCATTCAAACAATCGTGAACCATTTCGGCATGAAACTTGATGGATTGTCCTACATTCACATGAAACAGAATCAAGACTTCTCCCAAACAACCTTAACCCTCATGGGATACCATTGGGATCCAAATAAGAAAACCTACTATCTCATTCAAAAGGGAACCGGAAAAATCATCTACAACTATGATGATCCTACGGAATTTGGTCACATTGCAGGGAATGAAGAAGAAGGAAATGATCAAGAAATAGCAAATGATGAGGATCACACCATGGAAGATGTAGCTCATGACACGGACTCAAATTGGCAATATGTACCTCCTCAAGAGGAAGAAATTCCTTGGGGATACACGGCTCCACCTCCGCCGGATCAGTCCAACATCATCTCCATGCTTGAAAATATGCAACTCCAACAACAACAACATTTCGAAACACAACAGCTTCAGTTCCAAACCATGCAACAGCTTCAACAAGATCGATATGACGAACAACAACGTCAATATCAATCGCTATACAACTTGGTTCAAGACCACAAAAACGATTTTGAGACATTTGCATCCAACTCGACTCTAAGACAGAATCAGTTTGAAGAAACTGCTCTGAATCGTCATGCCAACATGAGCCAAAGCTTCAACACTCTCAACCTATCTGTGCTGGATCTGTTGGAACAAGTTGAAGAAGATCGCCCTCATACATTTCAGAGAGGACGAGGAAGAAGGGGCAGGCGTTAGGATGCATTCTCCATCATATCATCATATCATTGCATTTCATTTCAATATCATTATGTTATAATCCTATATGTTGTCGTACTTGTTTTTTTTTATCTCTTGGATTATTATGTATGTTGAAGTGTAGCCTTAAACATGTTTGGTTCTCATGGTTTCACTATTTACATTTTATCTATTACTATGAATGCTGGTTTTTTTTTATCTATGTTTCTCTCGTATTCTTCTGTTTCGTTGTATCTCTTTTGATGTTGTCAAAGGGGGAGATAGATGCTGAGTGTACGGGGGAGATCAGCTGAGTGTACGGGGGAGCATAGATGCTGAGTGTACGGGGGAGCTTTTACCAATTATTGCCAAAGCTTCTACTACCGGTTTGCCATCATCAAAAAGGGGGAGTATAAGAATACAAGATCACACTCACAAAGATGTTTTTGATTCATGGCAAACTCAACAAGCACACAAGCAACAAGGCACAAGCAGAAGAACTCAAAGAAAAGCAAGCATTGATCACTTATGACAGAGCAGGTCGACCTACTATGCGTATAGGTCGACCCAACACAAGCAAAACAAGAAGGATGCAGAAAAACAGCAGCTAGGTCGACCTACTATCAACCTAGGTCGACCTAAAATGGAGAAAATCTCATACACTTCTGCTAGGTCGACCCACACATCAACTAGGTCGACCTAAACTGAAGAAATATCCCAAAACTCATTTGAAGAGAATTCTGGTCGACCTACTTTCAAAACAGGTCGACCTAACTGGGAGCAAATATCATTCAAAACTAATGCACCTCTGCTAGGTCGACCTAAGCACTACAAGAGGTCGACCTAATTGATCAAAAATGCCAAAATTTCTGTTCTTCTTTGCTCCAACTGATAAGCGCTCATATATATTGTCCAAGGTTCAATTATTGCAAAAAAAAAACACCAACGACTGAAAGATACACAAAGTCTTCTCATCTTCGTTCTTCATCATCTCCAACACAATTACACATAATCATTCTTGCGTTGAGGGTTAGTGATCGAGTTCGATAACATCCATGGAACGGAATTGAAGATTCCTAGTGGGTGAAGATTTGTGGGGTTTTTGGTGAATAAAATCCGAGGGTTTTGTCCTCCAAGATAGGTGTTTCTTGGGGGTTTTTATCAAGAGGTTTCATCGAGGATCCATCTGAGTGTGAAGATTGAAGAACAAGGGTTCAAGGCAATTCAAGACACTGCAGAAAAGGGATCAAGTGAAGCTCTTGGATCACCTTGATCTGGCTCAAGATTAAGGGGGAAGAAGATTCAAAGGATCGACAAATTCGGTTTATTGTTTATCGCTTTGCTTTCTTCTTTGTATAAACTGCTTTCAACATTAATGGAAGATTTCCCAATTTCAATTTGGAATTGGAGGCAGACGTAGTCGTAGCGAGGACGATCGACGAACTGCCTGAACAAATATCGTGTTCTTGTCGCTTTTATCTTTTCATTTACGTTCTGTTCATATTTGGTCATAATTGCAAAATTGATTAACGATTCAAGTGTTAAAATTGTGAATTAAGGTTTTGCATAAACATCACAATTCACCACATCTTGAATCATCATCAATTTGAACATTATCATCAAGTGTTTGTCTTTTTGCTTATTCAATTATTACTGCATTGCAAAGCAAAGTTTGTCAATTTAGAAGTTAATTGATTTTCAGCTGTGAAACGTATTGATTCGATAACATATCACTTCATCGTTAATCTCAATTATCTTGTGGTTTTGTCACATATACGACCCTTGCAATAACGGTCCGGAATAGACGCAAGTCGATTCAGAACCGCTTTCGCTTTAGTTCGAAATAATTCCGAAAAACTCTGTGAGATCTATTCACCCCCCTCTAGATCCTCAGGCCAGCGTCTAACAGAGAGAGAGAGAGAGAGAGAAAGAAAAATGAAACTGAATGCAAAGAGAGAGAAATAAAAGAGGGAAAGGAAACATTTGAAGAATATAAAAGAAAAGAAATAAAAAGAAATGATGGGTAGCATTTAATGTTACGTGACGTGAGGAGAGATAATTATGACAAAAGAAGTGATTAGCACAGTTACTTAGGTAGGCGTCCCCTCAACTGCACGCATGCTTGTCCAGAAATGGTGAATACGTGTTCATTTTCTGGAGAGACTGATGACAGCTGTTTTGCTTTAAAAGATCTTCTGAATCAACTTAGATAATGACATGTTAGAGATAACAGAATCATAATTTCTAATTGATTAGTATCAGAACTTCTTATGGCTGCCTAGTATTAACACATTTCAGAAAATACTCATACAAAGATCTTCTCATCTTCTCATTCTGGGCACAAGTCCATACTGATATTCTTCAGAATGAACTTAAACCTATCTTCAGCAAGGGGTTTTGTAAAGATATCAACCCATTGATGGTCTGTATTCACAAAGTTTAAAGATATAACACCCTTCTGAACATAGTCCCTTATGAAATGATGTTTAATCTCAATATGTTTAGCTTTGGAATGTAAGATAGGATTCTTTGATAAACATATAGCAGAAGTATTATCACAGAAAATAGGAATGTTACTCTCATATATCTGATAATCTTCTAGGTGACTTCTCATCCAGAGTATTTGTTTGCTACAACCAGCAGCAGCAACATATTATGCTTCTGTTGTTGAGAGGGCAATAGTAGCTTGCTTCATGCTGTACCATGAGATCAGATGACTTCCAAGAAATTGACAACTTCCAAAAGTGCTCTTCCTTTCAATTCTATCTCCAGCATAGTCAGCATCACAGAATCCTACTAAGTTGTATTCTTTGGATCTTCTGTAGACTAAACCTCAGAATTCTCTTAACAGCAGTTAAATGAGATTCTCTAGGATCTGATTGGAATCTAGGACACAAACAAACACTGAATAGAATGTCAGGTCTAGAAGCAGTTAAGTATAGAAGAGATCCAATCATACCTCTGTACAACTTCTGATCTACCTTCTTACTTACCTCATCCTTACCTAGGACACATGTTGGATGCATAGGAGTTTTGGCTTTGCTTTTAGAAAGATTAAATTTCTTCAGAAGTTCTTTCACATACTTCGTTTGATGAACATAGGTTCCATCAGAAGTTTGGTTGATTTGAATCCCAAGGAAATACTTGAGTTCTCCCATCATACTCATTTCAAACTCAGCCTGCATAGACTCAGCAAACTCCTTTCCAAGTGTAGCATTAGATGTTCCAAAGATTATATCATCAACATATATTTGACAAATTCAAATATCCTTTTTAAAGGTTTTACAAAAGAGATTAGTGTCCACTTTTCCTCTAGTGAAACCATTTTCCAGAAGGAAAGAACTTAAACGTTCATACCAAGCTCTAGGAGCTTGCTTCAATCCGTATAATGATTTCTTTAATTTAAAAACATGATTTGGAAACTTGGAGTCTTCAAAACCAGGAGGTTGACGGACATAAACTTCTTCATCTATATAACCATTTAAGAAGGCACTCTTGACATCCATCTGATAAAGAGTGATGTTATGTTGAGTGGCAAAAGAAATTAATAGACGAATAGATTCTAACCTGGCCACTGGTGTAAAGGTTTCTGTGTAGTCAATCCCTTCTTGCTGACTATAACCTTGAACAACCAGTCTGGCTTTGTTTCTTACCACTTCTCCCTTCTCGCTTAGCTTGTTTTTGAATACCCACTTAGTGTCGATGATGTTGAATCCTTTTGGTCTAGGAACCAAGTCCCATACATCATTCCTTGTAAACTGATTTAATTCTTCTTGCATGGCAATTATCCAGTCTGGATCTTCTAGAGCTTGATCAACAGAAGTTGGCTCGATTAAAGAAACAAGACCTAATGGACAGTCTGCATTGTTCTTAAGGAATCTTTTGTTCTGATGGGATCATCTTTCTTTCCAAGGATCACATCTTCTGAATGAGCTGATGCAAGTCTGGGTGATCTTCTGACTGTTGGCTCTTCAGAGATACTGAGATCCTCTAAAGAAGCAGCAACTTGATCTTCTGATCCATTGCTTCTGAGACTTCCAGCTTCTGCAGCTTTGCTTCTTGGTTCTACAGCTTCTGATATGTCAATATCTATATCTGCAAAATTCTCAAGCTGCTTTGGTTTTTCAAGACCAAGCTTATCATCAAACCTGATATTGATTGATTCTTCTACAATCAATGTTTCAGTATTGTATACCCTGTGTAACACCCTTCTAAACTCCGCGGCAATTTTTAATAATTAATCAGAGTACAAAACATATGCACAAGGGTGCCACAATTATTCAAAATAATTAGATCAACTAAGGTCAAAGTCATGCTTCATTAGGAAATGGTTCACCAAAACATAATCATGTTTATCACAGCGGAATACTAAACATCATCAAATACAACCAAATGCAATCATAATTCAACACCAAATAAAATGGATAGTTTCATAAAAACTCTATAACTATCGCTCCCCAGTGTTACAGATCAGAGCATGACCGACACGACCCAACATAAACGGATAAACTCTACGAGTCATCCTCACCAAGCACTAATGCCGCTGCTCCTCAATCTGAAAATGACAACATGTAAGGGTGAGTCTCATTCTAGATTAGTAAATATTATACAATTCATAAGCAACAAGCATCACAATATACCGTTCACCCAATTATACATATTCATATTCACATCCATTATTAATTCACACAATCATAGATTACTACACACACTACAGAAATGCATACAATCATATTATGACAGAATGCATATGACACAACTGACACTATTCATGTGGTACCAATAAACCGTGGAATCAATCCACCTAACCGATCTACACCTCATCGAGATACGGCCCACCGACACAATTTCCACACAATGGGAAATATGTCCACCAACGATCCAAACATCACCGGGATCCAACATCAATGCATATGAATGAATGAAACACATATAACATACTTAAAACACACCGAACCACGATGAACAACTCATATCATCACCACATCACCGAATAAGTATGTACATGTTTTCAACATCATTCAAATAGTCATGCATTCATCACAATCATAATAATAATCACAACCAATTCATCATCTCATCAGTTACATTGTTACACCTATCTCATATGCACACAATGTCAATTTTCATCAAGTAATTAAATCAAGCTTTATAGAAATAATGTCAGCCACTGCCTACATTCATCATTCATCATATAAAACATTTAATTACTTGCACAACACCCAAAACGGCACTAAAAACGGACCTACAGTTTGAAAGTTACGCATTTTTAAAGAAATGTTCCGTCACTAACAGCACGCGGCGCCAACCAAGTTCGCGGCGCGGAACGAGAAAAAGTTACGCCTTCGCGGCGCCAACACATGGACGCGGCGCGACCTGAGCGTATCACAACTTCTTGGAATTCTGCCCAACGGTTCGCGGCGCAAACAGAGGTTCGCGGCGCGACCTGGCGATTTTTCAGAATTACGGGTCTGCGATTTCACATCCTTTTCACCCAAAAACGATTCCAGACATCCCATACAGGCATATAATCATCACACAGTCAATTATACACCATAAAACATCATTATTAGCCAAATAGTTCACACCATCATCATCAATTCAATCCAAATGAGAGTCCTCTCACCTAACAATCCCAATATAGAATTGAACCAAACTATACATCAATCTACCTATTACCTAAGATCACATAAGAGATACTAAAAGGAAGAGTCCCCCCTTACCTCGATGAATTTCTTGAATGCTCTCCTTCCGGTTTCACGTTCTTGCCTCTTTCTCTTCTCTTGCTCTTTTCACGTGTTCTTCCTTTCTCCCCAAATAGTTCCTTTTTCTTATTTTATGAAAAATAAAATAAAATGAAATATCACAACTTAGTAAAAGGCCTAACTAATTAGCACCCCTCTTTTACTATCACCACACCATAAGCCCAATAGCTCTTACTCCCTCATTTTCCAATTAAATCCAATTTAAATTCTCAAATTCCAATTATTTAATTTAAATCCAAATTAAATTAATAAACTGAAATTATGGGTGTTACACCCTGTAGCCTTTAGAGCGTTCAGAATATCCAAGAAGGAAACACTTTTGTGCTTTAGAATCAAACTTACCAAGATGATCTTTAGTATTCAGAATAAAACAGACACATCCAAAAGGATGAAAATATGAAATGTTGGGTTTTCTGTTCTTCCACAATTCATAGGGAGTCTTATTTAGAATAGGTCTAATAGAGATTCTATTCTGAATATAACATGCAGTGTTTATTGCTTCTGCCCAGAAATGCTTAGCCATATTGGTTTCATTGATCATGGTTCTGGCCATTTCTTGCAGAGTCCTATTCTTTCGTTCTACAACTCCATTTTGTTGTGGAGTTCTAGGACAAGAGAAATCATGGGCAATACCATTTTCTTTGAAGAACTCCTCAAAGAATCTGTTCTCAAATTTGCCACCATGATCACTTCTGACCTTTATGATTTTGCACTCCTTCTCAGATTGAATCTGAGTCTAGAATTCAAAGAACACTGAATGAGACTCATCCTTGTGTCTTAAGAACTTTACCCATGTCCAGCGGCTATAATCATCTACGATGACTAATCCATATTTCTTCCCTCTGACAGATGCCGTTTTGACTGGGCCAAACAGATCAATGTGCAAGAGTTCTAACGGCCTGGAGGAAGAAACAAAATTCTTAGACTTGAATGCGGGTTTGGAGAACTTTCCCTTCTGACATGCTTCACAATGAGCATCTGATTTGTATTTCAGATTAGGGAGTCCTCTGACAAGATTTAGTTTGTTAATCTGAGAAATCTTTCTCAAACTAGCATGTCCTAATCTTTTGTGCCAGACCCACTGCTCTTCAGAAACAGACATAAGACAGACTACCTTCTGATTCTTAAGATCTTGAAGATCTGTCTTATAAATGTTATTCTTTCTCTTGCTTGTAAATAGGATTGAGCCATCCTTCTGACTTACAGCCAATCAAGACTTTTGATTAAAGATTATGTCATAACCATTGTCACTTAATTAACTTATGGACAATAAGTTATGAGCTAATCCATCTACTAGAAGAACATTAGTTATGGAAGGAGAGTTACCCATACAGATGGTTCCAGAGCCAATAATCTTGCCCTTCTGATCTCCTCCAAACTTAACTTCTCCAGCAGATTTAAGCACCAGGTCTTGGAACATAGACCTTCTTCCTATCATGTGTCGAGAGCATCTTGAGTCCAGGTACCATGACATGTTGTGCTTTGTCTTCTTTGCAGCCAAGGATATCTGCAATAGGAATAATCTTTTCCTTAGGTACCCACATTTTCTTGGGTCCTTTCTTGTTAGTTCTCCTCAAGTTCTGATTGAACTTGGGTTTAGCATTATAAGATATAGGAGGAACAGCATGATAATTTCTATTCTTAGTTCCATGATATTTCTTAGGTTGTGTCACATGCTTCTTTGTGAGTGTTATGTGAAAGCTTTGAGCATGTGATGTGTGCCTAATATCATGGGAGTGGCCAAATTTAAATTGGTTATACAGAGGCTTGTATGATAATTTCATATCATCCACAGATTCAAGCTTGTATGGAGTTTCACCCTTATAACCAATGCTGACTCTATTGTTTCCAGACACAGCATATATCATAGAAGTAAGTTGACTTCTGCCAATACTTCAAGATAGAAACTTCCTAAAACTCAAGTCATATTCTTTCAGAATATGACTCATGCTAGGAATGGATTTTTCTGATTCAGAAGGTGATCCACTATTTTTGGATAATTTTAAGACTTTTTCCTTCAGTTCAGAATTTTCCAGTTCCAGCTTCTTAGTTTCAAACTCAAATAGCTTTCTCAGCTTTTTGTATTTGATACTAAGATGAGCCTTGAGTTCCAGAAGTTCTGTTAAGCTGGAAACTAACTCTTCTCTAGATAGTTCAGAAAATACCTCTTCAGAATCTGATTCTGATGTAGATTCTGATCCATCATCTTCTGTAGCCATCAGTGCAAAGTTGGCTTGCTCTCCTTCAGAGTCTGATTCTGATTCTGATTTAGAATCATCCCATGTTGCCATAAGACCTTTCTTCTTATGAAACTTCTTCTTGGGATTCTCCTTCTGAAGTTTTGGACATTCATTCTTGAAGTGTCCAGGCTCATTGCACTCATAGCAGACAGCCTTTTTCCTGTCAGATCTTCTGCCATTAGAAGATTCTCCTCGTTCAAATCTCTTTGAACTTCTGAAGCCTTTGAACTTCCTTTGCTTGCTCTTCCAGAGTTGGTTTACCCTTATGGAGATCATGGACAGTTCATCTTCTTCTTCTGATTCTGATTCTTCAGAATCTTCTTCTTTAGCCTGAAAAGCGTTAGTGCATTTTTTAACATTTGATTTTAATGCAATAGACTTACCTTTCTTCTGAGGCTCGTTTGCATCCAGCTCTACCTCACGGCTTCTCAAGGCACTGATTAGCTCTTCCAAAGAAACTTCATTCAGATTCTTTGCAATCTTGAATGCTGTTACCATTGGACCTCATCTTCTGGGTAAGCTTCTAATGATCTTCTTTACATGATCAGCCTTGATATAGCCTTTATCCAGAACTCTCAATCCAGCAGTTAGCGTTTGAAATCTTGAGAACATCTTCTCAATGTTTTCATCATCCTCCATCTTGAAGGCTTCATATCTCTGGGTTAGAGAAAGAGCTTTAGTCTCCTTGACTTGAGCATTTCCCTCATGGGTCATTTTCAATGACTCATATATATCATAGGCCGTTTCCCTGTTAGATATCTTCTCATATTCAGCATGAGAGATAGCATTCAGCAAAACAGTCCTACATTTATGATGATTCTTGAAATGCTTCTTCTGATCATCATCCATTTCTTGCCTAGTAAGCCTTACGCCACTAGCTTTCACTGGATGTTTGTAACCATCCATCAGAATATCCCATAGTTCACCATCTAGACCAAGAAAGTAACTTTCCAGTTTGTCTTTCCAGTATTCAAAGTTTTCACCATCAAATACTGGTGGTCTAGTGTAACCATTGTTACCATTTCCATTGTATTGCTCAGTAGAGCCAGATGTAGATGTAAGTTCTTCACCAGTCATCTTTTACTGAAGCGTTTTTCTCTTCCTGAATCTTTTCTAAACACGGTTAAGTGCTTGCACCTTAGAACCGGCGCTCTGATTCCAATTGAAGGATAGAAAAACACTTAGAAAGGGGGGGTTTGAATAAGTGTAGCTTTAAAACTTACAAGATAAAAATAATTTGCACAAAGATTTTTATCCTAGTTCGTTGTTAACCAAACTACTCCAGTCCACCCCTGACAAGGTGATTTACCTCAACCGAGGATTTATTCCACTAATCTCAACAGATTACAATGGTTATCCATTTAGCCCACGACTAAGTCTTCTAGACTCTCCTGATCACAACCTGATCACTCTAAGAACAACTGCTTAGACACAAGCTAAGACTTTCTAGAGTATCCTGACCACCACGTGATCACTCTAGTTACAACTTCTTAGACGCAAGCTAAGACTTCCTAGAGTTTCCTGATCAAACCTGATCACTCTAGTTACTTACAATTTAATGTAATCAATTCTAAGAGTATTACAATGCTTCTGAAAAGCTATAATCACAACAGTGATATTTCTCTTAAAGTTTAAGCTTAATCTCACTAATATATTACAACAGCAATGTAGTGAGCTTTGATGAAGATGAAGTTTGAGAGCTTTTGATTTGAGCAGCGTTTCAGGTATATCAAAATTTGTAACCTTGCTTCTCATCAGAACTTCATATATATAGGCACTTGAGAAGATGACCGTTGGGAGCATTTAATGCTTTGCGTAATCAGTACAGCATTGCATTTAATGTTTCACTCTTTTGTCAACTCCCTCGAGCCTTGTTTACGCTGTGTCTACTGACGTTGCCTTTAATAGCTTCTAACGTTCCTTTTGTCAGTCAGCGTAGCCTGCCATCTTGTACTTACTTCTGATCTGATGTTTGTGTATACAACGTTTGAATATCATCAGAGTCAAACAGCTTGGTGCAGAGCATCTTCTTGTCTTCTGACCTTGAAGAGCTTCTGAGCGTGATACCATGAGAACTTCAGTGCTTCTGCTTCTGATCTCAAGTTCTTCTGATGCTTCCATAGACCCATGTTCTGATTCTGCTTGACCATCTTCTGATGTCTTGCCAGACCATGTTCTGATGTTGCATGCTGAACCTTCTGAGTCAAAGCTTCTGAGCGCTGATTTGTGCATACTCTATATATATTTCCTGAAAGGGAAATTGCAGTGTATTAGAGTACTACATTATCTTATACAAAATTCATATCCTTGTTATCGTCAAAACTAAGAATATTGATCAGAACAAATCTTGTTCTAACAGTAATACTCTTTTTAGAATTTATTTATATTAACTTGTAAAGGAACTAGAGAAGATCAAGTTGTGATCGGATTCTCTAGAAGTCTTAGAAGGTCTCTAAGCAATGTGTTCCTAGAGTGATCAAGTTGTGATCAGAATACCATTGTAATCAAGGTTGGTTAGTGGATTAAATCCGCAGGTGAGGTTAATCACTCTAAGGGGGTGGACTGGAGTAGTTTCGTTATCAACGATCCAGGATAAAAATCATTCTGCAATCGTTTTTATCTTAAGAGTTTTAAAGTACACTTATTCAAACACCCCCTTTATAAGTGTTTTTCTATACTTCAATTGGCATCAGAGCGCCGGTTCTAAGATGCAAGCACTTAACCGTGTTTAGAAAAGATTCAGGAAGAGAAAAACGCTAAGTCAAGATGGTTGATGGTATTCCTCCTCCAACTCCATCTACATCTGGCTCTATTGAGAACAACAATGGAAATGGTAATGGATACACTAGACCACTAGTATTCGATGGTGAAAACTTTGAATGTTGGAAAGATAGACTCGAAAGTTACTTTCTTGGATTAGATGGTGACCTATGGGATCTTCTTGTGGATGGTTACAAACATCCAGTGAAATCTAATGGAGTAAAGCTGACAAGTCACGAAATGAATGATGATCAGAAGATGAAATTCAAAAATCATCACAAGTCTAGGACTGTTTTGCTGAATGCTATCTCTCATTCTGAGTATGAGAAGATACCAAACAGGGAAACTGCCTATGATATATATGAATCATTGAAAATTACTCATGAAGGAAATGCCCAAGTCAAGGAGACCAAAGTTCTTGCCTTGATCTAGAAATATGAAGCCTTCAAGATGGAGGATAATGAAAATATTGAAACAATGTTTTCAAGATTTCAAACTCTGACTGCTGGATTAAGTGTTCTTGACAAGGGATACACCAAGGTTGATCATGTCAAAAAGATCATCAGAAGCTTTTCAAGAAGATGGGGTCCTATGGTGACTTCTTTCAAAATTGCCAAGAATCTGAATGAAGTCTCACTTGAAGAACTGATCAGTGCTCTGAGGAGTCATGAAATTGAGCTAGATGCTAATGAACCTCAGAAGAAAGGTAAGTCTATTGCGTTAAAATCTAATTATAAAAAATGTACTAATGCATTTCAGGCTGAACAAGAAGATTCTGAAGAATCAGAATCAGAAGAAGTAGAATATGAACTGTCCATGATCTCCAGAATGGTAAACCAACTCTGGAAGAGCAAACAAAGGAAGTTTAAGAACTTCAGAAGTTCAAAGAAGCCTGAAAGAGGAGAATCCTCTTGAAGCAGAAGATATGACAAGAAGAAGATCACTTCCTTCGAGTGCAATGAGCCTGGACACTTCAAGAGTGAATGTCCAAAGCTTTAGAAGGAGAAGCCCAAGAAAAAGTTTCATAAGAAGAAAGGTCTTATGGCAACTTGGGATGATTCAGATTCATCAGAATCAGAATCAGACTCTGAAGGCGAGCAAGCAAACATTGTACTGAAGGCCACAATTGATGATGGATCAAAATCTACATTAGAATCAGAATCAAATTCTGAAGAGATATTTTATGAACTCTCTAGAGATGAGCTAGCTTCTAGTGTAGCAGAAGTTCTTGAAATCAAGGCTAAACTTAGTATCAAGTACAAGAAGCTGAGAAAGCTCTTTGTATCTGAAACTAAGAAGCTTGAGTTAGAAAATTCTGAACTTAGAGAAAAGGGTTCAAAACTATCCAAAGATGCTGAGTCATCTTCTGGTTAAGAAAGTTCTACTCCAAGCCTGAACAATATTCTTAAAGAATATGACTTGAGTTTCAGGAAATTCTTATCTAGACGTATATGTAGAAGTCATCTTGCTTCTATGATATATGCTGTTTCTGGAAACAAAAGAGTTGGCATTGGCTATGAGGGTGAAACCCCATACAAACTTGAACCTGTGGATGATATGAAAATCACATACAAGCCATTGTATGATCAGTTCAAGTATGGCCACTCTCATGATATCAGGCTCACATCACATGCCAAAAGCTTTCACATAGCACGCACTAAGAAGCATGTGACACAACCTAGAAAATATCATGCAGCTCAACCTAAGAATTATCGTGTTGTTCCTCCTGTTGTTTATCATGCTAAACTCAAGTTCAATCAGAACTTGACGAAATCTAACAAGAAAGGACCCAAGAAATTGTGGGTACCTAAGGACAAGATAAATTCTGTTGTAGATATCCTTGGCTGCAAAGAAGACAAAGCACAACAAGTCATGGTACCTGGACTCTGGGTGCTCGCGACACATGACGGGAAAAAGGTCTATGTTCCAAGACCTGGTACTTAAGTCCGCTGGAGAAGTCAAGTTTGGAGGAGATCAGAAGGGCAAGATAATTGGCTCAGGAACCATAAATACTGGTAACTCTCCTTCCATATCTAATGTACTTCTTGTAGAAGGATTAGCTCATAACTTATTGTCCATAAGTCAATTAAGTGACAATATATGGTTATGACATAATCTTCAATCAAAAGTCCTGTAAGGCTGTAAGTCAGAAGGATGGCTCAATCCTATTTACAAGCAAGAGAAAGAACAACATTTATAAGATCGATCTTTCTGATCTTAAGAAGAAGAAGGTGACTTTCCTTATGTCTGTTAGTGAAGAGCAATGGGTCTGGCACAGAAGATTAGGCCATGCTAGTTTGAGAAAGATTTCTCAGATTAACAACATAAATCTGGTCAGAGGGCTCCCAAATCTGAAATACAAATCAGATGCTCTTTGCGAAGCATGTCAGAAGGGCAAGTTCTCCAAACCTGTATTCAAATCTTAGAATGTTGTCTCTTCCTCTAGGCCGCTAGAACTTCTGCACATTGATCTGTTTGGCCCAGTCAAAACAACATCTGTCAGAGGGAAGAAATATGGATTAGTCATCATAGATGATTATAGCCGCTAGACATGGGTAAATTTCTTGAAACACAAGGATGAGTCTCGTTCAGTGTTCATTGACTTCTTCACTCAGATTCAATCTGAGAAAGAATGTAAAATCATAAAGGTCAGAAGTGATCATGGTGGCGAAGTAAAATGGAGTTGTAGAGCGAAAAAATAGGACTCTACAAGAAATGGCCAGAACCATGATCAACGAAATCAATATGGCTAAGCATTTCGGGGCAGAAGAAATAAATACTGCGTGTTATATACATAATAGAATCTCTATAAGACCTATTCTTAATAAGACTCCTTATGAATTGTGGAAGAACAAAAAGCCCAACATTTCATATTTTCATCCTTTTGGATGTATTTGCTATATTCTGAACACTAAGGATCATCTGAGTAAGTTTAATTCTAAAGCACAGAAGTGTTTCCTTCTTGGATATTCTGAACGCTCAAAAGGCTACAGAGTATACAATACTGAAACATTGATTGTTGAAGAATCAATCAATATCAGATTTGATGATAAGCTTGGTCTTGAAGTTTGAGAATTTTGCAAATATTGAAGTCTTAATCTCAGAAGCTGGAGAACCCAAAAGCAAAGAATCAGAAGATCAAGTTGCTGCGTCTTTAGAGAATCTCAGAATTTCTGAAGAGCCAACTATCAGAAGATCTTCTAGACTAACTTCTGCTCACTTCTGCTCACTCAGAAGATGTCATTCTTGGGAAGAAAGAAGATCCTATCATAACCAGATCATTCCTTAAGAACAATGCAGAAGGACAATTAGGTCTTGTTTCTTTGATCGAGCCAACTTCCGTTGATCAAGCTCTAGAAGATCCAGACTGGATAACTGCCATGCAAGAAGAACTAAATCAGTTTACAAGGAATGATGTATGGGATCTTGTTCCTAGACCAAAAGGATTCAACATTATTGGAACCAAGTGGGTCTTCAGAAACAAGCTGAGCGAAAAAGGAGAAGTTGTAAGAAACAAAGCCAGACCAGTTGCTCAGGGCTATAGTCAGGAAGAAGGGATTGACTATACAGAAACCTTTGCACCAATGGCCAGGTTAGAATCTATTCGCTTATTGATTTCTTTTGCCACTCAGCATAACATCACTGCATATCAGATGGATGTTAAAAGTGCTTTCTTAAATGGTTATATAGATGAGGAAGTCTATGTCCACCAACCTCCTAGTTTTGAACACTACAAGAAAAAAGGCCTCCTGCCACGCCCAGAAAACCGAGGCTATATGCAAAATAACCGTGGCGTAACGCTGAGGCCACGGTTTGGCCACGGAAAACCAACTGTGGAGTATACCGCCGTGGCCTAAAGTAAAGTCCACGGTTTTTTGGTATAGACCACGCCTTTTTTACAACCGTGGCTTTTTTAGGCCACGGTTTAGGTAGCTTGATTAAGGCCGCGGTTTGTATTTGCCATGACTGCAAAACTGTGGCTATATGGTAAAGCCACAGTTTCAATTTAACGTTTACGATACAGTTTTGGTTCAAGATATAGCCACGGTTTGGTTATGACCACATATTTAAAACCGTTGTTATATGTTATGCTTTCTAAACCATTTATCTTGCCACGGTTTAATATAAATTTAATGTAAATAAATTTAGTGGCTTATATTAATCCAACACAACAATCACTTGCACCAATTTTAAAGAATTTAAAATTTGATCACTATAATTTTATGAATACAAATTATTTTATTGTCTACACATCAATGACAATAGCATCAGTATATGATTGACTAAATACATTATATATCTAATAAACCTGAACCAAAACTAAATATAAAAACTTGAGTGACAATGACTTTAGATATGTAGAAGACGTAGTTTAAAACTTGAGTGGCAAAGACTTTCGTGATGAAATCACTCAATTCACCACTAAATTCCACCCCTATATGACCACCTCCAATAACCACACAGTGCAGATTCAATCTAGAAGCCACAAATATCTGGAAAAACAAAATTCAAATCATGATTCCTCTTCCTCATACAAAAATTTACAGAACATATAGGTATTGAACAAATCATAGAATATTTCTGATAAACTAATTACCCATAAAATATCCAAATCTGGATCAGGAAAGCACTTTGCTTTTAAAAAAAATTAACATTAGAGGTTATTTTAAAAGGTTACTTATTTACTGAAGTGGATTCCTACTTTAAGCCAGTTAAATTTGGATCTATTAACCACTATGGTCTACATTCTACAAAAACAGAAAACCAAAAAGAATTACCAATTTAGCATCATCCACTAAACCAAAACAGACCAATTAAAAGCAAAAGGCTCCACATACCATATTTCTCGATGCTGTCAAATAGCTTTACTATACCAGTTTTTACTATATTGACCTGCCAATATGGGGCAAATATAAGATATTAATATAATTTCCTATATAAAGGTATGTTGGTAAGAAGTATTTAAAAGCTAGATAAGTATGTGAAGCAGAGGCTAAAATAGATATTCAGTTAATTACGGCAAAAGCACCAGTGAGTTTAACTACAAATTCACATTCCATAATTTGTCCCATAACATATTGCGTATAACACAATTCTATGCATGAATTTCTGGTTAGTGTATGAAATTATTACTAAACTATATGAGCTTTATAATAGGGAAGTAGTGAAGCAACTATTACAGAGATCCAGAACTTTACCTTACTCTGATCGATTTCAGAAGATGCAAGTGAAATCACTCCACTAAGAGCTTCGAGAGCTAATTCTGTGAACACAATAGATGATTCTAATGTCAGTACAAACAAATGATAAGGATTGAAATCTTTCGAAAGAACCACGAAATGCTAGCTTCAGCAACAAAATTTACATGTATTGAGAAAAATTATTTCAAAAGTGATTATTTCTCCAACAAAAAACTGATTTTTTTTCAAAAACAAAAAACAAACAAGCTCTGAATATCAACAAATATCCATGCAAAATATTACCAGCAGCATAGGTACTAGACTCTGGATTATCAGAGCTGTAGCGCCATCTTCCATCAGTTTGGCTTAGAGCCTGCCAAAATTGAAGGATGGGAAATCAAATGAGCACATGACAGTTTCAATTGAAATTGCAGAATGGTTGAGGAATATGGGGGAAACTAATAAAAGTTGGGTGCTGAATATACCTCCATTGATGTAGTCAAGTTCACCGGTCTTCAAGGCATCATCTTGAACCGGGTATGCTGTCACGCTGTTATAAATATATCATAAACGTGTAATTGCATGATTAAGAAAAAAATCTATGATTAAAGTAGACCATTATGTGAAATTTGATAGATCAGGACGAACGAACCCCGTTTGAGCTTTAACATACTCGATGTCGCTGAAAGCACCATAGATGCTTTATGCTACCCTTACATCCCATCCTAATTCTGCAAAATTCCTTTTGGTAGTAATGAAGTGATGTCAGAAACTGTTCTTTCAATCTAGAGAGCAATAAGGAGTAAAGCAAGAGTTTATAAAGATTGCATACTTTGCTTTATATCTGGAAATTAGATAACTAACCTTTCCGTATTTCGCCAACCTAATGGATGATATGGACTTTGTCATTCTATTCATACCACAAAAAATTGAATTAAAGTATCACATTACATCGGAGAGTGTCCAACATAACAATATCGATATAATCGGTTGAGTAAGAGTTCTAACTCTTATCGATAGAATCAGTCATAAAAGTTGATTACCTGCAAATTAGGGATTTATACAGAAAGATAACTGCATGATGTCCATTGGCTCACCCAAAATTACAGTAGCAGCAACAACGGGCTCGACTGTAGCAACAATGAGACCCAGAATTACCAGCTTTGGTTTTGTAATGAGACCACCAATGAGCTGTGTTGAAAACCAAAATATCAGCTTCTCTCCATCTCAACGAACCGTGATCAATGGCATGAACTCGCAGCGTCGGTCTTCGTTTCTGCACCACTCTATTATCAACTCCAACATTTTTGTTGCATTGAACCTATAACAGAAAAAAACAGTACTCAAAGAATAAACTTAACTTCACTTTTGCAGTGAACACGGTTGAAATACTTCGGCTTCCTTGGTCTGTATTTTTCATGCCACCAATAAACCTACTCCAACATTAAACAGTAGTGTCAATATCTTCAAAATTGAAAAGGATGACATGAATTTAGACAATATTGTATCTCTCCATAAATATAATAAAAAATTATTGTAATTAAGATTGAGTTAAATTCACTTTTTTAAGCCTTAATTTCTAAAGTAGATATGAAAATTTCAATCTATGAGTTGGAATTGCTTTTCCTGTCAGCTTGTAGCATATGTCATACACATTGAGATAAATTGGAGTTTTTCCATGTCCATGGCTAACTGAATTTACTTTGCGAAATAACGAAAAACAAGTCACAAATTTTCCTTTTAAATGAAGAGGTACAATGGATTTCCATCAACTACACATGCATGCTTCGTTCACAAAAAATTAAAACAAGCTCCAAACATCATTACAAAAACTCATTCATATATCTAATAAATTTGAAAGAACAAGCTTCAAAATATTTATAATTCACAAGTCAAGCTCCAATGGCATAACAGTATTCAACCAACATCACTTTCACAAAAGCAAGCAACTATTGAGAAGCTCAATTCGAAATGGAAAAACAAATATCCACATAGCACATTAACAAAAATGATCATCAAATGGATTAATAAATAACAATAAAAAAATATAAAGTAGATATTAAACATGTCTGAAATTAACAGTACATTACCCCAAGAAGAAGAATTATTCCTTCTGAAATCAGGCAAATTCCTTGGAAGCCCGAAGAAATCAAGTATTCTCCTTTGCGAGAACTCTAAAACACATTAAACGATCATCAAAACAATGCCACATTCATAATCACGTTAAGAAAAAATCCCAATCAAATAATCACGTTTTGAAGACAAAGAGAATCACTTACTTTTCACTTTCTTCACCCCTGAACACTTAGGGCAAATCCAAGAACCAATTGGAATCCTCACAACAATCGGCCTCACACATTTCATATGGAATCCTTTGTCACATTTGTCGCACAACAGCAGCTCCTCCGGCTGCTCCCCGGTGCTACATTGCTCACACATGAGGCTACCGTAATCCTCATTCTCCACCACCGCGTACTTCGCCCTCGCCAATATATCCTCCATTCTGAGATTAAGCCGATGAGGTCGTTGGACCATTCCGTTACAGCGGATTGAAAAATTCGAAAAGGAAAAAAATTAGAATTGAGAATTCCAAAGCCACAACTTTGTCAACCTCAAATGACTCACCATCAGAACTCTTGAGAGTGATTTTCTTTGTGGAAGCCATTGCGATGGAAATTCGATTTTGAAAATTTTCTGAAAAGTGCAAACCCTAACCCCCAATTTGTTTCTTTCCTCGAGTTGGATCCGAACAAACAGAGAAGAGAAAAAGGAGAGGAGAGAGGTGTTGTTGAATGAATGATAATAGTTTTAGAGTGAGGTAGGTTTAGTGAATGGTGATGCAGATTAGGGATGTCAACGGGGCAGATATTGTTCGGAGGATGCTTCTCCACTCCCCGCCCCGTCCCTAAATTTAGTCCCCATCCCCATCCCCAATCCCCGCCACGGGGGAATATTTCCCTCCATCCCCATCCCCACAGATCCCCACGGATATCCACGGAGATCGAATTTTAAGAAAATTTCTCCACTTTTTGATCAAAACTATGACACTAGTATTTTGTTTTTTTTTTCCGTATTTTTTAAAACGCATATATTTGCATCTTTATTTTATAAAAAAAATCAAAATACATCTTGCATCAATAATAAATAAAAAAAGCAAAAGAACTTGATGTTACTAATATTTTTTATGTAAAAATAAATAAATAGTAACATAACTTCTTGCTACCGTGCTTCCACTAATTTACCACCACAATACCAATGTCGTCCAGCGCAAGTGGTTGATTATGTGTGACAAATCTATAACTTTTAATGACTCTTCATTTTCTAATACATTGTAAAATTATATAATTATATAATATATAAAATATATAAATTAACATATATCTTCGGAGTCGGGGAATCCACGGGGACGGAGGATACAATCCCAATCCCCGCCCCAAAGTGTTATCGGGGGAACTTTTCCCTCCATCCCCATCCCCATGGGTAAAAAATCCCCAAATTCGGATCTCCGCACAGATATTCCCCACAGGGATCCCCATTAACAGATGCAATTGACATCCCTAATGCATATTGGTGTTGTTCTTCTTCGGCGGCGATTCAGGAAGAGAAGAGAAAAAATTAGGTTAAAACGAGGGACCTATTGTATTTACATTTTCAATGTTATTTTTTTAATTTAAAATAAATTGGAAAAAAAATAATTAATGAGAGGGAAACTTAAAAAAAAAGGGAAAACATGGCGGGCACTAAATTTTTGGACTTGTCCACACTTTTTAGTCAAAATTATAAGGCCGCGGTTTTTCTTTGCGCCTTAAAATATCCGCAGTTCTATAACCGTGGCAATTGAAGTACAGGCCACAGTTTTACACTCCGGATTCAATATTCTATAACATACGTCTACGCTTTGATAACCATGGCCAAATCATATATGTGGCCACAGTTTCTGAGCTGTGGACAATTTTAGCGTGGCCGTAGGCCAAATTTCTAGTAGTGGAAGACTCTAAGTCTCTAGAATATGTTTTCAAATTAAAGAAATCATTGTATGGATTGAAGCAAGCTCCTAGAGCTTGGTATGAAAGATTAAGTTCTTTCCTTCTGAATAATGGTTTCACTAGAGGACAAGTGGATACGACTCTCTTCTGTAAAACCTTTAAAAAAGATATTTTAATTTGTCAAATTTATGTTGATGATATTATCTTTGGAACATCTAATGCTACACTTGGAAAGGAGTTTGCTAAGTTTATGCAGGCTGAGTTTGAGATGAGCATGATGGAAGAACTCAAGTATTTTCTTGGGATTCAAATCAATCAAACTTCTGATGGAAAATATGTTCATCAAATGAAGTATGTGAAAGAACTTCTGAAGAAGTTTAAACTTTCTGAAAGCAAAGAAGCCAAAACTCCTATACATCCTACGTGTATCCTAGGTAAGGATGAGGTAAGTAAGAAGGAAGATCAGAAGCTCTACAAAGGTATGATTGGATCTCTTCTATATCTTACTGCTTCTAGACCTGACATTCTATGCAGTGTTTGTTTGTGTGCAAGATTCCAATCAAATCCTAGAAAATCTCACTTAACAACTGTTAAGAGAATTCTGAGGTATCTGAAAGGTACTACTAATGTTGGTTTAGTCTACAGAAGATTTGAAGATTACAACTTAGTAGGATATTGTGATGCTGATTACGCTGGAGATAGAGTTGAAAGGAAAAGTACTTCTGGAAGTTGTCAATTGCTTGGAAGTCACCTGATCTCCTGGTACAGCAAGAAGCAAGCTACCATTTCCCTCTCAATAACAGAAGTAGAATATGTTGTTGCTGCTGGGTGTAGCACACAAATGCTCTGGATGAAGAGTCAGCTAGAAAATTATCAGATATTTGAGAGTAATATCCCTATCTTCTGAGATAATACTTCAGCTATATGTTTATCTAAGAATCCTATCGTACATTCCAAAGCTAAACATATTGAGATTAAACATCATTTCATTAGGGACTATGTTCAGAAGGGTGTTCTTTCTTTAAACTTTGTGGATACAGACCATCAATGGGCTGATATCTTTACAAAACCCCTTGCTGAAGATAGGTTTAAGTTCATTCTGAAGAATATCAGTATGGATTTATGCCCAGAATGAGAAGATGAGAAGTTCTGACGTATGGGTTAGTTCTGAAATGTTTTTTGTTTTATCTTCTTATAAGAAGTTCCGATATTGATCAATTAGAAGTTCTGATTCTGTTATTACTAACGTTTCATTATCTAAGTTGATTCAGAATCTCTTTTAAAGTAAAACAGTTATCACCAGTTTTCCAGAAGATGAACACGTGTTCATTCTACTTGGACAAGCATGTGTGCAGTTGAGAAGACGCCGCCCTAGGTAACTATGCAAATCATTTCGAATATTACGTTATCTCTCCTAACGTCATCTCTCGTTAAATGCATTTGATTCCATGTTTTCTGTAATAATTTTCATTCGAACATGTATTGTATTTCATTTCAAATCCGTCCCTTTATAAACTCATCTCCACATTCATTTCATCTCTTTACATTCTCTCTCTTCATTCATCTCTCTCTCTCTTTGTTTGCATAAACCCTAGTTATAAACCGAATCTCAGAGAAACTTCATGCTTTCTCCGTCAAGTACTCAAAGAAGAAAAATGTCGTCTGCTCATCTTGTTCAACACAAATATGGCTACGCTCCATTGAAGACGTGTTTTATTCCTTCAACTGAACTGGAAGTTCTTTGTGAAACAATGGTAGATTTTGAAAATTTGAGGGAACATGATTTCAAAACAAATGTTGATATGATGGAACAAGGTTGGTCGAACTATTCCAGAGACTGATTGGACCAGTTTATCCTGATTTGGTAAAGGATTTCTGGGTTCATGCAACGGTTACTCCAACAGCTATCATCTCCTTCGTGTTAGGGCATGAGATTGTGATAACTGAGAAGATGATCAGGAAGCTGTATGGTCTAGAGGATACAGAAGGAATCATAGGTGTTATTCCTTGTAGAGTTGATTGGGAAACAGTTGATAAAGAAATATCTACTTCTTCTGGATTTGCATCTCATCAAACTACTTCGTTGAAGTCGTTCTACAGAGTTTGGGCTGAGATTATTCTAGGATCTCTTTATCATAGAAAGCGATCTTTTGCCTCTACGTATGTAAATCAGGATCAGAAGTTTGTTCGTTTCTGCATTGGAAAAGGTACTGAGGTTAGTCTCTCAAGCATTCTATTTCAACATTTGGAGACAAATATTAAAGAATCACGAGATGAAGAACGCAAGAAGTATCGAGATTTCAAGAAGAACACCATTCCTCTTTCCAGAATGATTTCAGACAGTCTGATAGAAAGTGACTTGTTGGATCTTCTGAGATCTGTTGGTACGCCCAAGTTCTTTATTGTCATTCAAGGACACATTCTGAATGATTTTGATTTAAAAAGGATGCTTCTGATTGAGAAGGTAACTTCCACTCCAAGAATATTTCCAGATATTCTGACTAGAAGAGTCCCTGTTGAAATTTTCGCTCAATTGTTCAAAGAAGAGCTAGACAAGTCTGTCAAGCGCTACTTGAAGTCTTGTGTAAGAGCTCAATCTTCTGTTGATCCTGCGTGGATTCGAGGAAGAGTTCTTCCATCTCTAGCTGAGTTGAAGAAGAAAGAACAGAAGAAGAAAGAAAATAGATTAAAGAGAAAAGCTTCATAAGAAGAAGCTAAGCTAGCTAAGAAGCAGAAGATTACCTATGATCCTCTCAAAGTACAAACTAAAGATTACTGTGAGAAGCGCATCAGGGAATATTTTCGTGCATACAATGCTGCTCGTTCCTCTCAAACAAAGCCTCCTCCTTTTGAACCCCATAACTCTTTCATCATTCCAAACAGTTTCCAACCCACTCTTCCTACACAAATTCAGAACTCCCAACCACTAAATGCCATTCCTCCAACTCTTTCTGAAATTTCATCTTCATCTACCTTCACCACATAATCTCCACCTTCTTTAACCCATTCTTTACCTTCAAGAAAATCCAACCCTACTGCCTTCTGTACCCTGACTATCATTTCACCTTTAACCCTCCTGAACCCTCCATTGATGTTGATTTTGCTTTGTTCAATCTGATGTTCAGAAAGAGGGTGGAAATTTTGAGAGCTTCTCATGACTCCAAGTTGGATCATGTTGCTACTCGGGGCTTATAGAATAGCTTTAAAAAGGATTTTCAGTCTGATGCTATGAACATCCAGAAGAGATGCTTGGCTGAAGTATCTGGTTCTCCTGGTTGTTTCTTGGAGCTTGATGATGGTAAGTACCATCATCCAATCAGAAACTAGAAATCTCTTGAGGAGAAGAAATTTGTTGATGAGTTGGAAGATGAACCATGCCTAACTAGGGTTGTCTGGAAGCCTCCATATTCTGTTCTGAATGGAGATTTTCAGTCGATATTCAACTGGCTAAGGGAGAATCCCTCAAAGAAAGCACCAAATATGGTGTATCCAAAAGTTGTTTATCCCTCTAAAGTTGCTTCTCCCATACCTCCAAAGAATGTGGCTGAGATTCTTAAGGCTCTGGAGAATGAAGATTCTGAGATCCCTACTCCAGAATATGTTGAAGATGCTTCTGTGTCAGAAGCTAATGTTGAGAAGCAAGATGCTGAGAATCATCCTTCTGAGGAAATTCCTGTTCAAGAAAATCAAGACGATGTTCTCATGTTGGATACTGCTGTTGAGAATGTTATTCCTTTGGACGATAGCTATGAAGCTTCTTCTACTGAACCTTCAGTTCTTGTGAATGTTGTCAAGGCTCTTCAACAGAATCAAGGTGATATTGTTTCTCGTCTGGATAAGCATGAGGAAACCCATAAGGAATTCAGAACCTTTATGGAGAAGCAGTCTGAAAGCACCATTGAGATTCAAACCCTTCTGGCCCAACTAGTTTCTAAGCTAGGCTAGTCGTAGTCTTTTGGTCTTAGATGTTGTATTTTGTTGTTGCATCTATTTTCCTGCATCTGCTTGTATCTTCTGATATTTTTTAAATCAATGAAATATTATTCTCTTCTCTCATGTTGTTTGTTTTTCATCTGAATCTTTTAATGCTTTTTGATGTTATGACAACAAGGGGGAGAAAACGTGATAATTGATTTGATTTATATTATCAGTTGCTACGATTAAGTCTCAACATTTCTAACGTTATTTGCAAGTTTTATGTCTTTGAGAATATCTTTGCAGTATTGGCATAAGAAGATGTTATTGGCATAAGAAGCAAATATATGAAGAACATGTGATTGGCTTGAGAAGCAAACACATGAAGAATATGTTATTCAAGAAAGAAGCATGTTCTTGGAATTTGAAGCTAGCTTAGTGCTGTGAAGCTTCAAGATCAGAAGCAGAAGGAAGAATGTTCTGATATTCTCGTGGCAGAATATGCTCTACACATTCTTATTCCTCATATGTTCTAATACACATTCTTTCTTAAAAGAATGTTATGTTTCATTCATGCTCTGACTTTTGTTGTCTAGTTTATTCTGTAACATTTCAGGATGTTAAAGATGCTTTGATGATGCTCTAATACATTCAAGAATGTTCTGATACAATCAAGCATGGCATGACTCAAGAAGAAATTCAAAGCTCTGAAGTTGTCCAATGGAAGCAAGAAGCAGAAGCTCTGAATGTTCTGAAGTTCTAGGAAAATTTGAATGTCTCGACTGAAATGGAAAATAGTCAGGGAAGTCTTTTATTTAAAATTCTTCTAGTATTTATTTCAGGGGGAGATTGTTAATCTCAGGGGGAGACATATTCACACACTTTGATTATATGCTTATGCTATATCTGTGTAATTGTCTTTAGTTATCTGATATTCTGATTGCAAATTCATATCAATTATATATGTTTTTGTCATCATCAAAAAGGGGGAGATTGTTAGAACAAGAATTGTTCAGATCAATTTTCTTAGTTTTGATGATAACATTGAAGGATAGAAAAACACTTAGAAATGGGGGGTTTTAATAAGTGTAGTTTAAAACTTATAAGATAAAAACAACTTGCACAAGTATTTTTATCCTGGTTCGTTGTTAACAAAACTACTCCAGTCCACCCTCGACAAGGTGATTTACCTTAACTGAGGATTTAATCCACTAATCACACGAGATTACAATGGTTTTCCACTTAGACAACTGCTAAGTCTTCTAGAGTCTTTTGATCACAACCTGATCACTCTAGGAACAATCTGCTTAGACACCTGCTAAGACTTTCTAGAGTATACTGATTACAACCTGATCACTCTAGTTACAAACTGCTTAGACACCTGCTAAGGCTTCCTAGAGTATACTGATCACAACCTGATCACTCTAGTTCTTACAACTTAATGTAATCAAATTCTAAGAGTATTACAATGCTTCTTAAAAGCTATAATCATAACTGTGATATTTCTCTTAAAGTTTAAGCTTAATCTCACTAATATATTACAACAGCAATGTAGTGAGCTTGATGATGAGGTTTGAGAGCTTTAGAGTTTGAACAGCGTTTTAGCAAGTTTTGGTTCAAAGTTCGTCAGAATTGGTAACCTTGCTTCTCATTAGAACTTCATATATATAGGCACTTGAGAAGATGACCGTTGGGAGCATTTAATGCTTTGCGTAATTCGTACAGCATTGCATTTAATGTTTCACTCTTTTGTCAACTACCTCGAGCCTTGTTTTCGCTGTGTCTACTGACGTTGCCTTTAATAGCTTCTAACGTTCCTTTTGTCAGTCAGCGTAGCCTGCCATCTAGTACTTGCTTCTGATCTGATGTTTGTGTAAACAATGTTTGAATATCATCAGAGTCAAACAGCTTGGTGCAGAGCATCTTCTTGTCTTCTGACCTTGAAGTGCTTCTGAGCGTGATACCATGAGAACTTCAGTGCTTCTGCTTCTGATCTCAAGTTCTTCTGATGCTTCCATAGACCCATGTTCTGATTCTGCTTGACCATCTTCTGATGTCTTGCCAGACCATGTTCTGATGTTGCATGCTGAACCTTCTGAGTCAGTGCTTCTTGCGCTGATTTTTGTGTATACTCTTTGTATAATTCCTGAAACGGAAATTGCATAGTATTAGAGTACCACATTATCTCATACACAATTCATATCCTTGTTATCATCAAAACTAAGAATATTGATCAGAACAAATCTTGTTCTAACAATCTCCCCCTTTTTTATGATGACAAAAACGTATATAAATGATATGAATTTGCAATCAGAATATCAGACGGCTAAAGACAATTACACAGCTATAGCATAAGTATATAGACAATGTGTGAATATGTCTCCCCCTGAGATTAACAATCTCCCCCTAAGATAAATAATCTACCCCTGAAATAAATACTAGAAGAATTTTATAAATAAAAGACTTCCCTGAGCATTTCAGTAGAGACGTTCACATATGCTTAGATCTTCAGAATATTCACAGCTTCTGATTCTTGCTTCCATTGGACAGCTTCAGAACTTGAGTTTCCTAGATCTTCAGAGTATTCATAGCTTCTGATTCTTGCTTCCATTGGACAGCTTTCAGAACTTGAATTTCTTCTTGAGTCATTTCATGCTAGATTGTATCAGATCATTGTTGAATGTACCAGAGCATCATCAGAGCATCTCTACATCCTGAAATGTTACAGAACAAACTAAACGACAACAGTCAGCATGAATGAATCAGATTATAGAGTGTGTTTCAGAATTTTATACAATGTATCAGAGCACACACAAAATGTTTCAGAGCATATTTTGTAACTAAAAACATGCATCAGAACATATAAAGAATAAGAATGAAAAGAATATTCTATCATCAGAATATCATAACATTCTTCCTTCTTGCTTCTTGCTTCTGATTCTGAAGCTTCATAGCACTCAGCTTGCTTCAAATTCCAAGAGCTTGATTCCAAGAGTACAGAAGTACAGGAGGAAGAGCAAAAGAAGATGCAAAAACAGATGCAGCAAAGCAAAAGAGAAAAACAACTAAGACTCAATCTAAGATGACCCTAGCTTCGACATGATCTTGGCCAGCATATCATGAATCCCACTGTTGCTCTCATTCTGCCTTTCCACGAAAGCACGAAACTCAGTGTTGATTGATCTCTGCTCATCCTGGTTCTTCTGAATAACTTCCAGAGTCCTTGCAAGGTGGGAAGGTTCATCAGAAGAAGCTTCACAACTTCTATCCACAGGAATGGCATTGTGATCCGCAACTTTCATAGTTAGATCATTTGCAGGATTTTCCTCAGCAGGAATTGTTTCAACAACATGATCTTCAACATCTGCTTCTGGCATAGAAGCATCTCCATACTCTGTAGCAGGAATCTCAGAATCTCCATCTTCAAGTGTCTGAAGAATGGCAGCAAGATTCCTAGGAGCAGAAGGTCCTTCAACTTCTGGTGGGTCAACCACTTCTGGAATGACCAAGCTTGGGTCTTCCACAGAAGGATTTTCCCTCAGAAATTCGAAGAGAGTCCTGAAGTCTCCTGTCAGAACAAAGTAGTGAGGTCTCCAGACCTCAATTTCCCTGCAAGGATTAGCTTCCATTGCAGCAGCAATTCTTGCTTCTTCCAACTCATCCACAAACCTCTTTTCTTCAAAGATATATCGTCCTCCGAGACGAGCAAACCAGAAGTCTTCATAACTTCTCAGAATTCCACGAGGCCGTGGAGCAGCTGCTACGCAGTCTTCCTGAAGCTCTTCAAAATAAGCATCTGCTTTTCTGCGTAAGATTCTCCAGAACTTTCGCATAGCAACGTCATTTAGGCCAGAACTTTCAGCAATTCTGATAGTATCAAAGACTCTTTTGAGATTCCTCTTTACCATTTCAAAAATTACACCAATAGGGTATAAACGGCGGGATTTTATTTTGGTTCTTGAAGAGACAGGGTTAGGGATGGAATAGGGTTGAGGCTCTCTATCCAACCTATAAGAAGATTCTGCTTCATTGTCAGAATCTAACACTACCATTTCAGCTTCAGGACGAGGCTTTGGAGTGTAGTTGCAATCACGGAGCAATTGCTCATGTGATGCCGAGTCTGGAAGATCAGAAACACCTGGGTTGTTTTGAGAGGTGGAAGGAATGGGTTCATAGTTGGCATGGGGAGGAGGTTGAGAAATGGATATATTTGTGTGTGGGGGAAAGAGCGTTTGAAGGGGAGGTATATCCAGAACAGAATTATCAAGGACCTGGTCAGAAACAAGGTTAGTTGAGGGTGGAGGAGAAGGAATGGGAGCATCTGGTATGGGTGAAGTAGAAGGAGTAAGGATTTTGGTTACAGGAGAAGTGAGAGGTGTAAGAACATGAACTTTGATGGGTGATTCTGATGGGGCTTTATCTGGTTCAGGGGTTAGGGCAACAACTATTGGTGCAACTTCTGAATGTAAAGCAGGAATAGAATCAGGTTCAGAGAGACGTATACCTTTGGATACCTTCTGAACAGCTTCGACCACAGCCTCAATCTTCTTCTGCTTCTTACTCTTCTGCTCTTCAACAAACTTTGCTTTGCCACGAGAGATTTCTCTCCTTCTGGCAGATTCCAGAGCTTCCTTCTCATTTTCAACAGCATTCTGACCTTCAACTGCTCTAGTTGTTGGCCTTTGCAAGATTTCTTCCTGCTGATTCACAGCTTCTACTTTCTGATTCACAGCTTCTTCTTCATCAGAGTCATTAATTATCAGCTTCCTTTTTCTGATTTTCCTCTTCTCAACCACTTTAACATTTTTAGCATTTTTATTTGACTCCTTCTTCTTCTTATCAGCAGCCTTCTTCTTATTCTTTTCAAATGCAATTGAAACACCCTGAATAACTTCAGCAATGACTTCTTCTGGAATTACTTCTTTAACAGTAGCAGCAGCTACATTCTGAACTACCTTCACCTGATTATCAGAAGGATGATCAAATTTTCTTTTGGTCCTTCTCTCCTTCTTTTCAGCAGCTTGAGGGGCAGCTTCTAAAACATCTTCTGAGGCAGCAGCCCTAGTAGTTTTCTTGCGGCCTACTTTAGCAGGAGCACCTTTTTCTTGATCTTTTACTTCTTCATCTTCTTCCAGTGACTTCAAATACCTAGTTCTGACTCCTGGTACCTCACTTCTGAAGAAGGTTTCAAAGTCAGCTAGAACAGGATCTCTTCTGCTTCTTGATCCAGAAAGAGGTTGAGGGGTTTTGATGATAGTATCAATCACCTTCATCTTTCTCAAAGTGAGAGCATTCAAGCAACTCCCAGTGGTAACAGCAAGGTCTTTGAAAGTGCCTTCAGTTTCCAGGTTCTCAACAATCTTGGAGTGAACCAGAAGGTTTGTAATGATTCTACCAAAAGGAATAATAGTACAATTTTTCACTCTGAAGGCATTTCTGGAATCCCTCACAGCATTCCACAAGTGATTGAAGATTATGTAGATAACATCAACCTTCTTCTTAGTGGCAATGCAATACAGAATGTATTTCTGCTCATTGTTAACGAAGTATGCAGCATGTGTACCTTTCCTGTGATAGAAACACCCCAGAAGAATCTTAGTCCAGATTTTGTAAAGGTCTTTCATGTCCCTGACATTCTGTCTTATTTACATCTGTGTAGAGAGTGGTCAACATATCATCCCAATCAGCCCTTTGATCAATTTCAAAAGCACCCTCAGGGTTTCTTAGATCAAATATAATTCTTAGGATATTCTCAGTCACTACTACAAACTTCCCGTGGACGAAAGACAAGATGGATTTAGGAGCAACAACAGCATGCACCCAAAACTCCTTAACAAGATCTGGGTAGACCGCTCCACAAAACTCAGCAAACAATGAGGTCCATCCTTGAAAAATGATATCTTCTTTAAGATGGTATTCATGTTCTTCGATGCTATCAAAATCTACCTTGAGTTCACAGATAACTTCCAAGTCCTTCTTAGGAATGGAGCAGGCAACAACCGGAGAGATTTGTTGATTTTCTTCTTCTTGAAGATGAAGAGGGACAAATGAGGCAACATTGTGAGATGATGAAGCGGCCATTGACACAGAACAGAAATTAGAAGAACAATTTCTGGGTTTGCGCTTAGGGTTTGAGAAGAGACTGAAAAGATTGCAAAAGTGCATGCAAGAAGAAAGAGAGAATGGGAGCGAAAAAGATAAACGTCATGATTTGAAATGTATTTATAGAGACGGATTTGAAAAAGAATGTAATAAAATTTTGAGAATGAACAGTTACAGAATCAAAAGAAATCAATTGCATTGAATGATGAGTGACGTTTGGTGAGAGAACATGGTAAAAGAAATGATTTAACACAGTTACCTAGGACGGCGTCCCATCAGATTCTTCACGCTTTTTACTAACCGTACAGACACGTGTTCACCATCAGAAACTGCTTGATGACAGTTGTGTTGTTTTGAATAGACTTTACACCTTCTGATTCTGATCACTACTTCTGATTGTCATTCTTGAGAAATGATCTAGTTCTGATAGGATCATCTTTCTTTCCAAGGATTACATCTTCTGAGTGAACTGATGAAAGTCTAGATGATCTTCTGATTGTTGGCTCTTCAGAAATCCTGAGATTCTCTAGAGATGCAGCAACTTGATCTTCTGATCCATTGCTTCTAAGACTTTCAGCTTCTGGAGCTTTGCTTCTTAATTATACAGCTTTTGATATGTCAATATCTAAATCTGCAAAATTCTCAAACTGCTTTGGTTTTTCAAAACCAAGCTTATCATCAAACCTGATATTGATTGATTCTTCTACAACCAATGTTTCAATATTGTATACTCTGTAGCCTTTAGAGCGTTCAGAATATCCAAGAAGAAAACATTTTTGTGCCTTAGAATCAAACTTACCAAGATGATCTTTAGTATTCAGAATAAAACACACACGTCCAAAAGGATGAAAATATGAAATGTTGGGCTTTCTGTTCTTCCACAATTCATAAGGAGTCTTATTTAGAATAGGTCTTATAGAGATTCTATTCTGAATATAGCATGCAGTGTTTATTGCTTCTGCCCAGAAATGCTTAGCCATATTGGTCTCATTGATCATGGTTCTGGCCATTTCTTGCAGAGTCCTATTCTTTCGCTCAACAACTCCATTTTGCTGTGGAGTTCTAGGACAAGAGAAATCATGGGCAATACCATTTTCTTTGAAGAACTCCTCAAAGAATATGTTCTCAAAATCACCACCATGATTGGATCTGAGTGCAGAATTCAAAGAACACTGAATGAGACTCATCCTTATGTTTTAAGAACTTTACCCATGTCCAGCGGCTATAATCATCAACAATGACTAATCCATATTTCTTCCCTCTGACAAATGCCGTTTTGACTGGGCCAAACAGATCAATGTGCAAGAGTTCTAACGGCCTTGAGGAAGAAACAAAATTCTTAGACTTGAATGCGAGTTTGGAGAACTTGCCCTTCTGACATGCTTCACAAAGAGCATCTGATTTGTATTTCAGATTAGGGAGTCCTCTGACAAGATTTAGTTTGTTAATTTGAGAAATTTTTCTCAAACTAGCATGACCTAATCTTCTGTGCCAGACCCATTGCTCTTCAGAAACAGACATAAGACATGTTACCTTCAGATTCTTAAGATCTTGAAGATCTGTCTTATAAATGTTGTTCTTTCTCTTGCCTGTAAATAGGATTGAGCCATCCTTCTGACTTACAGCCTTGCAACACTTTTGATTAAAGATTATGTCATAACCATTGTCACTTAATTGACTTATGGACAATAAGTTATGAGCTAACCCATCTACTAGAAGAACATTAGTTATGGAAGGAGAGTTACCAGACTTTATGGTTCCTGAGCCAATAATTTTGCCCTTCTGATCTCCTCCAAACTTAACTTCTCCAGCAGATTTAAGCACCAGGTCTTGGAACATAGACCTTCTTCCCGTCATGTGTCGCGAACACCCAGAGTCCAGGTACCATGACATTTTGTGCTTTGTCCTCTTTGCAGCCAAGGATATCTGCAATGGGAATAATCTTTTCCTTAGGTACCCACATTTTCTTGGGTCCTTTCTTGTTAATTTTCCTCAAGTTCTGATTGAACTTGGGTTTTCGCATTATAAGAGATAGGAGGAACAGCATGATAATTTTTGTTCTGAGTTCCATGATATTTCTTAGGTTGTGTCACATGCTTCTTAGTTGTGTTATGTGAAAGCTTCGAGCATGTGATGTGTGCCTAATATCATGGGAGTGGCCAAATTTAAATTGGTTATACAGAGGCTTGTATGATATTTTCATATCATCCACAGAATCAAGCTTGTATGGAGTTTCACCCTCATAACCAATGCCGACTCTTTTGTTTCCAGATACAGCATATATCATAGAAGCAAGTTGACTTCTGCCAATACTTCTAGATAGAAACTTCCTAAAACTCAAGTCATATTCTTTCAGAATATGAATCATGCTAGGAATGGACTTTTCTGATTCAGAAGGAGATCCACTATCTTTGGATAATTTTAAAACTTTTTCCTTCAGTTCAAAATTTTCCAATTCCAGCTTCTTAGTTTCAAATTCAAATTGCTTTCTCAGCTTTTTGTATTTGATACTAATATGAGCCTTGAGTTCCAGAAGTTCAGTTAAACTGGAAACTAACTCTTCTCTAGATAGTTCAGAAAATACCTCTTCAGAATCTGATTCTGATGTAGATTATGATCCATCATCCATTGTGGCCATCAGTGCGAAGTTAGCTTGCTCGCCTTCAGAATCTGATTCTGATTCTGATTTAGAATCATCCCATGTTGCCATAAGACCTTTCTTCTTATGAAACTTCTTCTTGGGGTTCTCCTTCTGAAGTTTTGGACATTCATTCTTGAAGTGTCCAGGCTCATTGCACTCATAGCAGACAGCTTTTTTCTTGTCAAATCTTCTGCCACCAGAAGATTCTCCTCTTTCAGGCTTCTTTCAACTTCTGAAGTTCTTGAACCTTCTTTGCTTGCTTTTCCAAAGTTGATTAACCCTTCTGGAGATCATAGATAGTTCATCTTCTTCTTCTGATTCTGATTCTTAAGAATCTTCTTCTTCAGCCTGAAAAGCGTTAGTGCATTTTTTAAAATTAGATTTTAATGCAATAGACTTACCTTTCTTTTGAGGCTCGTTTGCATCCAGCTCTATCTCATGGCTTCACAAGGCACTGATTAGCTCTTCCAAAGAAACCTCATTCAGATTCTTTGCAATCTTGAATGCAGTTACCATTGGACCCCATCTTCTGGGCAAGCTTCTGATGATCTTCTTTACATGATCAGCCTTGGTGTAGCCTTTGTCGAGAACTCTTAATCCAGCAGTTAGCGTTTGAAATCTTGAGAACATCTTCTCAATGTTTTCATCATCCTCCATCTTGAAGGCTTCATATTTCTGGATCAAGGCAAGAGCTTTAGTCTCCTTGACTTGGGCATTTCCTTCATGGGTCATTTTCAATGACTCATATATATCATAGGCAGTTTTCCTGTTAGATATCTTCTCATACTCAGCATGAGAGATAGCATTCAGCAAAACAATCCTACATTTATGATGATTTTTGAATTGCTTCTTTTGATCATCATTCGTTTCTTGTCTGGTAAGCTTTACGCCTGTAGCTTTTACTGGATGTTTGTAACCATCCATCAGAAGATCCCATAGTTCACCATCTAGATCGAGAAAGTAACTTTCCAGTTTATCTTTCCAGTATTCAAAGTTTTCACCATCAAATACTGGTGGTCTATTATAACCATTGTTACCATTTCCATTATGGTTCTCACTTGAGCCAGATGTAGATGTATTTGTTGGATCTTCACCAGCCATCTTTTACTGAAGCGTTTTTCTCTTCCTGAATCTTTTCTAGACACGGTTAAGTGCTTGCACCTTAGAACCGGCGCTCTGATACCAATTGAAGGATAGAAAAACACTTAGAAAGGGGGGGTTTGAATAAGTGTAGTTTAAAACTTATAAGATAAAAACAACTTGCACAAGTATTTTTATCCTGGTTCGTTGTTAACAAAACTACTCCAGTCCACCCTCGACAAGGTGATTTACCTCAACTGAGGATTTAATCCACTAATCACACGAGATTACAATGGTTTTCCACTTAGACAACTGCTAAGTCTTCTAGAATCTTCTGATCACAACCTGATCACTCTAGGAACAATCTGCTTAGACACCTGCTAAGACTTTCTAGAGTATACTGATCACAACCTGATCACTCTAGTTACAAACTGCTTAGACACCTGCTAAGACTTCCTAGAGTATACTGATCACAACCTGATCACTCTAGTTCTTACAACTTAATGTAATCAAATTCTAAGAGTATTACAATGCTTCTAAAAAGCTATAATCACAACAGTGATATATCTCTGTGTCTACTGACGTTGCCTTTAATAGCTTCTAACTTTCCTTTTGTCAGTCAGCATAGCCTGCCATCTAGTACTGGCTTCTGATCTGATGTTTGTGTAAACAATGTTTGAATATCATCAGAGTTAAACAGCTTGGTGCAGAGCATCTTCTTGTCTTCTGACCTTGAAGTGCTTCTGAGCGTGATACCATGAGAACTTCAGTGCTTCTGCTTCTGATATCAAGTTCTTCTCATGCTTCCATAGACCCATGTTCTGATTCTGCTTGACCATCTTCTGATGTCTTGTCAGACCATGTTCTGATGTTGCATGCTGAACCTTCTGAGTCAGTGCTTCTTGCGCTGATTTTTGTGTATACTCTTTGTATAATTCCTGAAACGGAAATTGCATAGTATTAGAGTACCACATTATCTCATACACAATTCATATCCTTGTTATCATCAAAACTAAGAATATTGATCAGAACTAATCTTGTTCTAACAAACATGATATATGAATTTTGTATAAGACAATGTGGTACTCTAATCCTATGCATTTTCCATTTCAGGAAATATATAAGGAGTATGCACAAATCAGCGCAAGAAGCACTGACTTAGAAGGTTCAAGTATGCAACATCATAACATGGTCTCGCAAGACATCAGAAGATGGTCAAGCAGAATCAGTACATGGTCTATGAAGCATCAGAAGAACTTGAGATCAGAAGCAGAAACACTGAAGTTCTTATGGTATCACGCTAAAAAGCTCTTCAAGGTCAGAAGACAAGAAGATGCTCTGCACCAAGCTGATTGACTATGATATTCAAATGTTGTATCTACAAAGATCAGATAAGAAGCAAGTACAAGATGGCAGGCTACGCGGACTGACAAAAGGAACGTTATAAGCTATTAAAGGCAAAGTCAGTAAAAGCAGGAAAAGCAAGGCTCGAGGTAGTTGACAAAAGAGTGAAACATTAAATGCCATATTGTATGGATCACGCAACGCATTAAATGCTCCCTACGGTCATCTTCTTATAACGCCTATAAATAGAAGTTCTGATGAGAAGCTGAATACAACACTTTCTCGCAAAATACAGAAACACTGTCGAACTCAAAAGCTATCAAACTTCTTCTTCTATCTCACATTACTTTTGTAATATCTTAGTGAGTTTAAGCTAGAACTTTAAGAGAAATATTACAGTTGTGATTAACGCTTATTAAGAAGCATTGTAATACTCTTGTAAGAATTTGTTTACATTAACTTGTAAAGGAACTAGAGAAGATTAAGTTGTGATCAAATTCTCTAGAAGTCTTAGAAGGTCTCTAAGCATTGTGTTCCTAGAGTGATCAAGTTGTGATCAGAATACTCTAGAAGACTTAGAAGGTATCTAAGTGGAAAACCATTGTAATCAAGGTTGATTAGTGGATTAAATCCTCAGGTGAGGTAAATCACTCTAATGGGGTGGACTGGAGTAGTTTCGTTAACAACGAACCAAGATAAAACTCATTGTGCAATCATTTTTATCTTAAGAGTTTTAAAGTACACTTATTCAAATCCCCCTTTCTAAGTGTTTTTCTATCCTTCATTTGTAACCTAGTATGTAATAGAAAACCTTGTTTTAAACATGTGGCAACCTGCCCTAAAAATTAAAATTTAGAGTCGCCACCTATTCTGCCAGGGAGAATAGGAAACCCTACGCAGTTAAGAGATCCGGGTAAGTTATTATATTCAGGTCAAGGGAAGGTGTTAGGCACCCTTAACCCTTTCCTAAGGTTTTAGGTGTAAGGTTTGTAAGGGTTCTATGGTAAGGTTTAGGGTTTATTGCTAATGGCAGAAAGTAAATAGGGTTAAAAGTGAGATTTAAACCTAATTGAGGTTTTGGGGAAGGGGACTCGCCTTGGATATCCAAGTGCCTATGTACCTCCTTAGGGAGGATCATAGTCAACGTAGTTCGGGGAGGGTTGTACGCCTTAGAATTTGTATGAGGTTGTTTGAAGGTATTTTGAATTACCTTTTTCGTAGTTTTGAGAATCTGTAGTTTGTGAAAGAGATGTGTTTTAAATGTGGTGTACATCCCTGATTATAATATGTTCTATTAATCACAATGATCAATAGGTTTAATCACCATAATTAACAAATTTAATAAAGAATTGCTAATTATTCTAATCGATTGATTCGATTATCACCATTAGCAAATAAATGAGTTTTAATTGATTATTGTTTTGGAAATTGAAATATTTTATTATTAACCATCGCAGCCAATTAGTTTGATTAAAACAATTTATAAATTAATGAAGAATTTTAATTATCGTTAATTATCATAATCAATAGGTTTGATTAAAATAAATAACAAATTTATAAAGATTACTAATTATCGTAACCAATAGAATCGGTTGAAACCTTTTGTAAATAAGCCTTAGTTGAATATATTATTTAATTAATTAAATAATCGATTATTAACTATCGCGATGGATTAATTCGATCGAAACGAATAATAAATAAAATCTCAATATTAATTACATTATTAATTTAATTTTAAAATTAAATTATATATAGTAATTAATTAAAATGTAATTATATAATTAATGAATAATAATTAAAAAAAACAAACAAATGGCAAAAACTAGATTTTTGATTAGGTGTGGTTAGACTATGGGCGCATGGTATGGATATCAAACTCTGGGCGTTGGATCTAGATAATTGAGGAACCTATAGCCAGATCTGGAAGTGTATGGTGGACCAAATGTTTGTGTGAGCATTGAATCATGGAAATAAACATTTGGTAAAAATATTGCAAGGGCCAGGGATCGAATCCTGGACCCTTAGGTGAACAAATAAACGCCTCCCACCAACCCAACCAGATTTATCACGCGTTAAACCATTACCCCAAATAAATTATATAAAAAAACAAACAAATAAATGGGAAAGGGGGCGCAATTTTGAATGAACCAGTGGCGCATTGCCACGTTATCTTCTTCTTCCCCACACCTTGCAATTATCTGAAAATTTAGCTATGAATTAGCTACAGTTTCTTTCGTAGCAAACACACATGCAAATTATCAAAATTACACGCACCCATAAAAAATGTTTCGCGACCCTCTCATTCTTTTCGTCTGAGTCCCCTGAACCTATTAGTGCCCTCAATTTCCCCTAATTTTACCCCTAGCAAAAAAACCCAAATCAAGCTTATTCGATCTAACAATGGTGGAACTTGTTTGAACCATGCAAACACTAAACTTATTGCCTATAAACGTTGATAGCATCAATATAAACCACAATATGCAATCAAAAATTATTGAGAATGCATGAATTATTGCAATCGAGTTCAGTTTGATCGTGACTTACCTTGGCTTATTGGAGGTTATTCTGGGGGTGTTGGTTCAACGTGATGATCCACAAAGTTCAGAATCCTCCAAGGATTGTTTTGCAATCTTCAAAATCCTTTGAAAGGCCTTAAATCACCAAAACCAAATCTTGAAATTTGGAGAGTTTTCTTGCTTCGTGACCAAGGTTCTTTCACCAGAAAATCGTCCCCCTAATGCATTGTGTTATGTTCTATATTTATAATGGAACATATTAGGTCAAAAAATAGCCCAAAAGATCTTTGAATCAATCATGGAGAATTTGTGAAATTTGATTCATGGAACTTTTCAATTTGTGCGATCTTGCACCAATTTCTTTCCAATCACTTAGGCACGAAATTAGATTGGTAATATGGTATAAATGTTGATTGGAATTGATCATTATAAGGCCCATAATCAAATATTTGATTTTTCTTTGATTTATATAACTTTAAATCATTATTTAAAAGAATAAAAAGACATGTAAAATCAAATAAAATTTATTAATTCGTGGAAATTGGTTTTGGTGACTTAGATAACCTGTGGATCAAGATTAGATCTTAACACATTAGGCCCATTTGCAAGAAACTCCAATTTGAACTACTTTTATTTCACATTTTGCCTCCAAAAATGCCCAACTTTGAAAAGGCATATCTCCCTTAATTTTTAAGATATGGAAGAGTTCTAGGACTTTTTGGAAACCTCAAGATGTCCTCTAAAAGCCACTTTGGAACCCTTTTTCCATTTGAAGATTTTATATTGATGATATGTCCTTTGACAAAAAACATCTTTTGGTTGACTTTTGAAAAGGACCTATAATCTTTTTAGACAGTTGACTTTTAGACCAAAACCCTAATTTAGTAACTTTGTCGTTTGTTGATTTTGAAGATTTTCCTTGATGAATCATGATCAACCTTTGATCAAAAGATGAATGATACTTCATAATATTGATGTTAAACAAAAATCATGAGTTTTGACTATACTTTGACCATAGTGGACTTTTAGGTCAAACTAGTCGACTATGGATCATCTGAGCAATGGAATGAGCAATCCTTGGAATTGAAGCTTGAATTTTGACATGGAGATACCTTGAACCCTAATGAGCCATATGAAATCCACTGGAGACCTTGATTCCTTAATTTTCCTGAGAGAATGCACAACCATAGTTCAGGAGGTCTTTGATTAGGTGAGTGTGACTTGAGTTAACCATTGAGCCTTGAACCCCTGAAGATGAAATGAGATGGGAAAATTTTAAGGTGTGACAACTGTCCTTATTTAATTACCTTTGATTGAAGGTGTGAGAGTACGCAGGTCTCACGGTTTTTGGATCGAAGAGTTATTAATTAATGGAAGACCCCTGAATTTGCCATGTACCAGGTTGTGAAAGAAGGGAATCGTCTTGCTAACGCCTGAGACTTACATAGCGAAGACTTGCAGTTTGTTGTGTAAAAGATCATCAACTTGCTATAGTGCTAGCAAGCTTTCGCAGTTTGTAAATAACCCACTTACTATAGTTCTAGTAAGTCTTCGCAGTTTGTGTAACCCACTTACTATAGTTCTAGTAAGTCTTCGTAGTTATCAGCACCTAAAGGATCACTTGCCATGGTTCTGACAAGCTTACCTGCACCAAAGGGATCACTTTCCATGGTTCTGACAAGCTTACCTACACCAAAGGGATCACCTTCCATGGTTCTGACAAGCTTACCTGCACCAAAGGGATCACCTTCCATGGTTCTGACAAGCTTACCTGCACCAAAGGGATCACTTGCCATGGTTCTGACAAGCTTACCTGCATCAAAGGGATCACCTGCCATGGTTCTGACAAGCTTACCTGCACCAAAGGGATCACCTGCCATGGTTCTGACAAGCTTACCTGAACCAAAGGGATCACCTGCCATGGTTTTGACTAGCTTACCTGCACCAAAGGGGTTACTTGCCATGGTTCTAACAAGCTTACCTGGACCAAAGGGATCACATGCCATGGTTCTGACAAGCTTACCTGCACCAAAGGGATCACATGCCATGGTTTTGACAAGCTTACCTGCACCAAAAAGACCACCTGCCATGGTTCTGACAAGCTTACCTGCACCAAAAGGATCACTTGCCATGGTTCTGCCAAGCTTACCTACACCAAAGGGATTGCTTGCCATGGTTCTGATGAGTTTACCTACACCAAAGGGATCAATTTCCATGGCTCTGACAAGCTTACCTACACCAAAAGGATCACTTGCTATGGTTCTAGCAAGCTCACCTGTATAAAAGATTGTTCTATAAATGCGTATGCATCATGTATATGCATATGATCCTATTGTTTGTATAATGTAGATGTGTGAATGTTTGTATATGAATGATGTTTAATTGTGTGACACTCGTACGCGTGTATAATCATTACGGATGCATGATGTCTGTATATGTAAATGTTGCATGTATGCAAATGAGTGTGTATGTATGACGATTTCAGTGTCTTATCTCCTTATCACCCATTGAATTTGTTTAACCCTTTTGAGATGTTTGGGGAAAATCCTAGTTCGGATTGTATTCGAATGATCCGTTGATAATATCCTTTGTAAAAGAGTCGTGGTATATCAGAGTGATTGCGGTGTAAGGTGTATGTTACCCTCCGGAGATTTTGTAGTTTTGTTTCGTTCACTTACAATTTGTAAGTTTCTCAAAGTAAATCCAAGTTTAAAGTTTATGAAAATAATTAATCCTTTGCAAGTGGTATTGAAATGATAAGAAAGTGTAGTTATGAAAGAAAAGAAAGCTTTTATTGATATTTCCTTAAATCGGCGAATGTACAAAAATGTGAAAAAAGATAATGACAAATAGAAATGATATTAATACTTTCGTTGTTCCTTTGTTATCGAGGGTCTCAATAATCCTTTGACCTTAGAAGTGGATGATTGCATGAATCCTTATCCTTTGTAGTTTGCCTTTGGCTCATAACTTATTATCCAGCCTTTGCTAGGCGTAATACTTCTTGACCGCATAGGAATTAATTGTGTGCGGTAGCTCATCCCCATCCATTGTGGTGAGGACGAGCGCTCCTCCTAAGAATACTGTTTTTATGACATATGAATCTTAGTAGTTAGGTGTCCACTTTCCACGGGCGTCGAGTTGAGATAGTAGAATTTTCTTGAGGACGACATCACCTTCTTTGTAAGTTCGAGGACGGACCTTTTTATCGAACGCCTTTTTCATCCTTTTCAGATAGAGTTGCCCATGACACAAAGCTGTCAGTCGCTTTTCTTCAATGAGATTAAGCTGATAAAAACGAGTTTTTACCCATTCTGATTCTTCTAACTTTGTATCAGCCATGACTCGTAATGAAGGAATCTCCACTTCAATAGGGATGACTGCTTCCATACCATAAACCAAAGAGAAAGGTGTTGCTCCTGTGGATATGCGTACCAAGGTTCTGTAACCGTGCAGGGCGAAGAGAAGTATTTCGTGCAAATCCTTGTATGTTTTCACCATCTTTTGTATTATCTTTTTGATATTTTTATTCGTAGCTTTGACAACGCCATTCATCTTAGGCCTGTATGGTGAGGAACTATGATGTTCAATCTTGAAATCCTCACACAACTCCTTCGTCATGTTGTTGTTTATATTCAACCCGTTTTCGGTGACGATCCTGTTTGGAACCCCATACCGGCAGATTATGTTATGCTTAATGAATCGAGTGACTACTTGTCTTGTCACGTTAGTTTAAGAAGCAGCTTCAACCCATTTGGTGAAGTAATCCATGGCAACCAATATGAATCGGTATCCATTAAAAGCTTTCGGTTTGATCATCCCTATCATGTCAATCCCCCACATTGCAAATGGCCATGATGAACTCAGAATGTTCTACGGATTAGGCGGCATATGTATTTTATCAGCATAGATTTGGCATTTGTGACATGTTCTTGCGTATTGAAAACAATCAGCTTCCATTGTCAGCCAGTAATATCCTGTTCGTAGTATTTTTCTTTCCATTGAATGTCCATTTGCATGGGTTCCGAAGGTTCCTTCGTGTACTTATTTGATAATCTCCTTGGCCTCATTTTTATCCACACACCTTAATAACACCGAGTCGTAATTCCGTTTGTATAGGATATTTCCACTCAAGAAGAACTTGGCTGCCAATTTCCTTAGTGTCTTTTTGTCAATCGTAGAGGCATTCTCCGGGTAATCTTGTTTCTCCAGGTACCTTTTGATATCGTGGTACCATGGTTTATCATCTGGCTGTTCTTCAATTGTGAGGCAATAGGCCGGCTCATCGAAGTGTCTAACTGTTATTCGCGGTTCGTGGTTTGGCCAAGTTACTTTGAACACGCAGGAAAGTGTTGCCAGTGCATCAACCATTTAATTCTCTTCCCTTGGGATATGCGTGAAAGTGATTGTTTCAAATTCATCCATTAACTTTAGTATGAGGTCCCAATATGGGATTAGCTTTGCATCTCGAGTATCCCATTCTTTATTGACTTGGTGGATCACTAATGCTGAATACCCATAGACCTCAAGTAGTTTGATCCTTAAATCAATCGCAGCTTCTGACCCCAATATGCACGCTTCATATTCTGCAATGTTGTTGGTGCAGTCGAAGCATAATCTCGCAGTGAAAGGTAAGTGACGGTTGTCAGGAGATGTCAAGACTGCCCCTGTACCATGTCCTAGTGCATTTGAGGCCCCATCGAACATAAGTGTCCACATTGCCACTGGTTTAGGTCCTTCGTCGGGTCCTAGTATTTCGTAATCCCTTATCACCATGATGTCTTTGTCAGGAAAGTCGAATTTCATAGATTGATATTCTTCGAAGGGTTGGTGAGTAAGGTGTTCTTCCAATACACTCCCTTTTATTTCCTTTTGAGTGACGTATTGTATGTCGTATTCTGACAGTAATATTTGCCATCTTGTGATTCCACCTGTGAGAGTTTGCTTTTCGAATACGTATTTCAAAGGATCCATCCTTGATATCAACCATGTGGAATGTGTCAGCATATATTGCCGTAGACGTTTGGAGGCCCATGCTAGGGCACAACATGTCTTTTCCAATGGTTAATACTGAGATTTGCAATCTGTGAATTTCTTGCTAAGATAGTAAATATCGTGCCCCTTTCTGCCCGTTTGATCTTGCTGCCCCAGTACACATTCCATAGATCTTTCGAGGACTGTAAGATACATGATTAGTGGTCTCCCTAGTATGGGAGGTATGAGTATTGGTGGTTATTGTAAGTAACTTTTTATAGCTTCGAAGGCTACGTGACAATCGTCGTTCCACTTGATCGGTTGATATTTCCTTAGTAGCTTGAATATGGGCTCACACGTAGTTGTTAAGTGTGATATGAACCTTGAGATGTAATTCAGCCTACCCAAGAACCCACGAACCTCTTTTTCTGTCCTTGGAACAAGAATTTCTTGTATAGCCTTCACCTTGTCGGGATCTACTTCTATGCTTCGTTAGCTCCCAATAAATCCCAATAGCTTTCCTGAACTCACACCAAATGTACATTTGTTTGGGTTTAACCTTAGCTTGAATTTCTTCACGTGCTCAAACAAATTTTGCAGGCGTGTAATAGGCTCCTTCTCTGTGCAAGACTTAGCAATCATATCATCCACGTATACTTCGACCTCCTTGTGAATCATGTCATGGAACAGTGTGACCATGGCTCGTTGATATGTTTCCCTTGTGTTTCGTAATCCAAAAGGCATTACCTTGTAGCTGAAGGTGCCCCAGGATGTCATGAAGGTTGTTTTCTCCATGTCTTCGGGAGCCATTTTGATTTGATTATACCAAGAGAACTCATCCATGAAGGAGAAAACCGAAGCTTGAGTTGTATTGTCCATCAACACATCTATGTGTGGTAGTGGAAAATCGTCTTTTGGACTTACTTTGTTTAGATCCCTATAATCCACCCACATGCGTACCTTCCCGTCTTTCTTAGGAACTGACACTATGTTGGCAATCCATGGTGGATAGTCAACCACGGAAAGAAACCCTGCGTCGAACTCTTTGAGCACCTCTTCTCAAATTTTGTTATCCATGTCAGGACGAACTCTTCTACACTTTTGTCTGATAGGTGCACACCCTTCTTTGAGTGGTCATATATGTAAAACAACGTCTATATCTAACCCTTGCATGTCGTGGTATGACCAAGCAAATATCTCTGCGTACTCGTAGAGGAGCTTGATTAGCCTTATTTTCACGTCCTCGGTCAGTGTTACCCCAATTTTGATTTTCCTGGGTTCTTTATCTGTACCCAGGTTTGTGATGCCAATGGCCTCCTAAGGAGGGAGCACGCTTTTGGATTCCCTGTCCATTAACCTTGACAATTCTTCCGGAAGTTCATCATCTTCCTCATCCCCTTCCTCGGACTAATTAGCGAGAGCCTCGAGTTTATAATGAGTTTCAGCATTATTATTATCGGTAGTGTTAGTAGGTGATCTGAACATGTTTTATGTTTTGTTTTTAGTTTGCAGATATGGATGTGCTTTTGTGAAAAGTTTATTTGTCATTTTAAAAAGAAGTAAATGCAAGAAGAGACAATGTTTTCAATACCAAAATGCAAACGACAATTTTATTAATAAACCTTAAATTTGAAAGTAAATGGGGTCCTTACAAACCAACTCTATGCATCGGGTGAGGCATGAGCATTATTTTTTTATTGAAAGAAAAACACAAAAGCAAATTACATTGAAATGAAAAACTATCTCTGTTATCTCTAGGCTTGTCCAGTTTTGGAGCTGCTCTCCTGATCTGACCCTTCGGATGAAGTTGAATGTTCCCTCCTTATAGTCCATGTTGGATATCATAGCTACGTGTTCGTACCCTCCTGTCACGAAAATCTGCATAATCGGGGGGAATCGTTGTTCCTCCTTCACAATGCTTGTTATCTTTGACGGTTGATATCCTAACCTTAAGCGATCCTTCTTCGCAAGGATCTCTAGCACTTTTCCCCAACTTTCCACATTCAGTTCTTGTAGGTCTCTCTAAGATGTTATTGCCCTTCGTATTTTCTCCACAGGTAGTATGACCGCAGTTGAAATCTCTAGAGCTTGGAATGCAATTTCTAATGCCCCTTCTCCAATATCGATGTATTTGTATGAATCCAAGTTGTTGACAAATATATCCTCTTCTCCATTGATAGGTACTATGGAGTTTCCATCCATAAATTTTATCTTCTGATGGAGAATGGATGTGACTGCCCCAGCTGCATGAATCCAAGGACGCCCTAGTAGGCACGTGTAAGCTGGCTCTATCTCCATTACCTGGAAGTTGATACAGAAGGTATGAGGACCAACTACAACCGGTAAGTCTACTTCCCCAAACACTGAACTTTGTGATCCATCGGAGGCTTTGACCACTAGACGGCTTGGTCTGACAATGAGACCTTCCAAGGCTATCATGTCGAGGGTGACTTTTGGCATCACATTTAGTGATGAACCTGTGTCAGTCAGAACTCTGTACAAATGAGCTTTTCCGCATTGCGTAGAGATGTGCAAGGCTTTGTTATACGTCTTTCCTTGTGGAGGTAACTCATGGCCACTAAACCCCAGACATGCCCCAGCAGTTAGATTAGCCACCATCCCATCGAATTGATCCAAAGTGATGTCTTTAGTCACGTGAGCGGCATTCAGAATCTTCATCAAGGCGTCACGATGCTTCTTAGAGTGCACCAATAGTGATAGGAGTGATATTTTGGAGGGTGTCTGTTGTAACTGATCCACCACCCTATAGTCACTTTTCCTGATCAAAGCCAAAAATTCCTCAGCATCCTTATTAGTAGCTTCTTTATCCTTAGGGGTAGTCTCGACACTTGGTCTCATAGCAGCTTGATCACTAGCTTGTGTCAAGTTGTCATTAGGATTTGGTTATGCCTGTGTAGTTTTGAATATGCGACCGCTACGGGTTATGCCTCCAGGTCCCAAGATGTTTGACACAGCAGCATTAGCACTGGAATTATATTCCCATGGTACTGCTTTCATTTTGTCCAAGGATATGGAGCTCTGCTCTGGTTAATCGGGATGACCCTAGTATGCTCTTGTATGGGTATCCACAATGGTGATTTAGAACATGTGATGATTAATGGCTTCCTTGCCCCTTGACAGGGTATCATTAATGGCTCGTTCCTGTCTACCATGGCTACATATTCCTCCTCAAAGTGTTCCTCTAGCTTAATCAACCCTTGATCCATGAGTTTTTGCAGATTGTCTTTGAAAGCTTCATTGTGTTCTAAGATGAACCCCTTTATAAGTAGATACCTCTAAAGTGCATCTATGGGGGAACTTCTTTGTTGAACCAACTCCTGCTCAGTAACAACCTCTATTATATTCACTTCACCATCATGGTGGGGCATAGGATTTGTCTTCACATTGGGTTTGTCAAAGGCAATTGCCCCTGACTCTATCAGATCCTGAACCTTATGTCTGAAGGCCCAACATTTTTACAATGTGTGTCCGGGAGAATTAGCATGGAATTTGCACCTTTCATTGGCGTTGAATTTGGGAGTAGCCTTCCCTGCAGGAGTAGGTTCCAATGGTTTGATTTCTACCAACGATTCACTTATCAAGTGTCTCAGGATTTCGCTCTTGGATGTAGGCAAAGGATCAAATTTTCTTTGAGGGCCTTGAAACCTGTTTTGTTGTTGTGGAAATGAAATAGGAGGTCTAGGTTATTGATGCACTACTGCATTGGTCTCCCCTTCCTTCTTTTTCACGAAGGTCAGGGTGGGCCTCTTTGAGTGATAAGAACCTGAAAATGACCCTTGTATCTTTCCGTTCTTTATTCCATTTTCGATCCTTTCACTGATAACCACCAAATCTGAGAATCCTGAAGATACGCTTCCGACCATTTTATCGTAGTATGGTCCTTGCAAGGTGTCAATAAACATGTCTACCAGTTCTTTTTCCATCAAGGGAGGTTGGACTCGAGAAGCCATTTCTCGCCATCTTTGGGCATACTCCTTGAATAATTCGTCCTTCTTCTGTGACAAATTTTGTAGTTGCATCTAATTGGGTGCCATATCCAAGTTGTACTTATATTGCTTTAGGAATGTGTTAGCAAGGTCATTCCAGCTTCGGATGTGGGATTTCTCCAACTGCATGTACCAGTCAACAGATGCTCCGCTTAAGCTATCTTGGAAGACGTGTATCTTCAGCTTTTGATCGTGGGCATAGGAAGCCATTTTTCGTACATACATGTGCAAGTGGTTCCTCGGGCATGTGAGTCCTTTGTATTTATCAAAGTTGGGAACCTTGAATTTGTGCGGGATAGTCAGATCTAGGACTAAGTGTTAGAACAAGATTTGTTCTTATCAATATTCTTAGTTTTGATAATAACAATGTATATGAATTTTGTATGAGATAATGTGGTACTCTAATACTACACAATTTCCATTTCAGGAATTACATAAAGAGTATACACAAAATCAGCGCAAGAAGCACTGACTCAGAAGGTTCAGCATGCAGCAGCAGAACATGGTTTGGCAAGACATCAGAAGATGGTCAAGCAGAATCAGAACATGGTCTATGGAAGCATCAGAAGAGCTTGAGATAAGAAGCAGAAGCACTGAAGTTCTCATGGTATCACGCTAAGAAGCACTTCAAGGTCAGAAGACAAGAAGATGCTCTGCACCAAGCTGTTTGACTTTGATGATATTCAAACGTTGTTTACACAAATATCAGATCAGAAGCAAGTACAAGATGGCAGGCTACGCTGACTGACAAAAGGAACGTTAGAAGCTATTAAAGGCAACGTCAGTAGACACAGCGAAAGCAAGGCTCGAGGTAGTTGACAAAAGAGTGAAACATTAAATGCAATGTTGTACGGAATACGCAAAGCATTAAATGCTCCCAACGGTCATCTTCTTAAACGCCTATAAATAGAAGTTCTGATGAGAAGCTATGTGACGAATCTTGAATATACAACTCTTGCGCAAACTCATAGAATTGCTGTCAAATTCAAAAGCTCTCAAACTTCATCTTCAACCTCACTACATTGTTGTTGTAATATATTAATGAGATTAAGCGTAAACTTAAGAGAAAATCACAGTTGTGATAATAGCTTATCTAAGAAGCATTGTAACTCTTAAAATAATTTGTTTACATTAATTTGTAAGAACTAGAGTGATCAGGTTGTTGATCAGAATACTCTAGAAAGTCTTAGAGGGTATCTAAGCAGTTTGTTCCTAGAGTAATCAGGTTGTGATCAATATACTCTAGAAGACTTAGAAGTTGTCTAAGTGGAAAACCATTGTAATCTTGTGTGATTAGTGGATTAAATCCTCAAGTGAGATAAATCACTCCAAGGGGGTGGACTGGAGTAGTTTAGTTAACAACGAACCAGGATAAAAATCATTGTGCAAATAGTTTTTATCTTACAAGTTTTAAAGCTACACTTATTCAACCCCCCCCCCCCTTTCTAAGTGTTTTTCTATCCTTCACTAAGCTCATTTCGAAGGTATCCACATCAAAGACATCGTACCCTTCTACCGCCTTTAGCCTTTCCTCCAGTGCCTTAATTTGTCCATTATCCTTAGCATCTTCTCTATAGTTAGGGGAATTTTACTTATGTTGAAGTACTTGGTTCGTATTATCCATGTCTCCATACTGTAGATCCAAGTAGTCATCATCCTTAGGAGGATTGTTGACAGGGATGCGAACTGTGCGGGATACCCCCACCTAGTAAGGATGAATCCTTCCTGAGAAGTCTCTCCTTCCTCATGGGATTTGATGATTCTCTTGGAAGAGCGGGCATTCATTCTATGAGGATCACTACCTGGAATGTATCCTAACAGCGGGTTGCCATCATCTAGTATATCCTCAGACTGATCCTAAGTTTCCTTAGTCTTCTCCTGTTTATCCATGAGATCCTTCATGAAACTCAGCATTTGGGTTATTCCTCCTTTAATCTCCTCCATGGTACCTTTCAATTGGGTCACTTCTCCGCGAAGGGCGGCTTGATTCTGCTCTAGTTGACTTATTACCCAGAAACGTTCATATCATCAATATAAACCACAATATACAATAAAAAATCATTGAGAATGCATGAATTATTGCAATCGAGTTCAGTTTATTTGTGACTTACCTTGGCTTATTGGAGGTTATTCTGGAGGTGTTGGTGCAGCGTGATGATACATAAAGTTTCAGAATCCTCCAAGGATTGTTTTGCAATCTTCAAAATCCTTTGAAAAACTTTAAATCACCAAAACCGAATCTTTAATTTTGGAGAGTTTTCTTGCTTCGTGACCAAGGTTCTTTCACCAGAAAATCGTCCCCTAATGCATTGTGTTATGTTCTATATTTATAATGGAACATATTAGGTCAAACAAATAGCCCAAAAGATCTTTGAATCAATCATGGAGAATTTGTGAAATTTGATTCATGGAACTTTTAAATTTTGTTCAATCTTGCACCAATCTCTTTCCAATCACTTAGGCACGACATTAGATTGGTAATATGGTATAAATGTTGATTGGAATTGATCATTATAAGGCCCATAATCAAATATTTGATTTTTCTTTGATTTATATAACTTTAAATCATTATTTAAATGAATAAAAAGTCATGTAAAATCATATAAATTTATTAATTCGTGGCAATTGGTTTTGGTGACTTAGATAACTTGTGGATTAAGATTAGATCTTAACAAGTTAGGCCCATTTGCAAGAAACTCCAATTTGAACCACTTTTATTTCAAATTTTGCCTCCAAAATTAACCAACTTTAAAAAGGCATATCTCCCTCAATTTTTATGATATGGAAGAGTTCTAGGACTTTTTGGAAACCTCAAGATGTCCTATACAAGCCACTTTCGCACCTTTTTTCTATTTGAAGATTTTATCTTGATGATATGCTTTTTGACAAAAAACTGTTGTTGGTTGACTTTTGAAAAGGACCTATAATCTGTTGTACCATATCTTTCAAATGAAGCATTTCTGGCCTTGGCATGTGAGAGACAAAGTTGTAGAGAATCCAGTTTCCTTCAAAATAGGCGTCCAGTGAGAAATTTCTGATGTTCCATGTGAGAGTTATTCCTGGTCAAAGTACAGTTGACTTTTTAGACCAAAACCCTAATTTAGTAACTTTGCCCTTTGTTGATTTTGAAGCTTTTCCTTGATGAATCATGATCAAACTTTGATCAAATGATGAATGATACTTCATAATATTGATGTTAACCAAAAATCAGGAGTTTTGACTATACTTTGACCATAGTTGACTTTTAGGTCAAACTAGTCGACTGTGGATCATCTGAGCAATTGAATGAGCAATCCTTGGAATTGAAGCTTGACTTTTGACATGGAGATACCTTGAACCCTAATGAGCCATATGAAATCTATTGGAGACCTTGATTCCTCAATTTTCTTGAGAGAATGCACAACCCTAGTTCAGGAGGTCTTTGATTAGGTGAGTGTGACTTGAGTTAACCATTGAACCTTGAACCCTTGAAGATGAAATGAGATGGGAAAATTTTGGGGTATGACAAAACGATATAGTCATTAGGGTTTCTATAGGTAGACCACCCAGGTTGTGGGATGGCGTCATGTCCTTCTCGAAACCTGTAGGTTAGAGAAGTGATTATCCTCACTCGAAACCTGTAGGTAAGAGTTGAGTATTGTAAACTTGATTGAAGCTATGAAGCAAGATCAAGTATGTGTTCATTGTTAATTATGTAAATAGCTGTTGCAGGGTTGTAACAGTTAGGTATCACTATGGAGTGAGCAGATGTTCTCTTGTCTTGGTGAAGTTCTGAGATAAAGGTTGCATTGATTAGTGACTAGGTAAACCAGAGGTTGTTTATCTGTAAACCAGAGGTTGTTTACATAAAATAGTACTACTGATAGTAAAATCTTCGAGTAGGTAGTTAGATTGATTTGGGTTAACAATTAACTGTGTTATTTATCTTCTGCATTATTTGTTCAGTTTTGAGTGTTATGACTTTGTTTATAACATCAGGTTCAGAAGTGTTAGCTGTTCCTGAACAGAACCATATAAAGATTATGATCTGTTAGCTGTTCCTGAACAGAACCATATAAAGATTATGATCTGGTTATGTCTACTGAACATATGTGATCACAGGTTTCGTGACTCCTGTTTAGGAGTAATTAATTAATGAGGGATCTTTCTATTCTGCTTATGCTACATTAATAACAGATCAGATGTCTTGACATCGGGATTGACATTCGAGTCTGTCATACCATAATTTTCACTACAAATGCAATTTCAGGATTACGATATTTTTTTTCGATAAGCACTTGTATTAAACACACAAAGGGTGCAACCCAATACAAAATGAACAAAACGGAACAAAGAAACCGACGCACAAAGCCACAAGCAAATAAACTTAGGCGCCTATAAATGCACAAGGCTTGACAAGTCAAACCTCTTTCGTGTCAATTCCTCTACCCTTAGCAATAATAGAAAACCAATCTCAACCAAAATTTTTAATAAGTATCAAAATTTCTTTGGGGTTCCAAATACTATCATTAAAAACCACTTTATTTCTACCCAACCAAATACACCAACAAACCAAAAGCCAAAAGAAAGCAAAGAAGATAGGTTTAATAACCCTACACAATTTGGCACGATAGAATTCCACCACTCTAAACCCCAATTCACTACGATATGATTCTGACTAATATTTAATATCTTTAAGAAAACTGTGAGTAAAAATATTGGGTTGCAAAAAGTAAAAGTAGATGAAAAGTAAAATGAATTATTACTTATTAAATAAACGTGGAAACATTTTTAACATAGGTGTAAGAGTCCCCTACACATTTATTGATTAGTGGATTTGAAACATCAAGACTGTGCACGTGAAATAAGGTTCATAAATTCATCAAATAAGATAAAACTCTTATAAAAATGTTGGATGTCACATTATTCTCATGTACACAATATTTTCATTTTAAAACCTCTTACTTACAACCATCATTAAGTTGAATGTCAAAGATTTTGCAAGTGCTATTTTCTTGTTTTTATCATTGTTAGGTCGAAGCTAAAACCCTCACCAATGTTCATCTTCACATCACTCTTCAATTCATTTGTATGAAGTAGAAAGATCCGGTCACTAAAAAAATGTGACAAGGCTAAATTGAAAGTCATTTAAAATTTTCTAAAATTTAGAGCAGAAGACAGTTAAAATAATATTATTTCATTTCACTACGATCATCTTAATGTAAAACTTCATAACTACATGATTCTTGAAATTAGTTTATTGGGTTGCAAACATAACAACTTAATGAGAACTCATAAAATATTATTGATGCTTGTTACTCTTTTGAATCTTACAATTAATACATATAATCTCATAAAAAGTGCTTGTTTATACTCTTAGGTCTAGCAAAGATTTATATATCAACTACCTAACTAAGAATTAAACATACCACCAAACACCCTAAATTACCCTTAATGACAAAAATAATTACCCTTAAAAAAGCCCTTTATAGTCATTTGCTAATTCAAAATTTTATTTCCACCAATCACAATATCCCATTCCTCCAAATGGCACCCTCTTTTCACAATTCTCCATTCCTCCAATTTTCCATTCTTTCTTAACATTTCATTAACCATTGGTTTTTTCCCTAAAACCTTTGAAAACCAATAAATCGAAAAACTCCTTTCATTTCTCAAACTTGTACTTCACTTTTTATTTTTTTACTTCTATGTCTGCATTGGAAAGCCAAAACCCCTACCCGGGGTCCTCGTCCCGAAATCACCATCCTTGCAATTTCCTTGTCTTCTACACAATTTCTCTTTCTCTCTCTTTCCAACATTCTTTCGTTTTCTCTCTAACCCTTTCTCTTTTTCGTTCAAACCCTAACGAGTTTGTGAGTATCATCGATGCCTCATGACGCTGCAAGGCAATCTCCACTGCAAATGTTTCGTCATGTTAAGAATTTGTTTGCTGATTATGGAAAACTCGTCTCCTTTAAGGTAAACCCATTTTTTTCGTTTTTCGATTTCTTTTGCAATGACAACCTTTGTAATCAATCGCCTTTGTTCTTCATCAACCACAAAATTACTCTATTGACTTCTTCTTGGAATCAGGTCTTACGCAAAGGTCGCAACTAGAACTGGTATACTCTAAGCCGCATCCAATGTTTCTCTACAGAAAGCTCGCACATGGGACGTAGGTGTTGAATCCAAGTTCTCCTCTACCCCTGTTAAAGACATCTTCAAGGTTCTCGTCACTTTTCTTCCAATTTCCAATACCTTTTTGTTCAATCACTAATTGGCGTTTTTTTCCTTTGATTTGATATTGCAGGACAAGAAAGTTGGGATCTTTGGTCTCCCAGTATGTTAACTTGACAATTTTTTTATGAATTTAGTCATATTTAAGGTAGTGGTTTTCATTTTCATTTTTCATTTTATTTGAAAGTCTTGTAATATTACCCTGCCAAGAGCTTCCGATGATTTTTCTGCAGATTCTCGCGACTCAAAGGCACTAATGTTGGAAAGCAAAGGTGAACTATATACATAACTACAATAAGATAGTAGTTCTTTAAAATAAACAATCAAAAGTTATTTGTAAATTTGTGTGTGTGGCTGCACTTTTATACTTCTCATTAGTACCATATGATGCAGGTACAAACCTCTTTTCCCTATTATAAATAAAAACTAATATGTATAGTGCTAATCATTGACAAAGATATTGGAAATACACAGGAAGCAAATTTCCACATAAGCACATTCAAGAAGAATTGTCAACACCACTTGCTGCAGCAGCCGATTTTGATGAAAAATGGCAAGGGAGTATGATATTATTTTAATTGTTTTGATGGTTTTGTTTTTTTAAGCTTAAATTTATGATGTTTCAGATTGAGGACAAGATCTTGCAAATTGGATAGGCATTTGTTCTAATGAATCAGCATCTTCTTCAGGCTGTGTTGTACACTTTAATTTGGTCATCTCTACAAAGATACTTAACATTTTGATTTTTGTTTTGTTGACACAGCACAGCAATTATTTCACTGGATTTTTAAAAATTGTATGTTTTCATTCATAAAAATCATCTCCATGTTGATTGTTTCATTTCTTCTCTAATATTTTAGTTTGGAAGAATATTGTCAAGACCCCCATTCTCATTCAATGTTACTTCAAGAGATTCAAGAGAATGCAGAAAAAATCCAGCAGGTAATTTGACACATAAGCTAGATGGTTATATCAAAGATGATATATATGGTTCATTCTATTCATGTAATGCAAGACACATTAGGCCTGTTCAATCTGTTCAATGGAGGCTTTTTTCCATAGTTTGGTTTAGTAAAATTTGCACCTACATAAGGACATAAATACAATATAGTACATTAGAAGTTGTAGTTTTCTTTTGTTTTTAGTTTTCGATTGGTTTATGTTATGCATTAAATTGGAGATAAACATGATGGCTTGATAATACTCTCTTGAAAGTTTTTTAAAATCTTATTCAATTAACATTAAGTTCATGTTGATGGACACCTAAAAAACAGTGTTTGTCCAATAAGTTATTAGTCCATAACCAGTAAATAATTTAAGGGTAGTCATTAGCATTTTTCTTATGTTTATATCAAGTATGTGCTCATAAACTCTATTATTATTTTTTGCTTTTCATGACTTTACACGCATAGTAGAAGTAAGGAATCGAATGGGATTCAGTTTCTGTCTCTTAGTTTCTGTCTCTTTAGAATGGACATATGAAGAACCGATTGGCATATTTTAATTTAAATAGTCATCACCAATGGACATGCCTTGGGTTTGTTCCAGCCTTTGGTAGATTTATTGACATTTTTAGATGAGCATTTCCATGTCTCCCATTCATAATTCATTTTAATTTTTCTCCCTCTTTAGATGTTTTCAAATATTGTTATCTTAGTAAATTTGGATTATGATTTTACTTATGCTTTAGTTTCATGATTTTTTTATGTAGGTAACATTAAAGATGAGATTGAAAATCTAAACTTCATAGAAGAAAGAAAGAGAAAATTCAAAACTTCATAGTATAAAGAAAGAGAAAAATCAAAACTTCATAGAAGAAAGGTAATAAACATTACAAAGTGATGAATATTAATGTATAAATATGTGGGCAGAGGTTTAGAGATTTTAATATTTTCACTATTTAGTTTTACCTTTGAAAAAAAGTGATTATGTGAGTGGTGAAGTTAGTGATTTTGCAACTTATCCATTCAAATGCTATAGATAGTTATGATGGTGCTATCCTTTGAATTTGAACATGGTTCTGATCCAAATTGTATACATTTGCTTGGACATGGTTATGATGGTATACATGTTTGCTTTAACATGGTTCTGATTCAATTTATTTTTATACAACTATGATGGAAGGTTCTATCTTGCCAACATTGATTTTAAACGATGTTGTGAAATTTTTTACTTAAATTCTGAAATTATTTTGTTTGTTATCTTTAGAAGGATGCCTTCACATAGTTAGGCTACTTGGCTTTGAAAAAATTGAAAGCATTCTATGATTTTTCGGTTTCTATTGAAAGTGATCTTGTCAATTTTATTAATACTAATGGGCTGATTGTACTTATACCATTTTGTAGTCTTATTAGTCAAACAATAGATAGTATTTATGCAGCTTGCTTGGAGATGTATGTTTCTTGGATATGTATGTTTTCATCATGTCAAACAAAACTGATAGAAACTCTAAACCATATTTTATTGTCCTGTCATGTCGAACAAAACTGATAAAAACTCTAAACCACATATTTTATTGTCCTGTCAAAGTTACAGTGCAGCAGACCCTATCTGCTATCTCATTTATCTGCTTCTAAAAACTGCTTTTTGCGTACCTTTTCTCTGCCACATATTTTATTGTCATGTCAAACAAAACTGATAAAAACTCTAAAACACCTTTTTTTTGTGAATTTTTTATGGTCCTACCATCTTTTTAGAAACTAATACCCAATATACCACACTTTTCACCCTTTTTCCCAAAATGCCATGTTTTCAAAAAAAAAAAACTCAATTATAGAGCATCCGCCCTTTGAATGGGCGGAGCTTCACCTTTTTTAGGAACATCCGCCCTTTGATTGGGCGGAGCAGTGTCTTTTTCGTTTTTTTTTTTTTTTTAATTTTTAATTAAATTAAAAACAAATTAAAATAATATAATAAATATTATAATTAATAATAAATCAATAATATATATTAAAAATATTATAATAAAATATAATATTAATTTCATATTAATTTCACAACTTCCAACAATCCAGACTACATGTCATGGTATGCCACTGTGTCAAATTTGTATTTATCGCCGAATAGATACTTGTTTGACCCTCGTAGCCAACCCTCCACCTCAAACTTCCAACAATCCAGACCACCTATCCCTAACATGCAACAACATTTTCAAACCACCCAACAAAATTTCAATCCAACACAACCACCTTTTACCCCAAGCCAACAATATCATCACCAAAACCCATATAATTCATACACCCAACCACAAACACCATTCTCACAACCTACCCCTTTCCCAACCTACCAACACCACTACCAAACACCCCAATACACCCAAATGCAACATACCACTACTCAACATAACCCATCTACATCTTATAATCAACAACAATACCACAACTATCAAACCCCCCAACAACAAATGCCTTTTTCTCAATCACAACAATTTACCCCTAACACCAATCAAGAAAACTATGTCAACATGCAAACCTCAATGCATAACACCACTCAACAGGATTGGAATAACGAGGGGACCAGATTGAGTTATGGCAGTGCGACGGCGGCTGATTTTATCAATGAAGAAATGGTCGAAGAATTATATGATCGCGGATATGAGATAGGTCCTTCTACTCAACCTGCAAATGATGAAGGGCCTCGTCGAAGAAGTACGAGAGATGTACATCCTCCTTATTGTGGAACCAACCAACGGTTACGCCGACCAGGTCGAGGCGGCAATTAAATACCGTTTAATTTACTTTATTGTAATTTTATTTTTCTTAATTGCATTGTAACTTAATTTATCAATTAAAAGTATTTTATTTATGGATGCATGATTTAATATATTTTAATTCAATTTATATTAAAATTAAAAAAATTAATTGTATTATTTTTTATATTTAAAACAAAAAATTAATTAAATAATAAAATAATATTAATTAATATATTAATTCAATAATATGATTAATATATAATAAAATATATTAATCCAATAAGTTGTGAAATAATATAATTAATATATTAATTCAATAATATGATTAAAACAAAAAATATATTAATTCAATAATATGATTAATATATAGTAAAATAAATTAATTAAATAATCAAAAAAATTATAAACAAGTTGTGAAATTAATATGAAATTAATATTATATTTTATTATAATATTTTTAATATATATTATTGATTTATTATTACTTATAATATTTATTATATTATTTTAATTTGTTTTTAATTTAATTAAAAATAAAAAAAAAAAAAAAACGAAAAAGACACTGCTCCGCCCAATCAAAGGGCGGATGTTCCTAAAAAAGGTGAAGCTCCGCCCATTCAAAGGGCGGATGCTCTATAATTGAGTTTTTTTTTTTTGAAAACATGGCATTTTGGGAAAAAGGGTGAAAAGTGTGGTATATTGGGTATTAGTCTCTAAAAAGATGGTAGGACCATAAAAAATTCTTTTTTTGTTATAAGTTACTTTAAAAAAAGGTTAAAGGAAATGAACCAGTTGCACTTGATTGGATTGTATACTTGTGTTAAATGACACTTATTTAAATTTTTTGTTGATACAGGAGCTTGGTGTTGGAATTGAACCATGTAGTCTTCTTGGAATTGAACCATGTAGTCCTCTTGGGAATTTGGGTTTTTTTTTTGTGGTGTTGGAATTGTATACTTATATTTAATCTCTTTTCTCAACTTTTGACCAATTGTGCTGTTAATTAAATATCTACCACAGATAAGTTTGTAAACCAAAATTTTAACCAATCAATAATATCATTTAACAATGTTGAAATTTGGTATCACATTGGTGAGTGTAATAACCCAAACAATGGTGCTATCTTTAGGTTCTTAGTTAGTTCATATATAATGGAAGGTATAATAAATGTTATATCGCAATTATTTTAAAAAAGTTTCAAACATTAAATCAGTAAATGCTACTCAATTTCTAGAGTTACATAAAATTTTCATTTGAAAAGGACGACATGACATTGGAACCGGCATGTATTATTATAGTGGAAAGAGATAGTGTAACACCTATCAAATAATAGTATATTATCTTGTCTAAGAACAATGATGATATTTTTTTAATTATATTTAAGTAACCATAGAAATGAAACTGTGTTTACACAACAAATATGATAGTAACTAATTTATAAATCAAAATATAATATTTACATTTAAAAAATAATGACATTGTATTTTACCCATAGACTCAGAGATGCTCGCCTATGGTTAGAGAAAATAAAAACTCTAAATTTATGCTCGCCTCTGCAAACACCATTTGTTTCTCTGCTAAAACCGGTTCCTCTGTCATCTCAGTCTACTATGAAAATCTACTTTTTTCTGAAAAATGTGTATAAAGTAGTATTATAGATAGATGTAGGATGAATAAAACATATTAAAAAAAAGGTATTAGTTTGCTGACATTTGTTTCCATGATAAGTATGGGTTACTGAAAAAATACATTTATAAAAAGATAGTTGGGATTGATTGATGCAAAATAACAGTGGCACGACAGTTTAAATTTTGTTGGGACTGAGCAAAATCTTGCTTTTGAACATGCAGCAGTTTGTAGGCCTTTATGCTATCTCTTTACATGTTCATTTTATTGAGGAAAAAAAAAGTTGCTTTTGAAGTGTAGTGTGTCATAGTTTATAAAGACAATTTTTTTTTAATAATTGATCAATAAACAAATATTTTTCTTACATATAATTTATATTTTAAAAATTTTGAGAAACTTTTTTTTAACATATTCTTTACTTACAACTTTGTATTCAAATTTTAAAAATATTTTTTAAATGATTTGACTGGTGGAAAGAGTATAATTTTATAAAAATAGTGTAATATTGAGATGGTAATAGAGCATTGAATAGTGTAATAATTTTAAAGGTACATATCCAACTTTTTTAGATCAGTAGAGAAGTTGTCCCCATCTTAAAATAGTAACCACACCTCCCGTGCATTTAATAGTGTAATAGAGTATAATTTTATAAAAATATTTAATATATTTTAAATATAAATTAAGTTAACAATAATCAGATAGTTCAACTAATAACCTATGATTCTGTCAAAAAAAAAAAAAAACTAAATAACATATGTATTTGATGAGTAAATATATTATCTAGGGTTTTGATGCAATTTTTATAACATTGCTTACTAATTACTCCCTCCGTCTCATAATAAGTGTCTTATTTAAACTTTGCGCAGTTTTTAAGAAAATGATTAGATGTTTTGATTTTAATGAAAAAATTAATATTATTGACTAAAGTATCCTTATTTATTATAGGTAGTAGAATAGTTGAAAAACGTAAAAGTTAATATATAGGGGGATAGTAATGGAGAAAAATAATAAATGTTGCATTAGTATTCTACAGAGACATTTATTTTGAAACATAGAAAAAGTGCAAATGAGACACTTATGATGAGACGGAGGGAGTACCATTAAAGTGCATTATGCACTTAATATTATTTCAAAAAAATAATTTTTTTAATAAAGGTTGGACCGGTGAAATCCAATTATTTCATTGAGATTCCTTGTCCTTTAATCAACACTAAAACATCAAAAAATATTTATTAATGTGATTATTGAATACTTTTATTTTAAACACACATGTGAGCTACTTAAACACAGTAACACAGTTTTCTAAGTAGAAAAATTAATTATATAAAATAATTATAGGAATATAAATAAAAATGATTGTATTTCACTAAAACTTTGTAAAGTTTTTTCGTTGAAATCAAATACACAAGTGAAATTCTTCCTCTTTTTTATAAGTATTTTAGTCCTTAAATTAACAATTAATATTGCAAGAAATAGATATAAAGAACATTAAAATGCTTTTTAAAAAAAAAATTTAAATATGAACTAAACTTGGAAGATTTTTAATTTTTTTTGACGGAAATAATATTTCATTTAGGACTTTTTTATCTTGTTTTATATTTTAATTTATATTTTAATTTTAATTAATTAAAAAATTATTTATCTCACAGGTCACTATCACCACAATACCTTTTTTATTTATTTTAACCAACTAAATATTTATAAATATTTATAGTTATTAGTGATATGTGTGATTAAATTATATAATTGTATATTTTATAATTACATTTAAATAAATTATATACCAACTAAAATTGAAAACTATAACAAAAAAATTTTCACGGAACACTATCATCACAATACCTGTTTTAATTTAATCAACAAAATGTTATAAAAATTTATAATTAGCATAAATTCACTATTTTCACGGGACACTACCACCACAATACTTTTTTATTTAAACAATAAAATATTATAAATATTTATAATCATCAGTGATATTTGTAAATATTTATAATTATTAGTCATATTTGTAGATATTTATATTTATTAAACATATTAAATTTATCATGTTGGTGATTTGATAAATATTTCTTTGTAAATATTTCAAGTTATTAGTGATTTTATAATATCAATTGTATATCACCAACAACCTAACCTTATCGAATTAACTAAGATATGAATGACTATTGCATTTCCATGTTCTTTTTTTACATAGCTACTATATATAAATTCATTGCATCTAAATCATGTTTTGTTAATCTTAAATTAACATTCCTCATTCGAATTTTTAATTTTTTTTCCATTTGTAATACATTATTCATCTTAAGATTTGACTTACCCGTGCAGACGCACGGGTATTCTACTAGTTATATATACATTTAGAGATTCTGTTAACACACTTTGCTTTCTTAGGAATCTGGCAGTAAAATAATTTTAGACAATCTTTGTCATTAAGACATCGAAAAAATGGTGCTATAGAGAGAAAGAAAATTGTTAAAAATTTGTTCAAAGTAAAGAAGAAAATTAAAAATGGATAAAAGTTGTTTTTCTTCAACGTTTGTTGCAACAAGGTATAGAAAAATAAGAATAATTAAAAACTATGAAAAAAAGTAAAGAAAGAAATTTATAACTAATAAAAATTATTTACCTTCAACGTTGGTTGTAACAACAAATAGAAGAAAGAAAATAATAATATCATAAGCTAACTTGATAATTTGTGCCATATTTCTCCCGTTTGCATTTAACAATTGGTTAAATAACTTTATCTACTAAATATAAATCTAAGGTTGTCATGATGGTAACCTTGAAGAGAACTCTAACCCTAATGCTTATGTTGCATGATTTTAGCAACTCTTAACACAACTCTAACCTATGTGGCATGATTTTAGAATTTTCAACTTTTATAAACCAATTTTTTTCTAACAATATTATTAAAGCCATTGCTTTAACCACTATTTTTTTAACAATATTGATCTTTCTAACAATATTTTTTTTATTAAATCATCTTTCTAACAATAACATCAAATAGTAAAATATTAATAAATAATCATTAATTTCTTACTGATCCTTCAATAATTATAAAATATACACTTATAAAAATAAAATTTTGAAATTTTACTATTTCTTTATATACTAGTGTATTACCCGTGCGTTCGCACGGGTACCCGTCGTTTCCGCGCATTGTGATTGAGGAAAATAAAAGATGATAGGGAAAGTGTTATTTTCTTCAATATAGATATTATTGTAGAAGTAAATATCCTAAAAATAAATTTGTAAAATATAGAAATTTCTTTTCAATAGGTTGGGTCAAAGTTTGGGATATACTGATTAAAAAACATTATTTTCCCGTGAATATTCAATATTTCGATCAATAACTTCATGTTCCCGTTAATATTTAATATTTTGATCAGTAACTCACATTCTCGTTAATATTGAATATTTTATTCAGTAACTTCATGTTCCCATTAATAGTCAATATTTTGGTAACTTCATGTTCCCGCTAATATTCATTATTTTGATCAGTAACTCCGTATTCCCGTTAATATTCCAAATCTGTTCCCGATAATATTTAATATTTTGATAAGTAACTTCATGTTCCCGTTAATATTCATTATTTTGATCAGTAAGTCCGTGTTCCCGTTAATATTAATTATTTTGATTAATAACTTCATGTTTTAGTTAATATTTCAAATTTATTCCCGTTAATATTCAAAAAAATTATCAGTAAAGGTAACTTCATGTTCCCGTTAATATTTAATATTTTGATTAGTAATTTAATGTTTTCGCTAATATTAATATTTTGATCAGTAACTTAATATGTTCATGTTAATATTCAATATTTTTGTCAATAACTTTATGTTCCCGTTATTAGTAAATTCGTGTTTCCTTTATTATTCAATATTTTGATCAGTAACTTCATGTTCTCGTTAATATTCAATATTTTGATCAGTAATTTAATATTTCCGTTAGTATCAATTATTTTGATCACTAACTTCATGTTCCCGTTAATATCATGAAATATTTCAATAGCATTTGAAACATCAGAAAGAACTGCTTATTAACATGAGTGGAATGTTGTAAATTTGATAGTATCTATATAGTTGATAAAAATTTCAACATTCGGTTCTAGTTAATATTCAATATTTGAATTAATAACTTCATGTTCCCGTTAATATTCAATCTTTTGATCAGTAAGTTCATGTTCTCATTAATATTCAATGATTTGATCAACAACTTCATGTTCTCATTAATATTCAATATTTTGATCAATATCTTCTTGTTCCAGTTAATATTCAATATTTTTATCAGAAATTTCATGTTCCCGTTAATATTCTATATTTTTATTACCCGTGCGTTCGCACGGGTACCCGTCGTTTTCGCGCATTGTGATTGAGGGAAATAAAAGATGATAGGGAAAATGTTATTTTGTTCAATATAAATATTATTGTATAAGTAAATATCCTAAAAATAAATGTGTAAAATATAGAAATTTCTTTTTAATAGGTTGGGCTAAAGTTTGAGATATATTGATTAATAAATATTATTTTTCCCTTAATATTCGATATTTCGATCAGTAACTTCATGTTTCCGTTAATATTCAATATTTTGATCAGTAACTCATGTTCTCGTTAATATTGAATATTTTATTCAATAACTTCATGTTCCCGTTAATAGTCGGTATTTTAATCAGTTACTTCATGTTTCCGCTAATATTCATTATTTTGATCAGTAACTCCGTATTCCCGTTAATATTCCAAATTTGTTCCCGTTAATATTTAATATTTTGATCAGCCCCTAGTGCCAAAAACACACACAAAAATTCTCCACCATCCATAAAATTCATCATGTAAAACCTCACTTTAGTTAGACATATTCATGGTATCTTCCAAATATTGTGTCATGCATCAGTAACTGAATATCTAATGACCTATCCAATAAACAGGTTACTTATGAAATCAACCATACAAAAGAATGATAAAAAAAACTCATTGACAACAATTGTAATTGAACTCAAGATTTTGTTTGACATCACTGATAAAAAAAACATACAAAAGAAAAAACTCATTGACAACAGCGTTAGAGTAACAATGAAGCAAAAGCGAGTACGAAGTTTTGTTCGGCTTAAAGCCCTTATTCTGCATGTCAGAAATGATAGACTCTGCCGCTTTCCAATCACCTCGCCTAGCAAGTGCGTTAAGAAGAGCATTGTATGTGGTCATGCATGGAGTAAAGCCTGCCGTAATCATTTCGCCGTACATTTTGGCAACATCAACTTCAGATCCACACCGTCCATAGGTACTAATTAATGTATTGAACGTGTCTTTGCTAGGCTCAAATCCAGAAATTTTCATTTCCCTTAAAACCTGGTTAACATATTTTTGCTTACCCTTCGCACCACATACACCAAGCATCGTGTTCCACGTTATACGATCAGGAGGACATCCATTCAATTTCATTTCACGGAGAAGATTAATCATGTCTTCTGGTCTCGACATTTTGCCTAGCATTGCAAGAACAGAATTGTATGTGCTTATGTTCGGAACACAGCCCAACTCCTTCATTCGACCAAACACCTTTAAAGCCTTGTCCTCGTTTCCCAATTTACGGTAGCCGTTTATTATAGTGGTGTAAGTTATAGCATCCGGCATAACTCCTCTGCTTGCCATTGTATCAATGACAGCAGCACCCTTGTCATGAAACCCGGCTCTTACATAGGCTGCCACAAGCTCATTATAAGTAATGGCATCTAGCACACAGTGATTATCCTCCATTTCTTTCAAGATGTTCAAAGCCTCTACATAAACTCCAGCCTTCCCGAAAACATGCAGCATAGCGTTATACACAACGGTTCCAGGTTTATATCCACTCGATTTCAAATCAGCAAAAAACTTCCTTGCTTCATCAAGCATACCCTCTCTCCCACAAGCCGATATCACAGTGCTACACGTAAACTCATCAAACTCAAGCCCTTTACTCTTCATCTCATCCAACAACTCCAAAATTACATTCCAAGACCGCCCCATTTTTCCATATACATAAAGCATAACATTGTAAGTAACCAAAGTTGGATCAAAACCAGTCTGCTTCATCTTCTCAAAGATCTCAATAGCCCGTTTATACTTCCCGGTTCGAGCATAAGCATGAAGAACAGTAGTGCAAGCCTTAACATCAAGTGAATATTCCTCAACAGGAATTATATCAAACAGCTTAGATGCGGAAACTCTTATGATCATAAAATCACATCTTGGCAACATATCCAAGAAATAAAAATCTAGCACCATGTGATGCTATTGCAGAATTATCTTTTGTCTCAACCAAAGATTGTGCCTTAACAAAAAGAAAATCCATACTCATAAGCTCCTATTGGAAAATACGCCATACAAAGAACATATCAATCCACATAATCTCAAATAAATAATAATAATAATAATAACCGAAACTTAGCCATATAAGAAGTTCTAGGCCAAACTCGAGAATCAATTACAGTTTCATCAATTCAGAAGTGGTTCAGATCTTTGTGAAAGACTCATCAATATTTACATCATTCTCCGTCTTGTCAGAAACAATTTTAATGACAGTTTCCACACTCTTTGGTCTACTCTTTGGAGTTTTTACACTACACTTGCCAATAGGTCGTCTGCGAATATCCTTCCTTTCTGTCAAGGTCGGGTTTCCCCAATAAAGTTACGGTTGGTTCAGAACCTTCGAATGGACCTGAGCATTCGTTTTCTATTGCTATCGTTGCAGCTTGATATGATATATCATGGATGATAGAACTGTAAAAAGGAATGTATTTGTTGCCTCTTCAAGTGCCAGGCTTCTAGTGTTGCACTCCACTGTAACTGTTGATTCATCTGACATAAAGCATAAGAGAATAGTTAGAAATTGGCCATGTTCTAATTTTCTACAAAGAATGTAGATGTGGAAATTTATATCACTGATTTTACAATTTTAGAAAAATGAATAAAGAAAAAATGGTCAGAACTATCCTAACTCCAAAATATCGATAATACATTTTAGTATTACACTATTAGCATCAGAAGGAGTTTTTTAGTGAATTAAATTGTTCTTCTATAAAGTTTTTTATATATAAAATTACCCAAAGTTTTATGCAATGCACGATGTATGCATAAATAAGTGCATCTTTGAGAAGAGAAGCTAAAATTCTTATCTCAATAATTATTACTAATACCTTTCCATGGCATTTTCAATACAGTAAATACCTTACCAGTGCCATGGGACTCGGATGCATTGAGCTCTGAAACAGAAGCAATGTGACAATCATTGGAAGGATTTCGAGCAGAGTGTCCTGTAAGTCATCGATGGCACGTTTTGATTCCAGATCAGTTTCCTCCCTTTCAATTTCTGATTCTGTGATTCTAGAACAGTTGGCAATCGCCGAAGCATTCAATTCATTAGCGTCATAACTCTGCACATCAAGATTCTCATGACATGATGACTCTGGTAGTGACGTTTCTGTATTTGAGACACTCCTTGCAATATCTGAATGTTCTTAAACATTTTCATATGAAATACAATCCCTGAGAACTGCAAATGATGTCACTAAGTTGTCATCAGGTCCAACACCAGCTGCGTGGCTTAAAAGTTCCGAGCTGCAAGCATTATTTCCTCTACTACTATCATCATTTTCTACTTTTTCATCCTCAATAAAAGTTGAATCAATAGGAGAAGCTTCAATTACATCTGGCATTGCATTTTCTGAAGCATGATTTTCATTCAGAAGTTGTAGGATGAGATTAATACCTGGATTTAACTGGTTAGTGAGACTGCTAAAATAAACTTGCTAAAGCCATAAACTTGAAAAACTCATCTGAAAATAGCTTTTGAAATGCATATCTCCTGTCTCTTACTCAAGAATCCATATCTCCATTCTCAAATTATTGCTCTAACCAAACTGGAAAAGCTCATCTGAAAATAGCTTTTGAAATGCATGGTCTTGTTAGAAATGCACGGTCCGGCTATAAATCAAAATAATTAAGGCAAAATTCTACTAACGCATGGTCCTGTTGGACATAGTTTTAAACAGTATTAACATATTGTAACGCAGCTGTTACTGCGACGACGACTTCAAACCTTGAGTGAAACTATGCAGCTTAAATTCTCCTTTTTATTAAAATCCTAATTGTTTAACCAACGTTTCTATGATCATAGACAAACACTATCGATTTTAAAAGTTATGTTCAAAAATTTACTCATGGTAGCAGTTTATGAATCTGAGTTTGATGGATGTGGTGGTCTCCCACGAATTGACAGGGCAGCCGATGTCTTCCTACGACCAATGGAAGTTTTTTCTTCAGCACTCCGTCTTCCCTTTTTCTAATTGATTTACCACTCTGCAAATAGAAATAAACATTAGATTGATGTTCCAGATTATCGTTGACAGATCAATATAGGACCGAACAATAGATGACCCAACATAGATGTCACCATATCGAAGAGCCAAATAGATGTCACCGAAAGGCGTTGAATAACCAAATATGCTACTTCCATCAACTGTTCTGTAGTCATATACCTTGAATAACCAAATATGCCGCTTCCATTTGCTTGCTTACTTTATTTCCCTGTATGAGATGTATGCATTATTATCGATACCTGTTAATGCCTTTGTATCAGCAGCAGTGCCTGCTCCACAACAACTTGTGTTATACCGGATTGATGTAAGTGTACGCAAACCTAATGCATTCAATATGCCACTTTCATTTGATAGGGTATAACATTTGAAACCATATATGTCAGTAGTAACAACAGAATAGAAAAGGGATGCAAATGCACCAACGGGAAAGTTAACACCTTCGGTTGATACGCGCACCCATTCCTATGGAAAGTTAACACCTTCAGCCATTCTTCATCCAAACCTATAGAATTAAAAAGAATAAACCGAACCCTATACATCAAAAGGCATAAAGTAAACCATAAAATCAAAAAGCAAGATTCAGAAAACACAATTTTTCATCCGACTCCTTGTTCTTCATTGTCAACTGTATATACCTCAATGCACTGACAAAAAAGAAACAAATTTATTCAGCATCAATGTTAAATTTTTATGGTTTGAAGGTGACGTAAGAATCTCGGTGCCATCAGTGCCAAACATCATTAGAGGCTTTGAAGAATTGCCATTATGAGGCAAAGCAGGCATTGAAATAGCATCTCTAGGAGTATGAGTCAAGGGTGCTGACCTTGGTGAAGGACCCGCCGTATTTGTTGTTCCTGAACTATTTGCAGGACCTGAAGCTATGACTGTCCCTAAAGGTACTGTTAAAAAGCTTAAAAGAGCATCAACAAAATCATTACCTGACTCAGCATACACAGCTTTGTTCCTTTCTTTATCAACCAAAATTGTCAAGGGAACTTGGTAACCTTGTTTGTCTAAGGCATTTTCAGATCCATTGTGAACTTCGTGACAGTTGCCATTGTTCCTCTTAGTCCATCTTGAACTACCCCATAAAATTCCACCACATTTGGATGATGAAGCTTATAAAGTATATCACCTTCCCGCCAGAACTATATGGTCTAAAAAAGAAGATCAATTTCATCGATATAGGTCATTCTATAAATAGCGGCATGAAAAATAAAGGAAAACAAAACAAAAAATCACTCCATGTGATTTTTAGACATGTTACCATTCTTTCTTGTTCTGAAGACCTTCCGAAGATATTAGGATCTGATATGACTCAGTTATTTCGTTGAAAAGGGGAAGGAGTGTTTCTTCTAATGGATTCAACTTAACCTAAACCACATATAAAGCAACAGTTAAAATAAATCACTTAAACATGAATGAAAAAACAGTAAATCACATAAACTAATAATTCAGTCCCGCTTACAACTTTTGATAGATGATCCTTAGCTTCTTTCTTATATTTAGGATATACATCTAACACTCTCCCTTTAAGATATTCAAATACTGCCCGTTGCGTAGGTGAATTTCTTTCTTCTGGAAAAAGGAAACAAAACTTCAATAACAAACTAAAATTAAACAAATGAGATAATGGAGAATATTTCCAACTTCCTAGAGTCAGATATCAGAATTCAAAAAAATCAAAATCAAGTAAATCGACTAAAATCATGCAAATATATACTGCACAAACGGAATTGGGAGTTAAAAGAAAAGTCAAGAATTCAAACTTAATGCCACGGTCTCACCATCCCTAACCCTAATCACATTGCACTATAAAAAGTCCTGTGACTGCAAGTGTTACGCTCCGGGGACATAAAATAGACAACTCGAACGTACCTACAGAAGCTAAGTGCATACACAAAGAAGACAACCCGAACGTACCAGCAGAAGCTAAGTGCATACCCTCACTAAGGGCAACCTCTGCTAATTGAGAGTTTCATCTTTATTGTGATGAAATTCCAATTTCGTATTGAGTTATTTTGAACCCTTCCCTTCAACAATCAAGGAAAAGTTAAGCAAAAATCAGAATCAAACATACTTCAGAAGGAGAAAGGGAATAACAGAAAACATAAATAAGTACCTGTAAAATTCACTCGAATTATTGTTGCTCTGCTTTATTGTGTTTGAATCTAAATAAAATTGAATTGTGCATCTGATTGATTCTTGCTGTATTTTGTGGTTGATATTTTCACTATGATTTTTAATTAAATCTATTAGCAATAAGAAAAATAAACCATAGCTCAGTAAATAGATCAAAATATAAGTCCAGAACCACTGTTTGAACAATCGAAACCGATACACACCTATCTCATCGATTCCACCATTAACACAACAATTCGAGTGATAAGAAGAAGAGATAAACAACGTACCTCGATTTTGTGCTCCCATAACAGACCAGTATTTTCTTCAAATCTCTTTCGCGTTTTGGGTTGGATACGTTATGTATCGTGATTTGTCTGCAGATCAAGCTTCTGTATTGACATCGAGAACCTATTGAAAATAAAAAACGTACATCAGTAAGATTTGAATCACAACCCCATTGTTCACATAACCACTCACCGTTTAATTAAACCCGACAACTCTGAAGGGTCGTGAGAAAGCGAAACCAATCACCGCGAGCATCATCCTTCCGGCCAAGATCGACGCAGCCGCAGACACCATACAGGAAGATGAAATCAAAGAAGAAGAAAGAAAGTAAAAAAACCTCGACGCCTTTGGAGGAAGCAGCGGAAGCGCAAGCAATGGAAGGAAGCAAAATATCAGGATCGAGAATCAGAATTGATAGTGAGAAAGAGAAAAATAGGAGAGCGAAGAATCTGCCATAAAAAACAGAAACGCAATGGATTGTGGATTGTAAACGGTTTGAGAATTTGGAAGAGGATGGTTGAAGGGCAGTTATGAGGAAAAATGATTTGAGAACCGTTTTGAGAATTTGGAAGAGAATGGTTGAAGGACAGTTACGATGAAGAGAGTGGAAATTGAAGAACGATTGAGGCTGTTTTGAGGATGCTGATGTGGATCAACCATAGAAGAGTTGCTGATGTGGATAGTCTAAGAAAGTCCCAAATGGTAGACTTTTCTTATATATGATATGATATGATGATATGATAGATGATAGATTATCATAATCATAATTCACCTACACTTCTTCAATTAAATAAATAAATAATAATAATAATAATAATAATTACCAGTAGTAATAATAAATAATTTAATCAATTAACTAATTCTATATAAATACTTTTTTATGTATTTTCACATAGTTATAAGTTTATAACCTCCTCCCAAATATATTCTTCTAATAAATTAAATACTTTAAATAAATACTAATAAATTTTTATAACTCCACCTCTTCAAATAATATTCGTAACCTCTCCTACTAATTAAATAATACTAATTAGCAATAAATAAGATTTAGTGAAAGGTTGGTAAAAATTAGCAATAAATAAGACTCTATGAATTCTCACGCATATAATTCATACCATTAAAAGGTTTTTATATTTAATTTTTGACATTAAATGATGGTTATGAATTTCAGAGGTATATATTATACCTTTTGCGGGCAAGAGGATTGATAATTAACAGCATGTTGTTTCAATTTAGTTTTTCTATACTAGAATTAGAATTAGAAGAATAATCTGGATATGGAAATTTTGATATTTTATTTTAATTCTCCTTTTTTTAACTCTATTCAGTGACTACGAATATTTAATTTTGTTTATTTCTATATATTATATATATTTAAATATAATTTTTAAAATTTATTTTAATTTCCCCTTTTTTAAATCTATACATTGATTTAAAATATTTAATTTAATTTATATAAATTTTATATGTTTTTTTCCTATTCTAGATCAGAAGAATAAATGGTATGTAATTTTCCCTGGTACTTAGATGTGGGGCGAAAACGATTCAATGGATGGATGATGATGGCGCATGGTATTGTCATGGAATGAGAAGCACCAGATCCGAGAGCCCTCTCAAGCAAATGTGTGCGTTTTTACTTTTCAAACTGGCCAATGATAGCGTGCCAGCGCATCGTCTCCTACCTTGAGAATATATATACACTTTAAAATTCTCTTTTCTCTTTATACACTCCATACATTTATTTAATATATTTATTTTTGTTTATATATTTATATTTTTATGTTAGTTCAGAAGAATAAATTTATATATATATATATATATATATATATATATATATATATATATATATATATATATATATATTTGTTAGCTCAGAAGAATAAGTTGCATTAAAATTATTAAATGCAGTAATGATATAATCATTTATTGTGTTTGTGGTTTTAAGAAAAAAAAATTCTATTATGCCTACACTAATTTTTTAATTTGTTCTGTTTTCAATAATTTGAATAATGTTCTCTTATTTAGGTATTGCAACCCATTGACCAAATATTAAACACAAATTTTTTTCATAACAAAAATAATATATAAAATTAATGAGTTTTAATTTTTCATTTAATATCATATAAAATAGGAACATGAGTGGTGAGTACCCACTTTAAAAAATATTGTATCATCAATAATATTGCATTTAATATATCAAGAAAATTTGTTAAAGATTATAATTAAAAAAATAATAAATATAACCGTTTATATTAATAAATGAAATTAATTAAAAAATATATAACTACAATATTATAATAAAATATAAAATATTTCTAAAAACTTATTAAACATCATAAAAATATCCAAAACCATGTTTAATACTCTAATTTTTATTTATTTATAAAATTAAACATCAAAACTAATATAAATTCCTGTATTGATAATTATTTATTAATTTTAAATTAATTAATAATAAACAAGACAATATCACTATACTTCAAAATATATTTAATTATTGAACTATTTTATGATTATAGACTATACAATTTGTTATATAGAACAATGACTTGCAATGGATTAATATATAAAAAAATGAGAACTGAAATATATACAAATAACGTGATAAAACAAATCTTTTAAATTAATTTTAAAATAATAAGCACTATTAGGATGACATATAAGAAATTCTCCATTTCACTCTCTTCAAGTTTTCATTTTTTTATTTTATTTAATTTGTAAATTTACAGTGGTGGAAAGTTATTAATATATTATTATATAAAACTAATTATTCATTAAAGTCATTGAATTTTTAAGATACAAATTAATTGGATATAAAATTTAAAATAATTCTTATATTATTTACAATTACGTTAATTTTTTTATTACTCCTTGAAATTCAACATATCTCAAATATTATAAACTCATATATAATAATAATTGATCCTCCATATTATTCTTAAAATTTAACTTTTTCTCAAATATATATTTATACTATATATAATATTTATTTAAATAAAATTATTTAAATAACACTCTACAATCAAAACAATAATCTAAATTTTTAATGAAGTTTAAAATTTTATAAACAATGACAATAATATATTATAAGGCAACCGCGCAACGCGCGGGTTATATACTAGTTATTTATAAAATCTCATCATCTCCTAATTTTAATTAAAAAACTTTTAGCAATTCAACTTTATTATTTATAAAATTTCATCATATCCTTACATCAATTAAATGATTTTCAGCAAAGATGAATTTGTAAGTAATATCTTAAATTATAACAATTAATTGTCTCTTGAATTCGTTAAAGTGTTTTATTTGTCCCTTTAACATATATGAAAAAGGTGTCACATAAAATTATCAATAAAAACTTACTATTTTTTAACCATATTTCCATTACATAATGTTTCATGATAGGAAAAGGGTTACGCAAAAAAATACTACTAGTATTGTTAGAAAATATATTTGTTCATTCATTAAGTATATGGATGGATCAAAATTTACTAACAAATTAGATTGTGACATGTGCAATGCGCGGTTGCAAATTAACTTAATTGATTTAATGTTAGGTTTTAATTATTTTAAATTTTTTAACGATTATAGTTAATATATTTTGTATTATAATAATGTATAAATTTCTTTTTACAAACACAATCAAGTTTCTTTTGAAAAACAATATACATTAAGATTTTTTCTTTACCCACTTCCCTATGAGGGTCACCCCCAGCGAAAACCCCATTTTACCCTGTTTCGGAAATGCATTTCCGAAATATTTTTTTTTCTAAATTTTTCCAGACTTCGGAAGTGCATTTCCGAAAAAATCCCAAAAATTGGGATTTTGATTAATATGCATCTCTGAAATAACAAAAAAAAAAAATCTAAAAATCCCAAAAATTAATTTTAGGATATTAATTAATTCATATATCATAAATTTAATATATAATTTATGAGTAATGAATAATAATAATTATATATTTTGATATGATTTATGAGTTATGAATAATAATTATTATATATTTATATTCTGATTCATATTTTAAAATTTAAAATAATTTTAATTAAAAAAATTAAAATAATTTCACTTATAAAATGAGTTATAAATTTTTATTTATATATTTATATATTTATAATAATTATTATATATTTACAAAAAAATTACAAAAAATTAGTGTTTTAATTTATATATTTATATAATAATTATAATAATTATTATATATTTATAAAAATTATTATATATTTATATATTTATAAATTTATAGAATAGTTATTATATATTAATTATAAATATATTTATATATTTATATAATAATTAAAAAAATTAAAAAAATAGTGTTTTAATTTATAATAATTTTTATATATTTATATATTATATATTTATATATTTCACTTACAAAATTAATAATTATTATTATATATTTATATATTTCTATTCTGATTCATAATTAAAAATGAGTTATAATTTGTTATTTAGTTTAAAAAGATTAAAAAAAGATTTTGTCTTAATTTTATTTAATGAATAAATTTTATATTTAACTCTATATAATTCAAAATTTACTTATGAAATTAAAATATTTTTAATTTATATAAGTTAGTAAAATAATTTTTAACTTTAAAATTGTTTAGGAAATTTTGATTCACCTTGATTTTATTGATTCACCTTCATTTTATTGATTCACCTTGATTTTATACCTATTAATTGTATTGATTCACCTTGATTTTAATTTTTTAATAATTATTGAATTCCTTCGGAAGTGTATATCCGAAACATTCCAAGACCAATTTGGTCTTGGAATATTTTGGAAATGGATCTCCGAAAACTCTGAAAACTTAAAAAAAGGGGTGTTTTCGGAAATGCATCTCCGAAAACTCAAAAAGGGAGGTGTTTTCGAAAATGCATCTCCGAAAACACCTTTTTTTTCGAGTTTTCGGAAGTGCATTTCCGAAAACACCTTTTTTTTCAATAAAAAGTACGTTTTTGGAAATGTATTTTCGAAACAGAGGTATTTTGGTAAATTCGCCAGAGGTGTTTAAGAAGGTTAGAAGGTGGGTAAAGAAATTTCCTAAATTAATCACAAATAAAAAGAATGTGTATGTTTCTAAATTGAGAGTGACATATAAGATTTAGTTTTGTAAATTTAAATAACTATAAAAGATAAGATCAATGATTTATATAAAAATATTAATAATATGAAAATAATCGATACCAACATGATACACATATACAAATTAGTTTTAATTTATCATGTGTTGAGTTTTATTATTTTATAATTTTTTTACGACTATAGTCTTTCTTTCTTTTCAACAACAATAGGAATTAATTTCAAATAAAAAAAAATGTATATGCCTATAAGTTGAGAATGCCATATAAAATTTAGTTTTTCAAATTTAAATAACTATTAGAGATTTAATAAGTTATTAATTTTAATAATTTGATTTCATAATTTTTTAATACTTGTTTCTGTTATAGATGTTTAATTTTAAATTTGAAAATATAAGTAACTTGTGTGATATACAATATTTTAATATTTCTTTTGTTAAATTTTATAAAATTTTATTAACATTTGTATTGGTAAAAGTTTAATTTTAATTTTATAGAATTACATTTAAAAAAAAATATTATAATGAGAGTTTATATGAAATTTTAATTATATGAAATAATTAATACAAGTGCATTACATGAATACAATATTTTTTTTATTATGTGTGGATTTTTAATTATTTTAAGCTATTTTATAACTGTAGTCAATACATTTATGTTATAATAATTTATTATGATCTATTTTGACAAACATAATTAATGGTTTCTCTTGAACAACTATAAGAATAAATCACAAATAAAAAATGATGTGTTTATAAATTTAGAATGATCTATAAAATTTTGTTTTACAAATTTAAAGGACTATTAAAATATGATAAGTTATTTATTTTTTAAAATTTTATTTCATAACTTTTTCATATATATTTAAATTATAAAATACAAGTAATTTGTATGGTGCGAAATAATTTATTTTTTCATTTGTTATTTTTTAAAATTTTCAAAATCAAATTTCAATTTTATTTTATAGAATGCCTGTCGTTTTCAAGTGCTCAAAACCATCTAGACTCTAACATCACTTCTTATTCTCTCATAGACTTGGATGTTGGAGAGTTAACTATGCTAGTACGCTGACACGTCGGCATACTAGAATTTTGGTGTACTCTTCCTAGGACAAACATAATTAATTATAAATCATTCTTGGTTCTCGAATGAAAGAATGTCGCCTTCAATGTGAATCGATTTCTGATTCTCTCAAATATCTCTAAAGAATTATTGTTCTTGTATTATACATTAATCTTGGTTATTGAATGAAAAAAATCTCCTTATGTGGGAATCAATTTGTGATTCCCCCAAATTTGTCTATAGAATTATCATCCCTCTTTTGAAGATCCATGTCTCCAATCTTTGTTTTCTGAATTGCCGATGACCTTGTCTGATACCAACGCCTCTAAGATAAGGTGACGTCTCAATCTTTCTCATATAGAAGTAGATGATCTAATTATAATAGCTTCTCCATCTTTTCCAACACAACAAGATTTAACTCATCCACAAGTCCTCCATCAAATTTGTACACTAATCTTAAAGGAGGGAAAAACATGGAGTGGATACTTATGTTATATAACAAAAGAGGAATCAAATATCAGCATACATCCTTGACAGCAAGATACCAAGATCATTGGAGAAACCTCCAAAACTTCCTGATGAACATGAAAAACATGTGGATATAATTTTATTTTGTATGTGAACAGAGGTTTTATCATTTTGATGTGCAAACATGATCATATCAAATGAGTGTATTCTTTATTGGTGATAATTGTAACACCCCAAATTCTACCCGAAAAATATAATGCGGAAAATATCAGAGTATTTAAAAATTTCAAAAAACACATTGGAGTATCGCATACCAACTTAAAACTTCAACTTGTATTTCATCCAACAATGATACATAGCATTTGAATCAACAGTCAACTATTAGCTTTTCAACTCAAACAACTTGGAAGTATAACAAGTACTTCATATTATTCAACTTGGATTCAACGGTTATAACAACAACAACTAAAACATTAACAACATAGAACAACAATATAAACAACCCCCGAGTGCTACGTATCAGAGCGACACACCAACAGGACTCGATGAAGCAACAAACTTCCACAACTATACTTGAGTACCTGCCCATTTCCCATGGCAGGGAAAACATTAGCAGAAAGGATGAGATATCAAACTATATAAATAGGATCATGATAAATCATATATTAGGTAAAGAATATAAATGAATCACCGCCTCACACAACATCAACATAAACAGCATAAAGAACATCATCAATGTATAGTCATGATATCAACATATAAACATATTCAACAAGTCATCATATAAGAATCGTCAACAAGTCAACACATAGGGATTTTTAACAAGTCAACATATAAGCATCTTCAACAAGTCAACATATAAGCGTCATTATCAATATATAAGCATTTTCAACAAGTCAACATAAGCATATATATCGTCATATAAGCATCGCAATACATAATTAACAACTTCAACCAACAACAACGGACAATGACTCAAATGCGACTCAACTGTGCATATGCATGTGGTACCAATCGGAGCTTCAGCCCCCGTCAACAATTGCCCAATTCAGAGGCACAAGGCATAAGCTTTCGTCACTAGTTTGCCAATCCAGGCCATCACAGAGTATGCATATGAAATGTGACTCAACAAACAAGACAATACAACATACTCATCACAATCACATATCGTCACGAGGCATAAGCCTATATCACAATCAAGTACAATCTATACGAGGTAATTCACGTCACCATAATATTTCATCTTCACTTAGTCACAAAATCATCATCACAAATAATACAACATCACGTATTACAAATCATCACAAAACATCGTCATGTTTCGACACATCATCACAATTATACAACTTCGCATATAAACAACTCATTACATATATATCCTCATGCTTCGGCATATCACAACAAACATACAACTTCGTGTATTAACAAAATCGTCACAAATATAAAATTCGCATATCATCAAGATTATTACAATTATTATCACATTTCGGCACATCACCAAAATTACTGAATTCCACATATTAACAAAGTCATCCAAATTAAAACCACAATTTTCGATCAATTTGTAAGATAATCTCAACATGCTATAATTTATCAAGTAAACCGAATCAATTTCCAATTATCAACTAATTCAATTAGACATAATATTATTTATCAAGATAACATCACTGACATAACGATATATTATTCTCAACGTAAATAGTCAACCAAAAACACAATTACGGTCAAATTCTCAAGATACCGTTATTTATCGATAAACCGAATAATTTATCTAAGTCCAAGTATTTTCAAATTAAATAGACTTATTGAAATCAATCCTACTATTGATTAAATCAACCAATTAATAATCCTATTATATTAATTCAATTCAATATTCTATTTTCAACTCATTTCCAATTAATTAATATCCTAATATTTCTAATATTTTCCATCTCAAGACCAACATTTAATTATAAAGGAGATTCAAATCAAACACAATTTTGATCGATTCGTAAAATATCACAATTTCAACAAAATAACACAACCACGTTAATATACTAATTAAACTTAGCTACCACGTAAATTTTCATCAAATTTCGGACAACTAATTATACCGCTTAATTCGGCTATTTCGATCAAATGGACTGCTTTGCATTTAATTAGTTCTACTACTGTTCATAATTTATTTGTCCTAGAGTTTCAATTAGGTATCATTTCTTAATTAGGTTCCCTTTCCATTTCATATGTGCCATTATATATATTATTTACTATTATGAAAATAAGACACAACATGGACCAAGCATATGGATAGAATGATGGACCTACTAGTATCACATGAAAATGAAATAGTAGTGGCTTAATTACTACACACACTGACATCATGATTTAAGTGTCACATGATGAAAAGCATATGAAACGATAGATAACATAAATTAAATGGGGTGCTGTTATACCCCAAAATTTGCCCATATTTTTTTTCAAGAAAACTTCAATCTAAAAATTAAGAGTTTCATATAATCTTGGATTTTCATATCCTGATTTATGAATACTTGGTTTTTAGAATTTTTCTTATACGGTATTTTGGCTCGCTGTTGAATTTATTCTTACGCAAACGTCAATTACTGTTTATTACTTCACACGCGCTATTAATTTGATATTTATTTACAGATAAATAGTACTGACGCAATTGGTACAGAGTTAAATCTTTTGCAGGCGCAGAGTCCAGGGATTCAGACTGTACTGGTAACAAGATAACAAGTTTTTGAGACCTCAAATGGATTTCATGGACCTCCATATATCTCAAAGTACCATCATAAAAATTTTCAAACTTCAATTCACTCAGACGCACAGTCAGCAACTCAAACAGTCAACAGACGACCCGTTTGACCAAAAAAGTCAACAGACAGTCAAAAATGAAATTTTTTGTCAAAGTCCATATTTTGTCAAAGGATTCATCATTTGATCATTGGATGATAATAATTCATCAAGGAAAGATCAAAAATCAACAAAACCCTAAGTTTCAAAACTAGGGTTTTCTCCTAAAAAGTCAATTGAACTTTGACTGGTCATAACTCTCTCATCCTTCATACAAAAAATTCAAACCAAAGCTTATTTTGAAGGAAATTCAATTATCTTTCAAATGCAATTGGTCCCATGACCATTTGATTCACCATTTGAAAAATATGAATCAAGACATTACAGGTCATTTTCAAAGTCAACAAAAAGTCATTGTTTTCAAAAGGACACACAAGGAGCATGGAAAATCATTTCGACATGAGACCAAAGACATTGGTTAGAGGACTCTTTGAGGTTTCCAAAAAGTGCAAGATCTCCTTCATATGATAAAAATTGAGGGATTTACACCTTGTTGAAGTTGGCTAAATTTTGGGAAAATGCATAAAACCAACATTGATAAAAAATGTATTTTTTCCAAATGGGGCCAAGTTTTCATAGTTCAAACATGTCTACCATGATATAATGGGCCTCCCACGACCAAGACAAAGCCCACATCATTTTTATTCCATTTTTGGTTTAATTTTATCCCATTTAAGATTAAATTGAAAATGGAAAATGGAAGGATAATGCTTGGCTTAGTTTCTAAGCATGACTCATCAAGGAATCAATCAAAACTCTGCCCCAAACCAAGTACAGCAGAAGGAGAGTGGAAAGTCAAGCCATGGTAGCTTAAATGCAAAGCCACATGTGTTGAAAAAGTCAAGAATTCAACAAAAGCACTTAATGCTTTTTAGATTAGTTCTTAAGCACTTCAATGCTTATATAAGAGCTAACATACTTCAGTAATGGAGGAGAGCACGAAGTCAGAGCCAATAGAATGCTTATACCACTCTTGTAATCACTTGTAGTTTTGAAGAAAATTTGAAATTCGAATTTTAAATTCAAGCTCATTTCAATAGAAACTAAACACTTAAACACGTTCTCTAACCTTCATTGAATATATCCCAATCACTTTCAACAAGCAAAGCACTCAGAATCAAGCTTCATAGCTCACGGTTTGCTCAAACAAAAACTAACCAAAATCTCATTATATGTGCATATTTAACACGATGTAATCGTATATTTGAACTAGGCGTGATGTTCTGATCGTTTCTGGACATTTAATTAAGGTTTGGTTAAGTATTCACGAAGATACCATTCTAGGGTTTGTGAACTTAAATTTAGGGCTTTCCATTAGAAGCAAAATTAAGTAAAATTAATGGCATATTCGAACTCAGTGAGCCAAGCCCAGTCGAATGAACATGTCGCGCCAAATTTCTTTTCCTGTTTACCCCTATTCGCTATTTTGCAGGTTTGGAACTCATCAATTACAACGCTTTTCTCATAAAAGCGTTGTTAAAAGTGTGGCGAGAGGTTGAAGATGAAGACGTGTCCCCTCCCCACTGGCCAGTCTGCGCGCGCGTGTTTTTTAAATAATCCTCGGATTCAGTGTCTGCATGTGTGTCACGTGTGGTGGTCCCTCACAACCTGAGCCATCTGATCTCATTAATTCACTCATCCAACGCATCAGAATGAAGCCTCATACCATGGACTTTATTTAATAACCACATCTGATTATTGTCTTTATATTTTCTATTTTATTTTAATTTCTTTATAAAATTGATTAAAAATAATTTTAAATATCCAAAAAATACACAAAAAATATTTTTAGGCTTCTAAAATAATATTTTATTTTCTGATATAAAAATATTTTATTTTTCTTCATAGTTTAAATATTTTGTATAATTAATTAGATAATATGCATATAGTTATCTTTTAATTATTTTAACCAATCAAAAAATCATAAAAAAAAATTTTTGTTCTTTATATAAAATATAGTTTATATATTTTAGGCTAATTTTGCACATATTTAGAATAATTTTCTATTTAAGTTTTAATTATTTGTATAATTATTTGTATAATTATGTGATTATTTAACTTAATGATTTCAAAATCAATTTCAAAAATTCCAAAAATTAGTTTTGTTTTAAAATTAATTGACAAGTATTTTGAACCTATTTTAAACTTTTTTTTTAGGTTTAAATTTTATTTCCATCTTTTTCTCATTTTAATTAAATTAATTATGCATTAATCATAATTAAAATCAATCATAAAAAATCCAAAAACACTTCTTTATTTTCTTGCAATTTAAATTCCTAGATAAATGTATAGGTTGTCAAATTCATGTAAATAGTGTAGTTTACATTTCCTGCACAATCGATGTAATAGCGTAGATTTACTTTCCGCATTTTACATTTCCGCATTTTAAACACCAGCACATATAAAACTGCGTGTATGCCAAAGATAAAAATTGAATCGTTAGATCACTAACTTCAAAGATAAAATATTTGAATCAGAACACAATCACACTTGCACCTCTTGGGGTAATCCCTCTTTTCACTCTTTTCAAAATCAGAATCAAATTCAAATGCAAAATTGAACTTTCGTTTATATCCGGTGAAAGGATAGGTTTTTAAAGGAAATAGGATAAATACCTTATAACTCAGGGTAGACCTCCTAATTTGCTTGCTCAAATCAAAACAAACAAAATCTCATATATCATTGTTTTTCAAAATAAAACTTTCAAAAAGACAATACTTTGTATATATCCAAACAAGGATCATTACGAAGTTAACGTTCTTTTTTTCAAAAACATCTTTTGAAAGATAAAAAACACTTTGTATACATCCGCACAAGGATCATTACAAAGTCAATTTACAAAGGTATTTGAAACCACATACGAGTATTTCAAGGCAATAGAAAAGTAATTGAAAACAAGTGAGCGAAGCAAATTAAAGAGCCCATGGATAACCATGGATACAAAGGGTGCTAACACCTTCCCTTTGTATAACCTACCCCCTTACCCAGAATTTCTTAAAGGTCTTTTTTCTGTTTCTTTTATAAACCTTTCCTTAATTGGATAAAATAAAAGGTCGGTGGCGACTCTCTGATTTTCAAAAACACAAAAGCAGAAACAAAAAAGAGTCAGTTCGCGTATCTCTCCGCGAGAGGTGCGGTAAAAAACCGAGGGCATGACAGAACTGGCGACTCTGCTGGGGATTTACTTTCTAAAAACAAAATGTTTTCAAAGGGGTTACCTTTAGAGTTTAGATCACTTCGATGTTTTCAATTGCTTGACTTGATTGCTCTATTTTCCAAAGGTTTGTTTGGGTATTTTGCTTGGGTGAAAGATTCTAACCCGAATCTCGAGATACCTTAAGTATGTGACAATAGACCAAGGAAACTGTACGGCATGTACCGATACGGTTGATCTGGTAGTCACCGTTAGTGCGATACTTTGGTTTATACTGATGTCCCTTGAAAACGATCAAGGAGTATATTAGGCTTCCGAAATATCATTAAACACTAATTTGTCTTAGAACCTTTTAGTTGAACTTGACTTGTGGCCTATTAAGTGGTTAGCTTTGAAATTAATCGAAGTTAGTTATCCTCGAGGAATATTTTGATCGGCCGTCCGAGCGCCGTATTGAGATGTTGCCTCCAAGGATCATAGAACCCGAATACTATTCTAGGACAGGTTTTTACCATCTCAACTTCAGTGGGGAGGGTATCACCTATCAGCTTCATGCAAGCCTTTAAACTTAAGGCTATTGTTTGATTTGTTTGTGTTTGCCACATGTTTGACATCATAACATCATAACATCATAAGCATCATAAGCATTTTCTCACTAATCATTTCAAGGATCGAAGAGTTTACCTTTGTTATTGCAGGTAATGGCTCCCGCCACCAGAGATTACATCCGAATCAACATCTCAACGGTGCCATCTGAACTAAAACACTTAGTATCAGAGTTTCCCAGGAATGCTCAATTCACCGAAAAGCATGGTCACCTACTCCATTTGGTTACCTCAAAATTTGAAGAAGACATGATACGGGTCCTGTTCCAGTTCTTTGATCCCGAACATCATTGCTTTACCTTTCCTGATTACCAGTTAGTACCCACCTTGGAAGAGTTTTCTGAACTAATTGGATTACCTGTTCGAGATCAATTACCTTTCACTGGTTTAGAAAGGATTCCAAAACCCGAAACCATTGCTGCTGCCTTACATTTGCGAAAGTCAGAAATCGAGTCCAATTGGGAAACAAAAAGTGGAATCCAGGGTTTGCTTGCTAAGTTCTTAATGGAAAAGGCTCGATTACTACTAGAAAACAAAAGTTACCCAGCTTTTGAGGAGGTTATAGCTCTTTTGATCTATGGGTTGGTTTTATTCCCTAATCCCGACCAGTTCATAAGTGTGCACATCATCAACCTTTTCTTAACCCGTAACCCGGTACCAACCTTGCTAGGAGACATTCTACACTCTCTATATACTCGTACCATGAAGAAACGAGGAACTCTTATGTGCTGTATACCACTACTGGCTAGATGGTTTACATTTCATCTTCCCCGATCAGTGTTGAGAAATGAACAAAGAATGCAATGGTCTCGCAGGATTATGTCTTTGTCTCATTCAGATATCCGGTGGAACAACTTCTTTCAAAGAAACATTACTATCATTGACCATTGTGGAGAGTAACCTAATGTGCCACTACTTGGCATCAAGGGAGGCATCACTTACAACCCCTCTCTAGCTTTACGCCAATTCGGATATGCACGGAGAAACGGTCCTCATGACATGATTATCCGTGGCATTGTGTTTGATTACGAGAATGATTCCCACAGACACCGACGAAGGTTTATACATGCGTGGGGCAGTGTCTATAGAATAGAAAGCAAAACTTTGGGGCAATGGAATTCTATTCCTATGGAACCTTACCTCAGATGGGTGCGTACTCATGCTCAGAAGTTTATCATGCCATATCCCGCTATTCTACCTGTGACTATTGAGCCAGAAGTCGAAGGAGACGAACCTCAAGTTATTCTACATCCGGATATGCCAACTGACCTGGAAGAGTTGCAAAAATATTGGGTTCAACTAAAAGAGGAAAGAGATACCTTCAAAGCACACTGTCAAGACTATGAGAGAAGATTATTGGAGCTCACCGGACAACTCCAAGAAGAGCAGCAGATCAACACATTCTTGGGTGCAAAGAGAAAGCGTCCATGGGAGACCTGAGGGATCCTTCATTTTCTTTATTTATTTCTGTTTTGTAAGCCCGAATGAGGCAAAAGAAAAAGAAAAAAAGAAAAAAAATAATAAATTGTTTAACTAACAAATGTTTGTTTTTCTTTTGTTTTAACAAATCTAAATTCTGAGATCCTTGAAAACATTGCATATACATTTCATTCATTGCATATACATTTCATTCATTGCATATACATTTCATTCATATACATTGCACAACAGGTTCACATGACGGATTTCTCATCTCCTCGCTGTTTATTTCAGTTAGAAGAGATGGAATCTGAGACAAGCATCAAGAATCTAGAAGCACAGAACGCCCAAGTTCAAGTAGCAATTCTGGAACTGACAAAGGGGCAACAAGAGCTGAAAGCCCTAATAACCAAGAAGAAAAAGAAGCCCAAAGGATCTGTAGGCTTGAGTCACTTGAAAAGGAAGATCAAAATCCCAGTCAAAAAGTCCAAAAAGCCACCGATCCCTGAAATAGTCGGTGATGGTGAACAAGGAGACAATCACAACAACCAGGGTTCTGCCAAACCCTCTCTCTCTTCTAATGAAGAAGATTTTCATTCTGGAGACAAACAGGATGATGACAAATACCAGCAGTTGGAAGAACGCATGAAAGCTATGGAGATTCAAAAAATACCTGGTTTAAATTTCAATGATCTGGGACTCGTCTCAGATGTTGTTATCCCTCCAAAGTTTAAAGTTCCTGTCTTTGCAAAGTATGATGGAGTTTCTTGTCCAAAACTACATCTGAGGTCCTATGTAAGGAAGATACAACCTCATACAGCAGATAACAAATTGTGGATTCACTTCTTCCAAGAAAGCCTGTCGGGTACACAACTCGAGTGGTACTACCAGTTGGAGAGTACAAAAGTTCATACCTGGGAAGATTTAGCTGCTGCTTTTTACAAACAATAGCAATACAATGCTGATCTTGCACCAACCCGTACTCAACTAAGGGGCATGTCCATGGCACCAAAAGAAAGTTTCAAAGGATATGCACAAAAGTGGAGAGATATGGTTGGAAGGGTTCAACCACCTTTATCAGATCGCGAGCTAGTTGACATGTTCATGGGCACTTTAACTGGCCCTTTCTACAGTCATTTGCTGGGAAGCTCATCATCAGGTTTCACTGACCTAATATTGACTGGAGAACGTGTCGAAAGCGGCATTCAAAGTGGAAAATTCAAATAGGCTCTTCCTCTGGTACTACAAAAAGGCCCATCAGTGGGAGGAATGAGGTCAATACAATGAAAATTCAGGAAGGTCGCAAGAATGAGCATCACCAATCTGTAGGGGCAGTTCTGATCTCCGCATCTGCGCCTCAAAAAGATCAACCGCCAAAATATACGCGTCGACCAGATGCGCCAAGAAGAAATTTTACCAGAATCAATATGCCAATCTCTCAAGCATTGCAGCATTTGTTAAAAGCAGATCTGATCACATTAAAAGACCCTCCAAAAAATGTCAACACTTCCTCTCCGAGTTACTGCTCCGATGCAACATGTGCGTATCACTCCAACTGTCCAGGACATGACGCAGATCACTGTTGGGCCCTGAAAAATAAAATACAAAACATGATACATGCTGGGGAAATTGAGTTCGATCCTCCAGAGACTCCAAATGTCATCACTGCACCTATGCCAAAGCACGACAAGACCGTCAACGCTATCCTAGACACTGTTTACATCTATGATGTGACCGAGTTGTCAACTCCACTCCTCAAAGTCAAAAGAAAGCTAATCCAAGCTGGTTACTTTCCAGGTTGTGACCCTGATTGCTTTTACTGCACATACCTACCCAATGGTTGTGAAAATCTGAGAATGGGAATTCAAAAGTGGATGGATCACCGTATCATTATGTTTGAGAGGCTCCCTTCCATGGATGTTTTATGCGAAGTCATTGCAAACGGGATGAGAATAGAGGACGTCTCAGTGGTTTCCAACTTACCATTCAAAATCTCTGCCAAGGCTCCCTTCAAAATTTCTGCTACACTCAAAGTGGCATCAGTAATCATTACCAGTCCAACTCCATTTCCATACTCCTCAGACAAAGCTGTCCCATGGAGTTATGACACTAATGTTTATGTCCATGGAGTTAAGCAGGATACCTTGACTGAAGAGGCCACGAAGTTAACTGCTCCAACTGTGGATAATATTGTGGGTGCCAGCAAGATTACGAGAAGTGGAAGGATCTTTTCACCAGAAATTTCTCCAAATGCTGCTGCTAACCCAGTCTAGGTCCCAATTCCTAATCAAGATATTAACGCTCGAGGCAAAGAGCCACAAGTTGAACCAGTTCAAATACCGGTGGAAGTCACTGTTGAGGATCCATCAAAGCAAGAAATGGAGGAAATATTGAAAATCATCTGCAAGAGTGATTACAATATTGTCGAACAACTGGGGCACACTGCTTCAAAGATCTCAATGCTGTCTCTACTAAAGTATTCAGAAGCTCATGCCAGAGCACTGATGAAGTTCCTGAAAGCTGCCCATGTACCTCAAGAGATTTCAATCGATCAATTTGAAAATTGTGTTGCCAGTCTAACAGTAAATAATGGCCTCGGTTTCTCTGATGTTGATCTAACCCCTGCTGGAAAGAATCACAATAAAGCCCTACACATCTCCATTGAATGTAATGGCACCACTCTATCTCATGTGCTGGTAGATAACGGTTCTTCTTTGAACGTGTTACCAAAAACAGTACTAGAAAAGCTTGACTTCGAAGGAATTGTGTTACAACCAAGCGATGTTGTGGTAAGAGCCTTCGACGGGTCAACAAGAACAGTGTACGGAAAGGTGAATCTCCCAATCAGAGTGGGCTCTCAGATCTTTGATTCTACCTTTTACGTAATGGAAATTCACCCAGCATATTCCTGTTTACTAGGACGCCCTTGGATACATGGGGCAAATGCTGTAACTTCTACCCTGCATCAGAAGTTGAAATATCCAGTAAAAGGAAAGATTGTCACAGTTTATGGCGAAGAGGAATATATGGTTAGTCACCTGAGTAACTCCAAGTACGTTGAGTTGGATGACGAATTCATCGAAACTCCCTGCCAATCTTTTGAGGTGGTCTCTCCAGATGTCTCTACTACCAAGCATATTTCTGCTACTCCAACTACAACTATGGCTTCTCTCAAAGATGCCAAAACTGTGATCGAAAAAGGTGGTTGCACAGTATGGGGACAGCTCCTCGATATACCTTACAAGTCTGACAAGTTAGGCCTGGGCTATGCTAATGGAAATCAAAAGAATGATAAAAGTCCTTGTTCTGGAGGATTAATGTCACATTTCATCAGCCAAGGAGTAAATGCTATTGAAGACGATGGAGTATTCTTGAACCATATCATCCAGCCATACCCAAATGAAGTTCCACCCCTTCCCATGGGAGTTTGGGATACTTTGGGAGAACCAAGCGGCGTATATAATTTTCAGTATACCGCACCTCAGAGTTCTTTTATTGCTACATAAGACATTACCCCAACTGGGTGGGGCAATCAATTTGAAAATGGCAAAAGTTTCACAAGTTCCATCAATGAGCAATATCAAAATCCACCTAAAGAAGTTTGGGATACTTTAGGAGAGCCAAGTAGCAAATATGACTTTATGGTGAAATATTCCGCTCCTCCGAGCTCACAAGTCGCCATTGGAGACATTGTCCCAACTGGATGGGATGAACATTACGACGACAATTTCACTCTTGAAGAAGCCAGGGAAACACCAAATAACGAGGGTTATTTTCTGTCACAATACACACCTCAGCAGAATGCACAAGTCTCCCTCAAAGACATCATCCCGACTGGATGGGACGGCCTTATCGAGTATCTCGCTCAGCCAACAGAGGTACCTCAACCTGGATCCTCATATCCAACAGATCATCCTACTTATCCTGAAAGATCACCGACTCATTTCCCCACTAATGAAATCAATGTTGTGGAAGATGAAGAAGACAACTGCAACTGGAACAGCTGGATACTCCCTGCTCACCACAATGGATTGAACAACTGGGAAGCTGAGGATGTGATCTCCTTTGACCAGGAGTAAATGCAATTCCCTGTTTTCGTTGTTTATATTGTGCAAAGATAAAAATGGTTCCTGTACTATCGGACCATGAACTTGAAAGTCGTGTGTCTTGCCCGAAGCACACTGGTCCTTTTATAAGGGTTTGTCATATCATGATCATGTGCATTCAATAAAATCATGGGACGTTTGCATATTCAAAATTTTGTGATCCTTTTTCTTTCTTTGCTGTATTCATTTTTTCAAAATAGCTATGTTTTCTTACACACACCCACATAAACAAATGCAGATTCACATTCACTTTTGATCCAGTCGATAACGATTCTGCTATTGCCCGTCATGACTTTGAAAATCCGATCTACCAAACTAAGGACGAAAGTGAGGAAGATTGTGAGGTACCAAGAGAGCTTGCAAGGCTGCTAGAACAAGAAGAAAAGACTATACAGCCGCATGAAGAACCAATTGAGGTTATCAACTTGGGCAGCGACGAAGAAAAGAAAGAAGTCAAGATAGGGGCTGATCTAGAAAACAGTGTCAAGCAAAGACTGATTCAAATGTTGCAGGGTTACGTCGAGATATTCGCCTGGTCCTATGAAGATATGCCTGGCCTTGACACGGATATTGTGGTTCATCGCCTGCCAATCAAAGAAGGTAGCACTCCAGTCAAGCAGAAACTACGAAGGAGTAGACCTGATATGTCAAAAAAGATCAAAGACGAGGTTGAAAAGCAATTCAATGCCGGTTTTCTGAAAGTGGTGAGTTATCCTCCTTGGATAGCTAACATCGTGCCTGTGCCCAAAAAAGACGGGAAAGTCAGAATGTGTGTAGATTACAGAGATCTGAACCGGGCAAGCCCCAAAGATGATTTCCCTTTACCTCACATTGATGTACTGGTTGACAATACTGCACAATGCAAGGTATTCTCCTTCATGGATGGATTCTCAGGGTACAATCAAATCAAGATGGCACCCGAAGATATGGAAAAAACAACTTTCACAACACCCTGGGGAACCTTTTGTTACAAAGTAATGCCCTTTGGTTTAAAGAATGCGGGAGCTAAATATCAACGTGCAATGGTAGCTCTGTTCCATGATATGATTCATCAGGAGATAGAGGTGTATGTCGATGATATGATTGCAAAGTCCAACACCGAAGAAGAACATCTGGGTCATCTACACAAGCTGTTTGACAGACTCAAGAAATACAGGTTGCGACTGAATCCAAATAAGTGTACCTTTGGAGTAAGATCAGGCAAACTCTTAGGTTTCATCGTCAGCAGCAAAGGTATTGAGGTTGATCCTGCCAAGGTCAAAGCCATTCAAGAAATGCCTATACCCCGTACCGAGAAACAAGTCAGAGGATTCTTGGGACGTCTGAATTACATCGCCCGATTTATTGCCCATATGACTACTACTTGTGTGCCGATCTTCAAACTGTTGAAATAGAAAGGTGGAATGACAAATGCCAGTTAGCCTTTGACAAAATCAAAGAATATCTCCAAAAACCGCCAATATTGTTACCACCAGTGGAAGGAAGACCTCTGATAATGTACCTAACTGTGTTAGAAGATTCAATGGGGTGTGTGCTGGGGCAACATGACGAGTCCGGCCGAAAGGAGCATGCAATCTACTATCTTAGCAAAAAGTTTACCGATTGTGAAACAAGATACTCACTACTCGAAAAAACTTGTTGTGCTTTAGCATGGGCGGCTCGCCGACTAAGACAGTATATGCTAAATCACACCACTTTCCTAATCTCCAAAATGGATCCTATCAAGTACGTGTTCGAAAAACATGCTCTCTCTGGAAGAATAGCACGATGGCAAATGATCTTAATAGAATATGACATTCAATACACTTCACAAAAAGCAATCAAAGGAAGTGTGGTAGCTGATCATCTGGCTCATCAACCAGTGGATGATTATTAAGCATTAAACTTTGACTTCCCAGATGAAGACATTATGCTAGTCACTGACTACAAACAACCAGGACCGGAAGAAGGACCCGAGCCAGGATCCCGATGGACTATGGTTTTTGATGGGGCCTCTAATGCGCTTGGCAATGGCATCGGAGCTGTGATCATTTCCCCTGCAGGAATTTATACACCATTCACTGCCAGATTATGTTTCAACTGCACTAACAATATAGCCGAGTACGAAGCATGTATTCTGGGTCTCAAAGCTGCAATTGATCTAAGAATCAAGTTCCTAGAGGTCTACGGAGACTCGGCGCTTGTGATTTATCAAGTCAAAGAGGAATGGGACACGAAGCACCCGAATCTAATTCCATACAAAGAATATGTGCTGAGTTTGATTCCTTACTTTGAAGAGATCACTTTTGAACATATCCCGCGCGAGGAAAATCAACTAGCTGATGCCTTAGCTACCATGTCATCCATGTTCAAAGTCAGGTGGGACAACGAGGCGCCAATGATCACCATTTACAGACAAGACGAACCAGCCTATTGCAATAAGATCGATGCCGAAGGAACGGAAGACAAACCATGGTTCCATGAAATAAAAAGGTATCTAGAAGCTCAGGAGTACCCTGAAGGGGCATCCATTAACGATAGAAAGTTTCTAAGAAGATTTGCTGCCAAATTCTTCCTAAGTAATGGAACCCTATACAAACGCAACCATGACTCGACTTTACTTCGTTATGTAAACAAGAAGGAAGCAGAACAGATTATGGAAGACATACACGATGGTGCCTTTGGTACTCATTCAAGTGGACATACAATGGTTAAAAAGATCCTAAGAGCAGGTTATTACTGGTCTACCATGGAGACAGACTGCCATCATCATTCCAGAACCTGTCACAAATGCCAGATATATGCTGACAAAGTACATGTATCTTCAGTCCCGCTAAATGTCCTGACGGCTCCTTGGCCTTTTGCAATGTGGGGTATTGATATGATTGGAGAAATCAAGCCTACTGCCTCCAACGGACATCGTTTTATCCTGGTCGCTATCGATTACTTCACAAAATGGGTAGAAGCAGCTTCATTTGCTTCTGTCACCAAGAATGTTGTGGCCCGTTTTATCAAGCACAATCTCATTTGTCGGTATGGTATCCCTGAAAGGATCATCACAGACAATGGCACAAATTTAAACAACAGAATGATTACTGAACTCTGCACACAGTTCCAGATCAAACATCATAATTCCTCTCCATATCGACCAAAGATGAATGGCGCGGTAGAAGCTGCCAATAAGAACATCAAGAAAATCATACAAAAGATGACAGTAACCTACAAAGACTGCCATGAGATGTTACCTTTTGCTCTTCACGGTTATCGCACATCTGCGCGTACTTCAACAAGGGAAACTCCATTCTCCTTAGTCTACGGTATGGAGGCAGTTCTTCCAATTGAAATTCAGATTCCTTCCCTAAGGATTATGAAAGAAGCCGATCTAGACGAAGACGATTGGATTCAGGCTCGATTGGACCAGATAAACTTGATTGATGAAAAGAGACTCGCAGCTATTTGTCATGGTCAGTTGTACCAAAAGCGTATGATCAAAGCCTTCAACAAGAAAGTCAAAAGTCAGGCATACCAAACTGGTGGCTTGGTTGTCAAACGCATCATCCTACCACAAGGTGACCCCAGGGGCAAGTGGACTCCCACTTATGAGGGACCATTCGTAATCAAGAAAATATTCTCCGGCGGAGCCATGTTGCTTACCACCATGGATGGCGAGGATTTCCCACACCCTGTGAATGCGGACATAGTCAAAAAGTACTTCGCTTAAAGAAAAGCTCGCTAAGTTGAAAACCTGAAAGGGCAACTTAGGCAAAAATGAGCGTCTCGGTGGGTTGAAAACCCGAAAGGGCGATCCAGGCAAAAATTAGAGACTAAATAATACTATCCCGGTAGGCTGAAAACCTGAAAGGGCAGCCTAGGCAAAAGTTAGGGAATAAAACGTACAACTATGTTCCGTTCAGCTGCCTACTCACCTTCAAGATTCAACACGTCAAAGACACCGATCAGTCCAATTACTTTCTTCTAACAAGTGAGGGATGAGATGCTCGAAGACAGATTGGCAATAGCAGAATTGAAACTCGACTGGATTGTTTTCACATAGCTATTTCTCTTTATAAATACTTTTCAAAACTTTATGACAATTTCCTACTACTAGGATTTTTGTCTCCTTGTACTAATCAGCCTATCATGGCTCTTTTTCAAAAATCAATTCATCTTATGCTCAAAATCAACATTTTCACTTTTTCTGTTTTGAATACGTAAACGTCCTAATGATAATTTTGAATGAACATGTGCATTTGAATATGATTGATGTTTACCAGGAAAAACAGGAATAGCATTCAGGTAATGTTCCGATCATTTGGACATCATCCCGAAACCAGCATCAGAAGAAAAATCTCCAACAGGAATGCATTTCTCAGCAAATTCCTCAATGAGATTTTTCTCTCCAACAAAGTGATTCGAGAAATCTTATTCCCCAGCAGGGCTGTTCCAGATTACTATCCCCAGAAGGTGTGATCTCCACACCAGGACTTGGTCAAATAGTGCATCGGAGGATTATGCATCTTCCTCATTCCCATTTTAAAAGGGCATCAAAGTCAGAATTTTCAAATTACCTTTCATCCCCGAGCGGTAGTCAAACAAGACGACAAAAATCATCAACAATCACAATGCCTTCATTTCCAGATGGCTAGCGGGGATTTATTTTCCCAATCAGAAGCTTGATACGCTCAATACATCATACATCATACATCATACATCATACATCATACATCATACATCATACATCATACATCATACATCATACATCATACATCATACATATTCATTCACAACATAACATGCATATTTCTCCTTTAGTTCGAGAATCTCATACATTACATACATCATAAACATTGCATATCACTAACTTGATTTTTTCAGGAAGACGGATGTCTTCAGCAAAGATGTTCTCAATCACATGCAGTGTTCCCCTTGAATTCTATTCAGATAAGCAGTCCTCTCAGATATAAGCCAAAGATTCATTCTCAAGAGATCTCTCCTTCCAAATCACTTATCAACTCAAAAAAAAAACAACCAACACAGATCTAAGTCGGTGCCTCAGACGGTTCCAGAACGATCTACCATCGAAGATCTAAAGCTGATACCTCAGACGGTTCCAGAACGATCTACCATCGAAGATCTAAAGCTGATACCTCAGACGGTTCCAGAACGATCTACCATCGAAGATCTAAATCTGATACCTCAGATGGTTCCAGAACGATCTACCATCGAAGATCTAAAGCTGATACCTCAGACGGTTCCAGAACGATCTACCATCGCAGATCTAAAGCTGATACCTCATACGGTTCCACAACGATCAACTTTCAAAATCTAAAGCGGAAAAACTTTGGACAGTTCCGTAACGATCATCCTCCAAGTCTTAAAGCGGTAACCTTGGACGGTTCCGAAATAGTCAACACAGAGGTTTTCAAATCCTTCATCAAGATATAATCAATGGATTCATTCTAGTGAACAAACCATCAACACAATTTCCAGATGGCATCTGAAAGCCCATCTCAGGTAATGTTTTAATCTGCCAATAACATTTCGCAGACAACATTCAAAGACAAATTCCAGCATCACTCCCGGTGGAGGTAAGTGCAAATTTTCAGGGCATCTAAAATATTCAATCATCTTCTACCTTCAGATTTCAAACAATCTCTTCAGGTTTAAGAAGATTGAATAGGGGCAACTGTTATACCCCAAAATTTGCCCACATTTTTTTTCAAGAAAACTTCAATCTAAAAATTAAGAGTTTCATATAATCTTGGATTTTCATATCCTGATTTATGAATACTTGGTTTTTAGAATTTTTCTTATACGGTATTTTGGCTCGCTATTGAATTTATTCTTACGCAAATGCCAATTACTGTTTATTACTTCACACACGCTATTTATTTGATATTTATTTACAGATAAATAGTACTGACGCAATTGGTACAAAGTTAAATCTTTTGCAGGCGCAGAGTCCAGGGATTCAGACTGTACTGGTAACAAGAGAACAAGTTTTTCAGACCTCAAATGGATTTCATGGACCTCCATATATCTCAAAGTACCATCATACAAATTTTCAAACTTCAATTCGCTCAGACGCACAGTCAGCAACTCAAACAGTCAACAGACGACCCGTTTGACCAAAAAAGTCAACAGACAGTCAAAAATGAAATTTTTTGTCAAAGTCCATATTTTGTCAAAGGATTCATCATTTGATCATTGGATGATCATAATTCATCAAGGAAAGATCAAAAATCAACAAAACCGTAAGTTTCAAAACTACGGTTTTCTCCTAAAAAGTCAACTGAACTTTGACTGATCATAACTCTCTCATCCTTCATCCAAAAAATTCAAACCAAAGCTTATTTTGAAGGAAATTCAATTATCTTTCAAATGCAATTGGTCCCATGACCATTTGATTCACCATTTGAAAAATATGAATCAAGACATTACAAGTCATTTTCAAAGTCAACAAAAAGTCACTTTTTTCAAAAGGACACACAAGGAGCATGGAAAATCATCTTGACATGAGACCAAAGACATTGGTTAGAGGACTCTTTGAGGTTTCCAAAAAGTGCAAGATCTCCTTCATATGATAAAAATTGAGGGATTTACACCTTGTTGAAGTTGGCTAAATTTTGGGAAAATGCATAAAACCAACATTGATCAAAAATGTATTTTTTCCAAATGGGGCCAAGTTTTCATAGTTCAAACATGTCTACCATGATATAATGGGCCTCCCACGACCGAGACAAAGCCCACATCATTTTTATTCCATTTTTGGTTTAATTTTATCCCATTTAAGATTAAATTGAAAATGGAAAATGGAAGGATAATGCTTGGCTTAGTTTCTAAGCATGACTCATCAAGGAATCAATCAAAACTCTGCCCCAAGCCAAGTACAGCAGAAGGAGAGTGGAAAGTCAAGCCATGGTAGCTTAAATGCAAAGCCACATGTGTTGAAAAAGTCAAGAATTCAACAAAAGCACTTAATGCTTTTTAGATTAGTTCTTAAGCACTTCAATGCTTATATAAGAGCTAACATACTTCAGTAATGGAGGAGAGCACGAAGTCAGAGCCAATAGAATGCTTATACCACTTTTGTAATCACTTGTAGTTTTGAAGAAAATTTGAAATTCGAATTTTAAATTCAAGCTCATTTCAATAGAAACTAAACACTTAAACACGTTCTCTAACCTTCATTGAATATATCCCAATCACTTTCAACAAGCAAAGCACTCAGAATCAAGCTTCATAGCTCACGGTTTGCTCAAACAAAAACTAACCAAAATCTCATTATATGTGCATATTTAACACGATGTAATCGTATATTTGAACTAGGCGTGATGTTCTGATCGTTTCTGGACATTTAATTAAGGTTTGGTTAAGTATTCACGAAGATACCATTCTAGGGTTTGTGAACTTAAATTTAGGGCTTTCCATTAGAAGCAAAATTAAGTAAAATTAATGGCATATTCGAACTCAGTGAGCCAAGCCCAGTCGAATGAACATGTCGCGCCAAATTTCTTTTCCTGTTTACCCCTATTCGCTATTTTGCAGGTTTGGAACTCATCAATTACAACGCTTTTCTCATAAAAGCGCTGTTAAAAGTGTGGCGAGAGGTTGAAGATGAAGACGTGTCCCCTCCCCACTGGCCAGTCTGCGCGCGCGTGTTTTTTAAATAATCCTCGGATTCAGTGTCTGCATGTGTGTCACGTGTGGTGGTCCCTCACAACCTGAGCCATCTGATCTCATTAATTCACTCATCCAACGCATCAGAATGAAGCCTCATACCATGGACTTTATTTAATAACCACATCTGATTATTGTCTTTATATTTTCTATTTTATTTTAATTTCTTTATAAAATTGATTAAAAATAGTTTTAAATATCCAAAAAATACACAAAAAATATTTTTAGGCTTCTAAAATAATATTTTATTTTCTGATATAAAAATATTTTATTTTTCTTCATAGTTTAAATATTTTGTATAATTAATTAGATAATATGCATATAGTTATCTTTTAATTATTTTAACCAATCAAAAAATCATAAAAAAAAAATTTTGTTCTTTATATAAAATATAGTTTATATATTTTAGGCTAATTTTGCACATATTTAGAATAATTTTCTATTTAAGTTTTAATTATTTGTATAATTATTTGTATAATTATGTGATTATTTAACTTAATGATTTCAAAATCAATTTCAAAAATTCCAAAAATTAGTTTTGTTTTAAAATTAATTGACAAGTATTTTGAACCTATTTTAAACTTTTTTTTTAGGTTTAAATTTTATTTCCATCTTTTTCTCATTTTAATTAAATTAATTATGCATTAATCATAATTAAAATCAATCATACAAAATCCAAAAACACTTCTTTATTTTCTTGCAATTTAAATTCCTAGATAAATGTATAGGTTGTCAAATTCATGTAAATAGTGTAGTTTACATTTCCTGCACAATCGATGTAATAGCGTAGATTTACTTTCCGCATTTTACATTTCCGCATTTTAAACACCAACACATATAAAACTGTGTGTATGCCAAAGATAAAAATTGAATCGTTAGATCACTAACTTCAAAGATAAAATATCTGAATCAGAACACAATCACACTTGCACCTCTTGGGGTAATCCCTCTTTTCACTCTTTTCAAAATCAGAATCAAATTCAAATGCAAAATCGAACTTTCGTTTATATCCGGTGAAAGGATAGTTTTTTAAAGGAAATAGGATAAAGACCTTATAACTCAGGGTAGACCTCCTAATTTGCTTGCTCAAATCAAAACAAACAAAATCTCATATATCATTGTTTTTCAAAATAAAACTTTCAAAAAGACAATACTTTGTATATATCCAAACAAGGATCATTACGAAGTTAACGTTCTTTTTTTTCAAAAAACATCTTTTGAAAGATAAAAAACACTTTGTATACATCCGCACAAGGATCATTACAAAGTCAATTTACAAAGGTATTTGAAACCACATACGAGCATTTCAAGGCAATAGAAAAGTAATTGAAAACAAGTGAGCTAAGCAAATTAAAGAGCCCATGGATAACCATGGATACAAAGGGTGCTAACACCTTCCCTTTGTATAACCTACCCCCTTACCCAGAATTTCTTAAAGGTCTTTTTCTGTTTCTTTCTATAAACCTTTCCTTAATTGGATAAAATAAAAGGTCGGTGGCGACTCTCTGATTTTCAAAAACACAAAAGCAGAAACAAAAAAGAGTCAGTTCGCGTATCTCTCCGCGAGAGGTGCGGTAAAAAACCGAGGGCATGACAGGTGCCGACCGCCCCTATACAAGAGCCTCTCGTCATAGCTCAGCTATAGGCTCCATTTCTCTATTTTGTTTCGTTTCCTCCTCATTTCCAATCACGCACAATATTGCATATTTATTCCAAATTCAATTCAATTCAACATGAACATAACAATTGCAATTTGAAACAGTGACAAAAAATAGAATTAACACAACACAATGACCAATCTATAGTCGAAACCCATATACAATCTATCATATTACCTTCTAGGTAATAAGAATTCCCCCTTACCTTGGCATGAGTGCAGCTTTAAGGAGAATCAATGGAAGATTGGGGAAAATGGCATTTGAGAGCAACACTTTGGGTCTCCTTCCTCTCCTCTTCACAACCCTAGCCCCCTTTCTATTCTCTTCTTCTTTTCCTTCTTCGATTTCTCCAAATGCCTCTATGCTTCCACTTTACCAAAATGACAAAAGGATATTACCACTTGGTTACCATACTTAATGGGCCTAATAAAAATACACCATTAATACTTAATGATACCATAACTTAAGCCCAATATTATTTTCACACTTAATGTAAAAATAATACTTCCACTTAAACTCCATTAAAATAAAATGTGATTATTTTAATATACCGATTTATTACTCAATGTCTCATATTTTCGGTCTTATCTTAATTACTCGGAAAATTCTCTAAACGCTAAATATTAACTCATTAATATTTTTAATACTAAAAATATTAAAATCTTCGATTAAATATCGATCCGCTATCCCGAACTAATACCCGACTAAATCGTCCCAAAATGCGAAAATTTCAATAAACATCTCAAGTGTCTAAATTAAGCCAATAATTATTTTTCTGGCCGTTACAACCCTCCCCCACTAGAACATTTTCGTCCTCGAAAATTTGCCCAACACAACCATCTCTAGCATTGCGTCCTCATCCGACTTTCTTATTCTCAAGTTGCGCTTGGCAACACTCCGACTATTACTTTTCCGGTACACTTGTATCTCAACACGACTTGAATCCAAAACTCATACGTCAAACTCTCAATCATCCTTGCAACATAATCGTTACTAACTTGCTAACCATTTCAGCAGTATCTTGGAACAACATCTTACAACATAGCAACAATCTTCACTCGCTCATACTTGACGATACAACATTGCTTCATCATCGCAACAACATACTCAACACCGATACACATATACGATTCTTATTTTCCATACTCAGGTGTCATTCATTAACGAAGCACCAACAACAACATCACTGCAACAACGAAAAAAGTATCATAATACCAATCTGATATCATAACTCGACTAATAACCACACAACTTACAAGAACATCCTATTACAATCAGCACTATCCACAAAAAAACTCAACACTCTGGCACATCACGTCTCAGTTGCGCGACTCTGATTACCCATCTTAATTCACTGTCCTTATTAGAGTTACTATCAACTTATATGGCTCAAAAGCTTCAGCTAAGTTTCAAACTTTCTTAAACATCCATCACCGCACACAATAAAATTTAGAAAATAAAAATATACAGTTCCTAGGGATTAAACCCAAGACCTTTTAAATTAAAACCCCGATTTTCAAAAAATTGAGGTGTTAAGTGCTAAATTTTCATGTCGCCCTTCGTTACCTTGTCTGGAAAGTCGAGGTTAAACGCATTTCAGGACTGATGTTACAAGTGTTATTTGTAGTTTTGAGACTTGAAGTATGTGAAAGAAAACATCTGACAGGACTTAAAGTATGTGAAAGTTTGCCTGAGTGAGCATATTGTAAAGCATAAGGACATACACATAAGCTTGTTTTTCTCAAGTAAACATTTCCAAAAATGTCTTGAAGTCGTGCAAGATGAGTTAAAAGATGTTAGAAAAGCTCTGAGGGAGATTTTTGTCTTTTCTAATTGGTTGGCACTCTTCCAATCCATTGAAATAGTCCAAAAATGTTTCCTAAGCGATTAGGACTGCATCTTAATGATGGGTATCGACTGTATATCTTTCCCTTCCATTTTTAACTTATTAATCGATTAGTTTAGTCTAACCTATCGATTGGTGTATATTGCCAATAAATTGGCAAGTCATAAAAAGCCTTAAAAATTATTCTTTTTTTTTTGTCAACCTCTAGCCTATAAATATAAGTCTCTTTCCACTCTTTTTAACATCCAAAAAGGTAGTTTCGTTTCTTACTTCTCACTTTCTCTCTAAATTTTTTTTTGTTTATATCTCACTAAATGTTTAGTCGTAGTGCTTTTCGAAAAAGATCTTTTACGAGTGAGGACGTTGTAAATCTAGAAACGTAGTTTTGTAAGGTCACCAAGGAATCTTTTGTTTTTACCTTGATTGAACATTTTACCCATTTAAGGATTGTTTTGTAAAATATTTTTTTATGTTATTTTCCATTTATCATCTAGTTAAACCGCTAATTTTATCAAATATTTTAATTAGCTTATCAGCTATACGCTATAAGCTAGCTTATCACCTACCGCTAATTTTACTAAACAAAGTCAAACTCAAAAATTATTTTTTGAGAAAAAATTATAAGTTAGGTAAAAATAACTATAAATTAAAAGTTAAAATAAAATTATCAAACATAACTTTTTCACTAATGTAAACTGAAAAACTAAAGCTAAAAATTAAAAACTATTTTTTGATTTTACGAAACATACTCTAAAAAAAACTATTGAGATGCAGACATAACAACTTAGTGTTTGTTTATGCTCTTGGACCTAGCAAATCTTTATCTAGTCTACATTTACAGAAAATGCTCACACACTTTGGTTTCATAGGAATCCGACAGTAAAGTACTTTTACACAATCTTCGTCATCAAAGCATCGATAAAATCTCGCTGTAAAGAAAAAAGAAAACAAGTTAAAATTTTTATACAAAGCAAAAAGAAGGAAATTTGAAATAGATAAAAATCATTTACCTTCAACATTTGTTGAACCAAGAAATAGAAAAAGAAAAATAATAACATCATAAACTAACTTGATAATTCGAGCCATATTTCTCCCCTCTGCATTTAACAACTGGTTAAGTAACTTTATGATTTATAAAACCTCATCATCTCCTTACATCAATTAAATAAATTTTAGCAATAATGAAGTTATAACAAATATCTAAAATTATAATAATTATTAAATGTCTTTCCCTTGTTCAAAGGGGTTTTTTTCCCTTTAGTATACCTTAAAAAGGTGTCACATAAACTTATCCGTAAGAAAATCATTATTTTTTTCACCGAATAAATTGAGTGTGTGGTTTTGGATGAAACTTAACGAACAGATGCTAAAGAGTGCATTTTGCGGCATTTTATGTACAAATATTAATTTAATGTTTTTGTTTAATACATAAATATTAAATTTATACGCAATTTAATATGAATTTTTATTTATTTTTTAACTCCACAATAATATCATTAAAACTTTTTAATATTATTAAAAACTTAAAATTACAAGATAAATTATTATTAATCAATTATTTTTATTAAAAATGTTAGTAAACGAGTATGAGTATGAATACTTATTTAGGTAATTTATAAAATAATGGTACGGATATAAATGTTGGTGTCCACGCAAATATAGATTCGAATATGAAAATATTTTTAAACCGCATGTGTGAGAACGTATACTATGAAAATATTAATTTTATTGAAACTTCAAACAAACCATAAAATTTATGAGAAACTGACAATCGCAAAAACAAAAATTTATTGTAAATAATTATATCTGAAGTATCAAATATGATGATAAAATTAAAATTCATAATAATCTAAAAGCAAAAGCTTATACAATAGAATTCTAAGAATACATTAAACCTTCATTTATAGGTAAATTAGACTAACTTTCAACAATATTAAAACTAATAACACTTAAGTGAAATTTAAGTGGAAAAGCAGACAGTTTATGGGAGAGATGGGTGCACACGTACTATCTCAAACATCAAGATATTATGGAGGCTAAAGTGACAAAGAATGTCTATTGGATTATAAAGGTTGTGCTGAACCAGAAGATTTTTATTGCACAGATTTAAGGGTGGCAGGAGATGCTGCATCAAGACAGGTTCCATTGGCCAAAATGTATAAGGATCTACAAAGAATTTACAATCAGTGTCATGGAAGACCATGTTCTAAGGAAATTAGGCTAGGCCAAGAGCAAAAGTTACTCTTTGGATGGCATGTAATGAGCGACTGCCAACAAAATATAGACTATATCGTTATGGTGTGGTTGAGAATTCTGAACTCCACATGTTGTTTCTGTACGAAAGATGAAACACAAAATGACCTCCTTTTCTACTATGTGCAAACCAGAAGAATTTGGCTAAAAATCCTAAACTGGTTGCAAGTTTCTCATATTGTAGGGGGTTGGGATATGAAAAGTCAAAATCAATTTCAATCCACTAATTCTTTTCAATTATCCTAACCGAGTGATTTTAATTTATCATGACAATTTGATTTTTCTTGTGATTATTGTTGTACCCCAATTTTTGACCACTGAGATCCAACCCCATTTTAAATAGTAGGATCATCATCATTATCATCATCATCATGCATTCATCATTTGCTAACCAAAATACCAAAAATATTTGTTGCTTGTTACTTGTGTTCCAAGACAGGAGACTGATAAAAAAGGCCTAAGCAAGATTAGGGTTTTGAGGCCCACAAAGGAGCACAAACATTCTCATATGCCCAAGTGATTATCACCATCAAAATCAAAGCCTAAGGATGGCTCAATTCAAGATCAACAACTTCCAAATTCCTCTGGTGCACAAATTAAGGTTTTGACCTAATTCATCTGGGAAGTTAACTTTTAATCAGGACATAGCTCCATGGCTCAAATTATGATTCAATGATCTCCAATTATACATTATAATTCATTCCCATCATTTATTTGAAGAGGATATCTTGATTCAATTGAAATCCACAAGATTGCAGTTCATATGAAAAAGTCAACTGTGTGGGTCAGCCTTTGTCTTTTGAGAAAATTGGTCAACTATGGACTTTTGAAGATCAAAATCATCAACATATGATTATTAAAGTCATTTGGCCAAGGAAAATCAAGAAAATCAATCAAAGATCAAAAAGTCAACAAAAAGTCAAATTAGGGTTTTAAGTGATTTTGAACTCATTTTGGGAACTTCAAATTTCACTTACAAACTCAAAAATGTCCCAACATGAAAGTTGTAGATTTTGATCAAACAAACAACTTTGTCACCAATAGCATTTCTTCAAAAAATGATTAATTTGAGAGATATTGGATCAAGAAGTTTATGTTAAAAAAAACTTAGAAATTTTAAGTGTTTTAACATGGATTTCTTCCAACTTTATAACCATTTTTCACTATGATTCCAAAGGAGTTTGAGAAAGCTTTTAATAAGGGGATTGAAGTATGTAGCAAGGGCTTTCCAAAGATACCATTAGCATGGAATTTCATTACTTGAGCTAGGAGATATGATTTTGTCAACATGGCTCCATAACATTTGAATTCAAACATGAACATGAAGAAGTTATATACCAAAATCATTTCAAATGCAAAGATTCCTTTCTTGCAGCCCATGTAACTTGTTTTTGAGCTATGATCCATGTGTTTCATTTCAAGCATAAAGCCATGACTTCCATTCTTGAAAAGTGACTTTAATCACAAAGTCCACTCTCATTGAGCTTCCAACTTGTTTTTGCTGCATACACTCAACCTAAAGTTGTAACACCCCAATTCTACCCAAAGCATTTAGGCAAGAAAATATCAGAGTATTAAAATTTCATACAACACAATTAGGATGTTACACTAAGTAACCAAACAAACACCTTGAAAACAAACGGACATCACCGATACCAAAAGCATACACACCTGCCAAATAAATGATACATAACACACGGAAGGTATGAACATATATGTATACGTAAAGCTCTCACTCTCAAAGAGGAGTTTTCCAAAATAAAGTGTTTACAATACACAATGGCACGTTATCACATATACATGTTCAAAAGAATCATATACAAATAAATAACAACAGACTCCCGACTACCCGGTGTTACGTATCAGAGCGACCGACAATACCAACTGGAGAACTACCTCTTCCAAAAGACTCCCAAAGCGGCTAATCTGCAGGATGCCACTCAAGCATCAAATCAGCAGAAGGGTGAGAATATAATTCATAATGAAAGCATGACAATTATAGTAATGCCAACAAGTATCATCAAGAATCATACAACAAAGTAATCCACTCATTCAACCACAATCAATATATAAGTAATGTGACACATGAATGATAACATAAATTATACAGACAGACAATGATGAATGAGACTCGACTATGCATATGCATGTGGTACCAAATCCGGAGTAAAACTCCTCCTTGTCATTATGACAAATACACCTTTGCCGAGCATTATGCTGGGACTTCTTTCCCTCAGGAAAATACACCTTTGTCGAGCAGTAAGCTACGACTAAATGTCATCGAGCATTTAGCCCCCACTGATGACCTCTTGCCACTCGGGCAAATACACCTTTTTACCGAGCATTAAGCCCTCACTGGTAATAATTGCCAATTCAGGCCACCTGTTAATAGCATTCCGCCATTAACGTAATGAAATGTTATGTTGTGCAAATATATGACTCTATTACACGACAACAACATCATCAACAATATAACACGGTCACATACCCACGTTACACCGTTTATATTCTATCCAAAAGGATACATCACCAATTAATAACATCGTTATCAATTACATCACACCATAATTACCACACAGGTATTAATAAGCACACAACACACATTCACCGTCAAAACATACTAGCCACATCGGCATAAATGATCGCATAATTGCATCACATCAATTAATATTGGCCATTGGCCCACAACTCCATCAATACATCATCAACAAGTTGTAATAACAACATTTCAACAATGATAATACATCGTTTTCATAACAACAATTACTTGCCATAAGGCCACACATTATGTTAACAACAAACAACCAAGCATCGTCACATATCAAGTATGAACATTCATTAATACATAACACATAGGAACATGATATCATGTTATCGACAACTAATCACATACCTCGTACCGATACGATAACATTCACACAACACATCATCATGATTTATCATGCACTAGTTCACAAAACCATTTATGAAAATCAACCAACCACTACTACATCCTACATCATCATATAGAGCATGTAAATAGCTTCCGAAAGTTTCAAACAACACATAAAACGAACACCCGAGTTAAAAGATACGACTTTTCAAAGTTTGGGAAAACATAAACATACTTCATAAGTTAACCCTACATAGTTCTATCACTAAATCCTAATAAAAATAATAGGATACTACATCCTATTAATCATTTCATTAAATCATAGTATAGTTCATTGCGTTAGATTTCCAACGCTTCGAACGGCGACAAAATCGGAGTTACGGTTCAAGAGTTACGAAGTTTCAAAGTTTTGGAAAAACAGAAAAAGCTGTTGTCCGCTTCAGCTCCGCTCAGCTGACCTTCGCAGAGATTTTTCTGCAAAAGAACCTCCGCTCAGCGGACCCACCTCCACTCAGCGGACCTGCGTAAACCCAGAAAAAACCAGAACGAACCAGAACGGTTCCAACCCTCTTATACCCACCAAAACCACTCCAAAACATCATTACAACTCCAATACAACACATACAAGCCATAGAAACAACCTAACATCAAACTTTTCATGGTTGATTCATCAATCTATCTCAAAACCTAACTTTTTATTCAAACTCAATCAAGCCATGGAAAAGGAAAACAAACATGATCAATCACCATAACACAACAAGGATATCATTTAATCATCATACAATCATTCTCAAACAAACTTAAATCAAACAAAGACCACACAAGAAAATTGTGGAAATTGGAACAAGAAGAACAAGAACAAGAACAAGAACAAGAAGAATAAGACTATAAGAATCATACATCCAAGATAAATTAGATTCACCCCCTTACCCGACTATAGCGACGATCGGAACTCGATTCGGATGAAAAACCACCAATCTCCACTTTTCCTCCTCTTTTCCTTCTTCTCCTTTTTCCTCTTCCTTTCTTTCTCTTCTTTCTTTCCTTTCCGTTTTTCTTTCTTCTTTTCTTTTCTTATATTCTTTTCTTATATTCTTTTCTATCTCCCCCTACTTCTCCAAAATATCTCAACAAAATATCTACTTTACGGTCCAAACTCAATTGCTCAGAAAAACCCCAAAACGCAGAATATTACCTTAATAATATTTCCAGTACCAAAAATATGAAAACCTTCAATTAAATATTAGTCCGCCATCCCGAACTAATACCGACTGAAACGACTCCAAAAACGGTAAAATTCCAATAAACGTCACAAACGTCCAAATTAAGTATATACTTATTTTTCCGGGCGTTACAAAAGTTTTGACCAAACATGTTTAAAGTGTTCAACAACTCCAAGCATGCTTGTACCTTCTCTCGGAACTATGGATTTTTCATTTCTTCATAAATAAGCAAAGTGGTACAACTATCCCATGTGAACTTCTTTTGATCTGATTTTTCCCTCCAGAAACCCTAATTTATGCCTATAAATAGAGACCAAGGCTCATGGCATCAAACACACCAGAATTCTCCAAGTCACTACCCAACTTGAAATTCTAATTTTTCCATCTTTGCATTATTTGAGTGATTTTGAGTTCCACAAGTTCTGACTGTTTACCAAACATTCCAACAACTTCTAATCATCATTTAGAAGTTGTACATCATCACCACCACCTTCAAAAACACCTAAAACCAAAAAACACCATTTTCACCTCCATTAACATACCTTTGAAGCATTAACCTTCAAATTCTCATTCTATACACATATTGTCCAAACCAGGCATCCAAATAAATTCTCATTGCATACCCTCAAATCAAATCTGTAACACTTGTAACCTCAAGTTCCATTTTCACTTTCTTGTTTTGTAGGTAACTTTGGGTAGGAGGTTCCAAAGGTGTTCAATCCATTCCAAGCACCCAGATAGCATCCTTGGAGGTTAGGAAAGCTATCCAGATCATTATCAACCTTCTGTAACACTTCCAACAAGGGATTCGACCTTCACTTTAGAGAGGTAAGTTTCAAACCTGAACTCACTCATTTGAACATCAATTGTTGCATAGCATTTTACTTTTGTTAATTTGATGGAGAACCAAGGAAACACTAATTCAACCATGGAGGTCTTGTTCTTGTTTCACTGAAGAAGGTGAAGATGGCCATGGCGCCATTCTTCAGTTTCAAAAGAAAGTTTATTTTTTATTTAATGCAAGATTTGTTATTAACAAATACATCGTTTAGCTAAGTTAGTTTGTGTGTGTGTGTAGTGTGTCTCCAAGGTCTGGGGTTCGAATCCCCCTCGCCCCAGACTTGTTGTGAATTATTTTGGTTTTATGCATTCCACTTCGAGTTAATCTTTTATTGAACTGTGTAACACCCCAAAATCTACCCGGTAATTATAAATAAAAATCAAAGTATTTTAAAATTTTCATACGATGAAATAGGATGTCACATTCGTCATTCAATTCACATACGACAATTATGCCTCCACATAGATACATAGCACTTAAACGAGAGCGGAGAAATTATAACATTAATTAAATTACTTCGCAGCGGAATCATCAAACTTCATAAATATTCAAATCAAGTCGTAGCATCTTTGCACGGTAACTTTAAGTTACAATTTAAACCAAAACCAAATAAAATTCAGCAACTAAAACAATAATAAAAACAATCGTTTTGTCCCCCCGAGTGCTACGTATCAGAGCGACAACCGACTCGACTCACAGCGGCTAAATCCTTCACTCACTAGCACCACCTGCACGTTACCAATATAAAGGTAACAGCAAAAACAAGCAAAGGGTGAGATATCAAACTATATAAATAAAGTCATGATAAAAAGTATATTACAGTTCAAGTCATAATATATATCTCACGTTTCAATTCCAATCAACCAATTCAAGATCAAAATCACATAATCACGCACAACATCGCAATAAAACAAATGAATGAGACTCGACAATGCATCATGCATGTGGTACCCAGGGCTTCAGCCCCCATCGCCAATTGCCAGTTAAACAGAGGCATCAAGGCATAAGCCTTCATCGCTAATTTGCCAATTCAGGTCATCGCCAAAAATATGCAATTCATGAGACACTAATGAAATGCAACAAATCACAATCAATCACATAACAACGTCACATAAGGCATTCGCCTACATCGCCAAAATATATCAATCATATTTGATAATTACTCGTCACAATGATTTCCGGCAACATCTCAAGAATTCGCAATATGTCAATATATGCATTACATCACAACATCGCCAAACATCGCCAATTTACGGATACCGAATCAATTCCGGGCTCGCCTAAATTATACCACTCGATTAATTAATTTTCCGGTCAATTATTTACTTTAGCTCACTGCTGCTGTTATGCTACCAAAATTATCTCTGCTAGATATACATATACAGTCTGTAATAATTAAACTAATCTATATAAATATATGTTCCTATAATTTGGATTATAGTGTTAATATAATAACTATTCATATTCATATTTTTATAATAATAATTATTATTATTATTATTATTATTATTATTATTATTATTATTATTATTATTATTATTATACATTAGTATGCTAATGAAATGTATATATATTAGTATATTGAAACAATTGAAAGTGGTTTTTGTCGCTACAGTACAAAAGGTATTTCTCCACTAACTATCGCTACAGACTACAGTATTCGGTGCACATGTGTGTTTATGCAACCTGAAACATGAAACATATATTCATAGGAATTATATTATCCTATATTATTATTATTATATGGAATATCATGTATTAGAAACTTGGAAACATGATTATTGTTTATATCATAACAAATTATGATTTATCAAAAATATATATGCTTGCTATAGTATATAGGAGTGCCGCAAATTATTGGTTATCTAACTAATTGTCCTAAGCCGCTAGACCTGGGACGTAATTCTACAATTGCGCGGCTACGCTGCAGTATCATCATCTAACAAATTATATATATAGTAACGAAATATCCATTATATATGTTTAACGCTACCGTTCTAACTACATAATATATTTACGAATACACTGTAGTATATTAATTTTAATTCTAATAATTCCATACAATTCGATCCTCACATACGATTCATCATAAATCCGATTATAAAGTTAAAACCCACCCCTTACCTGAATTAAGGGCCGCTCTAACTCCGATTGAATTCCTAATTTTTGGTTCCGGCTTGCACTTCTCGTATCCTCTCCTTCCAAACCCTTGTGCTCTAACTTTTGTTCTTCTTTTCTTTTCTACGTAAAAAAACCTAATTTGTTTCACTACTACTACTTATATAACACCTAATATTCTGTTAATAAATCAAATAATTCCACTTTGGTCCAACTAATTCACACGGGCAACACCAAGTTCAGCCCAATTAAATTTTATTTTATTAAAACTCCCTATTAACTTATCACCTCATATTTTACGGTCTAATTTAATTTGCTCTGAAAATTCCCAAAATAATACACGACACTCTAATAATATTTATAATACTAAAAATATTAAAAATCTCAATTAGTTATCGATCCGCTATCCCGAACTAATACCGACTAAATCGTCCCAAAATATGAAATTTTCACTAAACACTCCAAATGTCTAACTTAAGCGAATAATTGAATTTCCGGGCGTTACAACTCTCCCCCACTTAAAAGATTTTCGTCCTCGAAAATTCATCCGATACCACCATCCTTAACTTCGTTCTAGTTTCCAACTCTTCGATCCCCAAGTTGTGCTTGACAACACTCTAAGTACTATTCCTTCGAAACGACCAAACTCAACAAGGTTTAAATCTAACGTACTAATCATTCAACGCAATCAGGAACAACGAAACAACTAGCAACACCGATAAATCAACGATAGTAATTAAAAGTATTACTAATGAAATACGCACCTCCGACATTCCTGTTCTCATTAGCTGTTTGAGTTCCACCTAAAGCGAACACTTTTCCACTGCCTGGTGTCATACCCCAATTTTTGACCTAAGATACCACCTCATATCATTTGCATATGCATCATTTGCATCTCTAACAAATTGCATAGCTTGTGTTTGTTACTTGTGGCTCAGCAGGGTTTAATCTGGAAATCACTCATCAGTACAAGTAACAATCAATTAGGGTTTTGTTTTCCCCTCATCTCAAATGAATCATCTTCATCTGCAATCAACATTTGTTCCTCAGAGATTCACTTCACAAGCTCAACAGCTTTGAATCAACCAGATTAGGGTTTTGACTGAAGGCAGCACACTCCTGACTTCTGCTCAGGATTTGACCTAATGACTTGGGACATGACCTTAAGACCCCAAGTACATCATTTTGACCTACTCCATTGGCTCAAGACATCCCTCACCCAAAGATTGATCAGACAAATCCTCAGATCAGGGTTTTGAACTATCAGGGACTAAAATCAGGGATCACATTTGGGAAACCCTAAAAACCCCCAGGAAGTCAATCAAATGTTTCAATCATCTTCAAATAATCCCTATGACAATATCCAATGGAAATTACATCTCAATTCAAGATCCACAGTCATCAATTTCATCAGGTCGACAATTAGGGTTTTTGACCTAATTCACTGAACAACTGACTTTTTAATCAGGACATGGTGCCACAACTCAAACTATGATTCAATATCCTCTAATGCCTCAATATGATCCATTAATACCATTCATTTGATGAGGATAGCCTGTTTCATTTGAAATCTCCAGAAACGCGATTCGTTTGAAAAAGTCAACTGTACAAGATCACCATTGACTTTTGGGGAATTTTGGTCAACCATGACTTTTGAAGTTTTGAATCATCAATATATGATATATGAAGTCATTTGATCAAGAAAAATCAAGAAAATCAATCAAGAATCAAAAAGTCAAAAGTTTGACTTTTCATACTTAGAAAAATTTCTAAGTGTTTTTCATGGTTTTTTCCAAACTTTGGAAGGGAATTTCTCAAAATTTCACCTACAAACTGAAAAAAACTTCCAACATGAAAGTTGTAGATTTTGATCCAATGAACAACTTTGTCACATATAATTTTTTTTCAAAAGATCAACCATTTAAGAGATATGGAGCTTCAAAGTTGGCATCTTTTGAAAAATGCACTTAAAATCTCATTTTCTTCAAAGTTCATGGATCTTTTTCACCCATTTCCTTAAAGGTCTTGAAGAAACTTTCAACTAGGGTTTTGAAGTATGTAACATGAGCTTTCCAAAATGTCCAAGAGCATGAAAAAATATGGAGTGTAGCTATGGCTTTGAATTTTGCCATTAGTGACCATTTCACTTGAAATTTCAAGTCATTTTGCCAAAGTTATGAACTATCTTACCAAATAATGCAAGTGATGACACACCAATGCAATAATTAGAAGATATTTTCTGGTTTGGGATCAGATAGGAAAGAGATAAGAAGCTTAGAGAAATAACCATGGTTAAGTCACTTTTAACCATATGCATTTAATGGCAAGATTCCTTTCTATCTCCAAATGCCAAATCACCATTCTTCGGGCAACTTGCAAAGTTCTGAGTTCAGAACTCTTGGCCTATAAATAGAGGTCCTTACCTCATTCAAAATCACACCAAAACCTCACAAAAGATAGGTTTTCTCTTTCTTTCTTTCTTGAATTGCAAGTTAAAAGTTTCAAAGTGAGGAAGAAATCCCAACCTCCAAACCCTTGAAGTTCTGGCCAAAGTAATGATTCTAACATCTCATAAACATCATATATGATGTGTTTGAACCATTCACACACCTCAAATCACCCCAAAACTCAGAATCATCATCTCACCTCCAAATATGCATAACACTAGCCTTATCATGCCAAAATCCATACCAAGCAAATTCTGTCCAAACTAACCTTCTAAACATCATCCATATACTTCATATGAACTGTCCCAACCATCATACATGATCTGAAACACCAAAATCACTAAGCTTGATTCTCACTTGAACCATACTGCAGATCGAGTACCATGGATTGATCAAGAGGTTTTCAAATTGTTCCAGGCATCCAAACATGTCCCATAAGGTCCACTGAAGGTGTTCAGATCAAGAAACAACAACTGGAACTCCTCATTTGCAGAATTCGATTCTCACTTTTGCCGTTTTTGAAGGTAAGCTACTTGAACCTCAAACTCTATGAATCATGCATCATGAATGAAATATGAACATACCATCTCATTTCTGCACACATGAGGATCATTAACCCTCAATCAATTACAACTTATCTTGCTTATACACGATTTCAGATTGAAACTCGGAAATTAGGGTTCTTCGTGTTCATCAGAAAATCAATGATCTTAGGGTAAAAATAAATGAAATTAAAGGTCACCATCATGTTCCTTGTGAAAAAACGAGTGAGATAGACCCTTCACTTGATCAATTTGGTTCAGTTTCAGAGATTTTCAAATTCAAATGGGGATGGTGTTCTTGGCGCCATTTTTTGCAAAGGAAATTCAAAAATTAAGTTTGAAATATAACCAAATCTTTGCCTTTGTTAAACAGACCACGCGCGTGGTCCAGTTGGTATTGTTTTTGAGTGGTAACCTTCAGGTCACGAGTTCAACACCTCTAGGGGCCAAAACATATTTTTTACAACCATTTTTCTTTCATTTTCTTTTACAACTTCATTTAATTATTTAATACATCAAATTAATTCATTTTTCATTCATTTTTTACACACTTCTTGTTTAACATATATATTTTAAGAATATCAAAAAAAATCATCAAAAAATATTTATTTGATACATTTTTAAAATAGGATTAAAATGACTTGTTTTTAAGTATTTTTAATACTTTTAAAATATTATTTTTCATTTGATTTTCAAACTTAATCACTTGTAATTATTTTTGGAGCAAACCCTAATCATCTAAGTGTTAATTGAAGATAATCTTTTTGTTTATCTTGATTAATTTGACTCCTTTCAAAATTCAAACCATTTTAAAACAAGCGATCGCGATTCTTTTCAAAAACGATAAACCATTTCTTTTTGAAACTATTGATTAAATCTTTTTAATTGATCAATTGATTTTCAAAACGATGTGGGGCCTCTCGAATATTAGAGAGTATAAGACCCACTCCTTTTTCCTTTTATACAGTTTTTTCCTTTGTACAGAAAAACTTCTTTCAAAACAAACTTTCAAACAGTTTTCCAAACAACGCGTCTGTAAATAAAACAATCAACCATGTTTTATAAAATAAAACATGGGCCTCCACGTAGGTATAAGTCCCATTCCCGTACATGAAATTAGGTATTTCATTGTACGCCTTTTTGTACATACACTTTTTTGTACATACCTCGATCAGTTTGTTTTTTAACTTTGAATAACAAATCAAAAATGAAGGTTTTCTTTAAATCTTCCCAAAAATACCATGGGCCTACATGTAGGTATAAGTCCCAAGCCCTTTTGTAAATACTTGTTTACATAGCTTTGAATAAATTCAAATGGGCCTCTCCCCGAGGATGAGTCCCGAGCCCCCGTGTATACAAATGGATCATGCTTACAGGTATATTTCCTTCATAAACTCCATTATATACACACACTTTGTCATATATGTGCTTGTTCATACTTGTTCATATCTGTTCATATAACTGTTCATAATTGTTCATGTACTTGTTCATATTTGTTCGTACTTGTTCATACTTGTGATTGTGTTATATGCTTGTTCAACTTAGTACAACACTAGGTTCCCCATAGCCTCCTATTGGGCTTCGTGCAAAGAATCTCACTAGTTTAGGTTAGGATATAGAGTATGGTTTCCCGGTGAAATCGCTCTAAGAGCTCAAACCAACTATACCATGCCTCCCCTTGGGCTTTGTACAAACGAGTGACCCTCCCATAGCCTCCTCTTGGGCTTACAATGCAAGGACCCTGGATTGTCCCTCCCATAGCCTCCTCTTGGGCTTACAATGCAAGGACCCTCGGATAGCCTCCTCTTGGGCTTCGTACAAGGACCCACGGGCTTCTTATAAGCATCCCCAATATTCAAAACAAATACCCTAGGAGATTAGACATTTATCATCTCTATGATAGGAGTATCTCTTCTATATCATCACAAACAATCAATCAATCAAACTTTTTTGCCACAAGGCTGGCTAATCAATCAAACTTTTTTGCCACAAGGCTGGCTAATCAATCAAACCGTTTTGCCACCGTACTGGCTGATTAATCAAAGTTTTTGTCACAAGGCTGACTTCATTAAAACTTTTGCCACAAGGCTGGCTGATTAATCAAAACTTTTTGTCACAAGGCTGACTTCATTGAAAGTTTTTGCCACAAGGCTGGTTAAACAAACAAAAACATCTTTATCATTCTAAGCGCCATAAGTGGCACAGCCCAGGGCTTATAATGAAAAGATTTTCAAACAAAAATCAAACAGATGTATGTGATGATATAGATTAGATACATCTAGCATTTAGACGACATTTGTCTATTTTCCTTTGCTTCCACTAGCATAAGTGGGAACTACGATTGCTCTGACTTTCTCAACATCCCTTTGAGAATACGTAGGCACAAGGTCGTATCCTTGGCGAGCAAAACTTCTCTCTCAAACCATTCAAACCTTAGCACCCGTAGACCCCGAGCTACAGATGCTCTGATTCCCTCTAGGGGATATGTATGCAGAGGATCGCGATGATCTTTGCGAGCATAATCAAACAAACACCTTAGGTCCCACCTATTTCACAAGAACCTCTCAATAACATGGAATGAAAAACAAAGCAAAGAAACTTATAGAGTACTATAGATACGTTGGGTGCTAATACCTTCCCTTCGTATAACCAACCCTCTTACCCAAGATCTCTCCCCCCACTTTTAGGTTATTGCAGCTTTTTTCCTTTTCCTCCTTTGGAAATAATAAAAAGTTTGGTCGGTACAAAAGAAAAATCATTTTTTTGAGCACTCGAGCCCAAAGAAGGCATCAGGTGTCTCATCCACAAAAAAGAGGGACAAAACGATTTTTCGCCCGCGACACCTGGTTCCCTCTTTGGTTTCTGACACTTGCCACTAATATGCCCTTCTTCACCACAGTTGAAACAGATAACTTCCTTATGCCTACAATCAATAGTTACGTGTCCTGCCTTACCACAACGGAAACATCTTTTCTCCCCAGCAGTACACACATCACTCTTGTGACCAGGTTCTCCACATTTGAAACAAACCACGCTAGCTGGAGCTCCTCCCCCACTAGTTTTCTTGCCATTAGCCACTTCTACTTTTCCCCTTCCAACTGGAGCATCATAAGGTGTGCTACGGTTCTGCTTGCCTCTCCGATCCTTAACAAGTTTGTAATGTGCATTATGATCTTCTTCATAAATCCTGCAACTATCAACCAGATTAGGAAAGATACGAATCTTTTGATACCCAACAACTTTCTTGATCTCAGAGCGCAATCCGTTCTCAAACTTGATGCACTTTGAAAACTCAGCACCTGCTCCCTCATAATACGGGTAGAACTTAGCCAACTTAGTGAACTTTGCAGCATACTCTGTCACTGACATATTTCCCTGTTTCAGCTCAAGGAACTCAATCTCCTTCTTACCCCGAACATCTTCAGGTTAATACTTCCTCAGAAACTCTCTGCGGAAAACAATCCAAGTGATCTCTTCACCAGCAACTTCCAATCTCTGACGAGTCTCTAACCACCAGTCATTCGCTTCCTTAGCCAGCATATGAGTGCCATATCTAACCTTCTGTGCAGGAGTGCAATCCATGACACGGAAGATTCGCTCGATCTCCTTCAGCCAATCAAGAGCACCATCGGGGTCATGCGTACCCTTGAACACCGGCGGATTCTCCCTCTGGAAAGTCGCCAAACTACGAGATCCAGCATTCTCATCAGCATTTGGCTGATTCACCAAAGCCTGAGCCATAGCCTCAAGAGCAGCAGTTTCATACCCCAAAATTTGCTTTCCATAGTTCAGTCACAATTATTCAAAAAAACTCAGGGGATTCATCAAGTCATTCTCTTGAGCAAAGGTCCCCTAAAACTAGGGTTTGAGATTCTCTTAAGGGAATCAATAAGATAGGGTTCTCAATCAAAGGTATATGGTTCATAGTGATCTAATGCAACTCCATGGCAAAAGTCAAGGCACAACTCCAAAGGTTACCTGCTCAAACAATCCCAAGATCCACAGTCAACTGGTTTGACCTAAAAGTCAACCATAATCAAAGCACAGTCAAAAACTCTCAATTTTGGGTCAACATAAAGTGAATAAGAGTATAACCATCATTTGATCAAATATTGATCATGATTCCATTAATAGAAACTCAGAGATGAACAAATACAAAAAGGTTCAAATTAGGGTTTCTTAGGAGAAAGTCAACTCAACTTTGACTGGGCATAACTTTCACATGGAACATCAAAAATTCCCCACTCAAAGCCTATTTTGAAGAAAATTGGATTATCTACAACTTTGCCTCTCACAAGCCAAGGCTAGAAATGCTTCATTTGAGAGGTATGATGCAAAAGATTACAGGTCATTTTCAGGCATCCTTCAAAAGCATTTTTTTGTCAAAGAAGATATGATCAAGATAAAAACTCCAAATGAAAAATATGTTCCAAAGTGGCTTATAGAGGATATCTTGAGGTTTCCAAAAAGTCTTAGAACTCATTCATAGCTTAAAAATTGAGTGAGATACGCTTGGTTAAAGTTGGGTTATTTTTGGAGGCAAAATGTGAAATAAGAAGGTTCAAATTGGAAAATTTTGCAAATAGGCCTATGGTATTATGATACAAACTTGGTCCACAAGTCATTAGCATGCCCAAAACCATATGCCACGAATTTTAGATTTTTATTTTGATTTTCATATGATTTTTATTCATTTAAATAATGATTTAAAATTGTATAAATCAAAGGAAATCAAATATTTGAAAAAAGGTTGCATAAATATTAATTCCAATCAGCATTTATATCACAATATCATATAATTTTCGTGGTATATTTATTGGGAAAAAATGGATACAAGACTCGGCCAAAATAGAAAGATTTCATTAAAGATTTGAATCAATTTTCTCAAATATGGTAATATTGGATGCAAGGACTTTGGGCTCTCTTGGTTGACCTAATTCTGTTTCACTATAAGTATAGAACATGAGTCAAGGGAATAGGGGTTGAAGGATCGGATCAGAGGCACACTTGCAAGAACTTGAAAGTTCATAAAAAACTCACGTTCGGTTTCTGTAAATTAGAAGGTTTCAACCAGGTTTAAAGGGTGCAAAAGTTTCCTCGAAGGCCTCTGAAGGTGACTGGATATTGGCATAGCATCAACACCCCCAGATAACCCTCCAATTAGTCAAGGTATGTGCGTTTGAAGTTATGGCCGATTGGAATGATTCATGTGCACCCATAGCAAATTAATTGTGTATTCTGATTATTCTTGGTATCCTTGTTATTTCTGGGTGGTTTAATTGTTGTTTGTACGCTTAAATCGTGAATCACCATTGGAGGCCGAATTAGGGTTCCTTATTTTGATTTGGGGGTTTTCATTAGGGCTAAAATTAGGATAAAACAAGTGCATGATGGGATTCGTATGGGTTAAACGAAGATTATAGGCTAGTCGCGAAACGTTTATTCTTGTGCAGGTGCTGTTCGCTATTTTCCAGGTAAACGTGCTACGAATGAAATCGTAGCAAATCCGTAGCTAAGTTTGCAGAGGTTTTCAGGTAATGTTGGGGACGATGATGATGTGTCTGCGCGCCACTGGTCCATTTGAATTCACGCGCGCATTTTGTAGATTGGGTGCTCATATGTTTTATACATAGTGATGGGTGCGTTTCTATAACACACATGGTGTCTAGCTGGGTTGGTTGGGGAACGCTTGTTAAAGTTTAAGGGTGTGGGTTCGATCCCCCACGCCCACACATATATTTTTTTGAATTTTCAGACTCCTGATCCCATGTGCATGCGTCTGTAGGACTTACCATATACCCTCCAGATCTAACCACTCAATTGCCACTAGCTTCAATCTAACGTCCCAGTCCTAATACCCATACCATGTGCCCTCATAATCATCACACAGGATTATAACCTTAAATAAATTCAAATAATTTTAATTATTTATTTATTTTAATTGAAATATCTTTTTAATATATTGATTATTAAATAATTATTTTTTTTAATAAAATAATTATATAATAGTTATATTAAAAATTTTAATTTGTTGCTCGTGCCGATTAAATCGATTAATCGCTATGGTCAACAACAATTTTAATTAAAATGCTATTTAATTAAAATGCAATTAAATTATATTTGGTTAAATGGTTGTAACTATTTTATTAGTTGTGATGATTAACCTTTTTCTTTTTTCTAACTTTAATTCGTTATTCTTTTTAATCGAATCAATCGATTACGAGGGGTAACGATACAAACTAATTATTAAAAATTATAAAAAATATCCTAATTCGTTACTAGTAATAATCAGATCAATTGATTAAAATTGGTAACGATACAATTTCAAATCTGTTAACTATGGCGATCGAATCTATTGATCGTTGCGGTTAATAGTGCAAAATTAAATCAGGGTTGTACGCCCAAACCTCAAAACACCTTACAAACCTTTCAAAACTTCAATATCAAACTACGGATGACTACAACTACGATAGGCCATTCAAAAAGCCTCCTAACCCATATCAAATCAAACTTCAAATTCTAAAGGCGTACAACCCTTCCCCGAACTACGTTGACTCTGATTCTCCCTAAGGAGATACGTAGGCACTTGGATAACCAAGGCGAGTCCCCTTCCCTCTAAATCTCATTTTTTTTCTGATTCGTTCCCCTTAATTATTTAACCCTCGAAAGCATAAACCTTACCTTAATACTCTTAGCCATAAAACTGTGGACCTTAGATTCAAAGCCATAGGAAAGGGTTGAGGGTGCCTAACACCTTCCCTCGACCTGAATATAGTATCTTACCCTGATCTCTATACTGCGTAGGGTTTCCTATTCGCCCTTCAGAATAGGTGGCGACTCTAAACCTTCGAATTCAAGGCAGGTTGCTACAGCTGGCGACTCTGCTGGGGAAAACCTAATAGTGAATACTATGCTCCTATAGGTTTTGGCAGGGTTTAGGTTTGGCGCATTTTAGGGTTTGGCAAGCTTGCCATTTTTAGGGTTTGGGGGAGGTTCATCTTTATAATAAATATTTTAATTATTTGTTTTGTTTTGTTATTGTTTTTTTATTATTGAATGTTTTATTTAAAATGTTTGATTATATATTATATGCATTGCTGGTGTTTTTTTTTATGTTGTGTTAAACCCTAAGTGTGGGAGTTAACTTTGAGATCAGGGGGGAATCGAATCGCCTACGAGTCTCATTGGTAACTCCACTCGGAGTGGGTTGAGTATTCGGAAATGTCCAAAACGAGGCTTGACTTTGTTGAGGGCAGGACTGGATACTTGGCTGATCTCTCCGAGAACCTACCCCAAAAATTCGAACCTCATGGATAAAATGAGTTGTTCTAAAATTCGAAGAGACAAAAAGTCTCAGAGGCTACGAACGACCCCTTGAGACCTTCTAGAACCCCCCATAAAAAGGTTGGCTCCCTAGAGCCGCTACGTCGAACCTATGAACTTATGTGATTATGTGCTATATGTATATATATGTGTTGATCATTATTTTTTATTATTTCTTTTTCCATTCATCATACATCATGGGCATTCTTGCATCATATTTTTATTCAAAAAGAAAGAAAAAAGGATATCATGCATATCATGCATGGCATACACATCATTTTCATGGCATTAAGAGAAGATTTCTCTTCTATTTCTAGAACAAGGGACCATTGGGAAGGATAACCTAACATCCCGATCGTCTTATCAAACAAGATTTCAGCAAAAGAGATCAATGGATCAGCTGGAACAGAATCAAGCCGCTCTTCGTGAGGAAGTGGATCAACTGAAGGTTAGTATGGAAGAGGTTAAAGGAGGTATGGCTCAGATGCTAGGGTTCATGAAGGCCCTCCTGGATAAACAAGAAAAAGCAAAAGAGGTTCAGTCTAGGGATACCCTGGTTCAGGATGAGATCCCTAACGACGAAAACCCGCCGCTAGGATTTGTTTCAGGCTTTGGCCCGGCTAAAGACAAACCTCAGACCCGCTCTGTTAGGAGAGCTATCCAATTCCAAGAGAAAGGAGAGACCTCCCAAGAAGGATTTGTCCCCACTCCACAAACGAAAGGGACAACCCGCACAGTTTGCATTCCTGCTAGAAATGTCCCTAGGGATGATGATTACCTGGATCTACAATACGGAGTGCAAGAGGTGGACAACACAGACCAAGCACCTCAAACGCAACAGTCTAATCCCGAATCTAGGGAAGACTCCAAAGACAGTGAGCAAATCAAGACGCTAGTGTTAGAACAAGATTTGTTCTTATCAATTATCTTAGTTTTGATGATAACAATAATATGAATTTTGCTTAAGATAATATGGTACTCTAATCCAATGCAATTTCCCTTTCAGGAAATATATATAAAGAGTACGCATAATTCAGCGCTCAGAAGATGTGTCTCAAATGGTTCAGCATGCAACATCAGAACATGGTCTGGCAAGACATCAGAAGATGGTCGAAGCAGAATCAGAACATGGGTCTATGGAAGCATCAGAAGAACATGAGATCAGAAGCACTGAAGATCAGAAGATGGTATCACGCTCAGAAGCACTTCAAGGTCAGAAGATCAGAAGATGCTGTGCACCAAGCTGTTTGACTCTGATGATATTCAAACGTCGTATTCACAAACATCAGATCAGAAGGAAGTACACGTGGCAGACTACGCTGACTGACAAAAGGAACGTTAAAGCTACTAAAGGCTACGTCAGTAGACACAGCGTGAACAAGGCTCGAGGTAGTTGACAAAAGCGTATAACATTAAATGCAAAGCTGTACGGAACACGCAAAGCATTAAATGCATTCAACGGTCATCTTCTCAACGCCTATAAATATGAAGTTCTGATGAGAAGCAAGGTTAACGATTTCGCACCAATACAATTCAAATTAACTTGCTGAAACGCTGTTCAAATCTAAACTCAGAATCTTCATCTTCATCAAAGCTCACTACATTGCTGTTGTAATATCTTAGTGAGATTAAGCTTAAATTGTAAGAGAAATATCACAGTTGTGATTATCGCTTTTAAGAAGCATTTGTAAACTCTTGAATAGATTACATTAAGTTGTAAGGAACTAGAGTGATCAGTTGATCAGTATACTCTAGGAAGTCTTAGCAGTTAGCTGAGCAGGAAGTCTTGGCAGTTGGCTGAGCAGGAAGTCTTGGCAGTTGGCTGAGCAGAAAGTCTTAGGAGTGAACTAAGCCTAGAGTGATCGTGTTGATCAGTAGACTCTAGAAAAGTCTTAGGAGTGAACTAAGCAGTTGTTCCTGGAGTGATCAGGTTGTGATCAGAAGACTCTGGAAGACTTAGTTGCGGCTAAGTGGAAAACCATTGTAATCCGTGCGATTAGTGGATTAAATCCTCAATTGAGGTAAATCATCTCTGCGGGGGTGGACTGGAGTAGCTTCGTTAACAGCGAACCAGGATAAAAATAATTGTGCATTTTATTTTTATCGTCCAAGTTTTTTAAGTCACACTTATTCAATCCCCCCCTTTCTAAGTGTTTTTCTATCCTTCAATTGGCATCAGAGCGCCGGTTCTAAGGTGCAAGCACTTAACCGTGTTTAGAAAAGATTCAGGAAGAGAAAAACGCTTCATTTAAAAGATGGTTGATGAAAGTGAAAGGACTATACCTACACCTGCATCTACATCTGGCTCTGCTGAGCAATACAACGGTAACAATGGTTATACTAGACCGCCGGTATTTGATGGTGAAAACTTTGAATACTGGAAAGATAAACTGGAGAGTTACTTTCTGGGTCTAGATGGTGATCTATGGGATCTTCTGATGGATGGTTACAAACATCCAGTAAATGCCAGAGGCGTGAAGCTGTCAAGGCAAGAAATGAATGATGACCAAAAGAAGCTTTTCAGGAATCATCATAAATGTAGAACTGTTTTGCTGAATGCTATCTCTCATGCTGAGTATGAGAAGATATCTAACAGGGAAACGGCCTATGACATATATGAGTCCTTGAAAATGACTCATGAAGGAAATGCTCAAGTCAAGGAGACAAAAGCTCTTGCCTTAATCCAGAAGTATGAAGCCTTCAAGATGGAGGATGATGAAGACATTGAAAAGATGTTTTCGAGATTTCAAACTCTGACGGCTGGATTGAGAGTTCTTGACAAAGGATACACCAAGGCTGATCATGTAAAGAAGATCATCAGAAGCTTACCCAGAAGATGGGGTCCGATGGTGACTGCATTCAAGATTGCGAAGAATCTGAATGAAGTTTCTCTGGAAGAGCTTATCAGTGCCTTGAGAAGGCATGAGATTGAGCTGGACGCAAATGAGCCTCAAAAGAAAGGTAAGTCTATTGCATTAAAATCTAATATCAAGAAATGCACTAACGCTTTTCAGGCTAGAGAAGAAGATCCTGAAGAATCAGAATCTGAAGAAGAAGATGAACTGTCCATGATTTCCAGAAGGCTAAATCAACTCTGGAAGACCAAGCAAAGGAAGTTCAGAGGCTTCAGAAGTTCAAGGAAATTTGAACGTGGAGAATCTTCTGATGAAAGAAGATTTGACAAGAAGAAGGTCATGTGCTATGAATGCAATGAGCCTGGACACTACAAGAATGAATGTCCAAATCTTCAGAAGGAAAGTCCCAAGAAAAAGTTTCATAAGAAGAAAGGTCTTATGGCAACCTGGGATGAGTCAGAAGATGATTCAGAAGATGAGCAGGCCAACTGTGCGCTGATGGCGACAGAAGATGACGGATCAGAATCTACATCAGAATCAGATTCTGAAGAGGTATTTTCTGAACTTACTAGAGATGAGTTAGTTTCCGGTCTAACTGAACTTCTGGAACTCAAGTCTCAGATCAGTCTCAAATACAAAAAGCTGAAAAAGCAATTTGAATTTGAAACAAAGAAGCTTGAGTTGGAGAATTCTGAATTAAAGGAAAAACTTTTAAAATTATCCAATAATGTTGGATCTCCTTCTGATTCAGAAAAATCCACTCCCAGTCTGAACCATATTCTGAAAGAATATGATTTAAGTTTCAGGAAGTTCCTATCTAGAAGTATTGGCAGAAGTCATCTAGCTTCTATGATATATGCTGTGTCTGGAAACAAAAGAGTTGGCATTGGTTATGAGGGTGAAACCCCATACAAACTTGAACCTGTTGATGAAATGAAAATTACATACAAGCCATTGTATGATCAGTTCAAGTACGGCCACTCACATGATATTAGGCACACCTCACATGCACAAAGTTTTCACATTACACACACTAAGAAGCATGTGACACAACCTAGGAAATATCATGAAACTCACATTAAGAATTATCATGCTGTTCCTCCTATTGCTTACAATGTTAAACCCAAGTTCAATCAGAACTTGAGAAAATCTAACAAGAAAGGACCCAAAAAGATGTGGGTACCTAAGGATAAGATTATTCCTATTGCAGATATCCTTGGCTGCAAGAAGGACAAAGCACAACATGTCATGGTACCTGGACTCTGGATGCTCGCGACACATGACAGGAAGAAGGTCTATGTTCCAAGACCTGGTGCTTAAGTCTGGAGGAGAAGTCAAGTTCGGAGGAGATCAGAAGGGCAAGATAATTGGCTCTGGAACTATAAAATCTGGTAACTCTCCTTCCATCTCTAATGTACTTCTTGTAGAAGGATTAACACATAACCTTTTATCTATCAGTCAATTAAGTGACAATGGTTATGATATAATCTTTAATCAAGAGTCTTGCAAGGCTGTAAATCAGAAGGATGGCTCAATCCTATTTACAGGCAAGAGGAAGAACAACATTTATAAGACAGATCTGCAAGATCTTATGAGTCAGAAGGTGACTTGTCTTATGTCTGTTTCTGAAGAGCAGTGGGTCTGGCACAGGAGATTAGGTCATGCTAGTTTGAGAAAGATCTCTCAAATTAACAAACTGAATCTTGTCAGAGGACTCCCTAATCTGAAATTCCAATCAGATGCTCTTTGTGAAGCATGTCAGAAGGGCAAGTTCTCCAAACCTGCATTCAAGTCTAAGAATGTTGTTTCTACCTCAAGGCCATTAGAACTCTTGCACATTGATCTGTTTGGACCAGTCAAAACAGCATCTGTCAGAGGAAAGAAATATGGATTAGTCATCGTAGATGATTATAGCCGCTGGACATGGGTAAAATTCTTAAAACACAAGGATGAGACTCATTCAGTGTTCTTTGATTTCTGCATTCAGATTCAATCTGAAAAAGAGTGTAAAATCATAAAGGTCAGAAGTGATCATGGTGGTGAATTTGAGAACAAATCCTTTGAAGAATTCTTCAAAGAAAATGGTATTGCCCATGATTTCTCTTGTCCTAGAACTCCACAGCAAAATGGGGTTGTAGAACGAAAGAATAGGACTCTTCAAGAAATGGCCAGAACCATGATCAATGAAACCAATATGGCTAAGCATTTCTGGGCAGAAGCAATAAACACTGCATGTTATATTCAGAATAGAATCTCTATCAGACCTATTCTAAATAAGACTCCCTATGAATTGTGGAAGAATAGAAAGCCCAACATTTCATATTTCCATCCTTTTGGATGTGTATGCTTTATTCTGAACACTAAAGATCATCTTGGTAAGTTTGATTCCAAAGCTCAAAAGTGTTTCCTTCTTGGATATTCTGAACGCTCAAAAGGCTACAGGGTATACAATACTGAAACATTGGTTGTAGAAGAATCAATCAATATCAGGTTTGATGATAAGCTTGGTTCTGAAAAACCAAAGCAAGTTGATAATTTTGCAGGTTGTGATATTGACATATCAGAAGTTGTTGAGCCAAGAAGCAACGCATCAGAAGCAGAGCTCCTCAGAAGCAAAGAATCTGAAGATCAAGTAACAGCTTCTCTGGAGGATCTAAGTATTTCTGAAGAACCATCTGTCAGAAGATCATCCAGACTTATCTCTGGTCATTCAGAAGATGTCATTCTTGGAAAGAAGGATGATCCAATCAGAACAAGAGCATTCCTCAGGAACAATGCAGACTGTCAATTAGGTCTTGTATCCTTGATCGAGCCAACTTCTGTTGATCATGCTCTAGAAGATCCAGACTGGATAATTGCTATGCAAGAAGAACTAAATCAGTTTACAAGGAATGATGTTTGGGATCTTGTTCCTAGACCAGATGGATTCAACATAATTGGTACAAAATGGGTCTTCAGAAACAAGCTTAGTGAGAAAGGTGAAGTGGTAAGGAACAAAGCCAGACTGGTGGCTCAGGGTTATAGTCAGCAAGAAGGGATTGACTACACAGAAAACTTTGCACCAGTGGCCAGGTTAGAGTCTATTCGTCTATTAATTTCTTTTGCCACTCAACATAACATCACTCTCTATCAGATGGATGTTAAGAGTGCCTTCTTAAATGGTTATATAGATGAAGAAGTTTATGTCCATCAACCTCCTGGTTTTGAAGACTCTATGTCTCCTAATCATGTTTTTAAACTTAAGAAATCATTGTATGGATTGAAACAGGCTCCCAGAGCTTGGTATGAACGCTTAAGTTCTTTCCTTCTAGATAATGGTTTCACTAGAGGAAAAGTGGACACTACTCTCTTTTGTAAAACCTTTGAAAAGGATATTTTAATTTGTCAAATATATGTAGATGATATTATTTTTGGAACATCTAATGCTACACTTGGAAAGGAGTTTGCTAAGTCTATGCAGGCTGAGTTTGAAATGAGCATGATGGGAGAACTCAAGTATTTCCTTGGAATACAAATAAATCAAACATCAGAAGGAACGTATGTTCACCAAACCAAGTATGTGAAGGAACTTCTGAAGAAGTTCAATCTTCTAGACTGCAAAGAAGCCAAAACTCCTATGCATCCAACATGCATCCTAGGTAAGGATGAGGTAAGTAAGAAGGTAGATCAGAAGCTATACAGAGGTATGATTGGATCTCTTCTATATCTGACTGCTTCTAGACCTGACATTCTGTTCAGTGTCTGTTTGTGTGCTAGATTCCAATCGGATCCTAGAGAATCTCATTTAACTGCTGTTAAGAGGATTCTAAGGTATCTGAAAGGTACTACTAATGTTGGTTTAGTTTACAGAAAATCTAAAGAATACAACTTAGTAGGATTCTGCGATGCTGATTATGCTGGAGACAGAATTGAAAGAAAAAGTACTTCAGGAAGTTGCCAATTTCTTGGAAGTCACTTAATCTCCTGGTACAGCAAGAAGCAAGCAACTATTGCTCTATCAACCACAGAAGCAGAATATGTCGCAGCTGCTGGTTGTAGTACACAGATGCTCTGGATGAAAAGTCAGTTAGAAGATTATCAGATATTTGAGAGTAACATTCCTATATTCTGTGATAATACTTCTGCTATATGTTTATCTAAGAATCCTATTCTTCATTCAAAAGCTAAACATATTGAGATAAAACATCATTTCATAAGGGACTATGTTCAGAAGGGTGTTATATCTTTAAACTTTGTTGATACAGACCATCAATGGGCTGATATCTTTACAAAACCCCTGGCTGAAGATAGGTTTAAGTTCATTCTGAAGAACATCAGTATGGATTTATGCCCAGAATGAGAAGATGAGAATTTCTCATGTATGAGTATCTTCTGAAATGAATGTGGAACATTTTTTTATCAGAAGTTCTGATTGAATTCGTTTAGAAATTATGATTCGGTTATTACTAACGTTTCATTGTCTAAGCTGATTCAGAACATCTTGTAAAGCAAAACAGCTGTTACGCTTTATCTCGGGATGGTAAACCTGCCGTTACTATTCATGGATAAGCGCGCGTGCAGTTGAAGGGACGCCGACCATAGGTAACTGTGCTAGTCACCTCATTCGTCTTTATTATCTCTCCTCACGTTACGTAACATTAAATGCTTTTCATCATTCGTTTCATTTTATTTTCCTTTAAATACTCTTCAAAATGGTTTTCGGTTTCCTATCTCTTTGTTTCCTTCTTAAAGATTGTCTCTCCCTCTCTTCCTTATCAAACCCTACCTATTTTTTTCGCAAACCCATCATGAATTCTTCTTCAAAACCAGCAAATAATGAGAATGATAGAAATAACAAACGAAAAGCTGTTGAAACATCACCTTCCAAACCCAAAAAGATTAAAATCACCTATGATCCTCTCAAGGTAAATCCTTTCGAAGCAATGCTGTCTGGAAATTATTCTAGACGTGTGTTTCATCCTCCTGGTGAAAGCCCTCCATCATCTCCATCTTCTTCCTCATCTCTCGATCTTCAAGACTCAGCTTCCTCTGATTTTTCCTCTCCCTTAATCTCTTCTGAAGACATCTCTTCATCTTCACCCGCTGAGGATGTTGTCTCTGGAAAAGGTGGTGGAAGATCTGCTGCAGGACCAAGTCTCCCTGATCCCTCGCCTGAAAGCCCTAGAAGCAGTCAATGAGGCGTTTCACTCCTTCATGGCATGCTGGCACAGACGTGGTCTTAGCTAGGGTCCTAGGATTTGGTCTCAGTAGTTTTATTTTTCTTTGTTGCACATCTTTTGTAATATCTTTTGATTATCAATGAAAAAGTTTCCTTGTGTTTTACATTCCAGTAAATGTTTTCTTTTGTCGTTTTATACATCTGAATCTTTTTATATATACTTTTTGATGTTATGACAAAAAGGGGGAGAAAGATAAATGATAAATGATTTGATTAAATCTATCAGTTGCTGGGTAAAGGCTCCCACACATTCACTAACAAGAACTGCAAGTTCTATATGGTTTAAGTGTTTTGCAGGAACAAAGAAGTGAAGTGAATCTTCAAAGCAAACACTAGAAGCAAAACCATTGAAACTGAAGCAAGCTGAGTGCTGTCAAGCTTCAGAGATCAGAAGCAAGAAAGAAGAATGAATCAGAAGCACTGATAATAGAATTTGAACATTCATGTTCTGACAAAATTCTATTTGCCCTGATACACATAATGTTATGGATCTAATACATTATTTGCTCTGATACATGTTTTTAGCCTAAAATGCTCTGATACATTTGGCTCTGATACATATCATGTATTTGAATATACATTTTATGTTCTAACTCGTTCATGCTGACTTTTGTCGTTTAGTTTTTGTTCTGTAACATTTCAGGATGTAGAGATGCTCAGATGATGCTCTGGTACATTCAATAATGTTCTGATACAAATCTAGCATGAAGTGATGTTAGTAGACATTCAAAGTTCTGAAGCTATCCGAGGGAAGCAGAAATCAGAAGATGTGAATGTTCTAAAAAATCCAGAAATTCAAGTTCTGAAGCTGTCCTGAATGGAAGCAGAAGTCAGAAGCTGTGAATGTTCTGAAGATCAAAGAAATTCAAGTTCTGAAGCTGTCCAATGGAAGCAGAAGTCAGAAGCTATGGATTCTCTGAAGGCAGAAGCTCATATGATCGTCTCTACCGAAATAATCAGGGAAGTCTTTTATTAAAGTTCTTCGAGTATTTATTTCAGGGGGAGATTATTTATCTCAGGGGGAGATTGTTAATCTCAGGGGGAGACATATTCATATGCTTATGCTATAGCTGTGTAATTTGTCTTTTGCCGTCTACTCTTTCTGATCGCAAATTCATATCATTTATATATGTTTTTGTCATCATCAAAAAGGGGGAGATTGTTAGAACAAGATTTGTTCTTATCAATTATCTTAGTTTTGATGATAACAATAATATGAATTTTGCTTAAGATAATATGGTACTCTAATCCAATGCAATTTCCCTTTCAGGAAATATATATAAAGAGTACGCATAATTCAGCGCTCAGAAGATGTGTCTCAAATGGTTCAGCATGCAACATCAGAACATGGTCTGGCAAGACATCAGAAGATGGTCGAAGCAGAATCAGAACATGGGTCTATGGAAGCATCAGAAGAACATGAGATCAGAAGCACTGAAGATCAGAAGATGGTATCACGCTCAGAAGCACTTCAAGGTCAGAAGATCAGAAGATGCTGTGCACCAAGCTGTTTGACTCTGATGATATTCAAACGTCGTATTCACAAACATCAGATCAGAAGGAAGTACACGTGGCAGACTACGCTGACTGACAAAAGGAACGTTAAAGCTACTAAAGGCTACGTCAGTAGACACAGCGTGAACAAGGCTCGAGGTAGTTGACAAAAGCGTATAACATTAAATGCAAAGCTGTACGGAACACGCAAAGCATTAAATGCATTCAACGGTCATCTTCTCAACGCCTATAAATATGAAGTTCTGATGAGAAGCAAGGTTAACGATTTCGCACCAATACAATTCAAATTAACTTGCTGAAACGCTGTTCAAATCTAAACTCAGAATCTTCATCTTCATCAAAGCTCACTACATTGCTGTTGTAATATCTTAGTGAGATTAAGCTTAAATTGTAAGAGAAATATCACAATTGTGATTATCGCTTTTAAGAAGCATTTGTAAACTCTTGAATAGATTACATTAAGTTGTAAGGAACTAGAGTGATCAGTTGATCAGTATACTCTAGGAAGTCTTAGCAGTTAGCTGAGCAGGAAGTCTTGGCAGTTGGCTGAGCAGGAAGTCTTGGCAGTTGGCTGAGCAGAAAGTCTTAGGAGTGAACTAAGCCTAGAGTGATCGTGTTGATCAGTAGACTCTAGAAAAGTCTTAGGAGTGAACTAAGCAGTTGTTCCTGGAGTGATCAGGTTGTGATCAGAAGACTCTGGAAGACTTAGTTGCGGCTAAGTGGAAAACCATTGTAATCCGTGCGATTAGTGGATTAAATCCTCAGTTGAGGTAAATCATCTCTGCGGGGGTGGACTGGAGTAGCTTCGTTAACAGCGAACCAGGATAAAAATAATTGTGCATTTTATTTTTATCGTCCAAGTTTTTTAAGTCACACTTATTCAATCCCCCCCTTTCTAAGTGTTTTTCTATCCTTCAGCTAGAAGAGAGACTAAAAGTGGTAGAAGGATACGATGTCTTTGACATGGATACCTTCGAAATGAGCTTAGTCTCAGGGTTGACTATCCCACACAAATTCAAGATTCCAGACTTCGAAAAATACAAAGGGCTCACGTGTCCGAGGAATCATTTGCGCATGTATGTGCGAAAAATGGCTGCTTATGCTCACGATCAAAAGCTGATGATACACTTCTTCCAAGAGAGTTTAAGCGGAGCATCTATTGACTGGTATATGCAACTGGAGAAATCCTATATCAGAAGCTGGAATGATCTGGCTAACACATTCTTGAAGCAATACAAGTACAACTTGGACATGGCACCCAATAGGATGCAATTACAAAACATGTCACAGAAGAAGGATGAATCATTCAAGGAGTATGCCCAAAGGTGGAGGGAAATGGCTTCTCGAGTCCAACCTCCCTTGATGGAAAAAGAACTAGTGGACATATTTATGAGCACTTTGCAAGGACCGTACTACGACAAGATGGTCGGAAGCATATCTTCAGGGTTCTCGGACTTGGTAGTCATTGGTGAGAGGATTGAAGATGGAATAAAAAATGGGAAGATACAAGGGGAACCCTCAGGTTCCTATCACACAAAGAAGTCATATGACGGAAAAACGGAATCCAACACTGTGGGGGCAATCAGACCCCAGTATTACATCAAAGGGATCAGCAAAAGCAACAGGGTGGCCAATGCACCTGGAGGTCCAAGCCAAAACGATCATTCACCCCGTTGTACATGCCACTGTCTCAAGCTTTGCAACGTCTTCTCAGTCAAAACATGGTAACTCTGCTACCTCCATACTCAGCTCCAGTTAACCCCGCTCCTGGGTACAAGCATCATGCTAGGTGCGCTTATCATTCAGACAGTCCTGGTCATGATACAGAGGATTGTGGGCCGTTGAAGCACAAGATCCAAGATTTGATTGAAGAAGGGCTCATTGAGTTCGAAGATCCTCGCAAGGCTAATGCCATAGGTGGCTAGAAGGAGGATTTCTTAGATCATTAGTTTTGTTTCCATTCGCAATTTCTTTCCGCTTGTTTAAACATTAGTCTTACGACATATGCTATGTACTTTACAATAATCATTAATGCATTGCTTACGTTTGTCTTGATTTATTCCTAGTGTTCTCACTATATTTAAAACTGTGTTTTTACTCGGTTTTCTCATTTGTGATATTCAACTCTCGTTAAAAGTCGTACACCTTTAGAGGGAGAATGACGAAAACGATGCCACAATTTCATACACTACGCTTTCGAACAGACCATGTTGACAATGTACAGGCATTATTTAAATTCTTAAATAACGGAGATATAAGGATGTTAATCCCTCGTCAACCCCATTGAGCCTAAAAGAAGTAGGAGTTTTCCTTCATACAAAATAAAAACCCTCAAAATATAACCTGGGGAAGGGTAGTTGTTCAGTTAACTTGATTATCCCAAATTGTTCCTTTAAACATAATCACCGATGGTTCCCCGTCATCATTAAATCCGGCAGTCTATAGCCTCCAAGAAAAAGAAAGCAATGCAAAGGCCTGCTAAGTCAAAACCTATTAAGGAGACTTAGGCAAAATTAGGGCACCCCGCTGACTGTAGTTTTAAAACAAACAGTTCAGGCAAGAGTTAGGGACAACAAAGTCGAAAAGAGGTCACTATACACCTCGACAAAAAGAAAGACCTTACAAGGAAAATGTCTGCCTTTGCAAATAAACTTGTGGCTTTTGAACCATCATATTACAATTCCCAAAGTCTTTTGGAACTTAAACGTATAGCTAACTGAGCATAGGACCGGAGGACATCACGAAGATAGGGATGGGTACAAATAAACTTTGAGCCACTATCCTTGTTTCTTAAAACCGTGAACCAGGCCACGTTACAACCCTTAAAAGTCCTAACTGAAGCATGGTTAGTTCGAAAGCATACTGTTACCAAAAGTATCCCGACTCCTTAAGGTCTACTATAACTCTTGAGTTGATATCACTTTCTTACAAAAAAAAACTTTGTTTTACTCAAAAAATGTTTTTAAGCTTTCAAGACAGACATATGCATTCGCATCTTATGAATTTCATTATAAAGTACACTTGTCTATGTGGATTCAAATGTTTAAACATCAGGGAGAAGTTGCATGGGGCATGGCTAATGGTTAAGAATCCTACTAACTGGCGAAATAGCTTTAAAAAAAAAAAGAAGCTCATCAAAAGAAGAAACATCTCTTACACATGACTGAGATAGCTAAGGTGTACACAGGGCATAACTCGTCACTATACCATTTACATGGGGCAATCTAATCAAGATCCATGGAATCTGTCAAAAGTGTTGAATAGCCCATGGGGCAAGCCCATCACCTGGGGGCATGTTGCAAAGGTCACTCAGTACCAGATGGTGTCAATGCCAGTCTCACATCCTTTCCAGGAACCTTTATAGGATACTTCTCAATCTGTCCATATAGTCTTCTTTAAGACATGTTCAAACACTTCTTACCCTTTCTAGGAGCCTTTTTCAGACAGTCTTTTGAAGACCCACCTTCTTATCCTTTCCATTTTCAAACCCTTCCAGACAGTCTTCTCTAAGACATATTCCTTTCTAAGAACCTTTTCTAGGTAGTCTTCTGTAAGACATCTCTTAACTTTTTCAGTTAGTCTTTTGTAGACATATTCAAACTCCTCTTATGCTTCAAAAAAAAACCTTGTCAAACTTTGTTCAAAGTACAGAGTCTTCTCTAAGACAATTCACCATCCTTTCTAGGGTGATCTTCTTCAAGATGTTTTGCCTAAGTTTTGTTTAAAACCCCACATTCCGTAAAACAGTCTTTATCCTCTATAGGAATATCTTTGACCCTCTGCACAAACACATCCCTTTGAGCTTTGTTTAAAGCGCAATCTTGTTTAAGACAATTTCCCATTCTTTCCAAGGACCTCTTCAGGTGGTCTTATAGAAGACATCATCTCATTCTGAGTACTCAGCAAATCACTGTCCGTCAGGCGTGACCGAAATGCATGACTCACTCTGAAAAGCATCTGCTTCACATTCAAATCAATACATACAATCAAGGATCCTACTGACTAGGGGCCTATCTTTCAAGAATTCAAACACTGGGGCAATGCATATCAGGAAAGACATGGTGAAACTCAAGTTCTCTCTAAAGGGCTTTCCTTTAGATTAAGGGCACGTCTCTCAAAATTTTCTGATATTCGGGAAGTCACACTAGTATCACACAAGGAGCATTGTTGCGTAATTGATCTTCCCACGCCTGTACTATTTACGCCCCGCAGTGTGGGATCGGCATACATGCATAATTCTCATCTATTTTTAGAATCTCATTACATGACACATGCATCATGACATTGCATAAAACTAACGCTGCCTTTTCAGGTCACTTCATAATCAAAAGGATGTTATCATCCAACTACAGTGCAAATACGATCGTATCAACGATTCAATCTTAACACGCAAAGATACAATTCTAATACCTCATTCCAAGTCTTTCTTCAAAGGCAATCCAGAAGCAATCTAAGAATTTCTCACCTCTCCAGGCAGTCTTGTCCAAGACAATTATCCTAATCTTTCCAAGCAGTCTTGTGTAAGACGTATCCTGACCTTTTCTAGGTAGTTTTGTTTAAAACATCCCACGACCTTTATAGGAACCTTTCTAGGTAGTTTTGTTTAAAACGTTTCATGTCCTTTATAGGAACCTCTCTAGGTAGTTTTGTTTAAAACATATCGTTCCCTTTATAGGAACCTTTCTAGGTAGTTTTGTTTAAAACATATCGTTCCCTTTATAGGAACCTTTCTAGGTAGTTTTGTTTAAAACATATCGTTCCCTTTATAGGAATCTTTCTAGATACGTCTTGTTTAAGATATCTCGTATCCTATCTAAGAGCCTTTCCAGGTGAGTCTTGTGTAAGACATATCACACTATTTCCGAGAACCTTTCTAGGTTAGTCTTGTTTAAGACGTACCATAACCTGTCTAGGTAGTCCTGTTTAAGACGTTTCATATCTTTTTAAGAGCCTTTCTAGGTGAGTCTTATTTAAGCCATATCATGCCTTTCTAGGTAGCCTTCTTAAAATGTTTATCCAATCTTTTCTAAGACATACCTAATTCTTTTAAAGAACTCCGTGGTTAGTCTTCTCCAAGACATTCTTCCTAAGCTTTGTTCAAAGCCTAAGCTTCTTCACATCATCCTTTGATATACCCTATTCAGGAACCTCTTCAGGTGGTCTTATGTAAGACATTACTTCCTCTCTCCTCAGATACAATCAAATGATCCAGGTCTGAAAAGCATATGCTTTAGACAAGTACCCTGCCAGGCAAAGAGGTGGCATCTATAAGCCCATCTCCCACAGAACTCCTTCCCCACGCAAGCAAATTTTAGGGCATTTCAGTGTCCAATCATCTTCTACCTCTTCAGGTTTAAGAAGATTGAACAGGGGCAGCTGTCATACCCCAAAATTTGCCTTCCATAGTTCAGTCACAATTATTCAAAAAAACTCAGGGGATTCATCAAGTTATTCTCTTGAGCAAAGGTCCCCTAAAACTAGGGTTTGAGATTCTCTTAAGGGAATCAATAAGATAGGGTTCTCAATCAAAGGTTTATGGTTCATAGTGATATAATGCAACTCCATGGCAAAAGTCAAGGCACAACTCCAAAGGTTACCTGCTCAAACAATCCCAAGATCCACAGTCAACTAGTTTGACCTAAAAGTCAACCATAATCAAAGCACAGTCAAAAACTCTCAATTTTGGGTCAACATAAAGTGAATAAGAGTATAACCATCATTTGATCAAAGATTGATCATGATTCCATTAATAGAAACTCAGAGATGAACAAATACAAAAAGGTTCAAATTAGGGTTTCTTAGGAGAAAGTCAACCCAACTTTGACTGGGCATAACTTTCACATGGAACATCAAAAATTCCCCACTCAAAGCCTATTTTTAAGAAAATTGGATTCTCTACAACTTTGCCTCTCACAAGCCAAGGCTAGAAATGCTTCATTTGAGAGGTATGATGCAAAAGATTACAGGTCATTTTCAGGCATCCTTCAAAAGCATTTTTTTGTCAAAGAAGATATGATCAAGATAAAAACTCCAAATGAAAAATATGTTCCAAAGTGGCTTATAGAGGATATCTTGAGGTTTCCAAAAAGTCTTAGAACTCATTCATAGCTTAAAAATTGAGTGAGATACGCTTGGTTAAAGTTGGGTTATTTTTGGAGGCAAAATGTGAAATAAGAAGGTTCAAATTGGAAAATTTTGCAAATAGGCCTATGGTATTATGATACAAACTTGGTCCACAAGTCATTAGCATGCCCAAAACCATATGCCACGAATTTTAGATTTTTATTTTGATTTTCATATGATTTTTATTCATTTAAATAATGATTTAAAATTGTATAAATCAAAGGAAATCAAATATTTGAAAAAAGGTTGCATAAATATTAATTCCAATCAGCATTTATATCACAATATCATATAATTTTCGTGGTATATTTATTGGGAAAAAATGGATACAAGACTCGGCCAAAATAGAAAGATTTCATTAAAGATTTGAATCAATTTTCTCAAATATGGTAATATTGGATGCAAGGACTTTGGGCTCTCTTGGTTGACCTAATTCTGTTTCACTATAAGTATAGAACATGAGTCAAGGGAATAGGGGTTGAAGGATCGGATCAGAGGCACACTTGCAAGAACTTGAAAGTTCATAAAAAACTCACGTTCGGTTTCTGTAAATTAGAAGGTTTCAACCAGGTTTAAAGGGTGCAAAAGTTTCCTCGAAGGCCTCTGAAGGTGACTGGATATTGGCATAGCATCAACACCCCCAGATAACCCTCCAATTAGTCAAGGTATGTGCGTTTGAAGTTATGGCCGATTGGAATGATTCATGTGCATCCATAGCAAATTAATTGTGTATTCTGATTATTCTTGGTATCCTTGTTATTTCTGGGTGGTTTAATTGTTGTTTGTACGCTTAAATCGTGAATCACCATTGGAGGCCGAATTAGGGTTCCTTATTTTGATTTGGGGGTTTTCATTAGGGCTAAAATTAGGATAAAACAAGTGCATGATGGGATTCGTATGGGTTAAACGAAGATTATAGGCTAGTCGCGAAACGTTTATTCTTGTGCAGGTGCTGTTCGCTATTTTCCAGGTAAACGTGCTACGAATGAAATCGTAGCAAATCCGTAGCTAAGTTTGCAGAGGTTTTCAGGTAATGTTGGGGACGATGATGATGTGTCTGCGCGCCACTGGTCCATTTGAATTCACGCGCGCATTTTGTAGATTGGGTGCTCATATGTTTTATACATAGTGATGGGTGCGTTTCTATAACACACATGGTGTCTAGCTGGGTTGGTTGGGGAACGCTGGTTAAAGTTTAAGGGTGTGGGTTCGATCCCCCACGCCCACACATATATTTTTCTGAATTTTCAGACTCCTGATCCCATGTGCACGCGTCTGTAGGACTTACCATATACCCTCCAGATCTAACCACTCAATTGCCACTAGCTTCAATCTAACGTCCCAGTCCTAATACCCATACCATGTGCCCTCATAATCATCACACAGGATTATAACCTTAAATAAATTCAAATAATTTTAATTATTTATTTATTTTAATTGAAATATCTTTTTAATATATTGATTATTAAATAATTATTTTTTTTAATAAAATAATTATATAATAGTTATTTTGAAAATTTTAATTTGTTGCTCGTGCCGATTAAATCGATTAATCGCTATGGTCAACAACAATTTTAATTAAAATGCTATTTAATTAAAATGCAATTAAATTATATTTGGTTAAATGGTTGCAACTATTTTATTAGTTGTGATGATTAACCTTTTTCTTTTTTCTAACTTTAATTCGTTATTCTTTTTAATCGAATTAATCGATTACGAGGGGTAACGATACAAACTAATTATTAAAAATTATAAAAAATATCCTAATTCGTTACTAGTAATAATCAGATCAATTGATTAAAATTGGTAACGATACAATTTCAAATCTGTTAACTATGGCGATCGAATCTATTGATCGTTGCGGTTAATAGTGCAAAATTAAATCAGGGTTGTACGCCCAAACCTCAAAACACCTTACAAACCTTTCAAAACTTCAATATCAAACTACGGATGATTACAACTACGATAGGCCATTCAAAAAGCCTCCTAACCCATATCAAATCAAACTTCAAATTCTAAGGGCGTACAACCCTTCCCCGAACTACGTTGACTCTGATTCTCCCTAAGGAGATACGTAGGCACTTGGATAACCAAGGCGAGTCCCCTTCCCTCTAAATCTCATTTTTTTCCCGATTCGTTCCCCTTAATTATTTAACCCTCGAAAGCATAAACCTTACCTTAATACTCTTAGCCATAAAACTGTGGACCTTAGATTCAAAGCCATAGGAAAGGGTTGAGGGTGCCTAACACCTTCCCTCGACCTGAATATAGTATCTTACCCTGATCTCTATACTACGTAGGGTTTCCTATTCGCCCTTCAGAATAGGTGGCGACTCTAAACCTTCGAATTCAAGGCAGGTTGCTACAAGCAGCAATTGCAGCATCGTTTCTACCAGCCATCTCAACTAAGCACTACAAGATAAACAACAGTCAGATAAAAGTAATTAACAATACTCGATTGTTAACTAACTACGACTCGACAACTGGCCGGACGGACCGACCTGTTCTGATACCACTAATGTAACACCCCAAAATTTACCCGGTAATTATAAATAAAAATCAAAGTATTTTAAAATTTTCATACGATGAAATAGGATGTCACATTCGTCATTCAATTCACATGCGACAATTATGCCTCCAGATAGATACATAGCACTTAAACGAGAGCGGAGAAATTATAACATTAATTAAATTACTTCGCAGCGGAATCATCAAACTTCATAAATATTCAAATCAAGTCGTAGCATCTTTGCACGGTAACTTTAAGTTACAATTTAAAGCAAAACCAAATAAAATTCAGCAACTAAAACAATAATAAAAACAATCATTTTGTCCCCCAGAGTGCTACGTGTAACATCCCGATTTTTATTTATATTTTTATTAATTATATTATTTGGTGTTTTTAATAATTATTTTCTTAATTTAGTCATTTCTGACATTTATTGAGATTTTCGCGTTTTGGGACGATTTAGATGATATCGGTTCGGGATAGCGGGTTGATATTTAATCGAAAATTTTAATATTTTTAGTATTAAAAATATTAATGAGCTAATATTTAGCGTTTTGGGAATTTTCCGAGTAATTAAGATTTGACCGGAAATATGAGACATTGAGTTATTAGAGGATTTTATCAGTATTTATTTTACTATTTTATTTGACTTGTTTGGTGTGTTAATTAATTAATTGATTGTTAGATAGTATAATAATTGATTATATTAATTAATTTGGTGTGTTGATTGATATATATATATATATATATATATATATATATATATATATATATATATATATATATATATATATATATATTAATTAACTTGGTGTATATTTGTGTCTATTTAATTATTGGTGTTATTTGATTTAGTCACTAAATAGAAATAATAAATAGAATATATTATATTGGGCTTATTTATTGATGTTAGGAGTAAATAGGATGTGTTATATTTAGGCCCATATAGCATATGATAGTAAGAGTTAGAATGAGGGAGTGCCACATTTTCTTTCATTTTTCCTTTTCATTTTCGGATAGAGAGAGGCAGAGAAAGACAAGAAGAAGAAAAAAGGGAAAAGAGAAAGGGGAAGAACAAAGGGGAGCTAGGGTTTGGAGGAGACATTGAAGAGGTAAGGGGGAGAATCCTTATTATTATGGGTTAGTATGATTGGGTCAATGGGTATAATATGTTTAGGTTGAAATCCCTAATTTTTATGGTTTTGACATTGTTAGACCTTGATGAGTAATTCTTAATATATGATGATTATTGATGTTAGTAATTGATATATTGGTGAAATTGGGAGATGATTGAGAATCAAAAATGGACACTGTAGCCCTTAATTTAGTTTTGTTTACGGTATTTTGGTACTGTGTAGTGATTTTGATACTGTGTTGTGATTTTGGTAGTGTAGCCCTTTATTTAGTTTTGTTTCAGGTATTTTTGTTTCTATTGATATATGTTTTTGCGATTACATTGAAGTTTTAATCTAAACTATTAGATAACATATAGTTTTGTTTTGATGGCTGTAGGTTCAAATTAATTGTTATATAGACTTGTTTTCAAAATGGCTGAAAGTTCACTCTGTATCAGAAGAAAAAAAAAAGAATTCAATGCTAAGAGAATATACTGTAGCGGCAAAACTTGTTAATTGAATTACTATAATGTTACATGTTTATATATTATATATATAATACTTCATTTTGTATCAATAATAAATTATAATAATAATAATTAGTACTAATAAAATAATAATATAATATTTAGGAGTTAAATATGTGATTTAATTGAATAATTTAAGTTATTTCAAATTTTGATAGAGTTGTCAATAGAGTTGTTAGAGTTGTCAATAAAATTGTTAGAATTGTAAATAAAGTTGTTAAAGTTGTTTTGAGTATTAAGAGTCATACTTTTATTTGTTTTGCGTAATTTTGACATGTTTAGAGTTGTCAGTTTATGATGTCGGTATTTACATTCTCGTTAAAACTTTAACAATTCATATCTTTTGAACCGAAACTCCGTTTGAGTCTCCGTTTGAAGCGTTAGAAAACTAGCACGACATTCTTTTTAATAAAAATGGTCTTGAGCAATAGAAGGATAGAAAGTGGAAATGGAATAGAAATAGAAGTGAATTAAATTAATATAGTTTGATATTAATTGGTTAAATTAATAATTGAATTAATTGCGATGAGCCTATTTAATCAGATTATGTTGGACTTGGATGACTTATTCGGTTTATCGGTAAATTACAGTATTTTAAGAATTTGTCCGTAATTGTGTTTTTGGCTCGAATATTTATGTTGAGAATAATATATTGTTATGCCAATGATGTTGTTTTGATAATGTGTATATTCATATATACGTGGTAAATGTGAATTGACATGAGATAGTATGGATACTAGTGTTAATTGGATTTTGTGAAACGTAATTGATTAATTGGCCTCTTATATGTTAATGATGTGTGTGTGTGTTGCGAATGTTGTGTACAATTGGTGGATAATTCATAGAGTTGAATTATTGTGATATGCGGAAAGTTAAGATGGTAGAGATGATCTTAATTGCATATATTTGTGATATTGTACATACATTCATATCATAGTGTGCCTTGAAACACAGGTGGATTTGCTTTGAAACACAAGCGGGCTTGGATTCTAGAGTGAATCGGAAGCCGTAAACTATATGTTTACAATTGGTGGACTTTGGTCTTGTCCGGATCGGAAGTGTGGCTTAGATTCTAGAGTTATGAATCGGAGGCCGGTGAAACTTAGAATTTCACATTGGTATCACATGCATAGTGTCACATGTTTCATTGAGTCACATTAGAGTTATGTGATAGTTGATTATGTGCATTATGTTGTTATGATATGTGCATGAATGTGATAATTGATTATGTGCATTATGTTGTTGTGGTAAGTGTATGAGTGAACAATTGATTATGTGCATAGATGTCGTGATGCTATGTGTATGAGTTTGGTAATTGATTATGTACACTTGGTGTTGTAGTGATAATCGTATTAGTTGATAATTGGGAAGGGATGATGTTTGAATACGTAATTGGTTAAATGCTAGAATATGTGATAATTATGGCTATGTGTATAATTGAGAATATAGTATTGAGATATTATACTCTTATACTTGGTGTATGCTTAATATATGTGAATTATGATTAGTATTAATTTCATGATTAAGTAGGTGTAATGCATTCCTATAATTGATTTAACCATTGTATCTCATTATAATTTCTTCATAATGGTTCGTATTCTCACCCTTCTGTTTTAATGTTGCCCTCGTTTAGCGACATGCAGGTTTTGACGATTAGTAGCTGGCGTGTGATCTAGTCGGAGTTTCTTCCGAGTTGCTTGGTAATTAAGTAGCGAGTCGATGCTCTGGTCATGTAACAATGGGTAGCTTAGACGTTGAACTCATGTTCTATTTGTTTATGTATTTTGTTATAACTTGTGAACATGTTTAATTGGTTACTTGTTGTTGAGAGGCTTTAAGCCGAATATTATGATTATGGTTATCTTATGCGTTGTTTATGGAAATATGATCATGGTATGGGACATGTATCATTTATATGAAACACATGAGTATTACTTTCCGCTGTTAATGCATATTCTAGATGAGTTATGATTATATGTCAGGTGTTATTTGAAATGACCAGGTGTATTGTATTTTGTGAATAAATGATGTCGTTTTTAAAAATCTTTTTAGTTTTTGAAAACATCGATGTGACGCCCTTTTGAGTTATATGCATGCTTATTCTCTGATTATATGCTTAATATTTTATGGGGTAAAAAGGGGTGTTACATTAGTGGTATCAGAGCATGGTCGACCAGTTGGTCAATAGTCGTTAATGTTTTCTAATCCTGTTGTATTTGATTCGTGTATCTAACTGACACGATCAATACTGTTTGTCTGGTTATTTGGCTGTTTAGAACGATGGTTACAAGAAGGAATGGTGACATTAATGTCGCAGCAGTAACGAGGTGGATTGGTGCCATTGGACAAGCACCGCACGAGAGTGCATGTAATGGAGGAGAGGAGGAGTTACGTGCTTTTGGAGACTTCTGAAGGTGCAATCCTCCTATCTTTGAAGGAGAGTATGGACCGGACAAAGCACAAGCATTAATGAGTGAAATTGATAAGATCTTTCAAGTCGTGAGTTGCACTGATGTACAGAAAGTACGGTTTAGTACTCACATGCTGACGAACGGAGCTGACGATTGGTAGAGTAATACTGTGCGGAGATTTGAAAGAGAAGGTATTGAAGTTACTTGGAATCTTTTTCGTGATGCATTTTCAAAAAACTATTTTCCAGAAGAGGTGTGTGGAAAGAAAGAAATGAGGTTTCTAGAGTTGAAACGAGGAGGAGGACAATTCCGTGGGAAACCATATGATGACAAGGGGAAACAATCTAGTTTTGGAAAGAAGCTAAGCGGGGGAGGAACTTCTACTCCTCTTAAGTGTTTCAGATGTGGTGTTGAAGTTCATTGTGCTGTTGATTGTGGTAAGGACTCGGTGACATATTTCAAGTGTAACAAGATTGATCACAAAGCACACAATTGTAGAATTGGTTCGAGTGCGATTTGTTACAATTGTGGTGAGCGAGGTCACATTAGTACCAAATGTGATAAGCCAAAGAAAGAGCAAGCGAAAGGAAAAGTATTTTCGTTGCCTGGTGCTGAGACCACTACTAAGGAGAAGATAATCTAAGGTACGTACTTTATTATTGATAATTGTGCAACGCATTCTTTCATTCTTTGGATTGTGCTGTGAAGTTTGATCTTGTTTTACCTGTTATGCGTAGAAGTATGGTTATTGATACAACTGCTGTGGTTTTGTTTCTACTTCTTTTGCGTGTTTGAATTATCCGTTGAGCATCTTTGGTAGAGATTTTGGAATTGATTTAGTTTGTTTTCCGTTAGACCAATTTGATGAAAATCTTGGTATGAATTGTTTGGAGCTGAATCAAGTAATTGTAACTTTAAGAGATATTTTGGATCTTGGTATTTGAAGTGATTTCGAGTGCGAGTTCTAAAGGAACACTATTATAGTTAGTAATGGTGGTTTATGTTTCATTATGATTGTCGACTGTCTATTGACAAATTGAGGACTTGATCACCCTTAATCTATTGTTGATAGGAGACGAGATCGTAATGGACAAGATAGACTTGTCTTACTAACTTGGTATTGTGTAAAGCGACTAAGGAGAATTTGAAGAGTATGTTTAAGTATTTGTTTGAGAAGAGATTCAAATGTTTGAGTGTATAGTCGTAGAGTCGTGCCTGTTTTGTCGAGTAAGAAGAAAATAAGGTTCTATGAGGTAATGTTTGAGGATGTTTTGATTCTAAGAGTGACGATGAACATGCTGAACATTAAGGATTGTTTTATAGATGTTGAAAGAGAAGAGGTTATATGTGAAGTTTTCTGAATGTGAGCTTTGGTTAAAGGGAGGGAGTTTCTTTAGATTTGTGATTTCGAGCTGAGGTGCATTGATACAGACATCGCCAAGAGGTAGTTTATGATCCAAGGCAACTTAAAGTTCATGAGAGGAATTATCCGACAATTTAGAGTTGGCCGCCGTTGTGTTTGTTTTGAAGCTTTGGAGGCATTATTTGTTTGGATCGAGGTTTGATGTGTATAGTGAGCATAAGCGTTTGAATTATCTGGGAATATGAGGCAAAGGAGATAGTTGAAATTCTCGGAGGATTATGATTTTGTTTGAATTATAACCCTGGAAAAGAAAATGTCGTAGCCGATGCATTGAGTAGGAAATCATTGCATGTCTATGTTGATGATTCAAGAGTTGGGATTGTTGGAACAATTTTGAGATTTGAGTTTAGTTGTGGAGCGACTATTTCGTGTGTTAAGCTTGGTATGTTGAAACTTACTTGTAGTATTCTTGACGAGATTAGAGAGAGTCAAAATTGGATTTGGTATTAGTTGACAAGATGCCATTGATTAATCAAGGAAAAGGTGATAATTTCGGATTGAGAAGAACAGTGTTATAAGATGTCGTGATCAAACTTGTATTCCCGATGTTTCAGATTTGAATAAGAGAATCTTGGATGAAGGAGATCGAGTAACTGTGAGGCAATTTGGGTCATTGTGGATAGGTTGACGAGATGCGCTTATTTTATTCCAATGAGGATGGATTATCGGATAGAGAGACTTGTTAAGTTTGACATCGAGAGAATAGTGTGTTTGCATGGTATTCCATTCGGGTATTGGAGCGGCATCCTTGGAAGCTTGTCTGGTTGAATATATGGAACGTTTTGTATTGGTATGAATCGAGAGAGAGTAAGTGTGATTTCGGTGTCGAAATGGTTGTGTCGATTGAATTTTCGAGGACGAAAATATTCTAAGTGGGGGAGAGTTGTAACATCCCGATTTTTATTTATATTTTTATTAATTATATTATTTGGTGTTTTTAATAATTATTTTCTTAATTTAGTCATTTCTGACATTTATTGAGATTTTCGCGTTTTGGGACGATTTAGATGATATCGGTTCGGGATAGCGGGTTGATATTTAATCGAAAATTTTAATATTTGTAGTATTAAAAATATTAATGAGTTAATATTTAGCGTTTTGGGAATTTTCTGAGTAACTAAGATTTGACCGGAAATATGAGACATTGAGTTATTAGAGGATTTTATCAGTATTTATTTTACTATTTTATTTGACTTGTTTGGTGTGTTAATTAATTAATTGATTGTTAGATAGTATAATAATTGATTATATTAATTAATTTGGTGTGTTAATTGATATATATATATATATATATATATATATATATATATATATATATATATATATATATATATATATATATATAAATTAACTTGGTGTATATTTGTGTCTATTTAATTATTGGTGTTATTTGATTTAGTCACTAAATAGAAATAATAAATAGAATATATTATATTGGGCTTATTTATTGATGTTAGGAGTAAATAGGATGTGTTATATTTAGGCCCATATAGCATATGATAGTAAGAGTTAGAATGAGGGAGTGCCACATTTTCTTTCATTTTTCCTTTTCATTTTCGGATAGAGAGAGGCAGAGAAAGACAAGAAGAAGAAAAAAGGGAAAAGAGAAAGGGGAAGAACAAAGGGGAGCTAGGGTTTGGAGGAGACATTGAAGAGGTAAGGGGGAGAATCCTTATTATTATGGGTTAGTATGATTGGGTCAATGGGTATAATATGTTTAGGTTGAAATCCCTAATTTTTATGGTTTTGACATTGTTAGACCTTGATGAGTAATTCTTAATATATGATGATTATTGATGTTAGTAATTGATATATTGGTGAAATTGGGAGATGATTGAGAATCAAAAATGGACACTGTAGCCCTTAATTTAGTTTTGTTTACGGTATTTTGGTACTGTGTAGTGATTTTGATACTGTGTTGTGATTTTGGTAGTGTAGCCCTTTATTTAGTTTTGTTTCTGGTATTTCTGTTTCTATTGATATATGTTTTTGCGATTACATTGAAGTTTTAATCTAAACTATTAGATAACATATAGTTTTGTTTTGATGGCTGTAGGTTCAAATTAATTGTTATATAGACTTGTTTTCAAAATGGCTGAAAGTTCACTCTGTATCAGAAGAAAAAAAAAGAATTCAATGCTAAGAGAATATACTGTAGCGGCAAAACTTGTTTTAATGTTACATGTTTATATATTATATATATAATACTACTGTAGCGGCAAAACTTGTTAATTGAATTACTATAATGTTACATGTTTATATATTATATATATAATACTTCATTTTGTATCACTAATAAATTATAATAATAATAATTAGTACTAATAAAATAATAGTATAATATTTAGGAGTTAAATATGTGATTTAATTGGATAATTTAAGTTATTTCAAATTTTGATAGAGTTGTCAATAGAGTTGTTAGAGTTGTCAATAAAATTGTTAGAATTGTAAATAAAGTTGTTAAAGTTGTTTTGAGTATTAAGAGTCATACTTTTATTTGTTTTGCGTAATTTTGACATGTTTAGAGTTGTCAGTTTATGATGTCGGTATTTACATTCTCGTTAAAACTTTAACAATTCATATCTTTTGAACCGAAACTCCGTTTGAGTCTCCGTTTGAAGCGTTAGAAAACTAGCGCGACATTCTTTTTAATAAAAATGGTCTTGAGCAATAGAAGGATAGAAAGTGGAAATGGAATAGAAATAGAAGTGAATTAAATTAATATAGTTTGATATTAATTGGTTAAACTAATAATTGAATTAATTGCGATGAGCCTATTTAATCAGATTATGTTGGACTTGGATGACTTATTCGGTTTATCGGTAAATTACAGTATTTTAAGAATTTGTCCGTAATTGTGTTTTTGGCTCGAATATTTATGTTGAGAATAATATATTGTTATGCCAATGATGTTGTTTTGATAATGTGTATATTCATATATACGTGGTAAATGTGAATTGACATGAGATAGTATGGATACTAGTGTTAATTGGATTTTGTGAATCGTAATTGATTAATTGGCCTCTTATATGTTAATGATGTGTGTGTGTGTTGCGAATGTTGTATACAATTGGTGGATAATTCATAGAGTTGAATTATTGTGATATGCGGAAAGTTAAGATGGTAGAGATGATCTTAATTGCATATATTTGTGATATTGTACATACATTCATATCATAGTGTGCCTTGAAACACAGGTGGATTTGCTTTGAAACACAAGCGGGCTTGGATTCTAGAGTGAATCGGAAGCCGTAAACTATATGTTTACAATTGGTGGACTTTGGTCTTGTCCGGATCGGAAGTGTGGCTTAGATTTTAGAGTTATGAATCGGAGGCCGGTGAAACTTAGAATTTCACATTGGTACCACATGCATAGTGTCACATATTTCATTGAGTCACATTAGAGTTATGTGATAGTTGATTATGTGCATTATGTTGTTATGATATGTGCATGAATGTGATAATTGATTATGTGCATTATGTTGTTGTGGTAAGTGTATGAGTGAACAATTGATTATGTGCATAGATGTCGTGATGCTATGTGTATGAGTTTGGTAATTGATTATGTACACTTGGTGTTGTAGTGATAATCGTATTAGTTGATAATTGGGAAGGGGTGATGTTTGAATACATAAGTGGTTAAATGCTAGAATATGTGATAATTATGGCTATGTGTATAATTGAGAATATAGTATTGAGATATTATACTCTTATACTTGGTGTATGCTTAATATATGTGAATTATGATTTATATTAATTTCATGATTAAGTAAGTGTAATGCATTCCTATAATTGATTTAACCATTGTATCTCATTATACTTTCTTCATAATGGTTCGTATTCTCACCCTTCTATTTTAATGTTGCCCTCGTTTGGCGACATGCAGGTTTTGACGATTAGTAGCTGGCGTGTGATCTAGTCGGAGTTTCTTCCGAGTTGCTTGGTAATTAAGTATCGAGTCGATGCTCTGGTCATGTAACACTTGGTAGCTTAGACGTTGAACTCATGTTCTATTTGTTTATGTATTTTGTTATAACTTGTGAACATGTTTAATTGGTTACTTGTTGTTGAGAGGCTTTAAGCCGAATATTATGATTATGGTTATCTTATGCGTTGTTTATGGAAATATGATCATGGTATGGGACATGTATCATTTATATGAAACACATGAGTATTACTTTCCGCTGTTAATGCATATTCTAGATGAGTTATGATTATATGTCAGGTGTTATTTGAAATGACCAGGTGTATTGTATTTTGTGAATAAATGATGTCGTTTTTAAAAATCTTATTAGTTTTTGAAAACATCGATGTGACGCCCTTTTGAGTTATATGCATGCTTATTCTCTGATTATATGCTTAATATTTTATGGGGTAAAAAGGGGTGTTACACTACGTATCAGAGCGACAACCGACTCGACTCACAGCGGCTAAATCCTTCACTCACTAGCACCACCTGCACGTTACCAATATAAAGGTAACAGTGAAAACAAGCAAAGGGTGAGATATCAAACTATATAAATAAAGTCATGATAAAAAGTATATTACAGTTCAAGTCATAATATATATCTCACGTTTCAATTCCAATCAACCAATTCAAGATCAAAATCACATAATCACGCACAACGTCGCAATAAAACAAATGAATGAGACTCGACAATGCATCATGCATGTGGTACCCAGGGCTTCAGCCCCCATCGCCAATTGCCAGTTAAACAGAGGCATCAAGGCATAAGCCTTCGTCGCTAATTTGCCAATTCAGGTCATCGCCAAAAATATGCAATTCATGAGACACTAATGAAATGCAACAAATCACAATCAATCACATAACAACGTCACATAAGGCATTCGCCTACATCGCCAAAATATATCAATCATATTTGATAATTACTCGTCACAATGATTTCCGGCAACATCTCAAGAATTCGCAATATGTCAATATATGCATTACATCACAACATCGCCAAACATCGCCAATTTACGGATACCGAATCAATTCCGGGCTCGCCTAAATTATACCACTCGATTAATTAATTTTCCGGTCAATTATTTACTTTAGCTCACTGCTGCTGTTATGCTACCAAAATTATCTCTGCTAGATATACATATACAGTCTGTAATAATTAAACTAATCTATATAAATATATGTTCCTATAATTTGGATTATAGTGTTAATATAATAACTATTCATATTCATATTTTTATAATTATTATTATTATTATTATTATTATTATTATTATTATTATTATTATACATTAGTATGCTAATGAAATGTATATATATTAGTAAATTGAAACAATTGAAAGTGGTTTTTGTCGCTACAGTACAAAAGGTATTTCTCCACTAACTATCGCTACAGACTACAGTATTCAGTGCACATGTGTGTTTATGCAACCTGAAACATGAAACATATATTCATAGGAATTATATTATTCTATATTATTATTATTATATGGAATATCATGTATTAGAAACTTGGAAACATGATTATTGTTTATATCATAACAAATTATGATTTATCAAAAATATATATGCTTGCTATAAGTGCCGCAAATTATTGGTTATCTAACTAATTGTCCTAAGCCGCTAGACCTGGGACGTAATTCTACAATTGCGCGGCTACGCTGCAGTATCATCATCTAACAAATTATATATATATATATATAGTAACGAAATATCCATTATATATGTTTAACGCTACCGTTCTAACTACACAATATATTTACGAATACACTGTAGTATATTAATTTTAATTCTAATAATTCCATACAATTCGATCCTCACATACGATTCATCATAAATCCGATTATAGAGTTAAAACCCCATCCCTTACTTGAATTAAGGGCCGCTCTAACTCCGATTGAATTCCTAATTTTTGGTTCCGGCTTGTACTTCTCGTATCCTCTCCTTCCAAACCCTTGTGCTCTAACTTTTGTTCTTCTTTTCTTTTCTACGTAAAAAAAACCTAATTTGTTTCACTACTACTACTTATATAACACCTAATATTCTGTTAATAAATCAAATAATTCCACTTTGGCCCAACTAATTCACACGGGCAACACAAAGTTCAGCCCAATTAAATTTTATTTTATTAAAACTCCCTATTAACTTATCACCTCATATTTTACGGTCTAATTTAATTTGCTCTGAAAATTTCCAAAATAATACACGACACTCTAATAATATTTATAATACTAAAAATATTAAAAATCTCAATTAGTTATCGATCCGCTATCCCGAACTAATACCGACTAAATCGTCCCAAAATACGAAATTTTCACTAAACACTCCAAACGTTTAACTTAAGCGAATAATTGAATTTCCGGGCGTTACAAACTGGGCCCGTATTTTTAACATACCAAGCGCGTTGGCCCAATGGCCATTGTTTTAAATTGCAAGCAAGAGGATGTGGGTTCAAGTCCCTTTGGGACCAACGCCATATTTTTAATCACTTGTTTTCTTTTATTTTTTTTAACCAATTTCATTAATTTATTTAAAATAGTAAAACAAATCTTTTTTAAATCAAATTTTGTATACCTTTTATTTATATTATCTATTTTACTAATATTCATCAAAAATCCAAAAATATTTATTATTTAGTCATTTAAAAATTAAATCCAAAACAAGTCTTTTATATGTTTAAAAATTCAAAAAAAAAATCATTTCTTTTTGATATTTTCACCAAGAAAAATCTTGTATATTTTTGTGTGATTGATTTTAGGGCTAGGTTGATGTCTCCTTAACTATATCATGTACCCGTAGACCAATTCTCCTTTCGAATTTGGTATTTTAATCATTAAAATCAATTAGGTCTAAATGTGGTTCTAAAACTCTAACTTTCAAAACCCTAATTTGAAATCCATGATCTTTAGCCTTACCTTGTAAATATGACTTGTTGCTTTGATCATTGTCTTTGTTTATGTACATATACTTGTTGATTTTTATTCTTATACATTTGTACTTTATTTGTATTATCATTGTATATATACTTTGTTCACTAACCATGTGCATGAGATATTTATCCATCCATCATCACATCATATTCATTCATACATGAAATGATTCCTAAGGTATAAACACCATTTTTTATTATAATTTGAGTTTGCATTGATCTCTTTGTTATACTCACTTGTTTGTCTTTTGCGACACATGTTATCACACACACACACACACACACACACACACACACACACACACACACTTGAGGTATCCATTGATTGATTACTTAAAGTTATTGTAGAAAATCCAAAGGAATGAGAATGGTATTAACTAAAATTGTCAAGGTACTCAATCTTTTTTCCAATCTCTTTTATTTTTGTGCTTAGTATTGTTAAAGCTTTGCACTTGTTTTTAAAATGGTTTTGTATTGTTGAAGCTCAACATTTTTAAATTAACTCTTGGTTTTGTATTGTTAAAGCTCAGTTAACAATCTCCGTGATGTTCTTCAGTCCTATGCTCAGTTAACTATGCATTTAAACCCCAAAAGGGTTTGGAATTGTAACACTGACATTTGGTGATGGTTCAAAAATCGGAAGTTTATTTGTAAAGGTAGTCATCATTTTTTGTAATACTTTTCTTTTGTTGAGGATTTTTAGTGACCTCTTTTTGGCTTTGTTATCCTTAACTTTTGTCTGAACTGTTTATTTTGAGATTACAATCAGCGGGATGTCTCAATTTTCACTAAGTCTCCTTCATAGGTTTTGACTTAGAGGTCTTTTCTTTTGATAGATATTGACTGCATGACTTAATGGTGACAGGGAACCATCACTAATTACGTAAAAGAACAACTGGCATAATTGAGTTAACTGAGGAACTACCCTGCCCCAGGTTATGATTAAGGGTTTTAATCTGCATGAGAAAGAAAACTCCTACTTCTTAGGCTCAAAGGGGTTGACTAAGGATTAACTTCCTTATATCTCCACTATTTAGGAATTGAAACAATGCCTGTACATCGTCAGCATAGTCTGTTCTAAAGCATATTGTATGAGATTGTGGTATCATTTTTGTCATCCTCCCTCTAAAGGCTTACAGCTTTAACGAGAGTTGAATATCAAAAAACAAAGTAAAGACAAAGTTTAAATACTATGATAACAAAAGATATAATTCAAGACAAACATATGCAATGCATTAATGATTATTATCAAAACAAATAAAGTCTGTCATAAGGCAAATAATTAAACAAACAAAATAGAACTTGCAAATGCAAGTGAAACTAATGATCTAAAATCCATCCTTCTAGATATCCATAGCATTAGCCTTATGAGGCTCTTTCAGGCGGGCCGAAATCAATGATCCCTTTGTCAATTAAATCTTGAATCCTATGTTTCAATGGCCCACAATCCTCTATATCATGACCAGGACTATTCGAATGATAAGCACATCTAGCATTATGCTTGTACCCAGGAGCGTGATTAGCTGGAGCTGAGTATGGAGGTAATCGAGTTATCATGTTCCGATTGAGCAGTTGTTACAAAGCTTGAGACAACGGCATGTGCAACGCGTAACGCCCATTTTATTTCTGTATCTTATTTAATTGTGTGCTATGTGATTTATTTAGCTATTATGTGTTAATTAAATACTTATGTGATATTTATGTTAATTATTGGGAGTTAATAGTAAATAGCATAAGTTAGTGAGTTAGGTGAGTTATTGGGCCTAAGTTGGCATTAGTAAGTGAGGGGTGTTAATTAGAGCCCATAAGAAATTGAGGTTTGGTAAGGGTTTAACCAAAACAAGAGAATTGAAGGTAATTGAGAGTTAGAACTCATTTTGGCAAAGTTGTGAAAGAAGAGAATAGAGAAGAGAAGAGGAGAATCTCAAGGTTGAAGATATAGTTGGCCTCAATCCAAATCCTAAGGTAAGGGTGGGATTCTTTCATGCTAAAGGGATGAATGATGATGTTTAGGGTTGGTTTAAATGATATGTTGAACCATGGATTATGTGTTGTAGAAACCCTAGGATCGTGATGAGTTTTCATGAAATTTATGGTTGAAAACATGTTTTTATGGATGATTGATGATGAATAATGATTGTTGATGCCTTTGTATGTGTTTAATTGATGTTTAGAATGGGTTTTGAATAGTGGATGTGAGGTTTCGCAGTTCCTTCACGAAGGTGATTTTTCTGCATAATCGTGCGTCCGCTAAGCGGGCTCTAGCTCGCTAAACGGATGCTGTTTGTTTTGAAAATTAAAGAGAACTCGCTAAGCGGAGCCAGTCTGCTAAGCGGAGCTCAGAAATTGTTTGCTTCTGTTATGGTCCGCTTGAAGCGGGGTTGTTGATTTTGCAAGTGCATAAGCGCGCTTGAGGGTCGCTAAGCGGATCCTGTTGCGCAAAACTTGTTCAAACTATGAATTGATGTATCTTTTGATCTGTAACTCCTTTTTAAGTGTCGTTTGAGCCTATGTGAAGCTATAATTGAGATCCTTTTAATGAATATGATTGAAAACCTTTTGGAAAACCTTTTTGATGTTTTTCTTGAAATGAACCGTTTGGCTTTGTGTTTGTTGTTGTGAAGTGAAACATTGTTGTATGGTGATACAACATAGCGACGTGGTTGTGAAGTGATGAATTATTACAAAAGTAATGATGTTTAGTTGATGTTTGGACGGTGTTGTCGTACGTTGTGAATATGTGTTTTGTGGATGTGTGTCATTGTGTCACATCCATTGTATAAGTGTCCTTTAGCCTGAGAATGGCAACGACTATTAGCCTGAAAGATGGCAATAACTATTAGTCTGAGAATGGCAACGACTATGGCCCAATGGCAATGATTGAGACGGGAGTTTTACTTTGAATGGTATCACATGCATTTGCATAAGTCGAATCACATTTGAATTGCATTTGATGTTGCTTTGAATGTGTGTGTTGTGACATGATGATGAGGTGTTATTGTGATGTATTGAACTCATAATTGTGAATTAAATATGTTGACACGCTGTTTATTGACATGGTTATCGTTTTGTAAGATGTTCGAATAATGTGATTTGTTGGTAAAATTTCATATGAAGAGAAGTGGTGATATATGTATGATCTTTATTATGCTTTGAATATTATCATATGTTCATTTATAATGAAAGATATCTCACCCCTTCTGTTTGAATGTTACCCTTTGTTGGTAACGTGTAGGTAATGACATGGAGTAGTCATGTACCTATTAGCTTGAGTCGGTGTGTCGGTGCTCTGATACGTAGCACTCAGGGGACGTCTAGACTGTTTGATTGTGTCGTGTTATCTTGTTGCTTTTTATCGTTATATTCGAATGTTGTCATCTTTTATTGGATTATGTTGTTACATCCTTATGAGATATGTTGGATTCGTTGATTTCCATGATTGGCATAGATGCGATATTTTGGTTTATGTTGTTAATGAATTCCGCTGTGATGTTTCTAAGTTTTGGATTGAATGACTAATGAGTTATGAGTTTTCCTCTGATATATGTGTTATGAATCTATGAATTAAGAGCATTTTATGATTTGGTTTAAGTCGAAATTGTGACGCCTCAAACAAGATGTTTGTTCGAGACTTTTATACTATGATTTCCATGTAAATTACGGGGTAGATTTGGGGTGTTACACAACAAGGTAATTGATCGTTTAGGTTTGGATTTCCAAGTACGTCGGCCACCTTGTTGCCTATGCTGATCTTTCTATTGTTGTTGCACTGACACATGATTAGAGACCGGGACTGCCCCAACAGTGTTGGATTCATTCTTCCCAATATACAACTTCTTTGTGGCATTAGAAGATGTAGCCACTTGAATCTTACCGCTTCGGATTCCATTTTCCACCCGTTCTCCGGTCAGTATCAAATCAGTGAAACCAGATGAAGAGCTTCCAAGTAAATGACTATAGAAAGGACCGGTCAGTATGCTCATGAACATATCAACCAACTCCCTTTCAACCAAAGGAGGTTGAACCCTACCTGCCAAGTCTCTCCATTTCTGAGGGTTCTCTTTGAAACTTTCCTTAGGACCCATGGACATGCCTTGTAATTGCATATGGGTTGGCGCGAGGTCAGCATTGTATTGGTATTGTTTGTAGAAAGCGGCAGCCAGATCTTCCCAGGTACAAATATTGGTCCCTTCTAGTTGATAGAACCATTCTAATTGAGTCCCAGACATACTCTTTTGAAAGAAATGAACCCACAATTTCTTATCAGTAGTATGAGGTTGAATCTTCTGCATATAAGACCTCAAGTGTAGCTTAGGACAGGAAACACCGTCTTACTTAGCAAAAGTCGGAGTTTTGAACTTATGAGGGACGACAACCCCTGAAATAAGGCCCAATTCCTCAAAATCCAGCCCAGGTACTTTATGAATTTCTATGGCCTTCATGCACTCTACTAATAGCTTGTATTTCTGATTAGCATGTTCATCCTCATAGTAGTAATCCTCTTCTTCCTCAGAGTGCTTGGCAGAAATATGGTTGCATTTCCTATCAGTCTTGGTGCTAGCATGGTCATCTTGATCATTGTCACTGTCTTCAGGGACCTCAACTTCTTTGGATTTTTTGGCTGGGCCTCTGAATCTTCTTCCCATATTAAGGACACCAACTGATCTTCTTGCTTTTTTCTTTTTCTTCTCAGTCAAAAGTGCTTTCATCTCTTCTTTCCCCCTGGCCAAGTTCAGAATCATTTCTTGAAATTGGGTGTTATGAGCTTGAAGATCTTTGACGATTTGTTCAAGAGCCATTTCTGCTGAAATAAACAGCAAGAAGATGAGGAACCTATTGTGGAAACTTAGTATGCAATGTGATGAATGGTATGCAATATCTTCAAGGATCTTTATGGAATTTAGTTTGCCAAATTACAAGTTGGATTTGGTTGCAGCTTTGTCTGAAGTATTTTGACTTTCATTTTTGAACGTCCTTTTATGTGTCGACTTGAAAAGCTTTATCTGTCGACTCATGCAAACAAAAGCTACATGCTTTAAAAATCATTCACATGTGTTGACTCATAACACGTATGTGTCGACACGTCAACTTGTTTTTCACATAAAATCTTATTTTTAATGCATAATGTCGTACATCAATTTTATCCTACCCCTTTTTATTTTTATCTGGCTTATAGTTTTGTTTATTTACACGCATATTTCTCTTAATCACTCAGTTAAGTATTGAAGAGCTTGCAAGGTGCAGCTGTCTAGTTGAATCTGAGACACTTCTGAATGTGATAAGTGATGCATCGGTAACAACGTACAAAGCACACAGTCGGTGAAAGTCAAGGGTCTGATCCAGATGATATATGGGAATAATAGCCAAAGCATACCTGCGTATAAGGCGTACAGTAACAGTCCATCCAAAAAACTATACAGCAAGGTGTCATCATAGGAAAACAAAAATCAAAGTTTCAAAATGCACACATGACACATGAAGTTCAAGAAATATTAATGCAAAAACAAAGAGTGGTTCATCATTATCACATCAGTTCATGCCAAGTTCAAAAAGGTAGTGGTCTACCTCATTTGAAAGTATCCTTCATGGCTAGAGCCTAATGAAATCCGAAGCACTTAGTCAATTACTCCAGCACCTGCACAGTTAAGCATTCACCATCAGTCAAAATACTCACAATATCATTCAAATAATCATTTACTAGATCAGTAAAAATCAATTTAAATAATAGCTGCTACATCAATGAAATTTCTAAGCAAAAATTAGAGTGGGACCACTCATCTTCTGGAAACTCATTACAGACAATATTCCAATGAACAAACTCCCTTTTACCCCCATGACAATCCCTAAAATACCCTCATTAATCCCACCAAACCTAGAGTTTTCTTTCATCCTTCTAACGAAATTAGAGGTCATCTCAATCCTCTCTAAGAGCATCTCCAATGGTGGTATTTTTCAATGAGTTCTCCAACTAGACATCAATATAATAATTAAATATTGAATCAAAATGCCATGTCATGGTAGAATTGCATTGTAATGCAACTAGTAAAAAATTGTGCTACCCAATCAAATTAATTTATGAGGTAAAGTTGTGGGCACATTTGAATTACACTAATAAAATAAATATTAAATAAATTATTTTCAGATGATATGGCTGGTGGGACCCATAAAGAACTCAAAAATGGGTTGTACCATTGGAAATGGTCTAACAAACTCTCACACTTGAGAGAATATTCCTTTAATTCTCACACGTACCTGCACTCAATCATTCCAACTATAGATAAAGGCCCTGACCCTCTCAATTTGACCAACATTAATTGCATCGAACATCTACCCAAATCAATGAACACCCTAAGATAACCTTTACCCAATCACCTTCAATCTCACCTTCACTCATACACTCTAAACCCGAAACCTCATCTTCAAACAACAGTCTTTAACCCAATCATCCCTCAAGTGAAACCGTTACTATCACCCCCACCAAGCACCCAAACCGAGCCTCACCGCTAACTTAAATAATTCCTCAATTTCCATATTAACCCATCACACGCAAACAAAGCAACAAAACACACATAGTTGAATCCAGAAGAAGAAGGAAGTTGAATTAGCATACCTGAATGTTGCTGAAGTTGATTCATCACTACTATCAGTGTTAATGTAGTTACTATCGAAAGGAGAATCATAAAGGAGAAAGAGGATTGAGTAGGAAGCGTTGAGGAATGTTATTGAGGAGTAGAGGTGAAAATGATTGTGAATAGGAATTTGTATAGTTTATTTAAGGAGATAAGTGGCAGACAAGAAAGTAGCCATGTTTAATGTTAGCAACATAGGATTTATGGGTTGATGATAGCTTGGTTTCCATGTGAGTCCCGAGGCTTTAAGCAATAATTTGGGTTAGCCAAAACTAAAACACTAGTGGAATAAGGAAGGTCAAGAGACAAGAAAATGAACACAATAATATCGATCACGACTTCATATCGCCATTACAAAAGTATAGGCATCTCTCCCTTACAAAAGTGTGGGCATCTCGCCCTTATAGAAGAGCGGGAACCCCACCCTTACAAAATAATGGACATATCATCCTTACATATGGAAAACATCCATGAAAATACCATGCATAACCCGATCTTTCCAATAACGCATCTTGCCTTTATAATCCTGTGTTTGAGAGACTTTACATAATTCAATCTTTTTATATAAATTATCTCGTCCTTATAAGTATCATGCTTGAGGAATTGAGTATAATTTTGTCTTTTATCATCAATCATCTTGCTCTTACATATCAGATGCTTAAGGGATTGTGTACAATATGGTATTTTCCCCTAAATCATATCACCCTAACATGCCTCGTTCTTGATAAACTGTGTGCAATATGGTAATTTAGGTCAGATCTTAAACCGAACTTTAAAGAGTGCACCTTGATTTCTAAGATGTCCAATAGGACATGGTTGAGGCAGGCCAACTAATGGGGCCAAGTCAATGAGGCCAACCCAAAACCAACATGGAAGGATTGTTGAAATTAAGGAACGATGAATGATGTGTTAATGAGCTAATTAGGGGCAGTATGGCTGGAAATCAGACGTAATAGAGCCACCATTAAGACCCATCCAAATAAGACAATCTTCATTAAAGATCTTTATCGATCTTAAATTTCAAGTATATCAAGACCACTTTAAAAAAGAAATGCAACAGTGAAGAAAGAAAAGACACTTGATATAGGACGTATAATGTTACTTGTGATTATAACTGGCTTTGAACTGATAGAGTTATGTTTTTAAAGTAAATTAAAAATATTTTCAACTTTACCATTAAAGACAATCCAAGAGGCGATAGGATTTGAAAGAAAATGTAGAGTCTGTTTGTTTCAGCTTTAAAAAATAAATTTTTTTTTTTTTTGTATTTTTTAAAATAAATTTTACAATTTTTTTTTTTTAAATATTACAAGTTTTTGTATATTCGTTTTTGATAAATTGAGACCTTACTTTTAAGATTCTATAATATAAACAAACATTATTGAAGATTAAAACATTAAAATAGTAATTTTTTAAAAAATGTGGTATTTCAAAATTAATTTTTATGAAAATATATTTGAAATAGCTTTAAAATTAAGTGATTTTTTGAAATTTTGATATCCAAAAAAAGTTTAAATAAAAATATGATATATCTAAAATAACATTTTAATAACAACTATTAAAACCAAATTTTTATTCGAACCTTTTATAAAAAAATTCTTTGTAAATTTTTTTACACAAAATTATATTACATTATAAAAATCATTTCTCAAAAAAGTCAAAACAAACTGACCCTGTAATATATCTTAATTGAAGGTTACAATAATAGCTTAAAAATTAAAAGAAAATAATACAATGCAAACATTATTAGACGCTGCCATATTTCATTTAATGAGAATCATACTAAAGTTCTTGAAATTAAAATGAAATTATATTATTGATATGCAAACATAATAACTAAATGAAAGATCATAAAATATTTTAGAAATTGTTGGGATATCCTATTAGCTCTTGCAAAAATATATAATCATGGAAAATTTATTTTTACACATTTACATATGTTGAACAAACACTTTGATATCATAAGAGACGGACAATTTTTGTGTTTACAATCTTCGTCTTTAAAACATTTAAGAAACGCCGCTGTAATGTAAAAAGAGAACAAAATAATATCATCCAAATGCAATAAAATATTGTTTACTATGTAAAGAAGAAAATTTAAAGTGGATAGAAATTGTTTACCTTCAACATTTGTTGTAACAATATGTAGAGCAACAAAGATAATCATAACATAACAAAACTTGATTATTTCATTCATATTTTCTTCTTTTACATCTAACAAATAACTTTTTAACTTTTTAGTTTATAAATCTCATCTTCAACTTATATTAATTAAATAGATTTTTACCGTTTATTAAATTGGAAAAGATATTCTTATATATAATTATTAAACATCTGTTAAACGCATCGAAGTGTTTTGTTTGTCCCTTTAAAACAGTTAATAATGTTACTTAAAAATTTATTAGTCACAAGAATTTTTGCTTACCGAAATTCCATTTTATTATATCCGTTAGAGTGTAAGAAAGATTTCAAAGGAAAAGTAATTTATTTAAGTGAAAAAAATTTATTTAAGTGAATTAAAATTTATTGTTTGGATAAAAAATAAAGAATTATAACAATAATAAAAATTTATGAAGTAAGTTTTTTGTTTTAAGCAAGTTGTATTGAATAAGAACAAAAGATCTAGAATCTCAATTATAAAATAGGAAGATAAAAGTCTAAAAAGAGAAAATTTTCAAGATTTTTTCGATTTATGAAGTAAGTTGTCTACGTTAAATTTCAATTTAGTCTTTAATTAATTTCAAATTAAACCAATAGATTCTTTTACATTTTAAAATTCTGCAAATTGATCCTTTTCTCAAATTTTAAATTTGACATAAAATTTTTAAAATTTATAAAAATAATAGTTTTAATTCTCTTTTCAAATAATAAAATTTTTTTAAAAAATTTAAATTGAATCATTTGAACGTTGAAAATTTTAAATTATCTAAGAAAGTTCCGATACCTCATTTTAATGATAAAAAGGGAAAGAAATATTTTTAGTGCATGAATAAATGAACATTTTAGATCAAACTTAACAATTAAAAGTGGTGCATTATTTGTGATTGAGTGTATTCTTGGATCAAACTTAACAATCATGCAATAGCAGTGATTGATTCATGTGACTCTTATATATAGTTAAAAACTTATTGATTTTTTAGTTCATCAATCATTCTTAGAGAAACACATGAAATGTCCATAATCGGTAATAATTTATAATTCCTATAAGAGAAATAATTCTGCCCGCTCAGCCATTCAAAAAATTTCTAAATTATAAAATAAATATTATGTACATATTTAGTTGATACAATATTTATGTCTAGGTAATTCATATTATTATTTTTGGATTATTTAACAAAAATAAAATAAAATAATCAAAAAACAATTGAAGAATATTAAAATAAGAAATATATGTTAGAATATTTATTAAATATTTCTTTAATTATTATATTCTAAAATTGTTTTATAGGCATAGATCTTTGTTTAATTATATTAGCTACTTCTCAATTTAAAATTTTAATTGATTATTGATCCAATTATGTAACACTGCAAATTTGATCTCTAATTTTATAATTAGTTTTTTTTCCAGTAAGTAATGGTATTAATCACAAAAAAGATACACGAGCCGAAACAATTACCTCGTTATACAAGATAGAGGTAAAATGTTTCAAAATTGAAAATTAAAAGCTGTAGAAGAAGCAATAACTGATCGAAACCATTTCCAGGAAGCGAGAAGAATAGCACTATAGTATTCGTCAAAGTTAAAAATATAACCATTGAATAAAATGGCGTTTCTCATCAACAACAAGTTTCACAAAACCGCTAACCAAATAACTCCTACAATCTGTGTCTTCTACCAAAATACCTCTATTCTTCAGTTGATCTATTGTTGGTAACCTTCCCAAAATATACCTCCAAGCAGAAATACTAACCTTTGATGGAACTTTGATCTTCCATATAAAACCTAGCTTGCATAAAACATCATATTGCAGCCCCACAACCATACCTCTTTTCCTAAATTCTTCGGCGCAAGCTTTAACGGAGAAACTTACTTCTTCATCAGCGGCCCAGAAACAATCATCTCTACAAAGATTAACTGGGCTGTACTGCTGCACCTAATCTAGTAACGTTTCCACCAGAACTGTATTGCCGTCTTCCTGGTTTTTCAACCACCCACCCACGTCCCACACCCAAACAACCCATCCCACCATCCTTCTTCCGCGACAGCCATAAAAGGTTTAGCAACTTTCACATAAAGCTCTGGATAGGATTCTGAGATTGATTGATTTCCCACCCTACGGATGAACCAGAAAGATATATCTTCTCCATTTTGAACCCTGCAATTTATCAAATCAGAAACAGACAAACCATTTGATTCAGCACAATCATTGATCAAAATTAGATCACACCACCATATAGAATCACCCTTTGAGATAACACTCTTATCATTTACGAACATTTTGACCTTCGGATTTGAATACCTATACTTTAGCAAACTCGACCAAATCACATTTTTCTCTGTTAAGATGTGCCACTTCCACTTCATAAGCAGCATGACATTCATACTACCAACCTCTCTAATGCCCAACCCTCCTTCCTCCTTCGGTTTACACACGTTACGCCAACTAACCAATTAATACGTTTACCTCCATCCACACCTCCCCGCAAGAACCTTATTTGAATACAACTTAATTCACTTAAAACTTTCTTAGGCGCGCAATAGAAAGGTAGAGAGTAAAGAGGAATAGCATTCAAAACAGAATTAATAAGGGTCACCCTCCCTCCTATGGATAGAAACCTCCCACGCCATTTATCCAATCTTCTCCTAACTTCCTTAATCACTTCTTTCCACATCCCAACCTTCCTCGGATTATCCCCAACTATAACGCCCCGAAATTTGAATGGAATCACACATATACCATAAGTCAAGAAAGCCAACGACATTTCCAGAATTCTAGAGCTCAAGTTAATTCCGTAAATGTTACTTTTACCAAAATTCACTTTAAGGCCCGACATGAGTTCAAATCCCCGAAAAATAGCCTTCAAACTCCATAGGTTCTGGATTTCCCCATTGCCAAATATTATCGTATCGTCCGTGAAAAGAAGAATGTCTACTTTGTTATGTTCTCCACTTTGAAACCCTTTGTACTCTTCCAACTCCGATGCTCTCTCTAAGAGTCTTGTTAGACACTCCATATCAATAACGAATAATAAAGGGGAAAGATGACCCCTTTTTCGTAAACCACGAACAACTTTGAAATCATCAATGCGACTTCCATTAACAATAACAACCATAGAGCTCGCAAAAACACTAGCCTCCATCCATCTTAGCCACTTTGACCGAAAACCCATCTTCTTCATAACGAATCTAAGAAAGACTCAATTTACACAATCGTAAGCTTTCTCGTAATCCACCTTCAAATTAAGGCAACTCGGCCCTTCTCTTTTGGCAAAATCCAGTACTTCATTAACCATTAATACTCCATCAAGAATATTCCTATTCTCAATGAACGCATTTTGTTTGACAGAAATCAGACCACCTATGACCTCCTTCAGCCTTCCTGCAAGAAGCTTTGACAAATTTTTTTGAAGCCTCCCTCCCTACAAGGCAAATAGGTCGGTACTTCGAAAGAGATTGGGGGTTATTTACTTTTGGAATGAGAGTGATAAAAAAAAAGATGTGCAGGCCTTGGTTAGAGTCGCCTTCATGTGGAAATCTACCACAAACTTTAATATATCCTCATTTAGTAACTCCTAGTGGTTCTTGAAAAAAGCCAGAGAAAAACCATCAGGTCCAGGTGTTTTGCTTCCTTCATAGTTCCACACCGCTAATTTAATCTCGTCTTCCTCAAAAGGTCTCTCCAAGCTAACTGCAACCTCTTCCTCAAGCCTGTTAAAAATAATGCCTTCAGGAACATGTCTAAAACTGCAAGGTTCTTTGAAAAAATCCTCATAAGGCTTCCTAATATAAGAGTTGACATCCTTAACCCCTTCAATCATGCCATTAGTAGTTTCCATAAAACTGAAAGAATTCAATCGAACCCTTTCCTTTAACGAATTATGGAAAAACTTTATGTTGAGATCACCTTCTTTGAGCCAACTCTGCCCCGACTTCACCCTCGACATACTCTATTTCAATTCCATCTTTTTCCATATGTCGTCAGCTGCTAACCTTTTTGCCTCGACAACCCCAGACACCTCTCCCCCAGCATTCCCTGCCAAGAAATTATTCAGATCGTGTTGCTCATCAATCCCGTCTTCTATTTTCAAGTCTAGCCATCCAAAAACCTCTTTATTCCACACCTTTAACAACATCTTAAGACTTTTTAACTTCTAATACAAGACATAATCACCTCTTCCATTAACCGATAAAATATTCCACTACTTAGACATGAAAGAGTTAAAATCCTCATGTTTATACCAATCGTTGTTAAACCTAAACGGTTTAGGCCCCTAGTCACCACCAGCAGATTTCAACCAAACGGGGAAGTGGTCTGAGTAGATCTTTTTTCCCACCATCTGATTATCCAACTGCCAACCGGAGATTAAAGAATCAGAGATCAAAAAATGACCTAACCTGCTTATAGAATGACCGTTACCGCTGAACTAAGTAAATCTTCCACCCACACAAGGGAGATCAATGAGCTCCATTTCCTCCCCAAAATTATAGAAACCACTGATGTCCCTACCATTACAACCCACACTCTTCCCAATCCTCTTCTCTTTAAACAAAACCGTATTGAAGTCACCACCAATGCACCACTCCTCTCCTACCGATAATCTCTTCAGCCTTAGTAAACTCTTCCACACCTCTCTTCTGAAAACTAGGTTATAAGGAGCGTAAATGTTAATGAAATTAATACAAATACCTTTACACAAAGCCTTCATCCCCACAAACCCCACTCCTCTAAAACTTTGAATGGGATCCAGAGAGTTCTTCCACCATAGGATAACCGAGCCTCCCAAAGCCCCGTTAGAATCCTTATGAGTCCAATCTACATCCTTTGCTCCCCAAAAATCTTCAGCTGTCTTCAAATTGAAGGTTGATAACTTTGTTTCCTGAAGAAAGCAAACATCAACTCTGCTTGACTGATTCATGAAACCTATATGCTTTCTCTTAATAATGTTACCCCATCCCCTTATATTGTGAGTGACAATAATCATTTCAAGCTATTGTTAGCCGCCTTCTTTACAACCACATCTTCCTTATCTCTCTTCTCCATCACTTCAATTTTCTTGAAAATTGCCTTGTCAGGATCGACACTAACAATACCCATCCTAACCATAGAATCTTTTATCGTCTTGGCCATCAGGGATTCCTTGTTGACCTTCAAACGCAAATTACAATGGACAATATCGGAATCCATCATGGAATCGCAATTGAGGACATTTCCACCTAATAAAATATTCTCATCATCCTCGATCTTCTTCGATTCAAATTTATTGCAAAGAAATTTGGGGGCAAATTTAGGGTTCAAACAGGCGAAGTATGACTTCTGAACGTCAACACTCTCAATCTTTTCTCCTGAATCTTTTACAACTCTAGTTTTCTTCATTTTGGGCTTTACTTTTTTAGTGTTGGAGCAGGCCTCGTCAAAAAGGCCCAAAGAAAAAGGCTCCACAATTGCTAAACCTTTGTCCTCTTCCGACCCACTTCTACTCCCACTAGAGACAAATCTTGCTGGACATGTAACTATCCTGGGGCTGACACCTATTCCACCCGCTAACTCTACTTCCTTGAAAGTTGGATCCGCCGAACAATCTTGAAACGTCGCCATCGTACCTTCCTTAATCCCCAAACAAATTTTCGTTTTGCCCTGAGAATAATTTCTTTCATTAACCAGTCCATTCTCTGCTAAAGCATGTAAGTAAATATGTGCGCCTAAGAGGGGGGGTGAATTAGGTGATGGTAGATTTTTGTTCTTTTATTCTTTTATGATCTTGTTGAGTGTGTTGAAAGCAATAAAAGCAGAAAGTAAATGAACACACGATGTATACTGGTTCCCCTCACAGATCGAGAGTACTCCAGTCCCCTTGCCAACAAGCAAGAGATTTTACTATAATGTTATGACTCTTACAAGACTCTTCCTAGTCCTTCTAAAGAGACAACCACCAAGAACACCCTTCTTGGATTTCAATAAGTCCTTAAGAGAACACCCTCCCTAAGGATACCTCTTGTTTCCAAAACTATGGACAACAAGGTTACAACCTTACAATCTTATATCCACACTTGGAACAATAAGATGTAATCAATACAAACATAAAGAATTACAAGTGATTGAATATATTTGGTAATAAGTAAAGTTTTCTCACAATAGGTTATTATGTACTCAATGGAAATGATGAAGAAAATTTTCTAAGTATATGAAAGTGTATGCTGAAAATTTTCTTTAAAGAAGTTTGAACACAATGGAAATTTGAGAGCAAGAGCACAACAAAATGATTATGAAAATTGATAGTATGTGTGTATTTTCAAAAGGAATAAAGAAGCCTTTATATATGATTAAAAACCCTTTCAAAAGGCTGCAAATGCATTTTCAAAAAGGTGCAAACTCATGGCCAAAAAGAACTTTCGTATGGCTGAAGAAATAATGAAAAGATGTGATGCTTCAGCAGTAATCGGTTACCAGAAGTAGGGTAACCGGTTACCCAATTGCAACGTTCATATTTTTCAAATTTTTAACAGGGTAACCGATTACTGAAACCAGGGTAATCGATTACCCATACAAAAACCAGAGAGAGATCTTTTGAAAAACTCAGTAACCGGTTACCAAAGCTTCAGTAACCGATTACTTCAACTACAAAACCAAAAAACACTTTTTGAAAAAAACTTTTTATGTTGAAATGAGTTTTACCAAAAGCCTTTTAAATGCAATGCATGTTATGTGTGATATTTCCATTGATTACATAATTATATCTAAGTGAGTTTTTCTTTAACTTATTTACCTTACAATTGATCAAGATATATTGAAGATTAAACTTGTATATTGAGAGAATTCTTGATCCAAATCCTTTGCCAAAAGCTATGGTGATGTTTTGTCTTCATCAAAAACCCTTGAAGAAGCTTGTCTTCACATTCTCCCCCTTTTTGATGATGACAAACCAATCTTAGATGAAAATATGAATAATATTGCTTTTGCCTTATGATTGACTTTTGCTCCCCCTATCACCAATACTCCCCCTTTATGTAAGAGTATTTCTTGATTTTGAAAATTAAGTATTCTTGAGCTACATATGGTTAGTAAAAGCAATCATATAATTTTGAGATCTTTCTCCCCCTTTGTCATTAACAAAAAGGAATGAAAGACTAATAAAAGTGTAGAGTATAAATAGTGAAAATGATAGAGAGAATATATATAATCCAAACATAACTCTAATTAATTCAAACATTGTTTTAGAACATGCAAATTCAAACACAATGACATAATGCAAACATTGTTTTAAGAACATGTAAATTAAACACACAATATTAAAGAAAATAACATTAAACTTGAACATAAAGAGATGATAAAACTTAAACTAAATGATAATATGAAATGAAATGACTATTCTTGCTCATCCATGTTCTCTTCCTCTTCCTCCTCTTCTTCCTCTTCATTTTGGTTGTGAAGCATATCTATTTGGAGTTGCATGTTGTTAAACCGGTTGACCATATAGGTGTCCATAGCACACACCTTGTTGTAGGTTAACATTTGAAGGTTGTAGATAGCTTCATTTGTGTATCCTCCTTCGGGCATAGCGGGAGGTTGGTAGTGAACATTTGGTTGTTGTGGTTCAACATCTCGATAAACAAACCGACCTTCCCGGTTTTGAAAAATGCCGGTATTTTTGGTGATGGTTGAAGTGTCGATCTCATTGTCATTAGTCATCATGATTTTAGGTTCCCTTCTTAGAGCAATATCAAATTGAGGCAAAAGGCGTGAAATCATTCTAGCATAAGGTAGGCCACCCGACAATTTAAGTTGATGCTCCATATTCCTTAAAATCATAGTTGCCCAATCAAGTTTAATGCGGTTTTTGACCGCAAACATAATCATCAACTCGGTATCACTCACTTGAGAGTGGTTAGAATGTTTTGGAATCAAAATATAACTAATGAAAAAGTGAAGCACTCGATCACTTACGGTTAAATTCTTCGCCGGTAATACCAAACGGTCCGCCGTGTTAGCCTTGGCCGCGAAACTTTCCCTAACCGATTCTCTTGAAATATCATAAAAGTAGCCATACCTAGTATAGTTCTCCCATGGAGGTAACATACCGTGAAGGATAGCTAAGCCGGTAGTGGGAATAGTTGAAAACTCCCTAAATTCCTCTAAGGTCATTGAAATTTGTTTCCCTTGAACCTCACTAGACAAAGATAAATCATTCCCAATTTCAAAAGAACAATAGAAATCTTTCACTAAATCCGCATATACTTCTCCATGATCACTAACAAATCTATCCACTTTTTGATATCTAAGCAATTCCGGAAATTGGAAACTAGTGTTAGGGAATTTATGCAACATACCATACTTTGTTGCCATTAAAGGTCTCTTGCGGATATTGAAGGTGAGACGTCGAGCTTTCAAGGAAGGTGCTGCCGGATGCCTTGAAGAATCTCCATCCATATGCTTGTTGCTTCTTGAAGATCTCATGATGAAAGTTAGGGTTTGGAGATGATAGAGATGTTAGGTTATGGAGGATTTGAGGTATTATATAATAGGTAGAGTTTATGGGAATTTGAGAGTTGTTAAAGAGAGTTAATGTGAAGGTTGAATGTAGAGGTTGAATGTATTGATTGTGAAAGTTATGAGAGGTTTGAATGAGTTGAATGAGGTTTATGAGAGGTAGGTGGAAGAGATAAAAAGGAGATTTGAGGAGAGAGGAAATAAAATAAAAAATTATGATGCATGCATGTATGCCACATATGCAATATAGGAGAAAAAATAAAGTAAAAACACATTTAAATAACCTAAAAACGTGAACAAACAGAGCTGGGCGCAGGGTAATCGGTTACAGGGGTTTAGGTAACCGGTTACTCAAAGTTAAAAAAAACAATTTTTGCGCAAAACTCCCAGGGTAACCGATTACTCTCATCTGGGTAACCGATTACTCAAAATAAAACACTATTTTTTGCGCAAAATGCCCAGGGTAACCGATTACTCCCATCTGGGTAACCGATTACTTATGAAAAAAATGCAAAAAATACATAAAATAAACATAGGAAAAACATGATAAGCATAGAAAGAAAGCACCTTAATATTTTGGTGAAGATTTAGGCTAGATCACTTTCATCCAGAATGCCAAGTTCTCGACGGATTTTATAGAAAGCATCCTTCGGAAGCGGCTTTGTGAAAATATCTGCAAGTTGATTTTGCGTATCTACAAAAGTTATCTCAACGTCACCTTTGAACACGTGATCCCGTATGAAATGATGTCTGATATCTATGTGTTTTGTGCGGGAGTGCATCACTGGATTTTTTGTTATGTTGATTGCGCTTGTGTTATCACATCTTAGAGGAATACAACCAAGGTTTAAACCATAGTCAAGCAGTTGTTGTTTGAGCCATAAGATTTGAGCGCATCCACTTCCGGCTGCAATATATTCAGCCTCAGCAGTACTAAGAGCCACGCTTGCTTGTTTCTTGCATGACCATGACACTAGAGCATTTCCCAAAATGTGACACGTTCCACTGGTGCTTTTGCGATCAGTTTTACAACCTGCATAGTCAGCATCAGAATAACCAACTAAAGTATTCATACTACCTTTAGGATACCATAAGCCGACATTGGTTGTTCCTTTTAGATATTTAATGATTCGTTTGACTGCTGCAAGGTGAGATTCCTTAGGGTTGGCTTGATATCTGGCACATAAGCAGACGCTAAACATTATATCTGGTCGACTTGCTGTTAAGTATAAAAGTGAGCCGATCATTCCACGATATTTTGTGATGTTGACAGGATTGCCTGGTTCATCTGGATCAAGGTAGGTGCCAGATCCCATTGGTGTTGCACTATCTTTACTATTTTCCATCTCAAATTTCTTGATTAGTTCTTTGCAATATTTTGACTGATTGATGAAGATTCCATGCTTGAGTTGTTTTATTTGGAGACCTAGGAAGAAATTTAATCTTCCCATCATGGACATTTCAAATTCTCCTTGCATCATTGAAGAAAACTCTTTGCACATTTCATGGTTAGTCGAGCCAAAAACAATATCATCTACATAAATTTGTACAAGTAAAGTGTGACGATTGAATTTTTTAATGAAAAGAGTAGTATCTACTTTACCCTTTACAAACCCTTTTTCGATTAGGAAAGTACTTAGTCGATCATACCAAGCCCTTGGTGCTTGTTTTAGCCCATATAATGCTTTCTTTAATTTGAAGACATGAGTAGGATGCTTGTAGTCTTCAAACCCAGGGGGTTGCTTTACATAAACTTCTTCATTGATGATACCATTGAGAAAAGCACTTTTTACATCCATTTGGAAAAGTTCAAAGTCTAATGAGCATGCATACGCAAGAAGTAATCTTATCGCCTCCAATCTAGCTACTGGAGCAAAGGTTTCTTCAAAGTCAATACCTTCTTCTTGATTGTACCCTTGTGCTACTAATCTTGCCTTGTTTCGAGTAATTATACCATTTTCGTCCATCTTATTCTTGAATACCCATTTGGTTCCAATGATGCGTTTGTTTCCCGGATTAGGAACAAGTTCCCAAACATCGTTTCGCTCGAATTGATTTAACTCTTCTTGCATGGCAAGAATCCATTGATCATCTTCTAGTGCTTGAGATACCTTGGATGGTTCTATTTGTGAAACAAAAGCCATGTGTAAGCAAGCATCTTTGAGATTTAATCTTGTTGAAACTCCTTGACTAATATCACCAATAACTTTGTCAATAGGATGATCTCTATGAGTTCTCCATTCTTTTGGTAGATCATTGGTGTTTGATTCTTGTTGTACACTTTCTTGTTGAACACTTTCTTGTTGTACTTCCGGTACCTTCACAATTATATCATTTGAAAGTTCTTCCGGTGCCTTCACAATTGTATCATTTGAAAGTTCTTCCGGGGGTAAATCTAAAGGATCATCATCATCACAAACAACTATTTCCTCTTTGGAAGTGTTAGTCTCATCAAAAGATACATGCATAGATTCTTCAATAGTTAAAGTTCTTTTATTATAAATTCTATATGCTTTACTAGAAAGAGAATAACCAAGAAATATACCTTCGTCGGATTTCTCATCAAACTTACCAAGATTGTCTTTGTCATTGTTTAGAACAAAGCACTTGCATCCAAAAATGTGAAAGTGAGCAATATTTGGCTTTCTTCCTTTGAAGAGTTCATATGGAGTCTTTTTTAAGATAGGTCTAATGATTACTCGATTTCCAACATAACATGCGGTACTAACCGCATCCGCCCAAAAATATTTAGGAAGATTTGCATCACTAAGCATTGTTCTTGCAAGTTCCACTAGAAACCTATTTTTCCTTTCGACTACTCCATTTTGTTGTGGAGTTCTTGGTGCTGAAAAATTATGAGAGATACCATGTTCTTCACAAAATTCTTCAAATGATGCATTTTGAAACTCTCCACCATGATCACTTCTTATGGATACAATCTTTAATGATTTTTCATTTTGGATTTGTTTTGCATACTTCTTAAAGGCTCTAAAAGCATCACTTTTCTGCACAAGAAACAAAGTCCAAGAATATCTAGAATAATCATCAACAATGACTAAAGCGTATACATTACCTCCGAAGCTTCTTGTCCTTGATGGACCAAATAGATCCATATGCAACAATTGAAGTGGTCTTGTTGTAGTCACCACATTCTTTGGTTTAAAAGATGATTTGGTTTGCTTTCCCTTTTGACATGCATCACATAGTTTATCTTTGACAAACTTTATCTTAGGTAAGCCAATAACAAGATCATGTTTGGTTAACTTATTTAAATGATCCATATGAATATGGGCTGCTCTTTTATGCCATAACCATGATTCATTATTGTTTACCAAAAGACATTTTACTTTTCAAGATAAATCATTTAAAGAAATCATAAAAATGTTATTAATTCTTGTACCTTTGAGTTTTACCTCATTGGTGACTTCATCGATGATCAAACATTCTTCCTTAGTGAATTTGATCTTGAAGCCTTTGTCACAAAGTTGGCTAATGCTTAGAAGATTATGCTTTAATCCTTCAACATAAAGAACATCTTCAATGGATGTGAAAGGTGGTGCACCAACTTTGCCTTTGCCAAGAATTCTTCCCTTATTGTTGTCTCCATAAGTGACAAAACCCTTGGCCTTTAACCTTAGATCTGAAAATTGGTTTAAGTCACCCGTCATATGCTTTGAACAACCACTATCTAGATACCATAGGTTTGAAGTGGTCTTCAAGCAAACCTGCAAAACAAATTAAGTTTTGTTAGGTACCCAAATGGCTTTGGGTCCATCATAGTTAGTTCCTTTCTTTACCCATACATAATGTCCACTAGGAACACTAAAGTTCCTTACATAACAAGCATTGGGTGTGTGACCAATAATACCACAATAAAAACAGGTAGGTTCAAAGTTACTTCTATATCTAGGAGGATAAGATTTCTTCTTAATAAAGTTCTTCCTTTTAGGATAATGTTGCATTACTTTAGGCTTGATCACTTTCTCTTGAATTGGTTGGTTACTAGCTTTGACAAATATAGTCTTGTTGGATGTTGGTTTATCAAACTTAGAGAAACCAAGTCCGCTCTTATCATTGGAGTATCTTTGTGTGCTAAGAACATTTTCCAATCCAATTTGCCCTTTTTCATATCTTTCTAAAACACGTTTTAATTGGACAATTTGGAAGGAAAGTGATTCACAATTCTTGCATGCAACATTATCTTCTTGAACACTAATCATTTTTTCTTTGTCATTTTTATGTTCTTCTTCAATTATCTTAACCTTCTCTTCTAAAGATGATATTATCTTCTTTTGAGATGAGATAGTTTTATAGAGAATTTTACACTCATTTAATAATTCATTTATTGCACCTTGTGCACCATTATTAAAAAGAGAATCATCGTAACTAACCTCGCCTTCTTCATCATCGGAGTGGTGTGATGCCATCAATGCTAGATTTGCACTTTCGTCACTATCGGAGTCCGATGAAGAACTTACTTCATTATCTTCCCATGCTATGTAGGCCCTTTTCTTTTTGAATTCCTTCATGCCTTTGAATCCATTCTTCTTAGAAAGTTTTGGACATTCCGGCTTTATGTGTCCTTGTTTCCCACATTCATAGCATGTTACTTCTTGTGATGAAGTGGATGCTTCTTTATCCTTATGCTTTGAGAATTTCTTCCTTTTGACAAAGTTAGCATTATCAATATTATTTTTATTACCAAAAAATTTGCCTAACCTTTTCACAAGAAGCATGAAGTTTTCATCTTCATCTGATGTATCTTTCATTTTGCTTTCCTTTGAATCTACCTTTAATGCAATGCCTTTGGATTTCTTCTCTAAGTTTTCATGCTTTTCTAATCTTCCAAGTTCCGTCTCATATTCTTGAAGTTTACCGAACAATGTTGCGGAAGTCATTCTAGATAGATTCTTTTTCTCGGATATCGCTGTTACTTTCGGTTGCCATTCTCTAGTTAAGGATCTGAGCACTTTAAGATTAAGTTCTTCGGTAGTAAGAGTCTTACCAAGTGCCTTCAAGTGATTTGTCAAATGTACGAATCGTTTTTGCAAATCGAGAATAGTTTCTCCGGGCTTCATTCTAAACAGTTCGTACTCTTGGCTTAAAGTATTCAACCTTGATCTTTTAACTTCAGCGGTACCTTCATGAGTTTCTACAAGAGTATCCCAAATTTCCTTTGATGTTGTACATGTTGATATTCGGAAGAATTCATCCATACTAAGAGCACCATGAAGAAGACTAATCGCCTTTTTGTCAGCAAGAACCCTTTTTCTATCATTATCATCCCATGACGCTTTAGGTTTCTCCGATCCAACACCATTAACGACCGTTGTAGGAACATGAGGACCTTGTAGGACAGCCTCCCAAACTTCTTCTCCTTGTGCTTCTAGATGAGCCTTCATTTGGATTTTCCAAAAGTCAAAATATTCACCACAAAACAATGGAGGCTTGTTGTTAGAACCACCATCTTTGAAAACCGGTCTTTGATTTGCGGAAGCCATTCTGGATCTTTAGGAACAAGTTACCTATAACTTGCTCTGATGCCAAATGTAAGTAAATATGTGCGCCTAAGAGGGGGGGTGAATTAGGTGATGGTAGATTTTTGTTCTTTTATTCTTTTATGATCTTGTTGAGTGTGTTGAAAGCAATAAAAGCAGAAAGTAAATGAACACACGATGTATACTGGTTCCCCTCACAGATCGAGAGTACTCCAGTCCCCTTGCCAACAAGCAAGAGATTTTACTATAATGTTATGACTCTTACAAGACTCTTCCTAGTCCTTCTAAAGAGACAACCACCAAGAACACCCTTCTTGGATTTCAATAAGTCCTTAAGAGAACACCCTCCCTAAGGATACCTCTTGTTTCCAAAACTATGGACAACAAGGTTACAACCTTACAATCTTATATCCACACTTGGAACAATAAGATGTAATCAATACAAACATAAAGAATTACAAGTGATTGAATATATTTGGTAATAAGTAAAGTTTTCTCACAATAGGTTATTATGTACTCAATGGAAATGATGAAGAAAATTTTCTAAGTATATGAAAGTGTATGCTGAAAATTTTCTTTAAAGAAGTTTGAACACAATGGAAATTTGAGAGCAAGAGCACAACAAAATGATTATGAAAATTGATAGTATGTGTGTATTTTCAAAAGGAATAAAGAAGCCTTTATATATGATTAAAAACCCTTTCAAAAGGCTGCAAATGCATTTTCAAAAAGGTGCAAACTCATGGCCAAAAAGAACTTTCGTATGGCTGAAGAAATAATGAAAAGATGTGATGCTTCAGCAGTAATCGGTTACCAGAAGTAGGGTAACCGGTTACCCAATTGCAACGTTCATATTTTTCAAATTTTTAACAGGGTAACCGATTACTGAAACCAGGGTAATCGATTACCCATACAAAAACCAGAGAGAGATCTTTTGAAAAACTCAGTAACCGGTTACCAAAGCTTCAGTAACCGATTACTTCAACTACAAAACCAAAAAACACTTTTTGAAAAAAACTTTTTATGTTGAAATGAGTTTTACCAAAAGCCTTTTAAATGCAATGCATGTTATGTGTGATATTTCCATTGATTACATAATTATATCTAAGTGAGTTTTTCTTTAACTTATTTACCTTACAATTGATCAAGATATATTGAAGATTAAACTTGTATATTGAGAGAATTCTTGATCCAAATCCTTTACCAAAAGCTATGGTGATGTTTTGTCTTCATCAAAAACCCTTGAAGAAGCTTGTCTTCACAAAGCATTCTGAAAAATACTTGCTGGATTTTCCTTCTCCGTCATCGGACGACCCCCATCACCAACGCCACTGGCTGTCTCCGGAACATATTCAAACTCACTCTCATCCTCCTCATTTTCAGAATCATTTACCGAATCCTCAAATGAAGAATCAATATCCTTTTTAAAAACCATGATGAGGTACTTTATTGTTCAGCACTTCCTCCCCGTCATAAGCATCTTCTATCAAACAATAATATGGAATATGACCTATTGTAAAACAATGAAAAATAATTGTCTTTCACACTACATTAAGCTATACTCATCAATGTACCTAATATCAATGTACCTAATATGTTGTAAACTATCTCTTCTCCCCCATTTGAAGAGGCTTAGGGCATAAAGCGTAAAGGTTGAGAAACAACCATAGGTCATCGTGTACTTAACATTCTTCTCACTCTTTTAGTATGTTTGAGGATCACTGTCGCCTAAAGACATTTTATTTTGGAGCCATCAAAGCATTTTTATAATCGATAATGCTAGATAAATCAACACGTTGTAGATTCTATTTTTTAATGCATGCTCATTTGTTAATATAATTTCGATATTAAAGTATGATTGTATATTTAATAGTTGCATTGAGCATGTCTTATATGATGAATTAATAATATAGTTTTTACAAATTGTATTAGAGTAAATCTTCATGATAAATTACTAATAAATTAAAGGTACAAGATTACACATAAACACCAAAGCAAATATAGTACCTTTTGTAACACCCTTCTAAACCCCGCAGCAATTTAAATAAATAATCAGAGTAAAAACATAAACACAAGGGTGCCACAATTATTTAAAATAATTAAACCAATCATGGTCAAAGTCATGCTTCATTAGGAAACGATTTAACAAAAACACAATTATGTTTATCACATCGGAATAAGAAACATCATCAACGTAATTGAATGGAAATATAATCCAACACCAAATAAAATAGAGAATTCTCATAAAACTCTATAACTATCGTCCCCCAGTGTTACAAGATCAGAGCATGACTGACACGACCCAACATAAACGGATAAACTCTATGAGTCATCCTCACCAAGCACTAATGCCGCAACTCCTCAATCTGAAAATGACAACATGTAAGGGTGAGTCTCATTCTCAATTAGTAAATATTATGCAATTCATAAGCACCAAGCATCATAATATACCGTTCACCCAATTATACACATTCAGATTCACATATATTATTCATCAAATCACACAATGATAGATTACGATACAAAACACAGAAATCCACACAATCATGCTATAACAAAATGCATATGACACAACTGACACTATGCATGTGGTACCAAAATTCGTGAATCACATTCACAGGACTTCTCTCCTCGATACTGCCCTTTAATCGCTCACACCCCACATGGGCACACGATTAACCTCATCGCTCACACCCCCATGGGCACACGATGACTTCTTACTAATCTCCGCACAATGGGAATTAGCCACCAACGATCCACTCATCAACGGGATCCATCATCAAATGCATATGAATGAATGAAACAGACATAACATACTTAAAACATCACCGAATCACGATGAACAACTCACCTCAACACCACATCACCGAATAAGTATGTACATGTTTTCAACATCATTCAAATAGCAATGCATTCATCACAATCACCATATTAATCACAACCAATTCATCATCACATCAAACACATTGTCACACCTATCTCATATGCACACAATGTTCAATTCTCATCAAGTAATTAAATCGAGTTTTAAAGAATTAAAGTCGGCCACCGCCCATATTCATCATTCATCATATAAAATATTTAATTACTTGCACAACGCCCAAAACGGCACTAAGAAATGATACACGGATCAAAAGATACGTTATTTTAAGTTTTAGAAAAATTCACACATAGCAAGGTTTGCTCAGCGAAGCAAGACAGAAGCGAATCCTTCAGACTTCCTCTCAGCGGACCTCTAGCGACGTCCAACAGAAGCAACCTACGTTGGGACCTCCGCTCAGCGGACCCCCCTCTGCTCAGTGGACCTGCGATTTCAGCAAACCCCAAGTCTGCGACAGACCCTGCGATTTCACACCCTTTTCACCCAAAAACGATTCCAGACATCACATACAGGCATACAATCATCATATATTCAATTATACACCACAAAACATCATTTAAACGCATTATTAACTAAATAGTTCACACAATTATCATCAATTCAATCCAATTATAACAACCTAACCTAACAACCCCAATGTCTAATTGAATCAAACCATACATCAATCTACCTATTACTTAAGATCACAAAAGAGATACTAAAAGGAAGAGTCCCCCCTTACCTCGATGAATCTCTTGAATGCTCTCCTTCCGGTTCCACGTTCTTGCCTCTTTCTCTTCTCTTGCGCTTTTCACGTGTTCTTCCTTTTTCCCCAAATGATTCTTTTTTCTTATTTTATGAAAAATAAAATAAAATAAATTAACCACAACTTAGTAAAAAGGCCTAACCAATTAGCACCCCTCTTTTACTAACATCACACCATAAGCCTAATAGCTATTACTCCATCATTTTACAATTAAATCCAATTAAAATACTAAAATTCCAATTATTCAATTTAAATCTAAATTAAATTAATAAACAGAAATTATGGGATGTTACAACTTTTCTTTTATTGATAATTCCAATTGAAGCTAAGTGTTTACCAAAAACAACATCAATTTGAAATGGAATATAACAAATATCACTGCAACAAAAAAAGCATGTTGCAACAATTTTTTCAGTTCAAACCGCCACAATAGTTAGGTCACGGTGGTTTGGATTTAGCCACAAAAGCGTCTGTTGCCAGCATGATTTGCGAAGGTTTGAAAAACTGCCACTCCAACAGTCATTACTATTTTAAATTGTTGTGAATATTTTTGTGTTTCATTTTTAATGTTAATTGCAACGGTTTCAAACTATCGTGAGTGTGAAACATTATAGAATGAAAGAAAAAAACACTTAATATACAGTCATAATATTACTTGTGATTCTAAATGCCTCTGAGCGGATAGAGTTACTAATTAGTGTACTTTACATATATAAAGTTTAATAAAAATCTCAAATATTGTAGTATTATGATATCATTATTTTTAACTATTTTTTTTAAAGTAAATTAAAACTATTTTCAATTTTACTAAGGACGCTCCAAGAGACCATAGGATTTGAAGAATATGTCTGAATTGATGGTCACAATATCTCTTAACTGTAATAACTAACCACCTATAATTCAGTTAGGCAGTTATTATAGTTACTATATGATACAGCTTGTGTACAATAGCTTAGGGTAGAATGCTCTAACTATTGTATATATACTCCATCATAGCCATGTTTAATGCATGAGGAATTATACCATTCTCATCTCTTTATGCTTTGTTCTCCGTTCATAATATGGTATCACAGCAATACATATAACTTTTCCTCTTCTTGTTCTCCTTCTCCTCCATTTTTTTCTGCAAATCTTCATCTTCTTCCTCCTATTCGATCCAGTCTCATCATCTCTCTCATGGCTCCACGCAATTCCCCCTCTTTCTCCAATAATGATGTTGATTCTGTGTATTACATACACCCTAGTGAGGGTCCAAATTCTGTCAAGATCAATCCAGTTCTCACTGGCCCTAACTACCTCTCTTGGTCACGATCAATTCAATGTGCACTCGGAGCTAAGAACAAATTAGCTTTCATTGATGGTTCGATTGAAGCTCCTTCATTCACTGATCTCAATTACGCTGCTTGTCAACGATGCAACTATCTTGTTCATTCTTGGCTTCTTAATTCGGTTTCTGAACCTATTGCAAAGACCATCGTTTTCTTGGAAAAATCTCTTGATGTTTGGCTTGATCTAAAGGAGAGATTTGCCAAAGCTGATCGCATCCGTGTTGCTGCTCTTCGCACTGAACTGAACACCATGAAACAAGGTGAAAGATTCGTTCTTGACTATTATACTTCTATGTGAGGTCTATGGGAAGAATTGAACTCCCATCGCCCTCTCCTTGCATGCACATGCCCGCAACAGTGTAGATGTGAAGCAATGCGTTCTGCCAGATTGTTTCGTGTAGAAGATCAAATCATTCAATTCCTTACAGCTTTGAATGATCGTTTCTCTGTTATCAAATCCCAGGTTTTGCTCATGGAACCTTTACCTTCCATCAATCGCATCTATTCAATGGTAGTTCAAGAAGAGAGCAACCATATAGCTTTACTTCCTAAACCTGATGCTGCAATTTCGCTTGATGAATCTGACACGCTTGTCAATGCATATGATTCAAAGAAAGCTCCTGATCGTTACAAATCTAATTCTGGTTTCAAGAAAGAGACTCGTGTGTGTACTCATTGCAACCGAACTGGTCACACTGTGGATGTATGTTATAGGAAGCATGGCTTTCCACCACATTTTGGTAAGAAGAATGTGTCCACCAATGCTGTTAATTCTTCGGGTACAGAAGATGGTGCACAAACGAATACTGAATGTGGAAGTTCCTCGACTGTTCAAGCCAGTTTTACTCAAGACCAGCTTACTCAGTTAATTAGCTTGCTTCAAAACTCTAATTTGATGCCTCATACTACACCTTCTAGCCAAACCTCTAACCATGTTCCTAGTTCCAATCAAATTTTCAGTAATCATGATTCAAAGTCAGGTATTCGTTTGATTTCCAACTTAATTTGCTCTAGCCATGCATACTCAAATTTTTGGCTGTTAGATTCAGGTGCAAATGACCATGTATGCTCTTCTATTAGATTTTTTCAAACTTACTCTCCTATATCACCTGTCAATGTAAGTCTCCCAAATGGCAATTCAGTCATAGCTAGATATGCTGGCACTGTAGTTTTTCCTCCTCAGCTCTATCTCACTAATGTGTTGTACATTCCTAAATTTTCTCTTAACCTTATCTCTGTCTCTAAAATGTGTAAAACTTTACAATGCTCACTACAATTCTTTGATCACAAATGCATTGTGCAGGACTTGAAATCACAGAAGATGATTGGTTCGATCGGCTAGTGAAATTGATGGTTTATACAAACTCTTGCATGATGGTCACTCAAACACCACACCTTCTGCAGCTTCTCATGTTATCATTAACCAAGTCACTACAATTCCTTTCCAAGCCTTGTGGCACTTTAGACTAGGACATTTATCTAATAATAGATTGTGTAAAATGTCTCAATTGTATTCCAATATTACACATGACAATAAAGAAGTCTGTGACATTTGTCATTTTGCTAGACATAGGAGTGTGTGAAATATCTTTAAAATTAAAAGAAAATAATACAATGCAAAAATTATTATACGCTGCCATATTTCATTTAATGAGAATTATATTAAAGTACCGAACCAAAACAACAAAGTTCTTGAAATTAAAAAAGAAATCATACTATTGAATATGCAAACATGATAACTAAATGAAAGCTCATTAAATATTTTAGAAAGTGTTGGTATATCCCTATTAGGCCTTCCAAAAATACATAATCATGGGAAATTTATTTTTGCACATTTACATATGGAGAACAAACACTTTGATATCATAGGAGAGGGACAGATTTTGTGTTTACAATCTTGGTCTTTAAAACATTTAAGCAACGCTGCAATAATGTAAAAAGAGAACAAAATAATATCATCAAAATGAAATAAAATATTGTTTACTAAGAAAAGAAGAAAATATAAATGGTTTACCTTCAACATTTGTTGTAACAATATGTAGAGCAACAAAGATAATCATTACATAATAAAACTTGATCATATCATTCATATTTTCCTCTTTTACATCTAACAAATAATTTTATAACTTTTTAGTTTATAAATCTCATCTTCAACTTATATTAATTAAATAGATTTTACCATTTATGAAATTGGAAAAGATATTCTTATATTAAGTTAGTATTAAACATCTGTTAAACGCATCGATATGTTTTCTTTGTCCCTTTAAAACAGTTAATAATTTTACTTAAAAATTTATTAGTCATAAGAATTTTTGTTTACCGAAATTCCATTTTATTATATCCTTTAGAGTGTAGGAAAAGATTTTAAGGGAAAAGTAGTTTTTTTTAAGTGAATTAAAGTTATTTAATTAAAATTTATTGTTTGGATAAAAAATAAATGAATGTAAAAATAATAAAAATTTATGAAGTAAATTTTCTACGTTAAATTTCAATTTAATCTATAATTAATTTTAAATTATACTAATAGGTTTTTTTAAATTTTTAAATTTTGAAAATTGATCCTTTTCTCAAATTTTAAATTTTACATTAAATTTCTAAAATTTATAAGATAGTAGTTTTAATTCTCTATTCAAATAATAATAAATTTTAAAAAAAAGAATTTGAATTGAATCATTTCAACGGTTGAAAAATTTAAGTTATTTAAGAAAGTTTAAATTACCTCATTTTAATGATGAAAGGGGAAAGAAATATTTTTAGTGCATGAATTAGTGAACTTGAGATCAAACAACCCAATTAAATTAAAAGTGGTGCATTAGTTGAGGATTGAGACTCTGAGTGTATTCTTGGATCAAATTAACAATCAAATTTGGTATGGCGTGGCAACATGTCCGCAATAAGTCGTTTAGGAATTTCTCTGAAAAATGGGACGTTTTTCCGATTGGTGGGATGCAAGGGTGCTCTAGGGAGGAAATTTCTTCGTTCTACTTTTCTCAGTTCCCTGATAGGATTAGGGCAATAGACATCTTCAAGTAGTTTGGCTGCATTGGCAATGTTGTAGAAGTTATCATCTCTCCCCAGAGGAATAAATGGTGGAGGCGGTTCGGTTTCGCGAGATTCAAATAGGTGGTTGACTTTAGAATGCTTGGCGTTAAACTTGATAATATCTCTATTGATGGCAAGAAGATACATGCCAATCAACCGAGGTTCAACAGAAGGGAGACACGCGGTGAGGGTGGGGAATGCTTTTCTGTGAATACTGTGTGGAAGGATGCTAGCGTGAAAGACCAGAAGGGCAACATGAAAGGTATTTTCAGCAGTGGTTTGGTTGGATCAAAATCTTTTGCAACAGTGGTGGCTGAAGGCAAAGAGGACCGTGCTCAGAAGGCTCTTGACAACCTGATTTATAACTCTGCCTCTGATGGGTTAGATAGATGGAGTAAGGCTTTTGTAGGAGAGGTGGTGCATCCAGGAGAGTCATATAACATTCAAAACCATTTCAAGATGGAAGGTAGTTTTTCTCTCAAGATTACTCCTTTGGGGGCTAATCTTTGTCTAGTGGAGGAGGTAGAGGAAGGTTTCATTCACAAAATGCTCAGCGACGGGTGCTCATGATGGAAACGGTGGTTCAAGTCCCTAAGACCTTGGAAGAAATGAGATGTTGATAAGGAGAGAGTGATGTGGGTGAGGATCCATGGAGTCCTCTGCAATATTTGGAGTGTGGATTTTTTCGCTTACATTGCAAACTCGCTTGGTTCGTACATCTGCGTGGATGATAACACCTCTGCTGGGAGTAACATGGACATTGCTAGGGTTCTTATCAGAGTTCCTATGGATTTCTGTCTTAAAGATCATATTAACATTCTTATTGATGATGAAGCCACTGTTTTATCGCTTAGGGAGGATTCTTTTGGTCCGATCTGTGTGGTGTACAAGCAAGTCAATCTGTCATACCCCAAAATTTGCCCATACTATTTCTCTTGTTCAAAATCAAGTCAAGGCACAATGCTCAAAGACACCTCCTCCTAAGCAGAGGCTCAAAGAACTAGGGTTTTTGTTGTTTTGAAGAAAATCAATGGATCAAAAGCTCCAAGGCATCTCATATGGTTTATGATATTCCAAACTACCTCCATGACAAAATTCAGGTCTCAAGTCAAGGAGTTGATCACTCAATTGCTCAGAAAGTCAACAGTCGACTGATTTGACCTAAAAGTCAACTGTGGTCAAAGTACAGTCAAAACTCCTGATTTTTTGTCAACATCATTATATTGAAGTATCATTCACCATTTTATCAAGAATTGATCATGGTTCATCAAGAAAATATCAGAAATCAACAATTCCAAAAGTTTCTAAATTAGGGTTTTCATAGGAGAAAGTTAACTGAACTTTGACCAGTCATAACTCCCACATGGAACATCAGAAATTTCCCATCCAAAGCTCATTTTGAAGGAAATTGAATTCTCTACAACTTTTTCTCTCACATGCCAAGTCTAAAAATGCTTCATTTGAGAGATATGGACCAAGACATTATAGGTCCTTCTAAAAGTCAACAAAAACACCTTTTGAGTCAAAGCTCATAACTTGAACATGGTAAGCTCAATTGAGATGAAACCAAAAGGAGGTTTTAGAGGACATCTTGAGCTTTCCAAAAAGTCATGGAACACCTTCATACGATCAAAATCGAGAGAGTTATGCAATGATGAAGTTGGACAATTTTGAAAAAATATACAAAAGTCAACTTGAACAAAATTGCTTACTTTGACTTATGGGCCTAACATTTGGTTTTGAAACATGACCTCTAAGCCCAATCACATGCTCTCCTTTTATTTATTTTATTTATTGTTGGATTTAAGTAATTTAAATTCAATTTTAATTGAAATAAATGTTAAAAATCAATAATTTTGTGCTAAACTTATTTTGTGATCAAATATTAAGAATATATTTAGGATATTTGATTAAATATCCGTGGCTAAAGGATTGGAGAGAATTTTGGGCAAGATATTCTTCAAAATTAGTAACTTTCAATCAAGCTCCAAATCAAAGATTTGATGGGCAAATCAAAGATATTTGAATGATTTCTCTTGCCCTAAATTGTTTCATTATAAAACCACAACAAAAACCTGATCAGAGGGGAGAAAAAAATTCTGGCCGAAGAACCCTATTCGTGAGCAAAAAAACCGTGGAACAAGAGAAGGTAGAGGCCAAGTGTGGAGTTCGATTCAGGCCATTATAAGGGTTCAGGAAGCTTCTTCGGCCATCTCTGAAGAGGATTACATCGGCAACAACGTCCAAAGTATTCAATTTCGTTTCCTCACGTTCAAGGTTGGTCAAATACTTTTTTGTTCGATTATGCTAAACCATGTATCATGACTACTTTTCGATTGCATATTTGAGTTTGTATGATTGTTTAGAATATTTCTGGATTGGTATTGTTGAGATTAGACGCAGGTTTATGGAGAAGCCGTGGTTAGGGTTTCGAAGCTCCAAATTGGGGAACCCTAACTAGAGGCGAAATTAAACCAAATTGATGGCGCTATTACGTTCAGAAGAGGATTTCCCATCAGATTGCGTCTTTGTCTGGAATTTATGTGTTGTATTTCGATGAAGTTGATACTTGTAGGTGTATGGCTACAAAAAATCCGTAGCAAGAAGCTTTAGCAACAGACGTGTTCTGTAGGTAAAACCCCTTTAGTGAAAATTTAAAAAAAAAACGAAGGAGATGAAGATACGCGCGTGCTACGTTTTGAAGTTTTAAGTTAATAAATTTTATTTTATATTAAATCCATGTTGAACCACTAACAGCGTGTGAATATTGTCCCAGCGGAGAAAGCGTCTCCATATCTTTCCCATGTGCAAGGACATGAGTTCGACTCCTGTCTTGCATACAATTTTTGTTAATTTTTCAGGATTTCACCTCCTATGATCCAGCGCAGCTAGCCTCTTCGCGTGTACCATGCACCTTCATCACACCAGCCTTCAGATCCTTTCAAACTCAGATCAAACGCTTCTGGTAGCAAGGTCCACCATGATCCCTCACCAGCACACCACACCAGATTACAAGCTGAGATTTCTAATTTCTTTTATCATTATTTTATTTTTCTTTTTTTAAATGACCCTTTTTTTTTCATATATATTTTGTATAAATGTCTTATATATCTATAAATCTCTAAAAACTCTTCAAAAAACAATTTTTTTTCTTTAAACTTTTTTTGTTATTTAAAAAACATAATTAATTATTAGTAATAATTTGTTTCTTTGTTTTGTTTAAATTAATTTAATTTGCCTAAATTAGTTGTTTAATTTAATTAATTCTTATTAATTGATAAAAAATATATATTAGGGTTAGATATTTAATCGAAACCTTATATTCACCGATTTAATTAATTAGGTTGGAAAACCAATAATTAATTAATTTGATTTTATTTATTCTATTAACTAGGGTTAACTTGTGCCTTAATCAGGGTTTGCGAAGATCATGCCTACACTAAAAATGTTTTTCTTGTGTAGTTTTTCCAGGGTTAGCACCAGGGTTTCCTCCGACTGCGAGCCATATCAGATCAAAAGCTAAGTCCTGATCCTATATTTATTTAAATATTTGTTATTTTTTTGCTTTCTAAATTAAAATTAGGGTTTATCTTTAAATAATAATGAACTCCGCCTACACTCACCCTTTGCTTTTTATTTTTCCTTTTCCAATTTTCAGGGTTAGCCAGCCGGTCAAAGCTCGATTAGTCGGTAGCCCTAAAACCTAACTTATTTTAATTTCTTTCTCTTAAATTATTATTTGTGTCAGACCTACTGCTCTATTGAAGTTTTTTTATTGCCCTGTTTCCCCATCCCCATGGTTGATTATGTAACAGTTCCCTGGTTGTATTGTGTGGCCTTGAAGGCACTTAAAACTGTTATATTATATTAACTGTGTGGTTAGTAATCCTAGGGAGTGATAACCTCGAATCGAATTAGAATCACTTAATTACAAGATAATTTATTCTGAATCTGATCACGTGATTGTTGCACCCACGCACCTTTTATGGTACCCCTCTTGTTGCCTGTTGCCTGTTGCCTTGTTGCCTTGTGTTTTTCAGTGCAGAATAGCCAAGTCCCTTGAATACGAGGATACCTCAGCAATGTTGCCCTCGGTTCATTCTTAAGATCGTAGGTCCCAATGATGCTGCCTTCGATTCGCTAATATGATCTTGTCCCTCGAAGTCGCCTACGAAGTGCTGAGGTATCCTCCGGTTGCCTAAAAGTAAATGGCTATTCTGATCCTTCCCTTAGACTACCTGCCCTCTCTATGGCTAGGGACAGTCTTGTGGCGAACGATAATTCGACGACCCTTCAACCTCCAAATAAAAGGACTTCCCTACCCTCCTATGGTATGGATAGCCCTGAAAGGCTAAAAGAACATTTTTCATCTAACCAGGTAATTTTCCCCTAATTGCTTTGCTCTGGTTTACAAATCTTTTTATTACACTTCTTCTTAAAAAACTTCAATAAGGCTACGCTTATTTACGAGCTAAAGTCCTTGTTTCTTCTTCTTCTACATTTCTAAACTTTTGGTTTCTGAAAGAGCAAAGCAATTAAGAGCCCATGGAAAACCATGGATGCAAAGGGTGCCTTACACATTCCCTTTGTATAAATTACCCCCCGAACTCAAAATTTCTTTTAAAGTTCTTCGTAAAAAACTTCAATAAGGCTACGCTAATTTACGAGCTAAAGTCCTTGTTTCTTCTTCTTCTACATTTCTAAACTTTTGGTTTCTGAAAGAGCAAAGCAATTAAGAGCCCATGGAAAACCATGGATGCAAAGGGTGCCTTACACATTCCCTTTGTATAAATTACCCCCCGAACTCAAAATTTCTTTTAAAGGTTTTTTTCTGTTCTTTTAGCCTTTCTATAATTTGGATAAAATAAAAGTCGGTGGTGACTCTTGCTAACCGCGTGTTTACGGTGATTTCCGGTAAACAACCGCTAGTCTTCCAAACTATAATAAATATGATTTGGTTACTCGCAGGATCGACTAGATTGATCCTAGGACACATAGTCAAAAAGATTGTTATCAATGCTCATTCGAACCATATTCATGATTCGTCTTCTTCAATAAGCGTTGTTCGATTAAAGAACAAGTAATCTTGATAATCACTTTGTTATATGTAAGTATGATTTTAATGAAAAGATAAGTAACATAATATATGAAACTAAAAGGACTGTTAAACGTAAAGAATCTTAGAATGCAGAAACGTTAAAGACTTTGAAAATAAATGACATGAAAGTAATTCGAAAGTAAATGACATTAAAGTAAAGATACAGAAATGTAAATGGCAAGAAGTAAATGGAATGCACTAATTCTGAAAGATATTCGAAAACGAAAGATAATACACATGTATTAAAGTGGTGGTGTCATACGTACATTTTCTCAGCGAACTCTTTCTCTTAACGCTTGATACTTGAGTAAATATGTGAGTGATTTGTACAAAATGAACACACAGAATCCTAACATTAAGACTCCTATTTATACTAGTTTCGACCTTAACGGTCCTACACTAATCTGCTGCCACGTCTCTCATAAGAACTTCCAGCGACGCCATCTGTTACTTGGACAGTTACGAAAACCGTCTTCGAATTTCAAATCTTCCCGCCTGAGTCCGTCTTCGACGCGTGGCAGTGTATTAAAAACACTACGAAAACACGCTAAGTAGTAATACTTGAATATATTTTATAAATTTTGTCTAAGTCCCCGAAGACACATACTTTCGCTAGCTTTCAGTATTCATTATCTTCATAACGAACTTAGAAATCTTTATTCTCGAAGCATGGCCATCAGTAGCCATCTTTTATTTTTAAGGGATGGTCATCAGTAACCATCTTTCCTTCGATTTTCCACTTCTTCGAAGGACAAATATTACAAGACGAAATCTTCAGCTAACAAATTGCCCCCAATAAATGCCTGTTTCGAAAATCAACAGAAATAGGCGTTTCTTGTCATCATAAGATTTCGTTTCTTATTGATCTTTGAGAGTTCCAAGACTGCTGACTAACGTCATAATCATTGATGACCCTGTTCCCGAAACGTCTTGTCATTTTCAAAGATGTCTTCTCATAACTTACATTCCCACGTTTTTGACCTTACTTCTTGATCATTACTCCTACATACTAGGAGTGAAGCCAATTTATTCAACCACCGTCGGATTAAATCACTAGCCGCCACGTGTTCTTTGGGTTTTACCCAAAAGATTTAAAAAGGGTTTCCGTTAAACCTTTAAATACTTGGTCTTGCACTTCTATACAACCTTTCATTCCTATTTCTTCATCTTCTTCAACAGAAAAACCAACATCCTCAATCTTTTCAAAATCTTGCTTTCTTAATCAAAATCTTTCTATGGCTTCATCTTCAAATGTTCTTCAACCTGTTCTGAAGCTCCAATCGACAACACGGTCTGGGGAACAAGAGCACATTCCAAACCCTAACACCGAAGAAGTACGCGCTATTTATGCTTCCCAGGTAATCATTCCCTTTGAACTTTCTGGAAAATCTCTTGCTTTTATGGGTCCGTTACCAGGTGAAAATATTTCATCTCTGAATAGATTCTTCCCTGCTTATTACAAGACTAGACCATCAGTTAGCAAGACTAAGATAGATGAAGATGGCTGTTCTCCCTCAGGAAAATCTGCTAACATTGAAGAAACTTCAACAGTAACCCCTTTGGCTTTGATGAAAATTAGGTTAAACTATATGACCAACGTTGTAAAAGTGTTTAGGTCAATTCCCTTAGCCAAAGATCCTGACTTGTACTATGCCTGGTTAGAAAAAGTAGAGAAACAGAAAGAATCCTTCTGGAAATCGTTAGGAATATATGATTTGATTCAACTGTCAAAAACAGGCTTAGAATATAACCAACCCATGCTAGTAGCAGCGGTTCACTTTTGGGATGCTTCTCACAACACTTTCCATCTCCCATGTGGAATGGTTACCCCCACTCTTTTCGATGTGGCTGCGATTACAGGACTTTGACCAACTGGCGAAACCTTCGATCCCAATGAGATGGATACTGATACTATTGGTTTTAATGACTCGATAGTCACTTATACTGCATTCATCCAGAAGCACCATATCACCACCGAAACGGCAGTATCCGATGAAGAGCATATTTCTTTCTTAGCGCTATGGCTCTCACGATGTGCCTTCTGCTCAAGATCCATACAAGTTGCAAAGAGATACCTTTGCATGGCTAATCAGTTGCATGCTGGAAAAAAGCTCAACCTCAGCCAACTGCTTCTAGGGTTTCTTTATGAAAACCTCAGCGAAGCTGCAAACCTTACCAAGAATTACAAATCCGGTACTTTGCTATATGCTGGTCCTTTCTGGCTATTGCAACTGTGGCTTAACGCTACATTCGAAACTCATCTTCCCTTTCGAGGAAACGTCAATGAGGAAGATAGCAAAATCAAGAATCGAACTATAGAAGGGACCAGGTTGGCTTACCTGACTCCGAAAGAAGAAACTGGGAAGCTTCGTGAACACTTTCTGGCGTATTCAATGATGTTTGCCCAGCGTAATCAGTTCGATCCTTCTATGGCCCCGTTTGTACACAGAACAATAGGTCCCGAATGGTTTACTCGAAAATTCCCATCAACATCTCAGGATCAACAAACTGAGTCTATGGAAATTTGGAAAGCCTTTCTGACTCCAAGGTTATTTTCTCATCGTCTTCGACCATCAAAAGGTCAATGTATTCTCGTGTGCTATCAACCAAATTTGGTCTCGAGACAGTTTGGGTTGGTTCAAATAAAACCCAAGTGCTTATATGAGAAAAGGAGCCATATGTGTTTCCATACCTTGTACTTGACTGAAGGAGAATGTGAAACAAAAATCAACAAATACGTTGGCACCACCGATTTTTCTCCTGTTCCTTTCGAACCTGCTTTTTACTCTACACCAGATTTTCACCAATGGTGGACGGATTATTATAGCTCCCAAATCTTTGATGCCGATAGTCTTGCTCAAGAACTAACTGCAGCTTTTGCTGATGTGCAGGAGAATTTTCACAAAGGTACTTCAACTCATATTAAAGAAATCCAAGCTTTTCAAAAATTCTTTGAAACTATCTACAGGCCTGATGATCTTAGTCGGACCGTTCGTGAGGCTGCAGTCATTTTGCGCGAAAAGTTTTCCGCCAAACTGGATAAGTTGAAATTGCCCTCGTATGTTCGACCAGAACTACGTTATGAAGTGGCTTTCAAACTTAATCCTCCAAAACTCCCTCCACTGCCAAGTGCGGATTTTGGTGTGGCTTTGAGCCCTCCTTTTCCAAATTGGTTTGTGTGTGGCAACGTTTTAAAAGATCTTCAAAACAGTACTAAAAAATGCGCCGAACGAGTGGTTCCGACTAAGCATACCTTGGATACTTTCAAAGGACATCTACATATAGACCTTGAACATGTTCGTGTCTTGACTCCAATACCTGAAGGTTTGGATTCAGACAATCTTTTCGACTGACTTTTCTTTTCTTTGCTAATATACTGATTTCAGTTTCAACTACAGCTGTTGCACGAAGGAGGAAGATTAAGGAAGCTCCTGCCCAAAAGGATTCTGGGACATCTAAAAGCAACAAACCAAGTGAGAGTGACTCCATCGTCACTGACAAGAAGCCCACGGTACATACCCATCTCATATTCTTAATCTTGTACAATCTGTGAGTAGTACTCATCTTACTTATCATCTATTTTCCAGAGCTCGAAACCCCCAACAGGTTCGAAGCGAAAAGTTTCTTCGACAGCTGCCTCAGATGGCGAAGATAAATCCCCTCCTCGTACTAGACAAGGGCACAGGAAGAAACAAAAAGCTGTTACCCCTTCAAGAAAAGGGAAAGAGATAAGTCCCTCTAAAGCTGCTTCTCCTGGCGATAAGGCATCCTCTGAAGAATCTCCTTTAAAAGTTGCCAGCAATGCTTTCGTTGTTTAAAGTCATCATTCAAGTCCAGATAATATCCCAACCAAGGTATTTGGGTTTCACCCCACATATTATCCTGTAATTTTAACTAAATGATTGAACTGACATTTTACCTTGTTATTGCAGGATGATGCTGGCACTGCCACTTCAGGTTTTAAGGATCATGGCCTTACCATTAATGTTGACAAACTTTACGGTAATCGCCAATCTTTAACTTTCGTCAATAAACCCCTCGAAGGCTTATCTTTATGACTAACTCTGCTCCGTTTTAATACAGATACCTCTCAAAACAAAACTCATGTTCTTTCCCCAGTCTTCGAAGATGCTAGGCCAATCGCCACCATATTGCCTAATGAACCAATCGAAGAAAGCCAATCCACTGACGAATCCCCACCTACTCACCAAGACAAAAATTTGGAAGAAGATCAACCATTCTCAGGCAGCGACAATGTGAACCTACAACCACATGACAGCAAAGATACTGCATCGGAGCAAGATGCTATGGAGGAGACTTCTAAACCAGAAAAATAAGATCCTCAAGGAACTTCGACTCTTGATACAGAAGCCATTCCTGGGACAACTTCGACGCTTGCCCCTGTGAAGCCTACTCCTTCGGAGCTGGAACAACTTAAGCAAACTGATCCTCTTAGTTTCCTAAAGGCTATCATGAATGTGAATACTTCTTCGCCTTCGGAACTTGATGTCTCTCCAGCTGTGACTGTAGAATCTAGTGACAAGGAAGATATTCCTAGCCTCCTTCGACAAATAAAAGAGAGATTCTTTGGGGTCAATCTTGTGGATGTTCTCAGCCGGGAACCTATTAAGAGTCACAACTTAAATCAACTTTTAAAGAAAGTAGATTTGCTTCAAGTCTCCACAGAAGTTTCAGAGGTAATTGTTCTGCTAGGTTCTCTGATTGATCAACTCCAGGCCAACATTCTTTGAAAGCAAAATGTCGAAAAAGAGCTATCTGAGACAATGGCCTCTCATGACTCTTCATGGAACTCTGCTGTGGATGCAACAAAACAAGGTGAGGCCCTCAAGCTTAAGCATTCAGAAAATCAGAAGGCTTTTGATGATTATGAGAAGAACATCAACTCTTGGAAACAAGAGATAAAGGTACTTGAGGACAAGATAAAGGAAGCTGAACGTTGTCAGGCAGCCATACAAAAATCCAACCAACAGGATTTGCTCGAAGTGGTGCAGTCGGGGATTAAACATTTCGAGACTGCACAGAAATTAGTGCCAGAGATCGAAAGATTGAAGAAACAACGGGCACTAATTGAGCTTCGTATGTCTTCGTGGGAAACTCAATACTTGAAGATTAAAAACAATCTCCCTGAGGATTTTAACTAGCTGTCTCCAATCCTGTAACTTGTTGCATTTTCGTTTTGTAATCGAAGCTTTTGTAGAAACATCTATTTGTATGCTTGACTTCTATTTTCTTCGTTTATATCTACAATGTTCGCCAGCACTACTTTAGCGAATCTTTCAATTTCTGCCAAAATATATCTTTAGATTTTCTACAGTGCTTTTATTTAATGCAACGTATAGACCCTGAACATCCTTCGCAGCATCCTTTCCTCTAGACTTGACGTTTCCATTTCTCTAGCCATAATCATTATTGAACAGTGACGTCACTTTCTCTAAAACGTCAATTTAAGACGTGCGTGCATCAGTTTCATGATTACTTCTCAACTTCCAAGGGCGGGAAACGGCGGAAGCCATAACTTCTCTCTTTGGAAAACCAAACGCAGTCCAATCAATCATTAACAATTTAAAACCACCCTTCAGTATCCCCAGTCTATATAAAGGGTCTAACATTGCCTTCATTTCTTCATTCATGCGCTTTCTCTCCAAACTAAACACAGAAAAAGAAAACACACAACTTCTTTCTCAAAAACCTTTCTTTTCCTTGCAATGGCTGGACCTCTTTCCTTTAATAACATCAAAGCCCTTCTCAAGAACGAGTTCAGACTTTCTGAGGATGAACTTGTTCGTAACTTCATCAACATCGAAACTCTCTTTGTCAATCAAGAACTGGACTTCTATTTTGAAGAAATCTTGGAGGGTGCTATCTACCCCAACATGTTGGCAGAATTCTGGATGAATGCGTCCCTACGCATAGATCCTGAAGGTAGGACCACCATTGATTCTGCTATTCGACATGATCGTCTTAGCATCACTCCCACCACTATTGCCAACCTCATGAGATGCAATAACTCTGGGGAAACTTTTGATGACAACAGTTTCAGCATGACTACTCATCTCATGTTGAGAACTCTTATGGATAACGACCGCTTCAGTGCCAAAGTTATCAGGATTTGGCACCAGATGCTCGTGGGAAACTTTCAACCCCGGAGGATTGATGAAAACAACATCATGGTTGAAGACTTGGAGTTTATCCTCTGTGGTCTTCGAGGGAAAAAAAGTAACATTCCTTTGATGATCTTTAAAGGACTTGTTAAGGCTGTCTCTATTGGTGTCAACCGTCAAGGGAGTGTGACCTGTCTTCCATACGGGAGACTCCTCAGTTACATTTTCCTTAAGAAAGGTGTAGTGAGGAGGATGCGCAATTCTGGAACCATGGATATGTTCGAAGCTGAACCCTCGCCTGTGTTGTCCTTGGAAGGTTTAGACCAAAGGATTAACTAGCAAGTAGTTACCTTAGGTTTTTTATGATTTTTTTTTTTAATCTCAGATCCTGTTCTTTGGATCTTTTTTTTGTAATGCACGTACTCTATTATGAATGAAAAATATTTTGGTGTCTCTTTAGACTCTTTTCCTTCCATTTAACAATCTATTCTGATTGTAAAACCATTTTGATCAATGTGACATATATGTTTTGACACATGCCTGACCATTTTGGCTTTCGTAGTACCCTGAGTATCTACGTTTTTGCAATCTTTACTTCGTACATACTTGGTTTATATCTCTTCAAATATTTCCCATTTACTCTTAAGATCCTACGATCTTCTGCTAACTCTTCAATTTCGTAAGCATTGTTCGAAAATACTTTTAAGATTCGAAAGGGTCCTTCCCAATGTGGGGACCATTTACCAAGTGCCTGATTCTTTCGATCTATAGGTAAAATAACTTTCCAAACTAAGTCATTATTAACAAAAGTTTTACCTTTCACCTTTTTGTTGTATGCTCTGGACACTCTTTCCTTTTGCCTTTTTATCATTTCCAGTGCTCGAAGTCTGTCTTCGTCCAAATCTACTAACTCATTCATCATTAACTCCCAGTACACGTTGGGAGGAATGTCTGCTTGTCTTTGTATTCTTACCGACTGCAAATATATCTCAATTGGGAGTACTGCATCATGTCCAAATGTCAACTGGAAATGGGTTGTATTTGTAGCTTCTTTTGGAGATGTTCGACAAGCCCAGAGTGCTTGATCTAAAGTCTTATGCCAATTCTTGGGTTTCTTTCCCACATGTTTCTTAATAAGGCCAATTATTATTTTGTTTGCTGCTTCAACCTGTCCATTTGCTTGAGCGTAGTAAGGTGTAGAAGTAAATAACTTGAAACCTATTTCTCTGGCAAAGTCTTGCATTTTTCGTCCAGTAAAGACTGATCCCTGATCGGTTGTTATACTTTCTGGGATTCCAAACCTATATATAATATGTTTCTGAATGAACTCAATCACAACCTCTTGATCCACATTTGCCAGTGGTATTGCTTCGACCCATTTTGTGAAATAGTCTATTCCTACCAAAATGTACCTTTGACCTTTAGATGACTTGGGGTGAATTTCTCCAATCAAATCTAATGCCCATCCCCTAAAAGGCCACGGTTTTACTATCGTACTTAATTCATTTGCTGGAGCGTGTTGGATACCTGCATGTTCTTGGCACTCTTGGCACCCTTTCGCAAACTCTATGCAATCTTTCAACATCGAAGGCCAATACATCCCATAACGAAACAAGAGCCATTTCATTTTGTGCCCTGCTTGATGTGCACCACATGCCCCACTATGTACGTTCGACAGAGCCAAGTATGCTTCTGCTTCACCCAAGCATTTCAAAAATACCCCTTCAGGAGTTTTCTTGAACAATTCATTTCCCATCAGGAAATATGATAAGGCTCTATACTTGATTTTCCTGTCTGTATCCGTCGAAGGATTTTTTAGATAGTTAATAATTGGACTCCTCCAATCTGTGTCTGCCAACGAATCTATATTTAGTACTTCGAATTCTTCTTTGTTGGCATAACCCAATTGTGAGTTCTCTAGATCACTTGGAGAAAGTTTAGTAGACATTGCTCTTCCTCTTACTTCAATCAATTCCTTCAACTTTTCTTTTGATACTTTATATCCTGAAGCTAATTGTGCCAAGTCGTTTGCTTCCTGGTTATTCACCCTTGATACGTGTTTTAATTCCACATATTCGAATCTCTTGAGTAGCCTATTTGCAATGACAAAATACATGATCAAATTCTCTTTGATACACTTGTACTCCTTTGTCAATTATTTGATGACCAATTCGGAGTCTCCTTTAATTTCGACTCTGGTTGCCCCCAATTCTAACAAAGCCTCAAGTCCAGCAATTAATGCTTCGTATTCAGCTTCATTGTTGGAGCATAATGGACCTTCGATTTTATACTTGAGCTTTGTTGGAATTCCATCAGGAGAAATTATCAACATTCCAACTCCAGTACCCTCTCTATGTGTTGAACCATCGAAGTATAACTTCCAAGGTTTTAAGTCCACATAATGCTGATGATTCTCAACCACCGCCTGGTCGACAATGAAGTCTGACACAATTTGACCTTTCATTGCCTTGAGAGGCTGAAATATTAATGAATATTCAGTAAGGGCCAAAGCCCACTTGCCAATTCGACTATGTAGTATTGGCTTAGATAACATATGTTTAATAACATCACAATGAGATGAAACGTAAACATCAACTGGCTTTATATAATACTTAAGTTTGATACAGGAGAAATACAAGCAAAGGCATAGCTTTTCTATATCAGTATATCTAGTCTCTGCATCATTGAGTACTCTACTTAAGTAATAAATGGCTCTTTCGATGCCATTCTCATCTTCTTGTGCCAGCATGCTGCCTATTGTTTTATCTGACGCTGAAATGTATAGGCGCATGTGCTTCTTCCTATTTGGGGGAGACAGAATTGGTGGACAAGTCAAGTATTGCTTTATCTGATCGAAAGCTTCTTGATGTTCAGCACGCCATTCAAACTTCCCTTGCTTAAGCCGTAGTAGAGGTGAGAAAGCTTGCGTGCGTCCACTCAAGTTAGAGATAAATCTCCTTAAGAAGTTTATCTTACCCAATAATGATTGTAGTTCTTTCTTCGTGGATGGAGACTTGGTTTCCACAATGGCTTTTGTCTTGTTCTGGTTAATTTCTATCCCTTTTTTGTGGACTACGAAACCCAAGAAATCACCTGCCTGCACAAAGAAAGCACATTTGAGGGGGTTCATCTTCAAGCCATATTTCCTCATTCTTTCGAATGATTGGCTCAGATGATCGAGATGACTCATACCTGAGGTAGATTTTACCACAATGTCATCTATATACACTTGCATGAATGTTTCTATAAAGTCATGAAATATAGAATTCATTGCTCTTTGATAAGTTGCCCCAGCATTTTTCAAACCAAAAGGCATCACAACCCATTCGTAAGTGCCTATTGCCCCTGGGCAACGAAATGCTATTTTGGATACATCATCTTCTGCTATAAAGATTTGATTGTATCCCGAATATCCATCCAACATGCTCAAATACTCGAAACCTGCGGCTGAGTCTACTAGCATTTCCGCTACAGGCATGGGATACTCGTCTTTAGGAGTAGCTGCATTAAGGTCACGAAAGTCTATGCATACTCTTAAGGAGCCATTCTTTTTAATTACAGGTACTATATTAGCAATCCATTCAACATACCTTGTAGTTTGGATAAATTTGCAACGCAAGAGCCTTTCGACCTCTGCTTTAATCTTCGAGTGAACCTCTGGCGCGAATCTTCTGGGAGTTTGCTTTATAGGCTTCTTCCCTTCTTTTATTGGTAATTTTAATTCGACTAAGTCTCTTCCTAGACCAGGCATCTCATCATAATCCCAAGCAAAACAATCTCTGTTTTCTTTCAGCATTTTGATGACCGTTGTTTTTAATTCTGGTTCTAGTTTTGCACTGATATATGTTATCCTTTTTTGATCATTGTCTCCAAGATTTACTTCTTCAAGTGGATCTTGGGCCAACATCTTTATGTTCGACGCCATTGGGTCTTTTTCGAATCCCAAAGGTTCCTCGTCGTATATCGCATCTAACCTTTGATTTGGTTCTTCTCTTATGATCTCTTCGTCTGGAGCCGTGTCTTCAGAGAGTTTGAAACTCGTACGTATCTCCAATTCTGTTATTCCTTCTTTGGTTAGAACTGCATCTATCTTTGTATCTGATAGTTCGGCTTCGAGAGCCGCCTTCCTTTTGTTCTCGGCCACATAGGCCGAAATCTTTTCGAAGAACGAAGACTCAGACATGATTAATGTCATCGTCCCAGCCTGTTGGCCGTACTGTCGGATAATTCTCCAATGGTGCTGTATCTGCTGGACCATCCATGATCTCTCTATCCCATTGGAATCCATTTGGGTGTAAAGTTAAATAGTACAATGCATTCTTATTTGGGGCATACATTTCTTCTGCAGCATGACAAGGGCCTATGTTTGCCAGGTGCCTATCGAAGTTGGTTTTATTCACCTGGTTGACTTCAGCCAGATAGTAACTCTGATCACCTTCGATATTCTCCACTATACCATCTTCCCTCCAAATTGTCACCCTCTGATGCATTGTTGAGGGCACAGCTGCTACCCCATGAATCCATTCCCTACCAAGCAAAAGGTTGTAGTTTGCTTTTGCTGGTATAACCATAAACATAGTTGGCCTGGTAACTAAGCCTACTGTCAAATTGACCTGAACGACTCCCAGTGTTTGTCCTATTTTGCCTTCGTATTTAGATAAAACCATGTTATGTGGCCTTATATCCGTATCGAACATACCAATTCTCTTTAGCATGTATTGAGGCATTAGGTTCACTGCTGCTCCCCCATCAACTAGGACTTTATTAATGCCAACATTCTTAATCTTTGCCCTGATATAGAGTGGCTTCAAATGATTTCGCATACCCTCATCAGGCCTTTCGAAGAAAGCATTCTGCTCTTCAACTGCACCATTATTCAGCACATAGTAACACACAGGTCTGTGTTTTGCCATTTCTTTGATATTAGCCTCTTCACAGTCTTCCACTTCAGTTTCCTGATTAAACTCGTGAGGGAGTACGGATACAACATTGCAATTCAAGTTTATAGATGACACTCCATCAGAATCAAAATCATTTGTCATTCTATCCTCTTCTTTCCAGGAATTTGAACGCATCTTTTCTTCTTCATCCAAGAGTTTTTCAGCTTCGAATAATCTGCGTTCCACCGGAGGTTTGTTTGATTTTGCCCCCTGGTGTGGGGCTTGGTTGCTACTAGATTCTCCAGTTTCTCTTGGCCTGTATTCCTTCTGAGCCTTTTTTATTCTCTGATGCCTTCTCCACTGGGACCGAGACATAGGATTTTTTCCTTTATAATTCTCCAATCGATACGCCTCTCGACTTGGCCTTTGAAATTGTTTCCTATATGCCATTGCAGTTCTCCCTCCTTGGTCCCAACTTCGCCATTTGTTGGTTCTTGCATCAGCTTGCACCCACCTATCCCTGGGTGCATCTGCGGGGATTTTGAATGTTACCCTTCGAGCTCTGGGGTGTGGGCTATCAGGCCTCTCTGTTGGAGTCGATATGTCGAAACCGTACAGGTTAGGACGCAACCCCTGAGTTTCTCGACTCATGTAGCAGTACACACGTTCGAAAGATCGCGCTAGCATTTCATCATAGACTGCCCCACATCTGGGGCACAGAGCAACTTTAGTGTTTCCTCTGTGGCATCTGACCAAAAATTCTACTAAGCTTTCCTCCATCCTTGGGTACAGTTGTAGTAGGGGATTTGGCTCTCTTCCTGGGTGTTCCCATCTTTCACGTCGAGCCCTTTCGAAGTTGGCTTCGACCTTTCGATTCAGCATGATCGAACACCTTGGACACATCCATTGTTTGCCACCATTTCTCTCATGGTACTTCCAGAGGTAGTCTTTGAGGCTCTCAGTTTTTGGAGGAACTTCGATGCCCCCATTTTGCCTCGTCAGCCATGTCTCTAGTTCGCCAAACTCAGACACTGGGCGTCTGGCGCTGACCATGTTAACCACTGCTGGAGGAACTTCAGAGATTTGGATTTTCTGGAGTTTCATCCTGAGGTCTTCAGTGGCCTCACTGTTCTCTTCCTTCGATGCTTCAATTATCTCTGTCTTGGAAGATTCTTCAACATCAGTATTGAAGACTATGTCACCGTTTAGGCTTTCAGTAGCCTGCTTTCCATTGAACATTGTTTTAGTTTCCACAACTTCGACTTCAGATGCCTCCACCATGTTGATATCTTCTACCTCACAGAGGCTAGCGTCAGCAATGTTCAGGGGATTGGTATCGACCCTCATGTGACTCTTGGTCTTGTCAGCAAACTTCAACCTTCCATCATTGATAGCATTTTGAATTAGATCCCTGAAAAGAAAACATTGAGAAGTTTTATGGCCTAAAAAACCATGATATTTACAAAAACCTCTTTTCTTCCGTTGTTCCAACGGAGGAGTTTTGGAATTTGGAGGCAGTATCATTTGGCCATCTTTTACCAGTAAATCAAATATTTCATCACACTTGGTAACATCGAATGTATAAGTTTTCTTAGGGAACCTATCACTCTTATCGTTTTCTACTGGGTTTTTTCCATTTGCAGGATTTAGCAATTTGCAGGCATAAGGTGGCGCTTCTTTCAACTCAGCCAAGTCTATTTCGACCTCTTCAGGGCTATATGAGTCATTGAAAGACTCATCATCAGCGTCCTCGGCTTCGACGTACGCTACCCTTTCCTTCTTATAACTTTTATTTGCCCTAACTTTTTCTGCCTTCAGACGTTCGACCTGTCGAACCCTGTCTGCTAATTGGGCCATATCCCTAAGGTATTGGGTATCTAGTTTCTTTCTTATTGAATAATCTAGACCCCCCTCCCCCCGCAGCCATCTCGACAAGTTCATGCTCTGGGACTGTTGTAAAACACCTTGATTTCAACAGACGGAACCTATTCAAGTAGTCATCAATTGTTTCTGTGAATTTTCTCTTAACACTGGCCAATTCTTTCAAACTTATCTTAGTTTGGCCCATATAGAATTGCTCATGGAACAACCTTTCTAAGTATGCCCACGCATCTATCGAATTTGGTGGCAAAGTAGTAAACCAAATGAAGGCATTCTTTGTCAGCGAACTAGGGAAATATTTGATCCTTAAATCCTCATTTCCCGCTAAGTCTCCTGCTTCTGTCAAATATCTAGCGATATGTTCCACCGTTGACTCATTAGTTTCGCCTGAAAATTTTGTAAATTTGGGTACCTTAGTGCCCCTAGGCAACTCTGTCTGCATGATATAATCTGATATAGGGGATGTATAATTTGGACGTCTAAGTCCAGTACTAAGGCCATTATTGGCCATAACCCTTTCTATCATGGCAGTTAAGTTATTTTCTGTAGCCAGATTTTCTCTTCAGACTCTTTGGACAACCTCATCTGGGTGTTCGTTCCTACCCACAATCCTTAATCTGGGTCGCTCCTCCTCCGTTTCCTGTCGAACGGGGATTGTTCTTTGATTTGAAGCCTCTAAGTTAATTACTGGAGTTCCTTCGATCGTCTCTGTTCTTCGTGAGGGGCCTACATCCCTAGTGGCTGTCCTAGATAACGGAACTATATCTTGTACACGTTCCATAATGGGCCTCTCTTCTTGATTCGAAGGTTGTTTGTCTTTCCTTCTAGGTGGTGTTATTCCCATGAACTCTGCCATTTGATTCATTTGAGATGATATCTTTTGGAAAGTCTCCACGTTTTCCCTATTTGTAGTAGCAATATTTGTCACTAGTGGGTTTAAAATTGAAGTCAATTCTCTGGCCAAAGCCCCTAGCATATCATGGTTGCTTGCATCCATTTCTTGTCGAAATGCTGCTTGGTTATTTGTGGTAAAGTGGGGCATCTGGGTAGAAAAACTAGTGTTGTGTGCACTTCGACCCACTGAACCAACATTCGGTGAAAATGTCGCATTGTTAGTTGGGGCATATATAGGTCCTGCCCCTCGTACGCCTGTTCCATATTGGTATGGCATTCCATATGGATTATTTGGTCTCCATTCGAAAGCAGAATTCGTGCCTTGAACAAACAAATTGTTTGCAGCATTTGTCGAGGAAAACGGTACATCCTCTGCACTTGTGGATGAGGGTGCGGTTGTCGACACTGAAACTCGAATAGTCCCTGAGGATCCTGTATTATTTTCAGGCATAGCCTGGGAATTATCGGCAGGTCTCGATCCATTTGGACCCGTTGTATCCCGTGTTCCTTGAGTGGAAGTCAAATTTGCCGGTCCTGATCCTGAACCTTGTGGGGGATCTTGATCACCCCCTGCACTGGCCGTAACGACCATTCTCCTGTTGTACCTTCGTTTGGGAATCGGTTGTGCACTGTTCGTTAATTTACCGTTCCTAAGGTTCATACAAGGTCTTGATATTGTCTAGACAAAAATAAAGCAATTGATTAAAACAATCCGCTTGACACTGTCCCACTGGGCGTGCCAATTTGTTTACGGTGATTTCCGGTAAACAACCGCTAGTCTTCCAAACTATAATAAATATGATTTGGTTACTCGCAGGATCGACTAGATTGATCCTAGGACACATAGTCAAAAAGATTGTTATCAATGCTCATTCGAACCATATTCATGATTCGTCTTCTTCAATAAGCGTTGTTCGATTAAAGAACAAGTAATCTTGATAATCACTTTGTTATATGTAAGTATGATTTTAATGAAAAGATAAGTAACATAATATATGAAACTAAAAGGACTGTTAAACGTAAAGAATCTTAGAATGCAGAAACGTTAAAGACTTTGAAAATAAATGACATGAAAGTAATTCGAAAGTAAATGACATTAAAGTAAAGATACAGAAATGTAAATGGCAAGAAGTAAATGGAATGCAGTAATTCTGAAAGATATTCGAAAACGAAAGATAATACACATGTATTAAAGTGGTGGTGTCATACGTACATTTTCTCAGCGAACTCTTTCTCTTAACGCTTGATACTTGAGTAAATATGTGAGTGATTTGTACAAAATGAACACACAGAATCCTAACATTAAGACTCCTATTTATACTAGTTTCGACCTTAACGGTCCTACACTAATCTGCTGCCACGTCTCTCATAAGAACTTCCAGCGACGCCATCTGTTACTTGGACAGTTACGAAAACCGTCTTCGAATTTCAAATCTTCCCGCCTGAGTCCGTCTTCGACGCGTGGCAGTGTATTAAAAACACTACGAAAACACGCTAAGTAGTAATACTTGAATATATTTTATAAATTTTGTCTAAATCCCCGAAGACACATACTTTCGCTAGCTTTCAGTATTCATTATCTTCATAACGAACTTAGAAATCTTTATTCCCGAAGCATGGCCATCAGTAGCCATCTTTTATTTTTAAGGGATGGTCATCAGTAACCATCTTTCCTTCGATTTTCCACTTCTTCGAAGGACAAATATTACAAGACGAAATCTTCAGCTAACACCGCGACATTTCAATAAAGTAAGTTCACCGTATTACAGAACTGGCGACTTCACTGGGGAGAATTTTCTTATAAAAGAGGGGTTACCTTAAAAGTTTAGGATTCACTTAAATGTTTTCTATTGTTTGCTTTGTTTGCTTTATTTTTCAAGGTTGTTTTGGGAATTAACTGAAGGACGAATCCTACACCCGGATTCAAGTACACCTAAGATAGGAAGTGGCATAGTCATGGAGACCTCCTTCATGTATGTGGAGGATTGGTCAATATGAGAGTTCACGCTTAAGTTAGGCCTCTATGGGTGTTTGCATGGTTCTCTTATATGAGGGAGGTTCGTGCGGATGTCCGTGGGTGAGTCGGAGCTTAAGGACCTTTAGTTACCTTTAACCCATCTTGAATTTTAGGAACATAGTGGGGGGGACTACTCTTGATGTATGCTGAGAGCATAGTCGCTACCCGATACATCAACTCAGATAGGTCCTTTCTCAAAGTATCATTGCATGGTATGTATGTATCATGTTCGAGGGTGCTTTAGAGGGCCTGACAATTCTGGGTAACTCGGTAGAACCCGTTGCTGATATCATCTTTATCCTTAGAAATACCTTTGGGGAAGGGTATCCCACATGATCTAAACTCCATGAAAGCCAAGCCTAAGGAAATTGTGTGACTTGTGTGACTTGTTTGTGATTGCTACTAACTTTTATTTCCCTGCAGGTTTTGTTAAAAGACTTGTTTACCCTTACTATCTCACATTGTGTATAATGAGCTGCATTCAAATGACATCATGACATCATAAGCATAACATGATTTAACTAACCCTTTCAAGGATCTTAGGGATTTAGGGCGCACAATTTCAGGGACTCCTATCAAGGACTGATTTCTTAATCAAGGGGGCAAGAGGATTTATTTTCCTCTGGCCACACACCTTCCAATTCAAAGACTCAGTACCTAGCAAAGGGCAAGAGGATTTATTTTCCTTTGGCCACGTACCTTCCAATGCAGAAGTATCCCGAATCAGAGGCGATGACCCACTCGATATGGTGAGCTTGATACTCAAAGAAGGACATTCAAGGACGAAAGCCAAGATTCTTCAGACAAAGACGCGACCAAATAATTTTAATGTTGCTAACTAAATTCCTATAGATCCTTGAAAAACATTGCATTTGCATTCATAACATCGCATAGCAGGTTTCTTATAACAGGTCTCTCATCCTGCCTCGTTGTTTATTTCAGTCATCATGAATCTCGAGCAATCAGTCAAAGACCTCCAGGCTCAAAATGCTGAATTCCAAGCCTTGATTTTGAATTAGTCCAAGGGGCAAGAAGAGCTAAAAACCATGCTGACTAAAAAGAAGAAGAAGAAGAAGGGCAAGAAGACTCTAGGGAAAAGGCTTAGACCGATCTTGCAACTCAGGGATGCCGAAGCCTCTGAAGACAGTGACGAAGATGAGCAAGATGATGATGCTAGTATCAAGACTGAGGCAAAAAGTAACCATGATGCTGCCAAGCCTTCTGAAGAAGAAGAAGATTATAACCATGAGAACAAACATCCTGATGACAAATACAAGTTGTTGGAGGAACGTATGTAAGCCATGGAAATTCAGAAGGTACCAGGACTGGATTTTGAAGATCTAGGACTCATCTCTGGAGTTGTTATCCCTCCCAAGTTCAAGACTCCTATCTTTTCCAAGTATGACGGAGTTTCCTGTCCCAAGTTGCATTTGAAATCATATGTGAGGAAGATTCAACCTCATACTGCTGATAAGAAGCTATGGATCCACTTTTTCCAAGAGAGCCTATCTGGAACTCAACTCAAATGGTACTATCAGTTGGAAGGTACCCACGTCTGTACCTGGGAAGATTTGGTTGTTGCTTTCTATAAGCAATACCAATACAATTCCGACCTCGCACCAACTCGCATGCAACTACAAAGCATGTCTATGGGCTCTAATGAAAGTTTCAAAGAGTATGCTCAAAAATGGAGAGATTTGGCTGGCAGAGATCAACCTCCGTTGACTGACAGGGAATTGGTCGATATGTTTATGAGTACGATGACCGGTCCTTTCTATAGTCATTTACTGGGAAGTTCATCATCTGGATTCACTGAACTCATACTAATTGGGGAACGTGTCGAGAGTGGCATTCGAAGTGGTAAGATTCAAGTGGCTACATCCTCAGGTGCTACAAAGAAGCATTTCAATGGGAATTCAGATAGCAATGCTGTGTATGGGCAGAAAAGGAGAAACCATGACCAATCTATTGGGGCAGTTATGATCTCCACACCGGCACCTCAACAAGGTCGTCAAAACAAACAAGACACACCCAGGCGTCAATTCACAAAAATCAATATGTCGCTAGCTCAAGCCTTACAACATCTGCTAAAGGCAAATTTGGTTACCCTGAGGGATTCTCCTAAGAATCCTAACACCTCTTCTCCTAGCTACAAATCCAATGCGAGGTGCGCATATCATTCTAATAGTCCTGGACACGACACGGAGAATTGTTGGCCGTTGAAGAATAAGATCCAAGATATGATCGACGCAGGTGAATTGAGTTCGACCCTCCTGCAACTCCTAATGTGGTCACTGCTCCCATGCCTAATCACGACAAGATTGCTAATGTTGTGGATGGCTAGAAAGATGGACTTTTAGATCATTAGATTTACTTTCATTTGCAATTTCTTTCCTGTTTGTTTAAACATTCGACTTATGATAGACATTATCTGTTTTAATAATCATCATCAGTGCATTGCATATGTTTGTCTTGAATAAATTATTTCGCTATCACTCGTTTTAAACTATATTTTTACTTTGCATATGTTTTGTGTTTATTCAACTCCTGCTAAGCTGTAAGCCTTTTGAGGGAGGATGACGAAAATGATACCGCAACCTCGTACAAGATGCTTTTGAACAGACTATGCTGATGATGTACAGGCATTGTTTCAATTCCTAAACAGTGGAGATATAAGGATGATAATCCCTCGTCAACCCCTTTGAGCCTAAGGAGTGGAAGTTTTCTTTCTTGAACGATTTAAAATCTTTGATCATAACCTGGGGCAGGGTAGTTACTCAGTTAACTCAGTGATGCCAATACGCTTTTACACAAATAATGATGGTTTCCCGTAATCATTAAGACAGGCAGTCAACATCTATCAAAAGAAAAAAGGCTATTAAGTCAAAACCTATGAAGGAGACTTATCAAAAATTGAAACATCCCGCTGACTGTAATCTCAAAATAAACAGTGCAGGCAAAAGTTAGGGATAACCAAGTCGAAAAGGAGGTTGCTAAAAATCCTCGACAAAAGAAAACATTTCAAAAGAGGTCGCTACAAATCCTCGACAAAAGAAAATATTACAACAAAGGATGATTGCCTATCCAGATTAAACCTCTGATACTTTAACCATCATCAAACATCAATGTTACAACTTCAAGATTTGCTAAGGCTTAAACGCAGAGTTAACTGAGCATAGGATCGAAGAACATCACGAAGATTGGGATGGTATAATTAAAGTTTTGAGCCATTATCCTTTGTTTCTTAAACCGTGAACCAAGCCACGTTACAACCCTTGAAAGTCCTAACTGAAGCATGGTTAGTTCGAAAGCATATTGTCAGCAAAAAGGTATCCTGACTCCTTAAGGTTTACAAAAATTGCTGAGTTGATATTTCGTTTTTACAAAACATCATGTTTTTACAAACATCACGTTTTTACGAATATCACGCTTTTACATCTCCTGTTTTAATGTTTTTCAACAAACTCAAGACAGACATATGCATTGCATCTCATGAATTCATTATTAAACATATTTTGCTACATAATTTCGAATGTTAGCATCAGAAAGAATTTGCACATGGTACAACTAATGACTAAAGGTTATCCCGACAGACAAAACCACTTCAGAAGCAATGTCTCTTATGTATACAAGGGGCATGACATGGTTTATCCAATCAACCTGGGGCAGTCAGGTCAAGATTCCGAGAATCTCTCAAAGAATGCCGATCAATCTAGGGCAGTCAGGTCAAGATTCCAAGAATCTCTCAAGATCCCAACCAACATGGGGCGTGCATCCAAATGGGTCTGAAGCTACTTCCCAATTGACCTGGGGCATTATCCTAAGTCTATGATTACTGGGGGCATGCCATCCATAATACACATCTCATGAAGTCCTCGCAAGGCGAATCTCTTCAAATTCCCTAAATAGCTGGGGCAAAGCTATGCAAGGCATGTTCAACACTTCGATCCATACTCATTGGTGTTTTCTAATCAATACAGATCTAGGAATGATAGTTACTATAATACTGGGGGCACAATCCAGACATCCATGCCGTCCCACAAAGCCGGTTTCATAGGATCATATCCCCACAGAGTAATCATTAAGAAGATACCTTCAAATGTTCTCGTCCCACAGAGACTTAGTCCCTCAACGGAGCTTTACGTCTTCGACACTGCCGATTCCCCGACTCTTTTCTCCTATCCAAACAAAGTTATTCATCTCTCTTATCCCCAGTCAGGGTACATCAAGATCAATCATTCAAATGGCTCTCATCCCCAAGCCAAAGCCAAAAATCCCCAACTGTGTATCTTCAAAACAAGATCAAGCATCAGAGTCACAATGACTTGGAGATTTATTTTCTCAATCAAGATACTCCAAATAGCATAAATCATGTTCATACATCATATATCATAGTAAATTCATACATAGCATACATAAGCCTCATTGCATATGCATAACACTCTCATTCATGTCAAAAATAAACATTACAATACATGCATCACGACGTTGCATAAAACTAATGTTGCTGTTTAGTTTATTTCTACAATTAAATGAACATTATCTTCTAGATATAGTGCAGAGATAATCAATTCAACGATTTAATTCTGACACTCATTCAAGACAAAGATTTAACTCTGATGCTTAATTTTGGATATTCTTCCAGAGATAGTTCAGAAATAATCAAGACCAAGATTTAGTTCTGACACTTAATTTTGGATATCTTCCAAAGATAGTTCAGAGATAATCAAAACAGAGATTTAACTCTGATGCTTAATTTTGGATACGCTTCCAGAGATAGTTTAGAAATAATCAAGACCAATATTTAGTTCTGACACTTAATTTTGGATATCTTCCAAAGATAGTTCAGATATAATCAAAACAGAGATTTAATTCTGATGCTTAATTTTGGATATTCTTCCAGAGATAGTTCAGAAATAATCAAGACCAAGATTTAGTTCTAACACTTAATTTTGGATATCTTCCAAAGATAGTTCAGAGATAATCAAGACAGAGATTTAATTATGATACTTAATTTTGGATATCTTCCAGAGATAGTTAAGAGATAATCAAGACAGAGATTTAGTTCTGATACTTAATTTTGGATATCTTCCAGAGATAGTTCAGAGATAATCAAGAGACATTCAAAGATCTAATTCAGTTACTACGAACGGTGCTGACACGATCAACATTCGAAGATCTAATTCTATCATCACGAACGGTGTAGACACGATCATCCTTCCAAATTCTAAGTCAGTTACTACGAACGGTGCTGACACGACAAACTTTCAAAGATCTAATTCTATCATCACGAACGGTGCTGACACGATCGACCTTCAAAGATATAATTCTATCATCACGAACGGTATAGACACGATCAACTTTTCCGAAGTCTAATTCAGATACTACGAACGGTGCTGACACGACTAACATTCGACAACTACTTCTCAACGCTTCAAATTCAGATACGGTCTAACGTATGACGTATTCTGACTCTCAAGTCTATCAAGCCGGATGGCATCTTTAAGCCCATCTCATTCAAGTCTCTCAACGTCCGAATGGTATCTCTAAGCCCATCTCCGACAATACTCCTCCTGGATGGCATCTATAAGCCCATCTCCGAAAAGTCCCTGCATCATCAAGGGCAAATTTCTAGGTATTCTAGTGTTCAATCCTCTTCTACCTTCAGATTCCGACAGGCACACATGCCAGGCTACATCTCCAGATATAAGAAAATTGAACAGGGGCAGCTTTCATACCCCAAAATTTGCCCATACTATTTCTCTTGTTCAAAATCAAGTCAAGGCACAATGCTCAAAGACACCTCCTCCTAAGCAGAGGCTCAAAGAACTAGGGTTTTTGTTGTTCTGAAGAAAATCAATGGATCAAAAGCTCCAAGGAATCTCATATGGTTTATAATATTCCTGTCATACCCCAAAATTTGCCCTCTTATAATTGTCTATGTCATGTTATTTCAAATAATTGACATAGCGCAATCGGTAAAAATTTGAGGGCAAAAGACGTACGACCGAAAGGTCCCGGGTTCGAATCTCACATCTAACCTTTATTTTATTTTCTAACTTTATTTCTGTTTTAAATCTTTTTTTTTAAAAAAAAAAAACAACAAAATTGTCTTTTTCTTATTATTTTAAAAATTTGTATTTTTTTTAAATAGAGTAGTTATTTTCAGTTTTTTTATATATACTGAAAAAAAAAAACCAAGAAACTCATAATTAAAATTTTAGGTGTTAGTTTTTTTAATTTCATTTAGTAACATCATTATTATATTATTACCATAAATAAAAAATAAAAAAAATGGCAAGGAAATTTGTTTTTCACGTAAAGCCAAATACTTATCCTTCCTTAGCATAGAATCAAGAACAAATCTCTCTCAATATTGCTTCAAATCCTCAAAACAAAATCAAATCTCAATCATAGGATTTATATGGATTTGTTTCAGTTTTGTTAACCTAAACCAATCTCTTATAAGTACATGATATTCTCAAAAGCCAGGGAGGTTTTTTTTCCGGCGGCAAGAGGATCCCATACGGTTTCAGAAGAACCGTGGAAAAATCGATACAGCAGACCGAGTTCTAGCCCAATTAAAATCATTCGAAGCATCACACGACATTCTTCGGTATCCCCTGAAGCGTAGCAGTTCACCACAAAGCGCTAACACGCTCAGAAATCGGTCCTGCGATTCACGGTTTGGCCTAAAAATTTCAGAATTCAATTCATTCGCAAACGCATCATAAATCGTATTTGAATTCATGTTTGTGTTTAGAATTATGTATGCAATCTGTCTGTGTTGTTTAATTCGCGATTAAGTGCAGGGATTGTATTATACCATGGCTAGGGTTCATAGCTTTCAAATTGGGGCTTCTGGATATTGGCCAAATTAAGCAAAACGAAGGGCATCACTGTACTCAGGGAGTGATTTCTAGTCGGACTGCGGTTTCGGTTTTGATTTATCATCCATATTTGTTGGAGTTTGATTTTTGCAGGGGTTTAACAACAAACCAAAACCGTGGCTGAAACTCTGGCCATCCATGATGAAGATGATGAACTGGGCGCGTATCTGAGTTTAATTTATTTATTTTTTTGAAAACAATTAGTACCGTATATTAGCCGTGCTGATTGCTACGTTATCAGCGAATGAATCATGGCCTGGTGGTGAGAGCATTAGTTCTAAGTGCTTGATGCGCAAGGACAGGGGTTCAATCCCTGCCTCTTGCAATGTTTTTGAAATGTTTTCTTTGAATAAACCTGGTGGTGGATCTAGTGCATACGTTTTATCAGACATACCGTATACCCTCAAGCATCAACCAGTGATCTTCCAAAGACACAGATCCAACGCTCCACAGCATGAAGCTCTACCATGGACTCCCAGAAGCTGATCACACTGAATCATTAGCTGAGTTCTCTACTTTATTTTTATTTTTATTTATTTATTCAACAACTATAGTTTATGTATTGCTTATTTATTAAAATTTCTTTTAAATTATTTTAATAAAACTTCTTTTGAATTTCTTTTTTGTTAATAATATTATTTATTTTTATAACTAATTTGATTTAATTATTACCGATAATTCTTATTTGATTTAAATAATTAAATGGTTAATTTAATGATTTAATTAATTAGGTTAATATTTTATTAATTGATTAAAATACTTATTAGGATTAGGCAATTTGATCGAAAATTTATTTTTTGCCGATTTAATTAATTGGGTTGAAAACCAATAATTAATTTGTTCTATTAACCATGGCTAACTTGTGCCCTAAATCAGGGTTTACGAGATCACACCCTACACTGAAAAAATATTTCTTTGTGCATTCTTTTCAGGGATACTATCAGACATCTCCCAATCACGCGCCACATCAAACTCCAAGCTAAGTCCTATCCTTTTCTTATTTAAATATTATTTAAATATTTTCGCCTGTTATTTTATTTAATTAGGGTTTAATTCCCGCTGTCAATGAACTCCCCCTACACTTACTTTTCCCTTTTATTCTTTTGTCAATTCTCTAATGGTCAGAGTCGATGCTTCATACTCGAGGCAAACCTTTGCCCCTCAACCTTCCAATCGAAGCTAAGTATTTTTACCCGTATTTTTGCTTTTGTTGGTTAGGGTTAACCCTGTTTGTGGCTGAACTATAATGCACTCACCCCTTCTTTTGTTTATTCTTTCTTTTCCAATCTTCAGGGCTTGTCAATTGCCAAAGCTACGAGTATCGGTAACCCTAAAACCCTAAACTATTATATCTTCTGCTTTTAATTATATCCCGCTGGTTTCAGTTCCCCTCTCCTCCGCTGGTTTCATTTTCCCCTTTCCCATTGTTGTTATACTATTGCGTGGTTAGTAATCCTAGGGAGTGCCAGTCCGTAATTAATTAGAATCACCTAATTACAAGATAATTTTCTGAATATAATCACGTGATTGTTGCACCCACGCACACTTTTGGGGTAACCTCTCTGTTGCCTTGTTGCCTGTTGCCTTGTTGCCTGTTGCCTTTGTTTTTTTGCAGAATAGCCATGTCCCTCGAATTCGAGGATACCTCAGCCATGTTGCCTCGATTAAGATCATGGTCCCTAATGATGCTGCCTTCGATACACATGATCTCGACCCTCGGAAGTTGCCTACAAAAGGCTGAGGTATCTTCTGGCTGCCTACGAAAGGCTATTCTGATCCTTCACTTTAGACTACCTGCCTCTCTATGGCATGGGACAGTCTTATGGCGAACGATGCTTCGATGACCCGTTAACCTCCAAATGAAAGGCTTCCTGCCCTCTATGGCATGGATAGACCCTTTCACCCTGAAAGGCTAAAAGAACTCTTTTTTTCAAATTATAAGGTAATTGTCCCTAATTGCCTTGCTCTGGCTAAAATGTCTTTTATCAACTTTTTCTTTTCTAAACACTTTCAAGGCTACGCTCATTTACGAGCTAAAGTCCCTGTTTCTTCATCTTCTATACATTTCTAAACTTTTGGTTTCAAAACGAGCAAAGCAATTAAGAGCCCATGGAAAACCATGGATGCAAAGGGTGCCTTACACCTTCCCTTTGCATAATTACCCCCCGAACTCAAAATTTCTTTTAAAGGTTTTTTCTGTTCTTTTAGCCTTTCTGATAAATTTGGATAAAATAAAAGTCGGTGGCGACTCTTGCTTAACTGCGACATTTCAAATTAAAGTCAGTTCACCGTATTACAGAACTGGCGACTCTGCTGGGGATTTTTCGATAAAAGAGGGGTTACCTTAAAAGTTTAGGATTCACTTAAATGTTTTCTATTGTTTGCTTTGTTTGTTTTATTTTTCAGGGGCGTTTTGGGAATTAACTGAAGGACGAATCCTACACCCGGATTCAAGTACACTTAAGATTAGGAGTGGCATAGTCATGGCGACCTCTTTCACATATGTGGGAGATGAGTGAATATGAAGTTCACACTTGAGTTAGGACTCCATAGCATATGCACACCTTTCTCAAATGAGGGGGGGTCTATGTATGTGTCTGTGGGTGCGCCGGAGCTCAAGGACCTTTAGTTACCCTTAACCCATCCTGGCCTTTAGGAACGTAGTGGGGGGACTACTCTTGACAAATGTTGAGAACTAGTCGCTACCCGATGCTACAATTCAGATAGGTCCTTTCTCAAAGTATCATTGCATGATACGAATGTATCATGTCCGAGGGTGCTTTAGAAGGGCTGACAATTCTGGATAACTTGTAGAACCCGTTGCTGAAATTTCCTTATCCATAGAAATACCCTTGGGAAGGACACCCGATCAAACTCCATGCAAGCCTTAAGCCAAAAATTGTGTGACTTGTTTGTGTTTGCTACTAACCTTCGTTTCCTCGCAGGTTTTGTTGAAAAGACTTGTTTGTCCTTACCATTTCACACTATGTCTAATGAACTACATTCGCATAACATCATGACATCATGACATCATGAGCATAACATGATTTAACTAACCCTTTCAAGGATCTTAGGGATTTAGGGCGCACAATTTCAGGTACCTCTATCAAAGGTTGATGTCCTAATCAAGGTGCAAGAGGATTTATTTTCCTCTGGTCACATACCTTCCAATTCAAAGACTCAGTACCTAGAAAGGGGCAAGAGGATTTACTTTCCTCTGGCCATGTATCTTCAAATTCAGAAGTATTCCGAATCAGAGGCGATGACCCACTCGATATGGTGAGCTTGATTCTCAAATAAGGACGTCCAAAGACGAAAACCAAAATTCTCTAGACATAGCTGTGTTTGATTCAATATCGAAACATTGCAAACTAAATTTCCTATAGATCCTTGAAAGCATTGCATTTGCATTCATAACATCGCATAACAGGTTTCTTACAATAGGTCTCTCATCCTTCCTCGCTGTTTATTTCAGCATCATGAATCTCGAACAATCAGTTAAGGATCTCCAAGTTCAAAACACTGAGTTCCAAGCCCTGATCCTGAATTTGTCCAAGGGGCAAGATGAGCTGAAATCCCTTTTGACTAGGAAGGAAAAGAAGGCCAAGAAACCTAAAGGTGTTCTCAATCTGGGAAGAAGGTTCAAAGGCCCTCTCAAAAAGGTTGAAGAAGCTGAAACTCCCAAAGAGGGTAAGAAGACTCGAGTGAAAAAGCTTAGACCGATCTTGCAACTCAGGGATGCTGAAACCTCTGAAGACAGTGATGAGGATGAACAAGATGATGATGCTAGTATCAAAACTGATGCCAAAAGTAACCACGATTCTGCCAAACTCTCTAAAGAAGAAGAGGACTATTACCATGAGGATGAACATCCCGATGACAAATACAAGATGCTAGAAGAGCGTCTGAGAAGCGTGGAAATTCAGAAGGAACCTGGGTTGGATCTTGAAGAGCTTGGACTCGTTCCTGGGGTCGTTATTCCTCCAAAATTCAAAACTCCCGCTTTTGCTAAGTATGATGGGGTCTCCTGTCCTAAACTACACTTGAGGTCTTATGTAAGGAAGATTCAGCCCCACACTGCTGATAAGAGGCTCTGGATCCATTTCTTCCAAGAGAGTTTATCTGGAACTCAACTCGAATGGTACTATCAACTGGAAAGTACCAACATCCGTACTTGGGAAGATTTGGTTGTTGCTTTCTACCAGCAATACCAATACAATGCTGACCTCGCACCAACTCGCATACAACTACAAAGCATGTCTATGGGACCCGAGGAAAGTTTCAAGGAGTATGCTCAAAAATGGAGAGATCTAGCTGGAAGAGTCAAACCCTCCTTGACTGATAGAGAATTGGTTGATATGTTCATGAATACACTGGCTGGTCCTTTCTACAGCCATTTACTTGGAAGCTCATCGTCTGGTTTCACCGATCTCATACTGACTGGAGAACATGTTGAAAGTGGTATCCGAAGCGGAAAAATTCAGGTGGCTACCTCTTCTGGTACTGTGAAAAAGCCATACAATCAGAAGAATGAATCCAACACTGTTGGGGCAGTCCTGGTCTCTAGTCAGGCTCCAACACAACAACAACAAAAAGATCAACGCAAGCAACAAGGTGGCCAACGTACTTGGAAATCAAAACCCAAGAGGTCATTTACCCCACTACACATGCCATTGGCTCAAGCTTTGCAACACTTGCTCGATCGGAGTCTGATAACTCTACTGCCTCCATACTCAGCTCCTGCTAATCCCGTCCCTGGGTACAAGCATCATGCAAGATGTGCTTACCATTCAAATAGTCCTGGTCACGATACAGAAGATTGTGGGCCATTGAAACATAAAATTCAAGACTTGATTGAAGAAGGAATTGTCGAATTTGGCCAACCAGAGGAGCCACACAAAGTCTAAAGGATGGCTATTTAGATCATTAATTTACTCGCATTCGCAATTTCTTTCCTATTTGTTTAAACATTCGTCTTATGTCAGACTCTATTTATTTTATCATAATCATTAATGCATTGCATATGTTTGTCTTGATTTATTTCTCTTCCTATTTCTATATTAAACTTTGTTTTTACTTATTTTTCTTTATGATATTTAACTCTCGCTAAAGCGGTAAGCCTTTTAAGGGAGGATGACGAAAACGATACCGCAACCTCATACAGTATGCCTTTGAGCGGACTATGCTGACGATGTACAGGCATTGTTTCAATTCCTAAAACAGCGGAGATATAAGGATGTTAATCCCTCGTCAACCCCTTTGAGCCTAAGAAGTAGGAGTTTCTTTCTTGTACTAATTAAAAACCCTTGATCATAACCTGGGGCAGGGTAGTGCTCGGTTAATTTGGCTGTGCATTCTATTTTAAGAGAATCATTCAGTACACCTTTCAACAAGGGTTTCAATCACCAACGTTCATCCGCACACATCGAAGAAGCGTTGGAGAGGTCAAAAGCCAATAATGGTTCATCAATCATTAAGCAAGGCAGTCAATATCTTCAAAAAAAAATGGAAAAAACATATATACGAAGAAAAGCCTGCTAAGTCAAAAGTCAAAAAGATGACTTAGGCAAAAATCAAGGCATCCCGCTGACTGTAAGCTCAAAATAGACAGTTCAGGCAAAAGTTAGGGATATCAAAAAATGAAAGAAGAGAAGTCAATAAATTCCTGAACAACACAATGTTGTGACTACCAAAAGGAAGAAGTGACTGCCATCTCAAAAGTTCTCTTTGCTTGTGAACCATCATCATTATCAAAGGTGCAAATCCAAAAGTCTCTTGGAACCTGAATGCATAAGTTGAATTGACTGAGCTTAGGACTAAAGATCATCACGAAGAGGGGCGGGTGCAAATAAATTTTGAGCCTTTATCCTTTGTTTCTTAAACCGTGAACCGAGCCACGTTACAACCCTTGAAAGACCTAATTGAAGCATGGTTAGTTCGAAAGCATACTATCACAAAAAAGGGTATCCTGACTCCTTAAAGTTTACCAAAAATCCTGAGTTGATATCATGTTTTTACAAACATTGCTTTCTTACAACTTTTGTTTTACTAAAAAACGTTTTCTAAACTTCAAGACAGACATATGCATTGCATTTTATGAGTGTTATTATAAAACAATTTTGTCTACGTAATTTCAAATGTTTGACATTAGGAAGAATCTGCATGGGGCATAATTAATGACTAAAAGTCCTCCCGACAAATAAATTTGCAGAGACGTCTCGTATGCGTGACTCGATCAGCTAAAAGCTTGTTTACACAAAGGGCATGACATATTATTATCCCGTATACTATGGGAAAACTAGTCATGATTCATCGAACCTCTCAGAGGCACTGAAAAACCAGAGAAGTTAGTCCATCACTGGGGCATGTCACATCAGTCACAAATCTCAACAAATGCTATTTAGCTACTAGCATCAGATGATGTCAGTATATGTCTCTTCTTTGAAGTTCTAATTCCAAATTCAAGTATCGGGCATACCAAGCTATTAATTCCAGGGGCATGTATACCCTCGCAAGTGTTTTTCAACAGCAAGTATTCAAAGACAAGGGGCAATGAAGAATTGAAGATCTCTGGACATTCCCCACAGAGCAGTTTTCATAATATATCCCCACATAACAAGTCATCTTCAAGCAATCTCTTCCCAACAAAAGACATAGTTCCCCAACGGATTTTATATCTCCAACATAATCTTCTTCTCTAGCATGGTTTATTCAAACTCGCTATATCTATCAGAGTTGCCGCTCAGAAATCTGGTCGGATATTATGCTCATCTCTCTTGTCTCCAGGATATATCAGGATCAGATCACTCACGTCAATCTCATCCCCAAGCGAAGAACAAAAATCCCCAGCTGGATATCATCGAACAAAAGACAGGAATTCTCTTGTCATTATCTCCAACAGCACACAAAGATTTATTTTCTCAACCCGCAGCTGCTATACAAAAATTATCAATATGCTTCGACTATATAGTCCATCCCTGCATCACTCATAAACGCATAACATACAGTACTCTCGTTTATTTTGAGAATCTCAATACATGCATCACGACATTGCATAAAACTAATCTTTCCTTTTCAGGTCATTTCATAATCAAAAGAATATTACCATCCAAGTACGGTGCAAATACAATCGTATCAACGATTCAATCTCATTCAAGACGAATACAATTCTGATGCTTCATTCCGAGTCTTTCTTCAAAGATAATTCAGAAACGATCAAAGAACATCATATCCTTTCTAGGAACCTTTCTAATTAATCTTTTCTAAGATAATTCATATCCTTTCTAGGAACCTTTCTAGGTAATCTTTTCTAAGATGATTCATATCCTTTCTAGGAACCTTTTCTAGGTAATCTTTTCTAAGATAATTCACATCCTTTCTAGGAACCTTTCTAGGTAATCTTTTCTAAGATGTTTCGTATCCTTTCTAGGAACCTTTATAGGCAGTCTTGTTTAAGATGTATCATATCCTTTCTAGGAGCCTTTCTAGGTAGTCTTGTTTAAGACATATCATATCCTTTATAGGAGCCTTTCTAGGTAGCCTCGTTTGAGACATATCTTAACCTCTTTAGGAAATCTTCCTTTAAAATTTACCCAACATCTTCTAAAGACATCTACTGCCCTTTCAAGGAGTTTCCCCGTTAATCTTCTACAAAACACTTCTTCCCGAGCTTTGTTTAAAGCCTAATCTTTTACATCAGTCAATGATATATCTCATTCGAGCACCTCTTTAGGTAGTCTTCTGTAAGACATTACTTCATTTTAATGAATCACTTCAAGTACAATCAATGCATATGATCCAGTCTGAAAAACATCTGCTTTAGACGAACAACTTTTCAAACACCTGGGGGCATCTTCAAGCCCATCTCCGACAAACGTCTCTCAATACTTCAAGCTCGAACATAGTCTAATATACGATTTATTCTTACTTTCGTATTTATCCAGACCAGATGGCATCTTCAAGCCCATCTCCGACAAAAGTCCCTGCTTCAGCTAGGGCAAATTTCTTGGTATTCTAGTGTTCAATCACCTTCCACCTTCAGATACCGACTGGCATACAAACCACTCTACATCTTCAGGTTTAAGATAATTGAACAGGGGCAGCTGTCATACCCCAAAATTTGCCCTCTTATAATTGTCTATGTCATGTTATTTCAAATAATTGACATAGCGCAATCGGTAAAAATTTGAGGGCAAAAGACGTACGACCGAAAGGTCCCGGGTTCGAATCTCACATCTAACCTTTATTTTATTTTCTAACTTTATTTCTGTTTTAAATCATTTTTAAAAAAAAAAAAAAAACAACAACAAAATTGTCTTTTTCTTATTATTTTAAAAATTTGTATTTTTTTTAAATAGAGTAGTTATTTTCAGTTTTTTTATATATACTAAAAAAAAAAATAACCAAGAAACTCATAATTAAAAATTTAGGTGTTAGTTTTTTTAATTTCATTTAGTAACATCATTATTATATTATTACCATAAATAAAAAATAAAAAAAATGGCAAGGAAATTTGTTTTTCACGTAAAGCCAAATACTTATCCTTCCTTAGCATAGAATCAAGAACAAATCTCTCTCAATATTGCTTCAAATCCTCAAAACAAAATCAAATCTCAATCATAGGATTTATATGGATTTGTTTCAGTTTTGTTAACCTAAACCAATCTCTTATAAGTACATGATATTCTCAAAAGCCAGGGAGGTTTTTTTTTCCGGCGGCAAGAGGATCCCATACGGTTTCAGAAGAACCGTGGAAAAATCGATACAGCAGACCGAGTTCTAGCCCAATTAAAATCATTCGAAGCATCACACGACATTCTTCGGTATCCCCTGAAGCGTAGCAGTTCACCACAAAGCGCTAACACGCTCAGAAATCGGTCCTGCGATTCACGGTTTGGCCTAAAAATTTCAGAATTCAATTCATTCGCAAACGCATCATAAATCGTATTTGAATTCATGTTTGTGTTTAGAATTATGTATGCAATCTGTCTGTGTTGTTTAATTCGCGATTAAGTGCAGGGATTGTATTATACCATGGCTAGGGTTCATAGCTTTCAAATTGGGGCTTCTGGATATTGGCCAAATTAAGCAAAACGAAGGGCATCACTGTACTCAGGGAGTGATTTCTAGTCGGACTGCGGTTTCGGTTTTGACTTATCATCCATATTTGTTGGAGTTTGATTTTTGCAGGGGTTTAACAACAAACCAAAACCGTGGCTGAAACTCTGGCCATCCATGATGAAGATGATGAACTGGGCGCGTATCTGAGTTTAATTTATTTATTTTTTTGAAAACAATTAGTACCGTATATTAGCCGTGCTGATTGCTACGTTATCAGCGAATGAATCATGGCCTGGTGGTGAGAGCATTAGTTCTAAGTGCTTGATGCGCAAGGACAGGGGTTCAATCCCTGCCTCTTGCAATGTTTTTGAAATGTTTTCTTTGAATAAACCTGGTGGTGGATCTAGTGCATACGTTTTATCAGACATACCGTATACCCTCAAGCATCAACCAGTGATCTTCCAAAGACACAGATCCAACGCTCCACAGCATGAAGCTCTACCATGGACTCCCAGAAGCTGATCACACTGAATCATTAGCTGAGTTCTCTACTTTATTTTTATTTTTATTTATTTATTCAACAACTATAGTTTATGTATTGCTTATTTATTAAAATTTCTTTTAAATTATTTTAATAAAACTTCTTTTGAATTTCTTTTTTGTTAATAATATTATTTATTTTTATAACTAATTTGATTTAATTATTACCGATAATTCTTATTTGATTTAAATAATTAAATGGTTAATTTAATGATTTAATTAATTAGGTTAATATTTTATTAATTGATTAAAATACTTATTAGGATTAGGCAATTTGATCGAAAATTTATTTTTTGCCGATTTAATTAATTGGGTTGAAAACCAATAATTAATTTGTTCTATTAACCATGGCTAACTTGTGCCCTAAATCAGGGTTTACGAGATCACACCCTACACTGAAAAAATATTTCTTTGTGCATTCTTTTCAGGGATACTATCAGACATCTCCCGATCACGCGCCACATCAAACTCCAAGCTAAGTCCTATCCTTTTCTTATTTAAATATTATTTAAATATTTTCGCCTGTTATTTTATTTAATTAGGGTTTAATTCCCGCTGTCAATGAACTCCCCCTACACTTACTTTTCCCTTTTATTCTTTTGTCAATTCTCTAATGGTCAGAGTCGATGCTTCATACTCGAGGCAAACCTTTGCCCCTCAACCTTCCAATCGAAGCTAAGTATTTTTACCCGTATTTTTGCTTTTGTTGGTTAGGGTTAACCCTGTTTGTGGCTGAACTATAATGCACTCACCCCTTCTTTTGTTTATTCTTTCTTTTCCAATCTTCAGGGCTTGTCAATTGCCAAAGCTACGAGTATCGGTAACCCTAAAACCCTAAACTATTATATCTTCTGCTTTTAATTATATCCCGCTGGTTTCAGTTCCCCTCTCCTCCGCTGGTTTCATTTTCCCCTTTCCCATTGTTGTTATACTATTGCGTGGTTAGTAATCCTAGGGAGTGCCAGTCCGTAATTAATTAGAATCACCTAATTACAAGATAATTTTCTGAATATAATCACGTGATTGTTGCACCCACGCACACTTTTGGGGTAACCTCTCTGTTGCCTTGTTGCCTGTTGCCTTGTTGCCTGTTGCCTTTGTTTTTTTGCAGAATAGCCATGTCCCTCGAATTCGAGGATACCTCAGCCATGTTGCCTCGATTAAGATCATGGTCCCTAATGATGCTGCCTTCGATACACATGATCTCGACCCTCGGAAGTTGCCTACAAAAGGCTGAGGTATCTTCTGGCTGCCTACGAAAGGCTATTCTGATCCTTCCCTTTAGACTACCTGCCTCTCTATGGCATGGGACAGTCTTATGGCGAACGATGCTTCGATGACCCGTTAACCTCCAAATGAAAGGCTTCCTGCCCTCTATGGCATGGATAGACCCTTTCACCCTGAAAGGCTAAAAGAACTCTTTTTTTCAAATTATAAGGTAATTGTCCCTAATTGCCTTGCTCTGGCTAAAATGTCTATTATCAACTTTTTCTTTTCTAAACACTTTCAAGGCTACGCTCATTTACGAGCTAAAGTCCCTGTTTCTTCATCTTCTATACATTTCTAAACTTTTGGTTTCAAAACGAGCAAAGCAATTAAGAGCCCATGGAAAACCATGGATGCAAAGGGTGCCTTACACCTTCCCTTTGCATAATTACCCCCCGAACTCAAAATTTCTTTTAAAGGTTTTTTCTGTTCTTTTAGCCTTTCTGATAAATTTGGATAAAATAAAAGTCGGTGGCGACTCTTGCTTAACCGCGACATTTCAAATTAAAGTCAGTTCACCGTATTACAATTCCAAACTACCTCCATGACAAAATTCAGGTCTCAAGTCAAGGAGTTGATCACTCAGTTGCTCAGAAAGTCAACAGTCGACTAATTTGACCTAAAAGTCAACTGTGGTCAAAGTACAGTCAAAACTCCTGATTTTTTGTCAACATCCTTATATTGAAGTATCATTCACCGTTTGATCAAGAATTGATCATGGTTCATCAAGAAAAGATCAGAAATCAACAATTCCAAAAGTTTCTAAATTAGGGTTTTCATAGGAGAAAGTCAACTAAACTTTGACCAGTCATAACTCCCACATGGAACATCATAAATTTCCCATCCAAAGCTCATTTTGAAGGAAATTGAATTCTCTACAACTTTGTCTCTCACATGCCAAGTCTAAAAATGCTTCATTTGAGAGATATGGACCAAGACATTATAGGTTCTTCTAAAAGTCAACAAAAACACCTTTTGAGTCAAAGCTCATAACTTGAACATGGTAAGCTCAATTGAGATGAAACCAAAAGTAGATTTTAGATGACATCTTGAGCTTTCCAAAAAGTCATGGAACACCTTCATACGATCAAAATCGAGAGAGTTATGCATTGATGAAGTTGGACAATTTTGGAAAATGTACAAAAGGTAACTTGAACAAAATTGCTTACTTTGACTCATGGGCCTAACATTTGGTTTTGAAACATGACCTCTAAACCCAATCACATGCTCTCCTTTTATTTATTTTATTTATTCTTGGATTTAAGTAATTTAAATTCAATTTTAATTGAAATAAATGTTAAAAATCAATAATTTTGTGCTAAACTTATTTTGTGATCAAATATTAAGAATATATTTAGGATATTTGATTAAAGATCCTTGGCTAAAGGATTGGAGAGAATTCTGGGCAAGATATTCTTCAAAATTAGTAACTTTCAATCAAGCTCCAAATCAAAGATTTAATGGACAAATCAAAGATATTTGAATGATTTCTCTTGCCCTAAATTGTTTCATTATAAAACCACAACAAAAACCTGATCAGAGGGGAGAAAAATTTCTGGCCGAAGAACCCTATTCGTGAGCAAAAAAATCGTGGAACAAGAGAAGGTAGAGGCCAAGTGTGGAGTTTGATTCAGGCCATTATAAGGGTTCAGGAAGCTTCTTCGGCCATCTCTGAAGAGGATTACATCAGCAACAACGTCCAAAGTGTTCAATTTCGTGTTCCTCACGTTCAAGGTTGGTCAAATACTTTTCTGTTCGATTATGCCAAACCATGAATCATGTCTGCTTTTCGATTGCATATTTGAGTTTGTATGATTGTTTGGAAGATTTCTAGATTGGTATTGTTGAGATTAGGCGCAGGTTTATGGAGAAGCCATGGTTACGGTTTCAAAGCTCCAAATTGGGGAACCCTAACTAGAGGCGAAATTAAACCAAATTGATGGCGCTATTACGTTCAGAAGAGGATTTCCCATCAGATTGCGTCTTTGTCTGGAATTTATGCGTTGTATTTCGATGAAGTTGATACTTGCAGGTGTATGGCTACAAAAAATCCGTAGCAAGAAGCTTTAGCAACAGACGTGTTCTGTAGGTAAAACCCCTTTAGTGAAAATTTCAAAAAAAACGAAGGAGATGAAGATGCGCGCGTGCTGAGTTTTGAAGTTTTAAGTTAATCAATTTTATTTTATATTAAATCCATGTTGAACCACTAACAGCGTGTGAATATTGTCCCAGCGGAGATAGCGTCTCCATATCTTTCCCATGTGCAAGGACATGAGTTCGACTCCTGTCTTGCATACAATTTTTGTTAATTTTTCAGGATTTCACCTCCTATGATCCAGCGCAGCTAGCCTCTTCGCGTGTACCATGCACCTTCATCACACCAGCCTTCAGATCCTTTCAAACTCAGATCCAACGCTTCTGGTAGCAAGGTCCACCATGATCCCTCACCAGCACACCACACCAGATTACAAGCTGAGATTTCTAATTTCTTTTATCATTATTTTATTTTTCTTTTTTTAAATGACCCTTTTTTTTTCATATATATTTTGTATAAATGTCTTATATATCTATAAATCTCTAAAAACTCTTCTAAAAACAATTTTTTTTCTTTAAACTTTTTTTGTTATTTAAAAAACATAATTAATTATTAGTAATAATTTGTTTCTTTGTTTTGTTTAAATTAATTTAATTTGCCTAAATTAGCTGTTTAATTTTAATTAATTCTTATTAATTGATAAAAAATATATATTAGGGTTAGATATTTAATCGAAACCTTATTTTCATTGATTTAATTAATTAGGTTGGAAAACCAATAATTAATTAATTTGATTTTATTTATTCTATTAACCAGGGTTAACTTGTGCCCTAATCAGGGTTTGCGAAGATCATGCCTACACTGAAAATGTTTTCCTTGTGTAGTTTTTTCAGGGTTAGCACCAGGGTTTCCTCCGACTGCGAGCCATATCAGATCAAAAGCTAAGTCCTGATCCTATATTTATTTAAATATTTGTTATTTTTTTGCTTTCTAAATTAAAAAACTTCAATAAGGCTACGCTCATTTACGAGCTAAAGTCCTTGTTTCTTCTTCTTCTTCTTCTACATTTCTAAACTTTTGGTTTTCTGAAAGAGCAAAGCAATTAAGAGCCCATGGAAAACCATGGATGCAAAGGGTGCCTTACACCTTCCCTTTGTATAAATTACCCCCCGAACTCAAAATTTCTTTTAAAGGTTTTTTCTGTTATTTAGCCTTTCTATAATTTGGATAAAATAAAAGTCGGTGGCGACTCTTGCTAACCGCGACATTTCAATAAAGTTAGTTCACCGTATTACACAATCCTTTGAGTATCTCTGTTCGCTTATCTAGCTCAGATGATTATTGGCCTTACTATGAAGATAGCCCAGGTGGGGAAGAAGAGAGTATCAAAGAAGGCTTTTCTGTTTCCGATGATTGTAGCGTGAACAGTAAGGGAGGGAAGGAGATTGGGACACCTGAGGCGGATACCATCTTCTTGATGAAAAAAGATTCAGACGTGATAGGAGACGTGGGAGCAGAGGACAGCATAGGGAAAAGTGTGAATAATATCAGAAGTGTATCTTATTTCGATGCAGAATTATTAAAAATGGTTGAATCAAAAGGCAGATTACACAATAAGGAGATGGCAGCGGCTGACTGCGTTTCTGACCCTATTTCTAATTCCTTTAGTGTTTCCTTGGTCAAAGACTCATTGGATGCTCCCTCGAATCACCAGTCTGAAGCTTTAGAATATGAAGTGGCATAACCTTTAAAAAGTGATGTGTTGGCTTTATCTTATAAAAAGAAGAAGGCGGTTTTTAAAAGTCTGGCAGAATTTATTGGGCCCCCTTCCTCATACCCTATTTTAAAAAGGCCCAATAAATTAAAGAAGCCTCGACCCAAGAAGAAAGAAGTGAAAACTAATTTAGCAAAGCAAGGATCTAACGTCCAGCACCTATCGGCAGGCTCAGCATCCATCTACTCCTCAGATCCTTCTCGATGGGAACATTTAATCCACCATAGTTCTGGCTGTTTTCCTGATGTGTCCGATATCCAACGTTGCAATGATAGGGGTTGGGACAATTTTAAACCCTTTTCTGATCTCAGGCTAAAGAAAGAAATTGACAAACTGGGAGTTGTCTCCAGCAGTGCCAATCAATTCTCAGTTTCGAAAAACGAAGGAAGGAAGGCGGATACAATATGTTCTTAATGATTATAGGAAGTTTCAACATTAGGGGGGGGGGGCAGTCGTGTAAAAAGAAAGAGAATTTGTAGTATAATAAAAAGGGGGAAGGCTGATTTTTTTCTTCTTCAAGAAACGAAGATGGAGAAAATTTCGTGTGAAATCATTAAAAACTTTTGGGGGGCGGAAACTTGTGCTTTCTCGTATCAGGCTTCGGAAGGTGTGGCTGGTGGTTTATTGTCGGTCTGGAATCCTGCTGTTGTTATTGTAATCTCCAGTTTTTGTGGCTCAGGTTATTTGGGTTCGAAGGTTTTATGGAAGGACAAGGTTCTACAAATTTGAAGAAAGATCTTTGGAAGAAGCTGCTGGAAGTGAAACATAAATTTTCAGATGGAGAGTGGATATTCGAAGGAGACTTTAATGCTGTCAAGAGTAGAAACGAGAGAATCGGTTGATCTTTGGTTTGCAATTCCTCGGCAATGAGAGATTTCTCTAATTTTATTGATGACACTCGGCTTATAGATGTTCCTTGCAAAGGAAAAAAATTCAGTTGGTTTAGCGGAGACGGAACATCTAGAAGTAGAATAGATAGGTTTCTAGTGGATGCTAGAGTTGTCTCCGATTGGGGTGTAGTAGGGCAAGTCATCGGCGATAGAGATGTGTCAGATCATTGTCTGATTTGGTTGGAGGTGGAAAAATTTGATTGGGGTCCGAAACCTTTCAAGTTTAATAACGAGTGGTTCTCGCACAAGGATTTTCTTCCTTTTGTTGAAAAAGAATGGGCGTGTTTGGTTGTGAGAGGGAGGGGTGATTTTGTCTTAAAGGAGAAATTCAAACTCATTTAAGATAGATTGAGATGGTGGGATAGAATGGTTTTTGGCAAGTTCGATTTGGAAGTAGAGGAAGGATTTAAGGATTTGAATGATAAAGATGACTCGGAGGTTTTAGATGCGGAGATGTTGTCGTTGAAAAAGGATGCTAGTAATCGCATTTGGTTGAATCTCAAAATCAAGGAGAACATGCTTATTCAAAAGTCTAGACTCAAATGGTTGAATGGTGGAGATTCTAATAGCAAATTCTTCCATAGAGTTATGAAGGAGAGGCGGAGGAGGAATCATATTAGTTCCATCGTTACTAACAACGGTATTGTGAATTCGGTTGCGGAAGTGAAAGAGGCGGTTGAGGAGCACTTTAAATCCAAATTTGCGGAATATCGTTTCATTAGACCCACTCTTGAAGGCGTCACTTTTAATTCTTTGTCTTTGGAGGAATCTCTCTCTTTGGAAGCTCCTTTTTCAGTTGAAGAAATACAGTCGGCGGTGTGGAATTGTGAAGGATCCAAGAGCCCGGGCCCGGATGGTATGTCTTTTCTTTTTATTAAAAGATGTTGGTATTTTATTCAAAAGGACATTATTGCTTGCCTTAACGATTTTCATTCCAGTGCACTTTTATCCAAGGCTATAGTTTCTTCTTTTATCACAAATATTCCAAAGTCGGATCATCCGTTCGGTTTAGATGACTATAGGCCTATTTGTCTTGTTGGAAGTATTTACAAAATCATTTCGAAGGTGTTGGCTTGTAGGATTAAAAAAGTCTTGTCTTCCATTATATCCAATAGTCAAACCGCTTTTGTTCCGGGCAGACAAATGATTGATGACGTCCTTATTGCTAATGAGTTAGTAGATTTTGTCACGAAGGAAGGTAGGGATTGTCTCTTGTTCAAAGTTGACTTTGAAAAGGCGTACGACAAAGTTAGTTTGAATTTTCTAAGGCACTTGATGAGAAAAATGGGGTTTGGTGAAGGTTGGATGAACTGGATGGAAGCTTTGATTTTCTCTAGCAAGATGTCGGTGTTGGTAAATGGTAGTCCTACTAAGGAATTTGTGGTCGAAAGATGATTGAGGCAAGGAGATCCTATAGCCCCTTTTTTGTTTGTCATTGTTGCGGAAGGATTAAAACTCATGGTGAATAAAGCCGTGTCCAATGGTGATTATAAGGGTTGTAACATCAATGGGAAATGTTTTGTTGATGTTTTACAATTTGCGGACGATACTTTGATGGTGGGCGATGGTAGTTGGAAACACCTTTGGGCTATTAAATCAGTTTTGAAGGGATTTGAGTTGGTTTCGGGGCTTGGTATCAATTAACACAAAAGTAAACTCATAGGTTTCAACATTAATCCTCGTTTCCTAGAAGTTTCTACTTCTTTCCTTGCTTGTAGAAAAGAAGAGAAAGTGTTCAAATTTCTCGGTATTATGATTGGTGTCAATCCGAGGAGGGTTAATTCTTGGAGACCTTTAGTTGAAAAAATTAAGAGGAGGTTGATCTCTTGGAAGGGAAGATGGGTGAGTTTTGGTGGGAGAATTGTTCTCTTAAAATCGGTCCTTAGTAGTCTAGCTATTTTTACTCTCTCTTTTTACAAAGCTCCGAAGAAAATTATTAGTGAGATTAACAGTATTCAAAGCAACTTCCTTTGGGGCGGGTCGGATGATAAAAAGAAAGTCCATTGGATAAGTTGGAGTGACGTTTTCCTTCCGATCGAGAATGGTGGTATTTGTTTAAGAAGGTTGGAAGATTTTAACAAAGCCTTACTTTATAAATGGAGATGGAGAATTTTAGAAGATTCGGATAGCCTATAGGTCCGATTGTTGAAAGCTAGATATGCGGATATCAATTTAAGAGCGGCCAACGGAGGAATTAAGTTAAACAAGAAAGAAGAGAGCTCGGTGTGGTGGAAGGATATTTGTTCATTATGTTACAAGGATGCAGATGATATTTTTGCGAAAAACTGTTTTTTCCGTGTTGGAGAAGGTTTCACTACTTCTTTTTGGAATTCCCTTTGGATTGAAGGGGGACTCCTTAAAGAACGGTTTCCTCTTTTGTTCGATATCTCTCTTTTGCAGGATGCGTCTATCGCTAGCTTGGGTGGATGAAGGAATGGTACTTGGGGCTTGAATGATTTCGGAATTCCCCCTGGTGCTGCCAGCACTGTTGCAGCGGACTTGGGGCTCCTGTCCCGCTCCCTTTCGGCCTCGTTTCCATCTCGGTTCGGCCAGGATTGTGTCGAACGAAAGATGTCGAATGACCATTATTTTTCCGTGTCTTCTTATTACAAGGCTTTATGCAAGACTCATATTCCATTAGATCCGGCAAATCGCTTTGATCTAGCTTTTTCTCTTATGTGGAAGATTGATGTCCCCTTGAAGGTTCGTGCTTTCCGTTGGCGTTGTTTTTGGAATAGGATTCCAACTAAGGATTTGCTCAATCATAGAGGTATTCTTCCTCCTTCTACCAATCTCCTTTGCGCTTTTTGCAATGTTCTTCCCGAATTTTCTTGTCACTCTCTTTTGGATTGTCAAAAAGTTGTTGGAGTTTGGAAGGAAATCGCCGGATGGTTGGGTTTGCCTCATGTTGTTAATGTGGGTTTCAAAGAATGCTTTCTTTCATGGCGTAATTCATGTCTCTTCTTGAAATTCAAAGGAGGGGAGGAGGGGTGTGCTTGGCTAGCCGTTTTATGGTCTCTTTGGATTTGTAGGAATGATATTTTTTTCAAGGAGGGTGAGTGGAATGCTAGAGATGTTTCATGGAATTGCAAAGTGTAGCAACCTGCCCTAAAAAATTAGCTTTTTAGAGTCGCCACCTATTCTACCAGGGCGAATAGGAAACCCTACGCAGTTAAGAGAATTCCGGGTAAGTTATTATATTCGGGTCAAGGGAAGGTGTTAGGAACCCTTAACCCTTTCCTAAGGTTTTGAGTTTAAGGCAAAGGTTTATGGCTAAAAGTGTTAAGGTTTATAGCTAAGGAAACGAATAGGGTGAACGGCAAAATTCGAACCTAATTAGAATTTTGGGGAAGGGGACTCGCTTTGGTTATCCAAGTGCCTACGTACCTCCTTATGGAGGATCAGAGTCTACGTAGTTCGGGGCAGGATTGTACGCCTTAGATTTGATATGAAGTTGTTTGAAGGTATTTTGAGTTACCTTATCGTAGTTTTGGAATTCGCAGGTTGCGAGGTATTTTGAATTACCTTATCACAGTGATGAAAATCCGTAGTTTGAAGATGAAAGGGTGTTTTAAGATTTGGCGTCCAACCCTGATTTTAATTTGTTCTATTAATCGCAGTGATCAATAGGTTTGATCACCATAATTAATATATTAGTGGAGGATTGCTAACAATTCTAATCGATAGATTCGATTATCACTAATAGCAAATAAATGTATTTTAAAGATTAATTATTAATTTTATCGTTACTCATAATCAATAGATTTGATTACAAATAATAACGAATTGATAAAGAGAAATATGCTAATCATCGTAACTAATAAGATGGTTAAAACCTTTTAGCAAAATAAAACCTTATTTGAGTTTAATCAATTAAATAATTAGATAAGCGATTATTACCCACCGCGATCAATAAATTTAATCGAAACGAATAATAAATTAAATTTTAATGCTTATCATATTTTAATTTAATTTAAAAAAATCAGATTATAAATATAAATAAAGATTAAAAAATTAATTATGTAATTATAAATAACTAATTAAAATAGAAAAATAAGAGATTTGGTTCAGTGTGGCCAGGCTGAAGGTTTATGGTATAGGGATAAATCCTGGGCATTGGATATGAGCAGCTGAAGGATACTGTGGTTGGATCTTAGAGGTGCATGGTATGCCATAAGGTCATGGGCGCGTGGGATTATAGGAGGAGATTTGTGAAAAAATATAGAAAGGGCAATGGATCGAACCCTGGACCCTCAGGTGACCAATAGACGCTCCCACCAACTCAACCAAATTAACCATGCGTTAAACAAATACCCTGGATATATTATATAAAAAACAAACCAATAACTGGAAAAAACGCGCGCGAACATTCAAATGGTCAAACCAGATGAGGACACCTCATCATCTTCCCCAAGGAGCCTGTAAAACCTTGAAACTTTAGCTACGAATCTGCTATGGATTCCTTCATAGCCAATATACCTGCAACCATTAAAATCCACATATACACATATAAATGTTTCGTGAACCTCCCAACCCCTTCGTCCAAGGTCCCTAAGTCTAATTATATCCTTAATTTCTCCCAATTTCACCTAAAACACAAAGCCCTAATCTATAATATAAGAAAATTAATGGTTGTGGAAACGTCAAAAATACAATTATTTAATTTTTTGCCACCACATTAAAATTATGGTTTTTTGGTCTTTGCACCATAAAGTTCTTAATTTTATTATTAAAATAATATAACTCTTATATTTTATCAATCTTATCAAATCGCTCTCCATTCTCTATTTTTTTTCTCTTTCATCACTTTCTCACTTCTTTTTTCAACGAAAAAAATTTATTATTGATATTTTTTTTATTTACGAAAAATGGTATTTATGATCAAAATATTTTTTAGTAAAAAATGTTAAGGGAAAAATTTATTCAAAAAATCTATTATTGATCTAAATATTTTTATATACGAAAATTTAATATTGATCCAAATATTTTTGTAAGTGATACCTAAATAAAAATAATATTTGTATACGGAAAAAATCTATTATTTACGAAAAAATGGTATTTATGATCCAAATATTTTTTATTCAAAATTGAATAGGCCAAATATTTTTGTAAATGATACCTAAACAAAAATTAAGTTTGTATATAGGAAAAAAATCTATTATTGATCTAAATATATTTATAAACGAAAAATGTTATTTATGATCCAAATATTTTTTATTCAAAATTGAATAGGCCAAAAAATCTATTATTGATCTAAATATTTTTATATATGAAAATTTGATATTGATCCAAATATTTTTGTAAATGACATCTAAACGAAAATAATATTTGTGTATAGAAAAAATCTATTATTTACGAAAATGGTATTTATGATCCTAATATTTTTATTCCAAAATGGTATACGGGAAAATAATCTACTATTGATCTAAATATTTTTATATATAAATTTACTATTGATCCTCTATTTTTGTAAATTATACCTAAACAAAAATGAGGTATGTATATGAAAAAAAATATATTATTGGTCTAAATATTTTTATATACGAGAAATGATATTTATGATCCAAAATGGTATAAGGAAAAAAATCTATCATTGATCAAAATATTTGTTAATACGAAAATTTAATATTGATCCAAATATTTTTGTAAATGATACCTAAATAAAAATAATATTTGAATTATTATTTACGAAAAATATTATTTATGATCCAAATATTTTTTATTCAAAAATGTTATACGGAAAAAAATCTACTATTGATGTAAATATTTTTATATACGAAATTTACTATTTATCCAAATATTTTTGAAAATGATACCTAAACAAAAATGAAGTCTCTATACGGAAAAAATCTATTATTGGCCTAAATATTTTTATATACGAGAAATAGTATTTATGATCAAATATTTTTTATCCAAAAATGATATACGGGAAAAAATATATTATTATCTAAATATTTTAATTTACAAAAATTTAATATTGATCTAAATATTTTTGTATATGATACCTAAACAAAAATAATATTTGTATACGGAAAAAAATCTATTATTTATGAAAAATGGTATTTATGACCCTAATATTTTTTATTCAAAAATGGTATACGGGAAAAATTTTATTATTGATCTAAATATTTTTATATGCGAAATTTACTATTGATCCAAATATTTTTGTAAATGATACCTAAACAAAAATGAAGTTTGTATACGGAAAAAAATTTATTATTGATCTAAATATTTTTATATACGAGAAATGATATTTATGATTAAATATTTTTAATTCAAAAATAGTATACGGGAAAAAATCTATTATTGATCTAAATATTTTTATATACGAAATAATCAATTATTTATGTAAATTTTTTTCTTTTTTAATATTTTTATTCAAAATAAATGATGTATTCAAATTCACGTAAGCGAACAGAACCCGTGCGTATGCACGGGTTTGTTACTAGTTTCAAATCTGAAAACCCTAACTCGGCCTTCAATGGAAAAACATGATTGAACCATGCTGTAGCAACCTGCCCTAAAAATTAAGCTTTAGAGTCGCCACCTATTCTGAAGGGCGAATAGGAAACCCTACGGAGTTAAGAGATCGGGGTAAGATTATTATAATCAGGTCGAGGGAAGGTGTTAGGCACCCTCAACCCTTTCCTATGGCTTTGAATCTAAGGTAACAGTTTTATGGCTAAAATATTAAGATTTAATAGCTAAAGAGGTGAAAAGGGCAAAATTGAGATTTTAAGTGAATGGAGGTTTTAGGGAAGGGGACTCGCCTTGGTTATCCAAGTGCCTACGTATCTCCTTATGGAGAATCAGAGTCAACGTAGTTCGGGCACAGGATTGTACGCCTTAGAATTAGTATGAGGTTGTTTGAAGACTTATTGAATGGCCTATCGTAGTTTGAATTTGATTTGAAAGGCATTTTGAATTGCTTGATTGAAAAGGATGAAAATCTGTAGTATCGTGGTTTAGTGTGTTTTAGATGTTTCGGGCGTACAACCCTAATTTAATATGTCACCGTTAGATGCGATGATCAATAGATTTGATCAGTATAGCTAACGAATTAATGGGGCATTGCTGGTTACTCAGATCGATAGATTCGATCGTCGCGGGCAGCAAATTAAATATATTTTAATTTATTTATTTTTATCTCTCGTCTAATGCGACCAATAGCTTTAGTCGGGTCGAGGAGAGAATTATTCAAGAATTAATTAAATTATTTGTTTTGCCAAATGGCAGTGGGAATGGGCAAACCTTAATATTTTGATAACCTATTTAGGGTTTTCGTGATCCTTAACAATCAAGATTGATTAAAATAAATTAAATCGGATAATCGAGATAAACGGGATAATCCTAATTAAATATATCCTAATCCTAATTTGTTAACCTAACCCTATTTAAATAAATAAATTAAATTAAATAATATTAATTAATATCTAATCTAAACATTTAAATAAATAAAAATATAAAAATATAATATAAAGGAATTGAAAAACCTGTTTTTTGATTGCATGAGGCGGGTTTGAATGTCCATGATATGTTCCTTCATCTTGGTAAATTAGATCCTTGATGTTGGTGATCCAGTGGCTGATGATGAGCGTGTATGGTGCACCACGTGGGGCTGTAACGCACTGAATCTACAAGGAAAATTAAGAAAAATATATATGCAGGAGCTGGGTAACGAACCCAGCCCTTCAGGTTTGCTATCCAAACAGCGTTGCCATGCGCACTATACTCACCATTTGACATAGTTATGAACCGGCTGCAATATAATAAGACATACGTGGGAAAAATTTGAATAAAACGGATCGCGCCCAGGGTCATCTTCTTCACGTTGATTTTCTGCAACAACACACCCTATGGCAACGTTTTTTAAGCGTGGCCGTAAGTCTCCCATGTTCAAACCTGCAAACTATTGTCAATAAATACCAAACAATAACTCAGATCAAATGTATATAACACTACGAAACCAATGGAAGCCTTCTTTTTGGTCAATTTCTTCTCTAACTCGTTATCCCCAAATCAAAGCTTCAAAGCCCTAACAATGGTGAAACATTAAAGCTGCACCCAAACTCCAATTAAACTACACAGAGAGCTTAGAAACATCATAAAGAACACGAATATGCATTCATATTACATTTATCACGCGTGAATTGATGAAACCAATCAAAACTTAAAAGTGTCAAACCGTGAGTTATTGTTGACGGTTTCCGGCATGTTGTTTGAGGGAGATGATTGGGATAGTTTCAGAAACACCCAGGGAATCGTTTTGGATGCTTGGTGTGGCTCGAATTGGATTATCTCTCCAAGAATAGTTTTCTTTTTTTTTTTCAAGAAGCTGCATTCGGTTATAGGTCCTCTTTCTGCAGGTTTTCGGCCAAATTCCCTCCCTTGTCCGTATGCCATTGTTGGTTTTTATATATGATTCCATTAGGTCAAAAACTCAATCAAAAATCCCCTCTAATTAAAGGATCAAGATTTGATTCCAAACTTGCCATTTTTTGGTCTTTTCTATTTTCAAACTCTTTCTCACGTTTCTTTTTAGGCAATCCTTGGGACAACAAAGCCTTTTTCCTTTTTTCCTTTCTTCTCCTTTTTTTTTATTACCTAATAATAACAATAATGATTAATAGTAGTAATAGAATAATAATAACACTAAAATACTAATATAACATTTTTTGATAAATACCAATAATTAAAAATAACAATGATAGTTCTATTAAAATTAATTAATTAACACTAATCAATATTAATCATAAATAATAATACTAATTCTAATAAGATCCTAAAAATAATCCTAATAATAATATTAATAAAAATAATCCTAATAATATATAATAAAATCTAATTAAAAATAATAAACCTAATTAATTAAAACCTAATACTAATCCTAATATTAATAACAATAATAAAAATTAATAATGTTAAATGCTAATAGTTAGTCGAGATAATGATCGAAACAAATGTTAGTAAAACCCCAAAATACTCCCACAATCGATAAAACCCTTGTAACAATTGGGCCCAACGTTTGGGTCCTCAACATCTGTTAATTACGCCCTTGTTTTAACTCAACCTGATTTATAAGAGAGCGAGTTTGACAATAGAAATGTCAAACCCTATGGCTCTTAATTTTGAACCTTGATGGGTTAACGGACGTAGATTTGATCGGGCAAATTTTGGGGTATGACACATGCAAACTCCAATTGAATAATCCATAAACCTTCACAGCATTGAAACAAAGCATGACATACGATCAAATTCACCTAAAGATGCATGAATTACCCTAATCGACTCAAAGTTCAGAACGACAAACTTGGGTTTATATGGAGGTATTCTGGGGGTGTTAATGTAGCGTGATAATTCAGACACCTTCAGAATCCTTCAAGGAACGTTTTGCAATCCTTAGATCTCCTTGCAATTGCTTAATTCTCCAGAACCGAATTCAAAATTCTTGATGAATTTTTTAGTTCTTGAATATGCTTCTCTGCCCAGAATTTCGTCCCCTATTCCATTGCCTTGTGTCCTCTACTTATAGAAGAGTGAATTAGGTTAAAAAGCTCAGCCCAATCTCCATAATTCATGTCATTGATATTTGATTGAAAATTGATTTTCAATCTTTCTATTTTTGTTCCAAAATGCTCCTTCTCTCTCCAATATTTTTGCCCACGAATTTGTGTTGAAAACATACCATAAATATTGATTTAGATTGATTACTATGAGGCCTATTACCATATATTTGATTTTCCTTGATTTACATAACTTTAAATCATTATTTAAATGAATAAAAATCAAATAAAATCAAATAAAAATACTATAATTCATGGCAAATGATTTTGATAGCTTGGATAACTTGTGGACCAAGATTAAACCATAAAAAATAGGCCCATTTGTAAGAAACTCCAATTTGAACCACTTTTATTTCACATTTTGCCTCCAAAATTTTCCAACTTTGACAAGGCATATCTCCCTCAATTTTTAAGATATGAAAGATTTATAGGAATTTTTGGAAACCTCAAGATGTCCTCTACAAGCCACTTTGGAACATATTTTTCATTTGGAGATTTTATCTTGATGATATGCCCTTTGACAAAAAACTGGTTTTGGTTGACTTTTGGAAAGGACCTATAATCTTTTGTATCATATCTCCCAAATGAAGCATTTATGGCCTTGGCATGTGATACACAAAATTGTAGAGAATCCAATTTCCTTCAAAATAGGCTTTGAGTGAGAAATTTCTGATGTTCCATGTGAAAGTTATGCCTGGTCAAAGTACAATTGACTTTTTAGACCAAAACCCTAATTTAGTAACTATGCCCTTGGTTGATTTTGAAGCTTTTCCTTGATGAATCATGATCAACCTTTGATAAATTGATGAATGATACTTCATAATATTATTTTTAACCAAAAATCAAGAGTTTTGACTATACTTTGACCATAGTTGACTTTTAGGTCAAACTAGTCGACTGTGGATCATCTGAGCCATTGAATGAACAATCCTTGGAATTGAGACTTGACTTTTGTCATGGAAATATCTTGAATCATAATGAGCCATATGAGATCCATTGGGAACCTTGATTTATCAATTTCCTTAGGAGAATGCCTTGAGTAAACCCTTGAGCCTTGAGCCATTGAAGACGAAATGAGGTGGGCAAATTTTAGGGTATGACACAAAGCTTTGCTTTGGAGGTGGTCTTATATAGGGAAAATTACCCATTCCAATTACAATTTATATGATTTTAGAAAAAACCCTTTGCTATATTTATCTTAGAATCTATTTGATGTGTGATTTTTCTTTTTTGTGGCTTTTGCCTAGACCTTCTCTTGTAATCTTGCTTTGATCTTTTGATCTTTCTCAATACAACTTGATTAAAAAAAATCAAATTTGGTGCAATAGTAGTGATTAGTGATTAATTCATGTGACTCTTAGGTTATTGTTAAAAATTAAGTTCATCAATAATTCTTAGAGAAAGCATGAAAAATCCATAAACAGTAATAATTTATGTTTGGATTTGATGGAAATGTATTTCTTAACATCTCAAATTTAAAATTCCTATAAGAGAAATAATTCTGCCCGGTAAGCCATTCAAAAGTTTTCTGAATTATAAAATTAATATTTTATTTACATATTGAGTTTTTTTTAAAGAAAGATATATTATAGAGTATTAAGGATACTCTAACCCGATTACAAAAGCCGAGATAGATAGTTCAGGAGAAGAGGAAATTGATATCCAAAAGCTACTTAGGCTAAATAATCCAAAGAATTTTTGCAAAATTAGTAAGAGTTATATTTGGTGATTACAATATCCTCTTAGAAAGACCAACTCCAAACCAAAACTTTAATGTTTCAAACCGTGTTGAAAACAGAACTTTTGTGGTCGTTGAACACCACCCATTCTTATAAACCCACAATCTCCCACACCATCAACCAAATAACTCCTTCTCTACCCTTCTTCACTTTTTTATTCTTAAAGAAATCTAATCAGAATAAAAAACTGCTCTTGATATTGTTAACATGGCTGCCAAGAATTCCGAACCAACCTGAAAGATCATGCCAAACCATAGAAGCAAATTCAAAACCGAATATATGAAGAAGACATTCCTCCTCAATGTTACAAAAAAACGCAAAAATAATCGGAAAGAAGAATACCTCTGAGTTTTAGAAGCTCTTTCGAAGGTAGTCTATTCGACAAAACCCTCCAACCATGGTTTTAAATTACGGTCGCAGCTTCGGATGCGGTTGCGGTTGCGGATGTTGCGACTGCAGTCATTGCGCTTATTGCGATGCGCATTGCGGCCGATGCGGCGTGAATTTTTAAAAGAAAGTGTTTGAAATATTATATTAAAAAACATTTAATGTTATATTTTTTCATTATATAAGTAAATTGAGTTTTAGAATTCTAATATATTGATTTTTGATGAAAATGCTTAAAAAAACATGATTAAAATTGCTCGGTGGGGTTCCTAATACATCCGGAGATGAGATTTCAAAATCACACCGCAATTGCGGTGCGATGCGGGTGCAATTGCAGTTGCAGACCGCAATTTAAAATCATGCCTCCAACCAAAAGCTTTAACTCTAAACGGACAAAGAATTTTCCAAACAAGCCTGGAATATTTTTCCGAGCTAGATACCTGGTTCGGTGAAGCAGTAGGAGAAGAAAGCAAAATGTATCCATCTTTAACAGCATACCCTGCTCTCGGGTTCGGTAACCAGCCGACACTATTAGCTTCACCCGCCGACGGCTCAACCTGGATCAGCAACGCAAACAAATCCTGAAACATGCTAGCCACCGAAACTTCCGTAAAATCAAAAACACCAAAGTTTCCCCAATTCCACCTATGACTAATTCATTGACCAATGTTCGCAACAACTTCCATTGACCAATGACCAATGACTAATCCAGAGAACAAAGATCCTATACCATATAGCTATTAGCTGATGTTTTGGACGCCATGTTATCTAAATAAAAAGGAGAAAAGCATCTCTTGATATTGTGAGCTTTAGTGTGTTTGAGGATCACTGTCACCTAAAGAGATTTTATTTTGAACCATCAAAGCATTTTTATACTCTTTTATACTAGATAAATCAACATGTCGTACATTCTAATTTTTTTATGCATGTTCATTTGTTTATATAATTTCCACATTAAAGTATGATTGTATATTTAATATTTGTATCGAGCATGTATTATATCATGAATTAATAATATAACTTTTACAAATTGTTTCAGAGAAAAACTTTTCTTTTATTGATAATTTCAATTGAATTTAAGTGCTTATCACAATTTGACATGGCGTAGCGGTGAAAAATTGAGATTAGAGCCATTGATTGACTTAACTCAGACATTTTAGTAGAGTTGTCACCGCACTTTATTGTTTTCAAAGGAAATGAGAAAAAGAGCGAAATAAAATCCACATAAATTTTTAAAATCAAAACTAATAAACTTATCAGAGATCTTTGGTTCGTGAGTTGGTTATGCAATGGGAAAGTATTAGCACCCTCACATCTACGGTACTCCGTAGGAACCTTATATATATATATATATATATATATATATATATATATATATATATATATATATATATATATATATATATATATATATATATATATATATATATATATATATATATATATAAATAATTTGTTGTTATTGTCATAAATAGGTTTTCTTTGGTTTTTGTTTAAATAGAATGGGATGATGAGAAAAGAAAATTTTAAAAGTGTGTTCGGTAAGACATCACATCTTAGACCTACATACCCCTTAAGTGCAATAAGGAAGTCAAAGCTTTTGTAGTTCCACTTAAAAGAAAAAATAAAGAGTCAAGTGGAAAAATCTTTTTGGATGTTGAGCTTTAACAATACTTAACAAGTTTTTAAAATGTTCAGCTTCAACGATAGGTGTCAAGCTTTAACAATACAAGGCAAAGGTAATTTTAAAAGAGATTGGTTCAGTTTTAACAATATAAAACCAAGGGTTGAGTTTAAAAAGGTTGAGCTTTAACAATATAAATCAGATTTAAAACAATAAGGGGTGCAAAGCTTTAACAACACTAAACACAAAGTAAAAGAGTTGGAAAAGAGAGTGAGTACCTTGATAATTTTAGTCAATACCATTCTCATTCCTTTGGAGTGTAGAGCAATATCTTAAGCAATCATTCATGATGAATATCTCAAGTGGTGATCATAGCCAAAGTATAAATATATAAGAATATGAAAAATTAAGCATATGTACAAGTATATAGCAAGGAGTGATCATAGCTACTAAGTTAGTATTAACATGATATTGCTTTCAAGATCAAAAGTTTTAAAGCTCAAGGATTAGACTTTTAGGGTTTAGTTATGTACACCTAAACCTAATCATTTAAAAGTTAATTAAAACAAAACAATAGGTGAATTAACTAAGGGAATATATCAATTTCTTCATAGTTGACTATAACCTAGCCCTAGTTGGTTCATAAGATATATACAAGTCAATGGACAAAAGGATTATTCAAAAGATTTTGAAGAAAAGCATTTTTTAAAGGTATTAAAATACCATCTTTTCAATTGATTAAAAGTTAATCAAAATTAAATATTTTTGGACTTTTGAAAATATATTAACAAAATATGACCATAAATAGTGAGTGTATAAAAAATCAATAAAAAATAAGTTGATTTGGTATTTTAAATAAATTATCAAAGTTGTTAAATAAAACAAAAAAAACAAGTGATAAAAAGTTGTGTTGCCTCCAAGAGGTCCTGAACTCATACCCTTCACTTTACAAGCCAAAACCTTGACCACTGGGTCACGCGCTTGTGGTGATCATGAGGTGCCTTCCACCAAAAACAATTTGAAAAACATGAAAAAAGACACAAAATGCCAAAAAGGGGTTTTGAACCCGCACCCTTAGGGATAAAATGACATGAGTACGCATGTTTTAACCACTGTGGTGGTGATACATCAAATGTCTAAAACACAAACAATTAAATATATTTTAAATCAAGCCCCTAAGTTTAAAAGATGAACTTCATCTTCAATCTCAAGAACTCAAGAATCTAGAAATCGTATCATGCTCATTTCTCAATCATTTTCAAAACTGTAAACATGAAAGTTGTGTAATTTTTCACCACGATTCCAACCATGTATCAAAATTAATTTACTTAATTTTCCATAAAACTTCAAGAATCCTAATTTTTCAAAATCAAATTAAATGATTTATACAAAGTATAAATTAACATAAGTAGAGGTATTTTGATCCTTACATCATGATGAACATAATAGAATCGAGCTTTATCAAAAAGGATGCAGAAATGAGAGAGTTCAAGTTTGAAGAACTTACCTCTGAAGCAGGAGATCGAAGGGTGTTTTAATGGACTTCCATAAATGCTTTGATAGTTTGGACAACTTCCTTGGACCTCGGGGATGATAACTGAATGCTCATAACACCTTGAATAATTTTGGATTGATCTACCAGAATTCACTTGCAAATGACAAAAAGTGAAAATGGAGATTGCACTTGGAGTTGTTACAGGTGCAATGAAATGATTTGGATAGTCACAATGGTGTATATGGAAGGTGTTTGAAAGCTTGTTTGACACAGAAAACACTTGGAACTCAAAAATGTTAGGTTTATGCAAAGTGGAAATTTGAAGTTTTAAGTGAGAGGGTGACTTGGTTAATTTTTGTGTGTTTGGTTTCAGAACCAATGGCCTCTATTTATAAGCTCAATTTGTGGTTTGTGGGAGGAAAAATCATATCATTTGGCTCTCTCAAATTCAAATTTCATAACTTTGCTTGTATGTGAAGAAATGAGAAAGTTATGATTCCCATGGTGAAGTACAATCTTTAAGTATGACCTAGAGAGATTCTTCTGCATCTTAGATGGTTGCTTATTGGGTTTAAAACACTTTTGGTGCATAGGGAACAAGTTAGAGGCTTAATGCATTGACATTGTGCAAAAAGCATGATTTACAAGAATGGAACTCATGGCTTCATGCTTGAAATGAAATGGATCATTGGACTATGGCTAAAACACTTGGACAATAGCTCAAAAGGGAGTGTAATATTCTAATTAGGGGGATAATTACAAGGGATGTGGTATGCAAACAAAGATTATGCAAGTTTGAATGGATTTGCATCTTGGTTCTTCATGAAAAATGATTTGAAATTCAAGAATGGAACCCTTTCTTCATCTCTTCGAATCTCTTAGCTCACAAATGTTATGGAGGATGTAATACGGTGGAAGAACTGACTTTTTGAAATGTTGGGGATAGCAAGAGTCGCCATCGACTTTTATTTTATCCAATTAGGAAAGGCAAAAAGAATAGGAAAGACCTTTTTTAAGACTTTGAGTTTGGGGGGTAAGTTATACAAAGGGAAGGTATGAGCACCCTTGGTATCCATGGTTATCCATGGGATCTTAATTGCTTAGCTCACTTGTTTATTTGAATTGTTTGAAAGAGTGTCGTGTGTGAATTGAAAAGATTTGAATAAGGACTTTAGCTTGTAAATAAGCATAGCCTTTTTGAATTGATTTGAAAAAGAGGTGTGAAAAGTAATTTGAAAGATTGAATGTATGAGTAAGCATTTAAGAGCACCTACGCTAAGATTGTCTTTCCTGTTCTTTAAGTTTTCGTTTGAAAGGGCTATCCATACCATAAAGAGGGTAGGTAGTCCTTTCATTGGATGTGCGGGTCATCGAGGGTCATCATTTGCCATAAGGATATCCATAGCATATGGGAGGTAGGAAGTCTTAGGAAAGGATAGGAATAGTCATTTAGGAAACAAGTAAGGATACCTTAGCATTCGGAAATGACTATCATCACTTAACCGAGGGACGATATCATTTATCGTAGGCAACTCGAAGGGACTATGATCTTTATTCCGAAGGGACTATGATGATTTAGAATCGTAGGCAACGGGCTAAGGTATCCCTATATCCGAGGGACTTGACTATTTTTTATCAGAAGGCAGCATAAGAGAGATTACCTTAAAGGTGTGTGGGTGCGACAATCATGTGAATTCGATTAAGGTATTTATCTTGTATTAGGTGAACTATGTTCAATTGATTGTTATCACTCCCTATTTTACTAACCACGCAGTTAATATATTTACAGGAAAATAAAGTGCAGAAACGTAAATGTCCTACGCTATTACAGGGCTTCGGGATTAGGGGATTACAATAAAAACCTGTCGGGGATGTGCGGAAAGTAAAGTGCGGAAATTAAAAGGTCCTAATAATTATTACATCAAAAACCTTGCAACCTATACATAGTTTCTAGAAATTAAATAAACGGATAGATGAGTAATTTAGATAGGATTTAAACAATCATGCGACATTCAAGAGTTTTGAGATGAGAAGAGAATCGCATTGGAAAAATCAGGGTTTGAGAATTAGGATGGAAGCTAGAAATTAAAACCCTATTACTAATTGATTAAAACCATTTAACCTAAATTACTTATTTAATTTAAATTAATTTTAATTAAAAAATCCTAATTACTAAATAAGAATTAATCCTAATTACTAAATTTAAAATAATCTAATTATCAAATTAAAATTCACTAATTAATGTTAATCCTAATTTTGAAATATATATTTTTTGTGACTTTTGGTTGGTTGGTTTAATTAAAAAAAACTTAAAAAAAAAGAAAGTATTAAAGAAACAAAAAATAGGAAATAGAAAAGAAAAAATATTAAAACCAGGCGCTAGGATCCTGTGTACGTGCGTCCATAAGGTGCAACATAGGGAGGCATCTCCAGGATCTTTGGATTTGGCCCTGCGTTGATCCAATGGTGGAGATGCGAGGGAGTATTGTGAGCGTGCGTGAGGGCTGCAGCAGGGATCTTGTAAACAAATCAAAGTAAAAAACAAATGTCTTGGGCCGGATTCAAACTCAAGCTCTGTATGTCATCCATCTCTTTCTCTTGCCAAGCGTGCTGTATTGGTTAGTCGTAAATATAATAGAAACCAATAAATAAATATCAAAACCTGTGCTGAGTGGACCAATTCTAACAGGCTGGGCCCACTGTTGCTGTAACTATCCAATCAAAAGAAAAAGAGAAGTTTAATTTGTTGACCATCCAACCACTATACGCCGCGTGTGGTGAGAGAGTCCATTAGCACTGTTCATTGTCTTCCACCTTGAAACGGGATATTTTAGCTACGACATAGCTTCGCGATTGCTACGAATTGTCCACGAGCACCATGGTAGCGAAACCTGCGAATCAAGACTTGCACAAAACAAAACCAAACGAAAACGAGGACAACCCAAATTAGCATAAAATCATCCCCTAAACTAGAATCTGGCATTAGTTTGGCCTGAAAGCAACTATACAAGGAGATACGAAGCTACAGAAACATTATGCCCTAAACATGGCATATCATCATCCCGGCGTCAAACCTTATGAAAGATGCGTTAAATTGAATCAAAACGCTTTCATGAACACATGTGAATGCATACAAACCATCCATGATGCTTAAATAAAGAGTTTACAAAATCAGAATGTTACCACGATGGTGTGGCGGTGAAGGTAGCGTTTCAGCATGCTCCATGCTTCCACAACAATTGGGAATGGGTGCTGGTGACCTCAGGAGTACGACACAATGCTTGGAGTGGTCTGCAACTTGTTGGGAAGCTTTCTTTCACGTGCCCTAGTTTGAGACCTCTTTTTGGAAAATTTGAGAGAGTTCTTGGAGGCTGCCAGTCTTCCTTTTTTGCCGCCTAATGGATGAGTGTGTTGTGTTTATATAGAGCATCATATTAGGGTAAATAGACTGCATCAAACTTATTTGAATCAAGTAATTGGAAATTTGATTGAAAATTAATATTAAAGCTTTCTAAATTTGGTTTCATCTTGATCTTCTCTTTCCAATATAATTCTCCATGAAAATTGATCATATATAATGTCCAATTGGTGATTGGATTTGGTTAGAGAAGTCTCTCAAATCAAATCTTTAATTATTATTTAAATTATTTGATTTGTATCTCTTTTTTTAATGATTAAAAAACAATATAAAACCAAATAATTAAAATAATTTCGTGGCATTTGGATTGGATCTCCTTGATGTCTTGAGAAATAAGATTGGGTCATAAAAAGTTGGGCCTCTATGCAAGAAAACTCGTTTTGAACCTCATTTGTTTCACATTTTTCACCCAAAATTTTCCAACTTTGACAAGGCATATCTCCCACAATTTTTAAGATATGAGAGAGTTCTAGGACTTTTTCGAAATCCCAAGATGTCCTCTACAAGCCTCTTTTGAACATATTTTGCATTTGAGGATTTTATCCTGAAGATATAGCTTTTGACAAAAAACAGCTTTTTGCGAGCTCCTAGAAGGACCTGTAATGTTTTGGCTCCTATCTCTCAAATGAAGAATTTTTTTCCTTGGATTTAGAGAGACAAAGTTATAGAGAATTCAATTTCCTTCAAAATAGGCTTTGGTTGGAAAATTTTTGATGTTCCATGTGAAAGTTATGGTCAGTCAAAGTTGGGTTGACTTTCTCCTAGAAAACCCTAATTTAGAAACCTTGAGTTTTGTTGATTTCTGAACTTTCCTTGATGAATCCTGATCAACCCTTGATCAAATGATGAATGTTACTTCAAAATGTTGATGTTGACAAAAAATCATGAGTTTTGACTGTGATTTGACAATAGTTGACTTTTAGGTCAAACTGATCGATTGTTGACTATTTGAGCTTTTGTTTGGACAATCTTGTGAGTCAGAGCTTGAAATTTGATGTGAGGATTCTTTAAAGTATATGAGATTCCATGAAATCCACTTGAGATATCAGAAGTTGATTTCTCCTTGGGAGAGAGAAAACCCTAGTTAGAGGCTTGTTGCTTAGGTTAGAGATAAGTGTGCCCATTTCTTGCATATGCTTGAGTAACTGAAGATCATATGAGTCAAAATATATTGAAATATGATGGGCAAATTTTGGGGTATGACAGAGGAGTTCTAGTACTTTTTGAAAAACCCTAGACATCATCTACAACATTCATGTTTGGTGTTTCTTCAAATTCTCAAGAAATGTTGATGAAAAGTGGCCACAAATTAAAGATGCTTCCTATGAGGGAAAAATCAGCCTTTTGGAAATTTTTCTAAGTGTTTGAAAAAGTAGCCAACTTCAAAGCTTACTAACTTAAAAATCATTCATCTTTTGGACAGTTGTTCACCTTGGCAAAGTTGTAGATCTTGAATTTTTCTAATAATTGAGCTTTGGAGTAAAACAATTTTGCCAAGTAATGAAGAAGTCATGGCTTTTCAAAGTTGAGTAAAAAACATGTATTTTCCATGAAAAAGTCAAAACCCTAATTATTGAATTTTTTATTCTTGATTTATTTTCTTGATTTTTCTTGGTCAAAAGACTTCAATAATCATATATTCATGATTTTGATCTTCAAAAGTCCATGGTTGACCAAATTCCTCAAAAGTCAAAGGTGATCTTGAACAGTTGACTTTTTCCAAATGAATTGATTTCTTCTAAGCATCAATGGAATCAAGCTATTCTAACCAAATGAATGTTATGAGTGGATTATAATTAAGCATTGGAGATCCTTGAATCATAATTTGATCCATGGAACCAAGCTTTGACCAAAAGTCAACTCTCTAGAGAATTAGATCAAAAACCCTAATTGTGTACCAGATGAATTTAAAAGTTATTGATCTTGAATTGAACCACACTTGGACTTGGATATTGATGAGGGAATCACTTGAGAATATGAGAATGCTTGAGCTTCTTTGTGAGCCTCAAAACCTTAATTTTCCTGAGTCTCTTGATCAGGCTCATATCTTGTGAAACAAGCAACAAGCAAACAAAATGATTTGTATATTTTGGTTAGAAAATGATGCATGGATGATTATGTATAATGATAATGATGATGATAATCAGACTCTCTTCAAAATAAGGTGGGATCTCAGGGTCAAAAATTGGGGTACAACAGCTGCCCCTATTTAAGTTTCTTCTACTCGAGGAGGGAAAGATTGGAATCTTCATCTCAGCGTGGTAGGAGGGACTTAAATACAAAATGATAGCATAATTTAGACTATGAGAGCCCACATGTATGACATGATGTGAATGTAAGACTCTGACTTTTACGAGGACCAAACAAACGATATCCTCAATCTAGATTAAGAAAAAGGGACTAGACTTACTAGGCAATAAGTATCAATATTTGCAATGAATAGTCTCTGACACTGGAGAGACAACCCATTCATTAGAATAATCCTATCATGAACTGTCTCTTTTGTTAGAGAGACTCACCATTCATGTGGAAAACATTGTATCAAAGTTTGGTAAATTCAGGATTCTCACAAAATGAACCAAGTGCAAACTGTAATCTCTGGAACACAAAGAAAGGGTTATGGCTTCACTCATAACACAAAGGTTGAAAATTTTTAGATTCTCATAGAACAAAAATGTTATGGTGATATTTTTTATTTTTTTATTTGGAAAAAGGTATGTTATGGATTCTCTCATAACAAGGATTAAAAAGTTCTGGGTTCTCTCAAAACAAAGTAAGTCAATTACGGATTCTCTCGCAATGACAATGACATGTTATGGATTCTATCATAATAAGGATTAAGGAGTTCTAGATTCTCTCAGAAAAAAGTGAGTCAATTACGGATTCTCTCGCAATGACAATGACATGTTATGGATTCTCTTATAAAAGGATTAAGGAGTTCTGGGTTCTCTCAGAATAAAGTGATTCAAATACGGATTCTCTCGCAATGACAAGGACATGTTATAGATTCTCTCATAACAAGGATGAAGGAGTTATGGGTTCTCTCAAAACAAAGTGAGTCAATTACGGATTCTCTAACAATGAAAAGGACATGTTATGGATTCTCTCATAACAAGGATTAAGAAGTTATGGGTTCTCTCAGAATAAAGTGAGTCAATTACGAATTCTCTCTCAATGAAAAAGACATGTTATGGATTCTCTCATAATAAGGATTAAGGAGTTATGGGTTCTCTCAAAACAAAGTGAGTCAATGACGAATTCTCTTGCAATAACAATGGATTGTTACGGATTCTCGCATAACAAGGATTAAGGAGTTATGGGTTCTCTTAGAACAAAGTGATGGTTTATTTGGCTTTCTCACAGAATTGAAGATCAGTAAAACATGATAAGACTTATTGGGGAACTTCCCAATAAACTATCTCTTTCATAATGAAGAGATCAACCATTCATCGAGATTAAATAACAAGCTTCACAATGAACTGTTCAGCATCTTGAGAAAACAAACCATGCATTAGAAAAGAAAAAACTTCATTATGAATTGTCTCAGTCGCTAGAGAGACAAACCATCCATAAGCTTCTTCACTGGAAATAAATAAATTGCTCCTTAGAGACTGCCATATTCTTTCAAGAAGGAATTTTAGGACATACAAGTTTCTCAAGTAAAGAGACCACCACTTGATGTCAGGTAATAAATATGAAAGTATCTCGACTTTTTGGGGAACCACAAACATGTCCTTATTGAGGAAACCAAGTCTTCAACTGTGCAAAATAAATGAACTTCCAATCCAGGATTCAAATATCCAAATGGAGTTGGAGAGAAACATCCAAACAAGACACTTCCCAATGAGGAATAAGCTCAAATGGGGATTCATCCTATCTTGAGATAAATGAATAAGCTACAAAAAAACCTTCCTTTTAGAAACAAACTCATTGGGGAGACACAAGGATATGGCTCTTTCTTCCTAACGCTGACGCTTAAATGGGGTGAGTAAATACATCACTTGAGGAATAATCATAATAAATTTCTCATATTAAAAGGATGCAAACAATGTGCGTGTATGTAGAGAAAATATGAACGGACGAATGAATTTTATTCATATGCTAATGAAACAGACATATATAATAGAGATGACAACATTAGGGATGAAAATACCGGGGTATAACCAGGTACTCGTCCAATCGTTGGTAACATCTTCTGCAGAAGGTAAGGCCTCAATAGGGAAAGAGAGCTCTCAAATCAATATTCAAAATCAAAGGGATTCATTCCGAGAAGAAAACCTGTAAGAACATTTATACTCAAGAGAAAATTTCTCATGTCCACAAGACCTAGAAGATTAATTCTACCAGAGGAAGATTCTTGGCTTAGGGAGAAAAACATAGTAATCATCTTGACAAAATCTGGAATGCCCCTAGAAACAAATTTGATGCCCTAGGTTTATTATGGTGATCAAGATAACCTTCATGACTTGCCCCAGACTACATGATCTATCAAGGAATTTGCCTCACGAGGAAACCTTGTACCATAAGGAATTTAAATAACTTGCCAAGGATCTTCAAACTCTTTGAGAGATTTATTGAATCTTTGATGTCACTGCCCCTGATTGTACAGTTTATGAAGGAAAATATTTTGAACAGGAAGAAGCTTGTACCAACTTAGGATAGGTTGCCCCAAGCGTATTCAAATTCCCGGAGAGATTTGTCGATTATCAACGTAACGGCCCCAGATTGTTTAAACTTGGCATATTCTTTAATCAACTGAATCTTCTAGAAAAGATGCACCTTGCCGATGCTCAAGTGTAAACTTCCTTGATGTCAAGAAATTGTATTACAAGTAGAAAATGTTTATTCTTATGAATGAAAATTCTATTGCAACAGTTATGTTAGTCTTGAAGATTATATTGAAAAGAAAGGGTGATGACAACCTCGTTCCTTGATGAATGAGGGATAACCATTGTGGTTTCACATATTCTAGCCTCATGATATGCAAAGGATGACCATTATGGTTGATCTTCAGAGGTCACTTCCTCTTTTAATTTTGAACACACAGTTAAATTAAATGAAGACTACCCTACTCCTAGGTTAAATGTGAGGGTTTTTCTGTATAAAAAAGAAACTCATACTTCAATGCTCAAAGGGGTTAACGAGGGATTATCTTCCTTAGATCTCTAGTGTTTGGGGATTTGAACCAATTCTTGTACATCATCAGCAAGGTTTTATTCAAAAGCATACAACCAATTTTTTTTGCGTTTTTCACTTCATCATCCTTCCTCAAATCTTTGCCTACGCAAGAGTATTGGTAACATTTGGTATCATAATGCAGAAAAATAGTTTATAGTTAAATCGAATACGAGTGAAACAAATGAATTTCTTCAAGACAAACATATTTATTGTATTATTATTATTATTATCATTCAATTGCAAATAAGTTCTTACATGCAAACAATGCATTGACTGACAAGAAATATTGCAAATGAGAAAATAGTAAAAAAATTGAGAAGACTCTCTCCATATTGTGCTAAAGGAACACGCCTTTACTTCAAAGCATCCATTAGCCCTGCTTTCAGAAGGTGCCCCCATGGAAAATAGGCTCATTGTAGAGAGGAACAATGTTCACTATAACAATAATAATGGTCATAATAGCTTGAGCGATTGTAGCTTCTTGAGCAGGAATTTGTTTCCCAGCCAATTGGAAATCCATCTCTACTCCAAAAGTAGGATTCAATTTCGGAATTGTAGAAGTCTCGACATCAAAAATCACAGTAACTTGAGCTTGAGTTGATGGCTGATTCTGAGCAGCCCCAGGTCTTCAACCAATGATGTCAGTCTTTCAATACCAGTGCGCAAGACAACAACTTCCTCTTGCCATTATTGGTCATCAACTATACCATCTTCCATTCTTCGACGATAATTGGCGCGAGTATTATACCGGTGCATCAGCTTGACTCTCTAAGGAGAGAAGGAGGGAAGGAATGAAACTCTGACTCAGGAATAAATGATGTGACATGATGCATGCAATGCAAAAGGCTTGTTATTTTTATTTTTGTCATCTAAAATATCTTTCAATAAATTATTAAGAGCTTGTAAATGTAAACACCATAGGGTAACTTGAAAAGAAAATTTCATTCATTAATAATAAGGGACAAGGGACATCCATGGTACAAAATAAGGGACAAGGGACAAATCTTCCAAGAGCTCATAATAAGGGACATTGGAGGTACCAATACTTTCAAGAATTACAAGGGACGAGGGTCGTCCGAGGTACAAATACTTTCAACAGTTACAAGATAGAAATAAAAAAGAAAGCTAGAAAATCTTAAAAGTAATCCTGAGGATTCTCAATGTGAAGTATTCATATCACCTTGGTTCTTCCTCTCTTATCACAAAAACTCTTTTGATTGGTAATCAAAGACCATAGCTTTCTTAACTCTTCTATATTTTGACTCTTGAGAGTGTACCTCTTGGTTTTTCTTCTTTCAGGTTCCATTTCTATAATGTTTACAAAAATAGTTTCTTTTAATTCCTTGAAAATTTTTTGGTTTTAAATGCTTGAATGCATGGATGGATGCAACGCAAACATAGTAAAAAATGGCGTTTATAGGTTCAACGTTACGAGCATGGAGCTGGAGGTCTACCCATCTCAAAGGTGTGTACTATGGTGATTTTGTACATGAAGAATAAGGTTATAAAATGTTCTCAGACTCAAGCAATTCAACTTGGATATTATAGATGTCACAATTTACTTGCTTGTTTGGATAATATTCCAAGAGAGCCTCATTTGAGTGTCGTATCGTGTAACAACCATTTTGGAATTGAATCCATATTGATTTTCCACACTACTTCCTATTGGCCAAGTTGGGTTAAGATGTTTCTAGGTCCCTAACTTCTTTGGCTCTCGGGTTGATTGTAATGATGTCTTTCCAATTAACTTGGTCAACAAAGATTACTTTCGAAGAGGCATCCATTGAGTGGTGGGTCTCAAATTGACTTTCTTGGGATTATTCCCTTGAGATAAAAATGAATTTACCATATTCTATCATAAGTGCACTCAAATACGGGTCTAGGATTTATCTCACCACAAGGGGGAATCAAGCCATCTCCCAATACAACCCACAAAAAGTAACAAGTCAAATTACCATATTCTATTATTTGGAAAGCCGTAAACATCCTTTACAACATTCACATTTGGTGTTTCTTCAAATTCTCAAGAAATCGTGATTAGAAGTGGCCTCAAAGATGTTTCCTTTTGAGGGAAAATCTGCCTTTTGAAAAAAAATTTAAGTGTTTGAAAAAGTAGCCAACTTCAAAGCTACATAACTTAAAAACCATCCATATTTTGGAAAGCTGTTTAGATTGACAAAGTTATAGATCTTGACTTTTTCTTCAAATTGAGCTTTGGAACAAAAAATTTAGCAAAGTAATGAAGAAGTTATGGCTTTTCAAAGTTGAATAAAAACATGTATTTTCCATGAAAAAGTCAACCCTAATAGTTGACTTTTTTATTCTTGATTGAGTTTCTGGATTTTTCTTGACCAAATGACTTCAATAATAATATATTCATGACTTTGATGTTCAAAAGTCCACGGTTGATTAAATTCCTCAAAAGTTAAAGGTGATCTTGAACAGTTGACTTTTTCCAAATGAATTGATTTCTTTTAAGCATTAGTGAAATCAAGCTATTCTAACCAAATGGATGTTATGAGTGAATTATAATGAGGTATTGGAGATCCATGAATCATGATTTGATCCATGGAACCATGCTTTGACCAAAAGTCAACTCTCCGTAGAATTAGGTCAAAAACCCTAATTATGTACCCGATGAATTTGAAAGTTGTTGATCTTGAATTGAACCACCCTTTGGCTTGGATATTGATGAGGGAATCACTTTAGAATATGAGAATGCTTGATATTCTTTGTGAGCCTCAAAACCCAAATTTTCCTGAGCCTCTTGATCACTCTCCTATCTTGTGAAACAAGCAACTAGCAAACACAATATTTTTGTATATTTTGGTTAGCAAATGATGCATGGATGATTATGTATAATGATAATGATGATGATGATCACACTCTCTGTAAAATGAGGTGGAATCTCCGGGTTAAAAATTTGGGTACAACACATGGATTATAACGAATATACTACAAGAAAAAAAAAGGATGCTGCGACTTTTTTTTCAGTTCATACCGCTATAATAGTTGGGTCACGGTGGTTTGGGTTTAGTCGCAAAAACGTTTGTCTCTAGCATGATGTGCGAATGTTTAAAAAACCGCCACTCTAACCGTCATCACTATTTTAAATTATCGTGATTTTTTTGTGTTTCGCTTTTAATACTAAATGTGACGGTTTCAAACTATCGTGAGTGTGGAATTGTGACTGTTCAACCCGTCGCAAATTTTAAAACCAACTTCGTAGGTTTATAACCCCAACTACATTATATATATATATATTCCAATGTAGCTATAAAATTAATTAATGAAAATGAGGTTAAATCATATATCACTAACCAGATCATTCCTTTCATAAAATAAAACAGCCTTAATTGCAACTTTGATCCCTCTATTATTAAATTTTTTTACTTGGTTCCCCCATTTTAAAACAAATTTTTGTAGTCCCTTTATTTTTTTAATTTTTGTTGAGGATTTTAGTCCCTTTTCAAATCTGAGAGCATTTTTAATGACATGGCAGTGGTAATAGTGACGTTTTAGGTATTGTTCATTCAGCCGCCCTTTTACCTTTGCATGTTCGCTTATTCTGCCCCATATTCCCACATTTTTAGCATTTCACTATTTGAAGAATTCTGGACAAAGTATTGTATTTCTTAGCTCATCATTTTCCTTTTTTAAATTTTTTCTTTGGGATACCAATAACTCTCCTCATGACCAGAGGGTTGGTTGGTTCAAGTCCATCTGTTGGCTATGATTGTGGGCCATTTGTTGGCAGGATAACATGAAAGGGGACTAAAATATTAAAAAAAAACAAAATAAAGGGACTACAGTAATCAATTTTCAAATTGGGGGTGTTGTACCCCAAAATTTTCCCTCATGTTTCTAACCCTAATTGGCTTTTGCTTCACATTCATCTGCGTCTTCCATTAAGTCATGGTACTACACAACCATGCATTGCATGAGTTCCTAAGACATGAGATTAAAAGCTTTCTTATGATTTTGGTTTTCCTTATTTCAAAATAGAGATTCATTTGGTTCATAAGCAGAGGTGGCTTGAGCTCACATCATCATTATCATAGTTCTTTGGCAAGCATCATCAAATTAAAAAGGCATGTCTCTTCAAGTTTTCTCAAAAACATCAAGGGCTTAGAGTTATGATTCATTTGTAATGGTCATGAATTAGGGTTTGTATGGATTCTCATTATCCCAAGGTTCTCTCATCATCTTATGCATCTCAAGGAATAAGATTAGGGCTTGTATTGATCAAGATAATAAAGATTGTTTGGTTTTGGCCAAAGTCAACTTAAGGTTAACTTTTTGACCAAAACATGATCCTAAGGCTTGAGTTAGGGAGTTCATGTGTCCATATGTATCCTATTGGTCGATAAGTTTGATTCAAATTGACGAAAATAGCATGTAAAGTTGGAGAAAGAAAAGAATTTGGTTCATTTGGAAAAGTCAACAAAAGACCTAAAAGTCAAAGCTTGACTTTAGGGTTTTTTGGTCAAAATGGGAATGCGAAGTCAAAATGTTCATAACATATTGATATTGGTGACAAATGTCAAGTGGAATCATGAAGGTCAAGAAAATGGTGAAAAGGTCAAAATTGGAGAATTTTCACTAACTACACAATATAGCTTGTCAAGTTGGTGACTTTGCAAGCATGTTATGATTGACTCAAGCCTCCATTTTGAACAAGCAAGGTCTGCAGTTAAAGGTCAAATTTGATACAACAACTTGGTACAAGAATTAGATCCAAAATCATTCAAGGAAAGGCTGAAAGATCATGTGAAACTTTGTGTCCCAAAGTGAAAAGCACTTAGAGAAAATTTTGGTTACAAGCCAGTTGTGAATTGCCAAGTTTGTATCAAAATATCTTTCATATAAGCATATTTTCAATAAAGTTTCAACATCAAAATTATGCTTTTCCATGTCCTCTTTCCAATGGCACCAAAATTAAACAAACAGTTTAGTTGAACTCGGAAAAATCAACACTGGAGCCGACGTCAACTTCTTCATAAGTTCTTGGAAACTCTTTTCACACTTAGCATCCAAAAGCTTGACCCTTTATAGTTAGATAAGTCAACAGGAAATCTAACTTGGAAAGCCTTCATTAACCCTGCGATAATAACCAGTTAACCCAAGAAAACTTTGAATTTTAGTGGCAGACTTCAGAGTCTCCCACTGCATCACATCCTCTACCTTTGACAGATCTAGAGCAATACCTCCACTAGAAATGACGTCTCCAAGAAAACTCACTTCTCTTAGCCAGAACATGCACTTCGACAATTTAGTATACAACTGCTTCTCTTATTAAATCTTCAACACAACTCTCATATGATATGCATGCTCTTCGTCTGTTTTCCAATAAATCATAATGTCTTTGAAAAAATCACCACAAAGTTATCTAAATACTGATGAAAGTTTTTGTTCATATACTCCATGAACACTCAAGGTGCATTAGACAAACTGAACGTCATTACTGAATACTCGTAATGACGTGAATTAATCCACCAGTATTCAGTCTCCTCTAACAACTTATAAGGGCCATAAAGCACCTTATGAGCATCTGTGCAAGCCATGACTCTGAATGTTTTCTCGATCTCTTGCAACCATAGATGAGAACCTTCTAGATCATACATCCCTTTAAAGTTTGGAGGGTTATTCCTTTGAAACCTACTCAATTCTCTACCCTTAGCACCCTCTGTCTGCTGATTTTTTGAGAACATTGCGGTGCACACACTAATCGACTTCCTAGGGACTACACAATATACAAAAACCTGGTCGGACAAACAAACCTGCTCCGATACCACTATGTAATACCCTATTTACCCGCGCGTAATATAACAAAATAAATCACGACTATATCAAATTTTCACATTAGGATGTCACGCATCTCAATTCACAGCCTGTTCTGTACCACTTATAATTTAAAATAAAAACATTCAACACTTGTCATCGTATGCTCACCTTCACTTAGGGTATCATCGCAGCAGAATTTATCAAATAAGCATGATTCACAAATCATATAAGTCTCATAAAAATACTTTATTAAAACAAAAACAACACGGTAAAAGTTTCCACAAAACAACATAAGCATCAAACGTCGAGATTATAACATCCAACTCTCTAATTAAAATAAGCGGAAATAAAAAGCATTGTTCACCCCACCCAGTGTTATAGATCAGAGAAATGTAACTCTAAGAATGCAAAATGAAAAAGAGAAGAATAGACTCGATTCATCCTCCCTCTCTAGGAAGCTACTCAATTACCTACTTATCTTTACTACAAAGAGGAGCACATACCACAACAACAAAGGGTTGAGAATTCACATCAATAAATTAAACAGTATAAACTAAAAGGTATAGTATATATAACTACACATAGTTCACAACAATCACACAATCACATTCTCACACCTAACTCAATGTCATACATAATCATGTTTAAGCATACAACTCATTATGCAACGTGACTCAACTATGCAACTCGATGCATATGCATGTGGTACCAACTCAACAAATGGTTCTTCATTCGAACTAGGTCCCTCTCTGAAACTCGATCCCCATAACGAGGTCTAAGCCCCAACACCGAGCTTGGGATAAGTCAAAAAAGTTTGCAATGAATATGTGAACTCACTCTTTCACAACAACAACGACGTATAATGCATGCAATAAAAGTCAATGCAACTCAACAACAATTACAAAGTTAAAGATCCACACCGGCCGTAAACAACATGCATTGACAACAACATAATAATCCTGCACCGAATTATTATTCAACAACCACCAACAATCAACAACAAAAACATAATTATGCTTATATAGCAAAAGGTACTCGACAATAGAAACTCATCACCACATTATCAAAACATTTTCACCCATTCATCATCCATAAAATTTTTCACAAAATCAATTAAATTACATTTTAATCATCAATTACAGCAAAACAGTCCCAAACAATAGCTAACAGTAGCCAAACAACCAACAAAACTCGGGAAATTGCCAATTGCAACTTTTGTATAAACAACTACCATATAAACAGCTAAGGCATCTATAACAATCAATTCATTATCAAATAATTCAATATTAATACATCACGTTCAACCTCTTAAGGAATCACTATGAGATAGTTCTACGCGTTAGCTTTCGAACGCTTTGAATCGTACATTAAACGAAGTTACAGAACCTCTTTGATTTTCACAAACACCAAGAACAATCCTCTTGGACAAAGAACAATCCTCTTTGATTTTCACTAAGTACACCAAGAGAACACTCCTCCCTTAATGACTCACTTGTTTCCAACAATCATGGACAACAAGATTTCAACCACCAAGAACAATCCTCTTGGATTTAATAACTTGATTATGAGAACAATCCTCTCACTAATCAAAAACCCTTGCTTCCAACAATCCTGGATAGCAAGTCAATAATAACCAAAATCTAGAAATTTATTTGAGTAAGATAAAGTTGATGAACATGTATCAATCAATAAGATTGATCTTCTCTTTCAAGCAAAAACAATTTACAAAGATATAAGTGCTCAAGTGTTTATGAATGAATGAGAAACTATTCGGAATTGTTATGTAATAACGTGCAGAAAATTCTCAATGAAAGTTCAAGCATGCAAAACACTTGTATGAAAATTTATGAAAAAATGATGGTAAATTGTTATGAAAGAGGTGAAATGTAATTTGAAATTTCATGTATTTATATGAGCATAACACCTTTATGAATTATGGTGAATTCATAAAAAAATATCATGAACAAATGCCATGTTAAAATGAAAAGGATTCATTAAAAGGTGCATGAAAATGTGTTAAAAAGTTTTTTTTCCAAATCCGTACATGACTTTTTAAGTCGGTTCAAACGGTAACCTGACTTAACAAGTTCGCAGCATTTTTCAAAATTCAAATATAAAGATACTTCTTCAGAACGTTGTAAATTGTGGCGGTTTTTGTTCTGTTACGGTGGCTAAAAAGGCCACAATTTACCAAAAATTGCATGTTTGAAAAAATTAAAATATTTAAAGAATTGTCTAAATATTTGAACCAACCTTATGCAATATCTATTGATTTATCCAAGTAAATAGATTATATTTGAAAGTGATTTTACATGGTTCAAACATGAAAAATAGTATATTTGAAAGTAATTTAAAATGGTTCAAACACGAGAAATAAATTTTACAATACATGATAAAAAAAATAAGTATTTTATGCATTTGAGTCAAATATTTATATGCATGATAATTTGATAACTTTAACAAAAATGACTTATGCATGCAAGTGAATTATGGAAAATATTGAGCACTAATTTATCAATATGAATTGCATGCTTATACCTCAATAAATCAAGATCAATGCTAGTCTTCAAAATATAATTCTTGAATTCTTTGATGCTAGCTTTTACACTTGATGAATCTTGAGTACTTGATTTGATTAAATGTACTTGTGGTTTTTTTCCATATTTTTGCCATGATCATTTGATTATTACTTTGTTTTCATCAAAACAAAATAGACGGAGAGTCTTGACTTCAAACACACCCCACAATTACTCACTACACCCCACAATTACTTCAGCAATGGTAGCTCTAAGAGAATCTGAATCTGAATGTGTAGCCTCATCAAGTTTTCCAAAAGCATACCTGTGAGATGCTAAATTATTGGCACGTAGTGACATGTGTTGGCTTCTTAGCAAAAATTGAGTTTATCTTTGGATGTTCTTCACCTTCTTCCTCATTTAATTCTATCATACATTCACTTCTCTTATTTGCATGTTCTTCATCTTCCTCATCTCTCAAACAATTGTCAATTTCAGGTTAGTTAGTGAGTTGGCTGATGCTAATTTGTTAGTAAAATGTTGCATTTGTGCAAATGATGTGTTGAAACGGGCAATCATGATAATGCTCAGAAGTTGTTTGATGAAACGCTTGAGCGAAATGTTTCAATGAGAATGTTAAAAAAAGTCTGAGATAGCAATTCATATTCTCCTTTGATTATTGTTAATTTGATTCTGATATTGAGAATGTTGGAAAAGGGAAAAGAAGGAGATAATGTGACTTGGTTAAGTTAGTTGTTTGAGAGGTTTTAAGCCTATGTCAGTGGCTGAATGGAATATGGAGGATGACTCAAGTGGGTGTATCAGAAGAACAAATTTGCAATGCGAGAATTCCGGTCCATCTAATAGGGATAATGACGTGCTAACTTGAATGTGGATTAAGTTGCTTGAAAAACCGCTCTTGCATGCATGTTCAGTTTGGTTTGGAGACCTTGTGAATCTGCATAATTGTCTTCTGGTGATATTAGTGGAGAAGCTTTAATTATCAAGCTTGCAGCCTCAGAATTTCGTGATGCTAGTACAAACGGATATTGATTGAGGGTGATTGTTGGTGCTGTTGTGGTCTGCCTAATTTATTTACACATCACAAGCTTATGGTTCAATTTCAATTTGCAGCTTGTGGAAACAAGAGAAGGCAATTGAGGAGAAGACAGAACAGTGGACACGGTGGAGCAAAATAAGATTAGCATTAACACTCATGGTTTTTCTCCGTTATGTTTGTTTTGTGTGGGTCTACTCTATCCTGACCATTTTTATTTTATCAAATACCAAAAATTCAATTGACACGGCATATTCGTCCAAGTCTTCCCTTGGTTCAATTGATATGTGCCTCATAATAATTATTCTCACCACATTCACATCTAGTGATGACATCTATTTGCCTTTCTGAATCACTACTTCTTTCACTTTTATTTATTACCTAAATGCTTGATGGGATATTGTTGATATAAGGTTGTCATTGTTAACATTGATGCTAAAATAACTAGATGTTGACCCGCGCGTTCCGCGGAAAGACTTTAAAATGTTTTTTTATCTTAAACTTTTTGAAATTATAATTTATTAAAACTACCATGTTTATAATTTTAAGAATCTTAAAGCATGCTCTTCTATATTTTTTATTTATTTTATCTTTTGCATATAATATTTAGAATTTCTTCGAGTTTAAAATTATACAATTTAAATTAAAGATGTTGTCACCAATATGGATACCTAATTTCCTCTTTAATGGAAATAAATATTTTTAATTGTTGATTAAAAAGGTTGGATATAATACTTATTAATTAAATTTTTTATTGATGTGATTTTACCTATAATATATTGTATAAGATACAGAGAAAACAAATTCGAGTTATTAGTGAACTGAGATGGATATTTTTGTAGGTCTGATTTTAGAGCAACATTATAATATATTATTAAAGTTGTTAATATGATATAACATTGGAAAAAAGAATTTAGGTCATATTCAATACATTATACTTCAAATTTAAAGAAACTATAATGATATATTTTATTTATTTTTGGTAAAAAGTAGTGACATATATAATTGCATTAAAATGACTACTACAATAAAATTTAAAAAACTAAAATTTATAATAGACTAAGTAAATAGTCAAATAAAATAAATAGGACAAATATGAAGAAAGTAACTTCAATATCTTAATATCTTAATCAGTTTTATATCTTTATAGATATGAAAGATTGTGAAGTTTGTACATACGATCTCTTGCACATTAATTAGTTACAATAGAGTTTTCAAAGTGTTAAAAATAAGCATATTATATACACGATAAAATTTTCTTGTGTTCAGTTTTTTAACATTGAGGAGGTGGAGAACATCAACTCATTTGATTCTCATAAACAATAATTTCAATAGAAACAAATATTGAGTAGACTTATTATTTAAGTGTTAATATTGAGGAGAAAATCCTTACATAATGTGAAGTTGAAATTATTAAATAAAAATATTACCAAACACAATAGTCATAAAACTACTAATCTAATATTAATAATAATAAATAAATATTAAATTGATAAAATGGAGAAATAGATACCTTGTATCTAAAGTTTTATGTATAGAACAAATCTCCTACAAAAAATAATAATGAACTACAAATAAATGATGAGAATGTTTGGACATACTCTACATCCTCACAGGTAGGAAATCAAGTGTTAGAAATGAAAGGAAATTAGGAGAATAAAAAATCTTAGAGGTCATGGAGTAATGTCTATGATTTTCATTCTCTCCATGTATGTGAGAAATTATATTTAAGTTACAATTTAATTATTTGTTCTTGAGATACTTAAGGAGCTTAGCCAAATGTTTCCAACGAAAATAATTACACTCTACCCAGATTTACCTCTGATGTCTTGCATTTACTTATTTCAAAGAAAATATAATTTTCATTGTTTCTTCTTGTTATATCCTATCCTAGCTACCTTAAACCTGCAAAAACATACAATGTATTTAACATGAAAATAAAATAATTTAGTATGAGATTTAATAATAAGATAAACTAATCTACAAATTATTTTTGAAATAATTTGCACAACTCATTAAAATACACAAATCTATAAAACATAGTAATGAAAGAAGAACTTCGGATTGAAGTTGTTATCGATAATAGACATAGAGAAAAATTCTAAAAAATAGTGAATAAGTGAAATGGGTATCGACCAGTCCAATGCAGAGGAGTTAGCAGATAAGAAGAGGAGGAGAAGTACAGGAAAAGAGAAGGAGGAAGAGATTAATGTGAAGAGCCAGTCTTTTTTATCGGCACGTCCTGGCAGCCAGGACTGCCGGGAGTTATGAAAATATTAAGTTGGAATTGCCGTGGGCTGAGCAATCCCAGAGCAATTCCTAATTTGCGTAAGTTGGCTCAACAATATCAACCAGATATATTGTTCCTTTCAGAAACTTTATCAAAGGTTCGTAAGCTGGAAACAATTCGAGTCTCGCTGAAATATGAAGCTTGTCTCACAGTGGATGTAGAAGGCAGGAGTGGTGGCTTAGAGGTAATGTGGAAGGATACTACAAGATGCAGTGTTTTGAATTTTACTAGGAATTTTATCAACATGACTATTCGAGATGATGTTAAAGGAGATTGGAGACTCACGTGTTACTACGGATACCCCGAGAGAAGTAGAAGGAGACAAGCGTGGGATATGCTTCGAAATCTAAGGCTTATGTCGGATATGCCTTGGTGTATCATCGGTGATTTCAATGATCTTTTGTCTCAACAAGATAAGAGAGGTATTCACCTCCACCCCAATTGGTTGTGTGCGGGATTTCGACAAGCGGTTAGTGACTGTGACCTCATAGACATTCCAATTGAAGGACATCAATTCACATGGTTCAAAAGTCGTGGTACGAAACAGGCGGTGGAGGAAAGGTTGGATCGTGCATTGACAACTTCGACATGGTTGGAGCTCTTTCCGGAAAGCAAGCTTGTCAATCTTATTGCATCTCAGTCCGATCACAGTCCTATAATTCTGTATTGTGATCCTGTACAGCGCAACAGCAAGAAGCACACTTTTCGTTTCGAAAATTACTGGCTGAACGAAGAAGGCATTACTGAGGTTGTCAAAAATGGATGGCGACGAGGGGAAAACCATGAGGTGCAGCAGCGCCTCTCTTTTTGTGCAGAAGATCTTGGGAGATGGAACTTAAATCGCAACAGGGAGAATAAGGATGAGTTACAGAGATACAAAAATGTAATGGAGCGGTATAGAGGAGATCAGGATCCCGCATCGACGTCTCATTTTTTCGAGGCTCAGACTGGGTATAATAAGGCTCTCATCCGCGAGGATACCTACTGGAAACAAAGAGCTAAAATGCACTGGCTGCGCGAAGGTGACCGTAATACTAAATTTTTCCATTTATCCGCAACGGTTCGTAAAAACAAACAGAAGATTGACATGTTGGTTAATGTTAACGGAGATGAAACTCGGGACCAGGAAGGCATTTGTGATATAGCTAGAAGCTACTTTGAGAACATATATGCTACCAAAGATGGATTGTATGATCCAGTGCTTAATATTATTCAACCTCAAATTACAGCAGAAGAGAACTGTAGACTGCTGTTGCCTATTTCCAAAGCTGAGCTTCAAGCAGCGGCCCTTGAGATGCACCCTGACAAATCGCCGGGACCCGACGGTTTCAACCCAGCTTTTTTCCACAAGTTCTGGGATTTATGTGGGGAAGATATCTGGAGTGCAGCCTCGCACTGGTTAGAGAGAGGTTTTTTCCCTCAATCTCTAAATGAGACTAACATCTGTTTGATTCCTAAATGTATTCATCCGCACCATATGAAGGATTACCGTCCTATCTCTTTGTGTAATGTGATTTACAAAATTTTGTCAAAGGCTCTCGCAAATAGATTAAAAGTTTTGTTGGAGAAGTGTGTTTCTGAGGAACAATCAGCTTTTGTAGAGGGGAGGTCTATTCTGGATAATGCAATGATAGCTATGGAAATTATTCACGCTCTGAAACGGAGAACTAAAGGAAATAAGGCTCACTTGGCTCTTAAAATTGATATTAGTAAGGCATACGATAGAGTTGATTGGGGCTTCTTGAGAGGTATGCTTACTAGAATGGGTTTTGCGGAGAAATGGATTCATTGGGTTATGATGTGTGTTACCTCGGTACACTATTCTGTTCTTGTTAATTCAGATCGTGTTGGACCAATTGAACCAGGAAGAGGACTCAGGCAATGGGACCCTCTATCCCCTTATCTCTTTATTCTGATATCAGAGGGTCTATCAGCCCTTATTAAGGGAGCAGTGGCTCGAGGTGATATCCATGGGGTCCAGGTTTGCAGAGGGGCACCAAGTGTGTCCCATCTGCTTTTTGCTGACGACTGTTTTTTATTTTGCAGGGCCAATGTAGCGGGGGTGACTCATCTTATGAGTTTGCTCAGTATCTATGCAGATGCGTCAGGACAGGAGATTAACTTGAACAAGTCTGAAGTGTTTTTTAGTCGTAACTTGAGCAAACCGGCGCAGGAGGATATTGCAAAAATTATGGGAGTACACCATGTCATGGGGACCGGGAATTACTTAGGATTACCATCGATGATTGGCAGAAGCAAGAAGGCCACTTTTGCTTTTATCAAGGACCGTATTTGGAAGAGGATTAACTCGTGGAGAGATGCGACCATAAATGATATTGAGAAGATGATGAATTCTTTCTGATGGGGAGGAGGAAATAATCATACTAGTGGTATAAGATGGATGTCGTGGGATAAGTTAACGGGTACGAAGAAGGAAGGTGGGTTGGGCTTTAGAGACCTTAAAGCTTTCAACATGGCTATGGTGGCAAAACAAGGATGGAACTTGATTAGTAAACCACACACCCTTGTCTCCAGAATCTACAAAGCAAGGTATTATCCTAGAACTTCTTTTCTCGATGCTAATATCGGGTATAATCTTAGTTTTGTTTGGAGAAGCTTGTGGAAGGCTAGAGATGTTTTAATGCTAGGTTGCAGGTGGAGTATAGGAGATGGTAGCCAAATTATGGTGATGAGTGATCCTTGGATTAGGGGAAGAAGAGAAGGTTGTATTATTGGACCCCAAAAGCAAGGTACGTATGACATTACTGTTAAACATCTTATGTTGCCAAATGAGAAACAATGGGATATGCGGGTGATAAGAGATGTTTTTGATCATGTAGCCTGTGAAGACATATTACAGGTCCCTTTATTGAAGGAGGTGGTGAGAGATAGATTGATTTGGAAAGAAGAGCAAAATGGTGTGTATAGTGTGCGTTCGGGATACAGATTGTGGAGGAGTTCTTTTGTGAGACAAAATAACGACATTATAAATGAGGATTGGAGTAGTCTTTGGAATATAAAAGCCCCAGCTAGAGCAAAACACCTGTTGTGGAGAATTTGTAGGGGTTGCTTACCAACACGTACCAAACTTCGTCAACATTTCGTGCCTTGCCCATCAGTTTGTCAGCTTTGTGAGATTCGAAATGAAGATGATTGGCATATTTTCTTTGATTGTGATACTACTACCCAGTGTTGGAGGGCAGCAGGTTTGTCCGATCTTTTAGACCCCAGGTTACGTTCCTTTATTGATGCAAAATCTCTTATTCTTGATTTTTGTAGTTCGGAGGATAGGAAGGTTGCGGAGAGATTTGCAGTTGTGTTGGATGTGATTTGGAAGAATAGAAATGATCTTATTTGGAATAATGAGAAAGAGGAAGCAACAAAGTTGGGTATGATTGCGTTTCATAATTGGCAAGATTGGTTCATGGCTCAAAGGAACCAAGAAAGCGGAATAAATCCTCAAAGTGCCACCAGTTGGAACCCGCCATCGGAAGGGTGGTTAAAGTGTAATGTGGATGCGGGGTTTAATAAGCAATGGGGACAACTAACAGAGGTTGGTGTGTTCGGGATAAAAGTGGAAATTTCATTGTTGCAGGGGTTGCTTGGGATATTGGTACTCTCTCTATTCTTGAGGCGGAAGCTTCGGCCATTAGAGAAGCTATCGAAGGTGCTATAGCTATGCACTTGGAAAATGTCATCTTTGAAAGCGACGCTCAACAGGTGGTGCAAGCTATCCATTCCACACATACGGGTGATTCCGAGTTTAGCTTAATTATTATGTCTATTAGAAACTTGTTACATGTTTTTTCCAACTTCGAGGTGAAGTTCATTAAACGTCAAGCGAATTTGGTTGCCCACTCCCTAGCGAAGGCGGCCAATTCTTGGACTAGACGTAGTGTCATAAACTCGATTCCTCCTTGTATTCAACCTATTATTTTGAATGAAATGCATTGAGTTTGCTTTTGTCAAAAAAAAGTGAAATGGGTATAAAAGTGAATAAATAATGAATGCGGGATTAAGATTGTTTATAAAGGTGTAAAGGAATGAGAAGGGACAAAAGTAATTCAAAGGTTTATGTTATAAATTTATCACCAATTAATAAAAATAGTAATTAATCAATTTATTAATTAAAATTTTTTTGTTGAAATAATACTCACTGTTTTAACAAAATTTATTTAGTAATAAAAAAAATTAATTTGGAGTTAGAGTGGAAAAGTTGAAAAAAGGGTAACTATAAAACAGATCACATGCTTGATTTCTAATATGAGAGAATCAAATAATGATGGTTAAATTTTCTTTTAACGAAATTCATAATTGTAACATTTATTATAATCCACCGTTTTTGTTTTATTTAGTTTATACTCCACCGTTTAAAAAAATATATGCTCAACATTATACATAAAATTAATGACATTTATTTGATTTTTTATTAGAATAATATGTAGTGATTGGTTGTCATTACATTTATTATAATTAATTCAAAATTTATGGTATTAAGTCCACCGTTTAAAAAAAATATATGCTCAACTATTATGCCTAAAATTAATAACAATAATTTGATTTTTTTTTTCTTTCAATAATATGTAGTGATTAGTTGTCATTACGTTTATTATAATTAATTCAAAAATTATAATATTATTTAATAATGAATTAAATAAGTAAGATTTTTAATTTTTGGTTACAATATTAAAAATTTACTAATAATAGAATTAGATCTTTTTATAAAACTAATTAATTAAAGATTGAAAAAATGAATGAAATAAGTAAAGTTTAGATATAAAAAATTGGTTTTTAATACTCATAATTTTTTTAATTTAAATAAAATATTATTAATCATTTATAACAATAGTTTTTTTTTTAAAAAATTTTTTTTAATAAAATATAAATTTATGTTAAATTTATTTTTGTTTTTAAATATAAAATAAATTAAATAATAAGGACTTTTAATTTTTTGTTACAAATTACTTACATTTTATTTTTTAATTTAAATAAAATATTATTAATATTACAATAGTTTGAATTTTTTTAACAAATTAATAAAATATAAACTCATAAATATTATATATTACATATTTATAAAATTATTATTAATATTTGTGGCTGAATATTATATTATATTATCATTATGATAATTATATTTATTTATTTTAAATATAAGGTTAAATTATTAAAAGTTAAAATTAATATTTTTGTTTAGATTTACTATGAGGTGACATGTGGTCAGTTTTTTGTTTAGAGATACTACCAAAGTGACATGTGATTAGGGTTGGTGACAACTTTGAATTTATATATAAGATAATGACACAAAACCAGGTTGGTTCATTCAAGATATTTGTTCTTTTATATGAACTAAATAAATTCTACTATCAGAGTTCTTAGAATAACTTTTCATTAACATGAAAACAAATATCAAATCAAATTCAATTAATTTGAAACTTTTCATTAACCCATAAAGAAATTCGAGTGCACAACAATTGGGCAAAATCATGACACAATATTTTTAATTAAATTCATTGGAAAACACATTAAAAAATCAAGTGGGTATAATTAATCTGATTGTCAAAAAAACAATTCAAAATATAAAAAAGCAAAAATGAATAAAAATGAACCTTCACACAGTGTAATCATAGATGGATTTGGAGGATTTTTCGGCCATGTTAAATCTGCGAAAGAAGAGGTATAATGCAAAGAGAAATAAGGGGAGGCAACAAGTTCTGAGAATTTTAATGGATGCCTGCAATCTAACACATATTTGAGAGAATTTAGGGAGGTTTGTAACCCCCACAATCTATTACATTTAGTATGATGTTGACTTAAGTGATATGGCATGACACGTGGCGTCACACATCCGCCTCCGTTAGATGAAATAGACGGCAGGGATCAAAATTATGGACGGAAAAATTTATGAGGACCATTATTTAAAGAAATATTTTTTAGGGACTAAAACCAGATTTTGGGTTATTTACAGGGACCACATACATATTTAACCCTATTTTCAATAGAACATGTTAAGTCATATAATCGTACAATATAATATAATATAAATACATAACTAAACGAAAGCAAGGTGTTACACTTTAAACATGTTATTCATGTACATTTCACAATGATTGTTTTTATAGACCGTGATGAAATGTAGTTTAATTTTAATATAAATATAAATATACACGAGATAAAGCTAGTTTGTATAAAAAATAGAGCTGCAATTCTAAATATATCATTCCTTAACCTATCATCAAAGTTGTGAAGTTTGACCGTATTGAAAAGTGTTTTAATTAGGGGTGATCGCGGTGCGGTTTGGGCGGTTTTGACGAAAAAAATCATCCGAACCGCAAGAGAAAAAATCGTGCGGTTTGGTTTGGTTCGGTTGGCTTTTAAAAAAAATCCGAACCAAACCAAACCAACCTAATGCGGTTTGGTTCGGTGCGGTTGGTTCGGTTTTTTAGAAATATTTTATTGAACCATTCATATACATATAGATGATAACATAACTTTGTATTTAGACATTCATACACTATCAAATAACAACAAAACCCGTCATATTTTGACAATAACTTTCTATTTAATATGTAAAAATTAAATTAGACAAAAGTGGAATAATAAACATAAAATAATAGTATAAAATAATATAAAAATTATTAGAATGAAACAAAAAAATAGAAGATACGAGAGATTAGTGAATGTGAAAAAGAAAAAACAAAAGAGTTGAGAGATTAGAGAAGAAGATGTGCGATAAAAACGAAACTGAAATAGGGAACATTTGCATAAAAATGAGAAGGTGAAAAAGAAAGAATATAAGAGAGTAAAGATTATAGAAAAAGAGGGAAGATGTATGTGGCAAAGAAGAAGCGATAATGCTATTAGAGATTTGAGAAGATCGGGACTAAAATCATGTGTAAGGATGAGAAAATTATTCGTAATCATAAGGTTAAGGTATTATAGATTTAAGTTTGGGTTGGATGTGAGTTAAGTAAAAGTTAGGTTGTAATATAATGCGGTTTGATTCGGTTTGGTTCGGTTTATAAAATACAAACCGCAAACCAAACCGAACCATGCGGTTTTGTTAAAAGATGACCCAAACTAATCCGAACCAAATGCGGTTTTTTGCGGTTTCGGTTTGGTTTGGTTTGGTTTGCGGTTTTCTATTGGGTTGGTTTGGTTTTGATCACCCCTAGTTTTAATAAATAACGAAAAAATAAAAATACCTAAAGATAAGTTATAACTTCAGTTGAACAAATGACCGAAGAAGATCTTATTAAATTTATATTTTGTAGCAGAGTCTTCTATAGATGAGTTTAGTATCCTCAAATATTTTAAATTTAACAAACACAACCCTAATGCCCCCTTCATAAAGGAAGTTATTTGGAACCTCAATGACCATCTAGATCATCAAATGCACAATTGATGGAGCTTCTACTTCAACTATGGCAACTTGCGAGGGCTATTTATAGAGAACAATGTTCATTGGAGAGTTTTGCTAAACCGGTTGGCATCAACTATTCCTTCTTTTCAAAGTTTGGGCCTCTCGAGGCAATTGAATTGGCCCACCATCTTGACTTTCTCAAATTATGACTTGAAACTGATTCATCTCTATTGGCCCCCCACTTTATTTGTAGCAATGTAGTCACAAACAAACTAGAAATACCTAGTATTGAATTCAAATTTCATTAGAAGCTTTGGTTTGATCTCCTCAATTTTGTACCATTTTACTTTGGTTATGAACTTTGGTGGTGAAGCTAATAGTTTGTCCACTCTTGCTCAAAAAATATATATACATGTTTATAAAAAAAATTAGAGATTATCTCCTCATTATAAACAAGTTTTGTGGGCATGACTTAAATCAAACTCAAACTTCTAACACAAATAGAATAATACACTGATTTTGTGAATAGAACTAAGTTCAACCGGCTTGATGTACTCTAAATTTTTAACGGTTTTACACAACTGGACTTTGCATACATTCTTGTTATTCACACCTATAACATAAAGTCACCTACGTAAAAAACTATGCTTTCAATTTTATAGTTATATCCAAAGGAAACGGTTGTACAGCTATTTTAATATAATTATTTTAATCATATGGTCCTTTAGTTCTTAATGATCACCTTTAAGTACCCTAAACTTTTTATTAACTTTCTCATACATTGTGTTTGGTTTAAAGAACAAAATGCTAAGAATAATGAGAACTAGCTTCTTAAATTTTTTACTACTAAGTTGCTTATTTGGAAATTTATTACAATCTTTTGAAGCTCAACCTGTCCCAACTCCATCTCCTAATTCGCATTTTCCGGCCCCTACTCCGAATCCAATTTTGCCTCCAACTTCGCCCACGCCAGCGCCTGTTCTGATTCCTAAACCGCCTATTACATCGCCCCTAGAAAAGCCCGTTCAGAGTCCTACTTATCCTTTACCTCCTCCTTCAAAAAATGCACCAGAACCGGAACCTCCTGCGGCCGGTCGAGGAGGTCCATCTGGTCTTAGCGGCGGTCAAAAGGCTGGGATTGTCATTGGAACACTTCTAGGAGCAGCGTTGTTAGGTTTGTTTGGTTTGGTTTGCTGGAAGCGTCAAAGTAATGTAAGAAGAAACCGTTATAGTAATGCTTCGAGAAACATTGAGCTTTGAATTTATGAAGGATTTTTTAAATTTTTTTTTTTGTTCAATTAACTTTTGATCCATGGCAAGAAAATAAGATATGGTGGTTTTGTTAATGACAGTTATAAATACTTGTAGGAGTATGTAGCCGTGTTATTGTTCTGTTCTATTTTGAAGTGTTTGGATATTTCACAAATGATATTTTTACTATACTATATGTTCTATTTTTATTTTTTTTATCAGTATTAGTTTATGTAAGAATGTTTATTACATAAAGAGAAAATTTTTATATCATAGACTCATTTTAGTTTTTAAGATTTTAATTCATTCATAACTTATGCATTAAAAATGTATAGAATTGTTTTTTTTAATAGCAAAATAATTTATATAATAATAGGTGGTAAAAATCTGATCTCAAAATAGTACAAAAGTCATACCGACACAAGAAGAACTAAAAACCAAAAACCAATCAAAAAACAATTGGGTGGAAGCAGGCAAAGCTACACCCAAAAAAAAAAAACCCAACAAAACTAGACAAAAGCAAAACCTTAAAACAGCAGTCGTACTACGAACCTCCTCTCGACAACACACTGGTTAGAACTCAGGCCACCAATCAACGGATCTAGCACACCATGACTACACCAGAACCACTCAACACTTTGAAGAAGACCAGACCTTTTAAACCATTATTGGTCAAGCCACTGGATAAGATTTTGAAGCCAGTTGAAGAAAGAGAAGGAGTTCACAAATAACCGACTACAAAACCAACTCCAAGCTAAAAAAACTCTTCTCTTCCAACACTTTCATGTTTGTTATCTTACCAGAAAAGTGTTTCTCATTACGCGCTAGCTAAATAGGCCAAATGACTCCATTCTAATTCATGGAAAAAACTCTCCTAGACTTAGACTTAACCCCTAAAGATATGAAAAGTTCAAAGGGAGTCCCAAGATCCATAGGGAGAGTCACTTGAATCACTAACCACCCAAAAATCTCATATTAGGCAATAGAGGATAGAGTGCATATAACAAACAAGTGGGAGTCAGATTCAATCCAATCCCCACAAAGGATTAAAGAGATAGCCTCCAGATCGATGATAACCCGCCTCTTGAACAGTGTTCTCTAGAGGAAGATCTAACCAAGATAATTTGACAAGAGAATACCATAACTTTAGAGAGAACCCAACTATTCCAAATGAGGGGAAGAGATGGGAACTCCATATCTAACGTAGGGTAAGAGGCCTTACTAAACCGAAGCTCTTGGAGGGCCAGGAAAATATGCGAGACCAAAGGTTCTTCCCGGATGAAGAAAGATTTTCTCCACCTCAGATCCCATAGAATCTTTCATCTTCCCACCTTGTCAAGTCACTAACAATACCTTTGTCACTTGAGAAATCGAAAAGATACCCAAGAATCTGACTTTAAGAGGAGTTCCATCTAGCCAAGGATCTTTCCAAAAAGAAGTATGAAAACTTCTTCCCACCTTCTTAACAAAATCTAACTCAAACCAATTAGAGGGATCATCCTTTTTTGAACCAAAAAGGGAAACCCCTTTCTACCAGGATGAACTACAACGAAGACCGAAGGATCTTCCCCCTTGTAGTGAGGAGACAGTTGAGGCACCATACTTGGCAAAAAAAAATATGGAACCACAGACCCGAGCCACCTGAAAGAAGACCTCGTCTCCATTTGGCTAAAAGGGTAAGGTTAACCAAATGATGATCTCTAACCCCTAAGCTCTCAATCTTCTTATACTTATAAACATTATACCATCTCACCCAAGATATATTAGCATCCACCTTCACCCCATCCCAAATGAATCTTATTTAACTCCACGCCGAAGTTTTACACAACCTTATAGGCATTTTTAAGAAACAAAGGAATAAAATGGGAATAACATTAAGGACCGAGCTGATAGGGATTACTCGTCACCATAAGCTAACAAACATATGGATCCAAGAAAGGAGTCTCTTTGAGATGAGATTAACTAAGGGTTCCAAGGTAGCAATTTACCAAGATTAGATCCTACTAGAAACCCTAGATACTTAAAAGGAATATACTTAATCTTACTAAGAAGAGGGTCCTCAACTAAGTCTAAAAATAAGGATCAATATTAATCTCAATCAAGCTATTCTTGTGAAAGTTAACCCCAAGACTAGAAGAAAGCACGAAGCCTCTCAAAATAGCTTTGATAGTTAAATATTTTCTCAACTAAAGGATCAACCAAAATAAATGTATCATCGGTGTATTGAAGATGAGAAGCTTCCAATAAAGGGAAACATATAAAGTTGGATAAAAGGCTAAGATTATAGGCTCTCTTGATCAACTCGTTAAGGCTTTCTATAACTAGAAAGAAAAGGAAGATAACTAATGAATCTTCTTGCTTTAGACCTCTTTGAATCTTAATCTCTTATGTGGGGAACCCATTAGCCAAGATGGCCAGTTACTTGCAAACATATAAGATCTAATTCAGGATCTCCACTTATTATTAAACCCAAACCTAATAATCATATAATCCAGAAAACTCTACCTAACTTTAAAGATGTGATAAGCCTTTTTAGACCATTTGGCGAAGTCCACAACCTCATTAACACTAACCACACCATCAACCAGCAATCTTCCTTTTAAGAAGGCTAAGTTATTTGGAGATATCAACTGAGCCATCACCAACCCTAGTCTTTTAGTCTAGAACCCCAATTATGCCATAGCTTTTAAAATATCCCTAAAAATAAATATAGAATAGTGTTTATAATTTTATAAAGTATATTTTTCAAATTTTGTAAAAAATAGATTATAAATAATCCAATTAAAACAGGTATTTATTTAGGGCCAATTATCATCTTTTAAATAAGAATTCGTCATTTTTAATCTTCTAGTTATATTGAACTTTTATTGATTTTTTGCATTAATAAGTTAATTTTATTCATTTATTTGTCCATTTATTTTCAAATTTAGATTTAGAAAAAAGGGTGAAAATAAAAAACAAAACAAAAAATCTATTTAGGGTTAGACCCAATTTGCTCTCTCATTTTGGTGTAATTTTCTCTCCATTCAGAGAAAATGGTACAAGCTCATTCCTTTTTCTTCGATGCTACCACTACCTCCACTCACTCACCACTACACATCACATACACCACATGACATCAAATTCAAAAATAGATTGGCAAGAAAAAAACCCAATGCTTTGGTATAAAATCAACATTATCATTTATATTGAGGGGAGGATTTCACTGACATTAATAGAAAAGAGACAATTTGAGAACAGGATCAGAAACCATTATCATCTTCAACATCATATACACACTGCTCCATTGTCTCATCTTCATCAACAACAAAACCATCTTCATTAACCTCACAACATCATTCTCCACCACATTCACTTTTCAACGTTTAGAGGTTTATTTCTTTGCCCTTGTTATGTTGTCATTTTCTAATATCATTTGTGAGAAAAGATGAGATTCATGTGGTTTCTTATAGACATATTCATGTTTGTTATGGATTCATGTTGTTGCTTATTGGCATCTTCATGTTTGTTGTAGATTCATGTTCTTGCCCAAAGACATATTCATGTTTGTTGTAGATTTATGTTGTTGCTTATAGAAACGTTCACGTTGTTGTTGTAGATTTGTTTGTTGTTTATAAAATTATTCATGTTGTCTAACCCCAAATTTTGCCCACAAATTTTCATCGCATTTAAATTCATCTACATATTATGACCATTTCATTTTATCATGGACTCTCATAAAAATTCATCAGTTAAAAGTCAAAAAGATGTATTTAGAGGTTAAAAGAGAAGGAAAGTTAACAATTGACTTAACATTTCTACCTTCAAATACCATTCATCTCATTCATCCATCATTTTAAGATCTAAAGGCGTGGTTGCTTGCAAAATAAGGTTTTTGATTGAAAAAGTCAACATTTTCTTGTGTTGGGAAATTTGACTAAAATTTCATGTATCATGGTTAATTGTTACAATAATCATTTAAATCATAATCACATAATTCCATTTGGAATTTCATTGATTATTATCATACATCATAATAAAAATCAAAGAAAAGTCAATATTGCAAATGTTGAGAAAATTGACTAAATTTGCATGTTTCATTCCTCATTTTTGAAAAATAAATTCATGATCCTTTAATTCATCATCAATTGATTTCATTTTAATTTCATTTATCATTTTCATGCATCATAAATAAAAAGTCAAGGAAAAGGTCAAGATTTTGGCACTAAAGGAAATGAAAGATCACACTTGTTTTGCCAAACCATTCATGAATCTCACACACCTTCAAATTCACACTATATTCAGAATGTATCAGCAATTTGGAGTGTATCACATCATAATTTTTGCATCAAATTCAAGTGAAATGCACTCACAATTTTCTCATTTTTGCATAATCCCAAGTTTAACTCGTAACTTAATTTTAACTTTATATAACAGCGCATTTTCAAATCAGAAAATGATCCACAACTAAATCCTATTGTCAAAACTCTACCAATTTGAATCCTCAAAATTCAAGTTTCTTCACTTTAACTTTCAATAATTCTTTTGAGTTCTTGAGCAATTATGTTTCCACTTTCATTGAATATAATTTACAGAATTTTTACCTACACAAATCACTAAAAAAAATAGTTCAAATAAAGATCAAAGGTTTAGTTCGATTTTAAACTCGATTTTTGAAGTTTCTCGGATCTTGAATTTAGTAGAGGATGTTGAGTGGATTTCTCGGACATGATGTTTGGACCTTCGTCGGAGCATGATTAGAGAGCCAACACATTCACCATTGTTGACGGCGAGTTCTTGATTTTTTTTGCTCAAGTAAACCTAATCCTTGTTTTTTTTTCTTGTGTTTTATGTTGTTATAATTTTTATGCATGCTTAAGGATCTTATTTCAATCATTAGTTGCAAGAAAACACGTTTAAATTGAATTTACGAAAAATCGGTTCAAGAGCTCTCATGAACTCAAGAACACAAAAATGGAAAAATCATGAATCTCAACCATTTTGCACAAACTTATATACCATTTGAATCAATTTTTTTGCGTTGATCATGAATATGTAATTAATTATGATTGGATGCATATTTCGGCCAAATCGAGCCCAAATAGGTGGCAGACTACATTCCTTGATTTCATGTTTTTTGTGTTGTTTCACGCATTTTTTTTACCTTGGATTCTTGTTAGTCGTGTTTTTCTAATTAATTTCATACATTCACTTACTCGAATCCATAACCAATTAAGGATTTCCAAAATTCTCACGATGGTTGTCGGTGAAGCTTCTGGCGGTTAGCCAGAGGAAGAAGACTATTTCATTTTTTTATTTTTCTGAGCTGCCACATGTCAGCCACGGAGTGGCTGGTTTGTTTTGTTTTTGGCTTTCTACATTGCACCACTTTTTTTTGTTTGACCTATGTTTGGGCCTTGAGCCATTTTTGTTTATTTTCTTACTTTTGCACACTGAATTAATTTCTTGCACCTCTTGTTTGGTTAAGTCTACTTTTTTGTTATTATTTTACAGTCATGTTTATTTTGATTTGTTGGTTTATTGTATTTATGAATTTTGATGTTATTTTTGTTATCCACTATTTATTTAAGTTAATTACTCAATACTAAAAACACCAAAAAAAAACATTTTTATTTTTCCTTAAATATTAAAGCGTTTAAAGTCTTTTTGTTAGAACAAGATTTGTTCTGATCAATATTCTTAGTTTTGATGATAACAATGTATATGAATTTTGCTTGAGACAATGTGGTACTCTAATCCTATGCAATTTCCATTTCAGGATATATATATATATATATATATATATATATATATATATATATATATAGTATTCACCAAATCAGCGCAAGAAGCACTGACTCAGAAGGTTCAGCATGCAACATCAGAACATGCTCTGGCAAGACATCAGAAGATGGTCAAGCAGAATCAGAACATGGTCTATTGAAGCATCAGAAGAACTTGAGATCAGAAGCAGAAGCACTGAAGTTCTCATGGTATCACGCTAGAAGCACTTCAAGGTCAGAAGACAAGAAGATGCTCTGCACCAAGCTGCTATGACTCTGATATATTCAAACGTTGTATCTATAAAGATCATATCAGAAGCAAGTACAAGATGGCAGGCTACGCTGACTGACAAAAGGAACATTAGAAGCTATTAAAGGCAAAGTCAGTTAAAGCAGGAAAAGCAAGGCTTGAGGTAGTTGACAAAAGAGTGAAACATTAAATGCAAGGCTGTACGGATCACGCAACGCATTAAATTCTCCCAACGGTCATCTTCTCAAACGCCTATAAATAGAAGTTCTGATGAGAAGTTGAATACAACACTTTGCGCAAACATACAGAAACACTGTCAAATTCAAAAGCTCTCAAACTTCATCTTCAACCTCACTTCATTACTGTTGTAATATCTTAGTGAGATTAAGCTTAAACTTTAAGAGAAATATCACAGTTGTGATTATAACTTTTTAAGAAGCATTGTAAAACTCTTGTAAGAATTTGTTTACATTCATTTGTAAAGAACTAGAGGAGATCAAGTTGTGATCGGATTCTCTAGAAAGTCTTAGAGGGTATCTAAGCATTGTGTTCCTAGAGTGATCAGGTTGTGATTAGAATACTCTAGAAGACTTAGAGGGTATCTAAGTGGAAAACCATTGTAATCAAGATTGATTAGTGGATTAAATCCTCAGGTGAGGTAAATCACTCTAAGGGGGTGGACTGGAGTAGTTTCGTTAACAACGAACCAGGATAAAAATATTGTGTTCTTTGTTTTTATCTTAAGAGTTTTTAAAGTCACACTTATTCAAACCCCCCTTTCTAAGTGTTTTTCTATCCTTCAATTGGCATCAGAGCGCCGGTTCTAAGGTGCAAGCACTTAACCGTGTTTAGAAAAGATTCAGGAAGAGAAAAACGCTAAGTCTAGATGGTTGAAACTCCAACACCTACATCTACATCTGGCTCTGCTGAGCAGTACAATGGAAATGGTAACAAAGGCTACACTAGACCACCAGTATTAGATGGTGAAAACTTTGAATATTGGAAAGATAAACTCGAAAGTTACTTTCTTGGTTTAGATGGTGACTTATGGGATCTTCTGGTGGATGGTTACAAACATCCAGTGAAAGCTAGTGGTGTAAAGCTCTCAAGACACGAGATGAGTGATGATCAAAAGAAGCAATTCAAAAATCATCACAAGTGTAGGAGTGTTTTGCTGAATGCTATCTCTCATGCTGAATATGAGAGGATATCTAACAAGGAAACTGCCTATGATATATATGAATTATTGAAAATGACTCATGAGGGAAATGCCCAAGTCAAGGAGACCAAAGCTCTTGCCTTGATCCAGAAATATGAAGCCTTCAAGATGAAGGATGATGAAAACATTGAGAAAATATTCTCAAGATTTCAAATGCTAACTGCTGGATTAAGAGTTCTTGACAAGGGATACACCAAGGCTGATCATGTCAAGAAGATCATCAAAAGCTTGTCAAGAAGATGGGGTCCTATGGTGACTACTTTCAAAATTGCCAAGAATCTGAATGAAGTCTCTCTTGAAGAATTGATCAGTGCTCTGAGGAGTCATGAAATAGAGCTGGATGCTAATGAACCTCAGAAGAAAGGTAAGTCTATTGCATTAAAATCTAATTATAAAAAATGCACTAACGCTTTTCAGGCTGAAGAAGAAGATTCTGAAGAATCAGAATCAGAAGAAGATGAATTGTCTATGATCTCTAGAAGGGTAAACCAACTCTGGAAGAGAAAGCATAGGAAGTTCAAGAACTTCAAAAGTTCTAAGAAGCTTGAACATGGAGAATCTTCTGGAAGCAGAAGATCTGATAAGAAGAAGGTCACATGCTATGAATGCAATGAGCCTGATCACTACAAGAATGAGTGTCCAAAACTCCAGAAGGAGAATCCCAAGAAGAAGTTTCATAAGAAGAAAGGTCTTATGGCAACATGGGATGATTCAGATTCAGAATCAGAATCAGACTCTGAAGGCGAGCAGGCAAACATTGCACTGATGGCCATAGTTGATGATGGATCAGAATCTACATCAGAATCAGATTCTGAAGAGGTATTTTTTGAACTGTCTAGAGAAGAGTTAGTTTCCAGTTTAACAGAACTTTTGGAACTCAAGGCTCATCTTAGTATCAAATACAAAAAGCTGAAAAAGCTATTTGATTCTGAAACTAAGAAGCTGGAAGTGGAAAATTCTGAACTGAAGGAAAAAGTTTTAAAATTATCCAAAGATATTGGATCTCCTTCTGACTCAGAAAAATCCATTCCTAGTCTCAATCATATTCTGAAAGAATATGACTTGAGCTTTAGAAAGTTCTTATCTAGAAGTATTGGCAGAAGTCATCTTGCTTCTATGATATATGGTGTTTCTGGAAACAAAAGAGTTGGCATTGGCTATGAGGGTGATACCCCACACAAATTTGAACCTGTAGATGATATGAAAATCACATACAAGCCATTGTATGATCAGTTCAAGTATGGCCACTCACATGATATTAGGCTCACTTCACATGCCAAAAGCTTTCATGTTACACACACTAAGAAGCATGTGACATAACCTAGAAAATATCATGTTGCTAAACCTAAGGAATATCATGTTGTACCTCGTGTTGTTTATTATGTTAAACCCAAGTTCAATTAGAACTTGAGGAAAACTAACAAGAAAGGACCCAAGAAGTTGTGGGTACCTAAGTAGAAGATAACTTATGTTCAGATATCCTTGGCAGCAAAGAAGACAAAGCACAACATGTCATGGTACCTGGACTCTGGGTGCTTGCGACACATGACGGGAAAAAGGTCTATGTTCCAAGACCTAGTGCTTAAGTTCGCTGGAGAAGCCAAGTTTGGAGGAGATCAGAAGGGCAAGATTATTGGCTCTGGAACCATAAGTATTGGTAACTCTCCTTCCATATCTAATGTACTTCTTGTAGAAGGATTAACGCATAACTTATTGTCCATAAGTCAAATAAGTGACAATGGTTATGACATAATCTTCAATCAAAAGTCTTGCAAGGCTGTAAGTCAGAAGGATGGCTCAATCCTATTTACAGGCAAGAGAAAGAACAACATTTATAAGATTGATCTTTCTGATCTTGAGAAGCAGAAGGTGACTTGCATTATGTCTGTTAGTGAAGAGCAATGGGTCTGGCACAGAAGATTAGGCCATGCTAGTTTGAGAAAGATTTCTCAGATTAACAAACTAAATCTGGTTAGAGGACTCCCAAATCTGAAATACAAATCAGATGCTCTTTGCGAAGCATGTTAGAAGGGCAAGTTCTCCAAACCTGCATTCAAATCTAATAATGTTGTCTCTTCCTCTAGGCAGGTAGAACTTCTGCACATTGATCAGTTTGGACCAGTCAAAACAGAATCTGTCAGAGGGAAGAAATATGGATTAGTCATCGTAGATGATTACAGCCGCTGGACATGGGTAAAGTTCTTAAAATACAAGGATGAGTCTCATTCAGTGTTCTTTGAATTCTGCACTCAGATTCAATCTGAGAAGGAGTGCAAAATCATAAAGGTCAGAAGTGATCATGGTGGCGAATTTGAGAATAGATTCTTTGAGGAGTTCTTCAAAGTAAATGGTATTGCCCATGATTTCTCTTTCCCTAGAACTCCACAGCAAAATGGAGTTGTAGAGCGAAAGAATAGGACTCTACAAGAAATGGCCAGAACCATGATCAATGAAACCAATATGGCTAAGCAATTCTGGGAAGAAGCAATAAATACAGCATGTTATATTCAGAATAGAATCTCTATAAGACCTATTCTAAATAAGACTCCTTATGAATTGTGGAAGAATAGAAAGCCCAACATTTCATATTTTCATCCTTTTGGATGTGTTTGTTTCATTCTGAATACTAAAGATCATCTTGGTAAGTTTGATTCTAAGGCACAAAAGTGTTTCCTTCTTGGATATTCTGAACGCTCTAAAGGCTACAGAGTATACAATACTGAAACATTGGTTGTAGAAGAATCAATCAATATCAGATTTGAAGATAAGCTTGGTCTTGAAAAGCCAAAGCAGTTTGAGAATTTTTATGATTTAGATATTGATATATCAGAAGCTGATGAACCAAGAAGCAAAGTATCAGAAGCTGAAGATCTCAGAATCAAAGGATCAGAAGATCAAGTTGCTGCATCTTTAGAGAATCTCAGAATTTCTGAAGAGCCAACGGTCAGAAGATCTTCTAGGCTCACATCTGCTCACTCAGAAGATGTCATTCTTGGAAAGAAGGATGATCCTATCAGAACAAGAGCATTCCTCAAGAACAATGCAGAATGTCAATTAGGTCTTGTTTCTTTGATTGAGCCAACTTATGTTGATCAAGCTCTAGAAGATACAGACTGGATAATTGCCATGCAAGAAGAACTAAATCAGTTTACAAGGAGTGATGTATGGGATCTTGTTCCTAGACCAAAAGGATTCAACATCATTGGGACCAAGTGGGTTTTCAGAAACAAGCTGAGCGAGAAAGGAGAAGTTGTAAGAAACAAGGTCAGACTGGATGCTCAGGGCTATAGTCAGCAAGAAGGGATTGACTATACAGAAACCTTTGCACTAGTGGCCAGGTTAGAATCTATTCGCTTATTGATTTCTTTTGCCACTCAACATAACATCACTCTATATCAGATGGATGTTAAGAGTGCCTTCTTAAATGGTTATATAGAAGAAGAAGTTTATGTTCACCAACCTCCTGGTTTTGAAGACTCTAAGTCTCCAGAACATGTTTTCAAATTAAAGAAATCATTGTATGGATTGAAGCAAGCTCCTAGAGCTTGGCATGAAAGATTAAGTTCTTTCCTTCTGAACAATGGTTTCACTAGAGGACAAGTGGATACTACTCTCTTCTGTAAAGCATTTTAGAAAGATATTTTAATTTGTCAAATTTATGTTGATGATATTATCTTTGGAACATTTAATGCTACACATGGAAAGGAGTTTGCTAAGTCTATGCAGGCTGAGTTCGAGATGAGTATGATGGGAGAACTCAAGTACTTCCTTGGGATTCAAATCAATCAAACTTCTGATGGAACATATGTTCATCAAACGAAGTATGTGAAAGAACTTCTGAAGAAGTTTAATCTTTCTGAAAGCAAAGAAGCTAAAGCTCCTATGCATCCAACGTGTGTCCTAGGTAAGGATGAGGTAAGTAAGAAGGTAGATCAGAAGTTATACAGAGGTATGATTGGATCTCTTTTATATCTGACTGCTTCTAGACCTGACATTTTATTCAATGTTTGTTTGTGTGCAAGATTCCAATCAGATCCTAGAGAATCTCACTTAACAGCTGTTAAGAGAATTCTAAGGTATCTGAAAGGTACTACTAATGTTGGTTTAGTCTACAGAAAATCTGAAGATTACAACTTAGTAGGATATTGTGATGCTGACTATGCTGGAGATAGAGTTGAAAGGAAAAGCACTTCTGGAAGTTGTCAATTTCTTGGAAGTCACCTGATCTCCTGGTACAGCAAGAAGCAAGCTACCATTGCCCTCTCAACAACAGAAGCAGAATATGTTGCTGCTGCTGGTTATAGCACACAGATGCTCTGGATGAAGAGTCAGTTAGAAGATTATCAGATATATGAGAGTAACATTCCTATCTTCTGTGATAATACTTCTGCTATATGTTTATCTAAGAATCCAATCTTACATTCCAAAGCTAAACATATTGAGATTAAACATCATTTCATTAGGGACTATGTTCAGAAGGGTGTTCTTTCTTTAAACTTTGTTGACACAGACCATCAATGGGCTGATATCTTTACAAAACCCCTTGCTGAAGATAAGTTTAAGTTCATTCTGAAGAATATCAGTATGGATTTATGCCCAGAATGAGAAGATGAGAAGTTCTGACGTATGGACAAGTTCTGAAATGTGTTTGGATTATCTTCATATAAGAAGTTCTGATTGTGATCATTTAGAAGTTCTGATTCTGTTATTACTAACGCTTCATTATCTAAGTTGATTCAGAATCTCTTTTAAAGTAAAACAGCTGTCACCAGTTGTTCCAGAAGATGAACACGTGTTCACTCTTTTTGGACAAGCATGCGTACAGTTGAGGAGATGCTGCCCTAGGTAACTGTGCAAATCTTTTCAAATTTCACATTATCTCTCCTAACGTCATCTCTCATTAAATGCACTTGATTCCATGTTTTCTGTAATCATATTCATTCAAACACGTATTGCATTTCATTTCAAATCCGTCACTTTATATACTCATCTTCACATTCATTTCATCTTTTTACATTCTCTCTCTTCATTCATCTCTCTCTCTTTCATTCATTGTTTGCAGAAACCCTTGTTCTTAACCGAACCTCAGAGAATCTTCATGCTTTCTTCATCAAGCACTCAAAGAAGAAAAATGTCATCTGCTCATCTTGTTCAACGCAAGTACAATTACACTCCTTTGAAGACATGTTCTATTCCATCAACAGAACTGGAAGTTCTTTGTGAATCATCGGTAGATTTTGAAAACCTAAGGATACATGGTTTCAATACAAATGCTGAAACGATGGAACAAGGTTGGTCAAACTATCTTGAAAGATTGTTTGGACCAATATATCCTGCATTAGTAAAGGATTTATGGGTTCATGCAACGGTTACTCCAACATCTATCATCTCTTTTGTATTAGGGCATGAGGTTGTGATAACTGAGAAGTTGATCAGAAAGCTGTACAATCTTGAGGATGAAAAAGGTATCACAGGTGCTCTTCTTGGAAGAGTTGATTGGGAAACAGTTGATACAGAAATCTCTACTGCTTCTGGTGTTGCATCTCATCAAACTGGTTCGTCGAAGCCGTTCTACAGAGTTTGGGCTGAGATTATTCTAGGATCTCTCTATCATAGAAAGCGATCCTTTACCTCTACTTATATAAATCAGGATCAGAAGTTTGCTCTTTTCTGCATTGGAAAAGGAAATGAAGTTAATATCTCAAGCATTCTTTTTCAACATTTGAAAACAAATATTGAAGAATCACGAGATGAAGAACGCAAGAAGTATCCAGATTTCAAGAAGAATGCCATTCCTCTTGCCAGAATGATTTCAGAAATTCTGATAGAAAGTGACATGTTGGAACTTCTGAGAACTGTTGGTACGCCAAAGTTCTTTTGTGTCATTCAAGGACACATTCTGAATGCTTTTGACCTACAAAGGATGTGTCTGATTGAGAAGGTAACTTCTGTTCCCAGAATATTTCCAGATATCTTGACGAGAAGAGTTCCTGTTGAAGGTTTTGCTCCTTTGTTCAACGGAGAGCTTGACAAGGCTGTTAAGCGTTATTTGACGGCTTCTGTCAAAGCTCAATCTTCTGTTGATCCTGCATGGATTCGAGGAAGAGTTATTCCTTCTCTGGCTGAGTTGCAGAAGAAGGAACTGAAGAAGAAAGAAGCAAGATTGAAGAGAAAAGCTTCAGAAGAAGAAGCTAAGCAAGCTAAGAAGCAAAAGATCACTTATGATCCTTACAAGGTAAATTCCAAAGAATTTCAAAAGAAGTGCATCAGGGAATCTTTTCGTGCTTTAAGAGCTGCTAGTTCCTCTCAGAAAAAGCCTCCTCCTTCTGAACTTCAAAATTCCCTCACCATCCCAAACAGTTTCCAACCACCTCCTTCTACCCCTATTCTGAACCCTGAACCACTAAATGCCATTCCCCCAACACCTTCTGATATTCCATCTTCATCTACCCTCACCACAGAATCTCCACCTTCTTTAACACATTCTTTACCATCCAGAAAATCCAACCCTTACTCCCTTCTGTACCCTGACTATCGCTTCACTTTTAACCCTCCTGAACCCACCATTCCTATTGACTTTGCTTTGTTCCATTTAAAGTTCAGAAATAGGATGGAAATTCTGAGAGCTGCTCATGACTCCAAGCTGGATCATGTTGCTACTCGAGGTTTATGGAATCACTTCAGAAAGGATTTTCAGAATGATGCACTGAACATCCAGAAGAGATGTGTTGCTGAAGCATCTGGATCTTCTGGTTACTGCTTAGATCTTGATGATGGTAAGTACTATCATCCAATCAGAAATTGGAGATCTCTTGAGGATAAAATGTTTGTGGATGAGTTGGAGATTTCAAGAAGAATGCCATTCCTCTTGCCAGAATGATTTCAGAAATTCTGATAGAAAGTGACATGTTGGAACTTCTGAGAATTGTTGGTACGCCAAAGTTCTTTTGTGTCATTCAAGGACACATTCTGAATGCTTTTGACCTACAAAGGATGTGTCTTATTGAGAAGGTAACTTCTGTTCCCAGAATATTTCCAGGTATCTTGACGAGAAGAGTTCCTGTTGAAGGTTTTGCTCCTTTGTTCAACGGAGAGCTTGACAAGGCTGTTAAGCGTTATTTGACGGCTTCTGTCAAAGCTCAATCTTCTGTTGATCCTGCATGGATTCGAGGAAGAGTTATTCCTTCTCTGGCTGAGTTGCAGAAGAAGGAACTGAAGAAGAAAGAAGCAAGATTGAAGAGAAAAGCTTCAGAAGAAGAAGCTAAGCAAGCTAAGAAGCAAAAGATCACTTATGATCCTTACAAGGTAAATTCCAAAGAATTTCAAAAGAAGTGCATCAGGGAATCTTTTCGTGCTTTAAGAGCTGCTAGTTCCTCTCAGAAAAAGCCTCCTCCTTCTGAACTTCAAAATTCCCTCACCATCCCAAACAGTTTCCAACCACCTCCTTCTACCCCTATTCTGAACCCTGAACCACTAAATGCCATTCCCCCAACACCTTATGATATTCCATCTTCATCTACCCTCACCACAGAATCTCCACCTTCTTTAACACATTCTTTACCATCCAGAAAATCCAACCCTTACTCCCTTCTGTACCCTGACTATCGCTTCACTTTTAACCCTCCTGAACCCACCATTCCTATTGACTTTGCTTTGTTCCATTTAAAGTTCAGAAATAGGATGGAAATTCTGAGAGCTGCTCATGACTCCAAGCTGGATCATGTTGCTACTCGAGGTTTATGGAATCACTTCAGAAAGGATTTTCAGAATGATGCACTGAACATCCAGAAGAGATGTGTTGCTGAAGCATCTGGATCTTCTGGTTACTGCTTAGATCTTGATGATGGTAAGTACTATCATCCAATCATAAATTGGAGATCTCTTGAGGATAAAATGTTTGTGGATGAGTTGGAAGATGAACCATGCCTAACTATGGCTGTACGGAAGCCTCAATATCCTTCAATTGATATTGATATCCTTCAATATTCTGTTCTGACTGGAGATTTCCAATGGCTATTCAACTGGCTAAGGGTGAATCCTTCTAAGAAGGCACCTAACTTGGTCATTCCTAAAGTTGTCTACCCTTCAGAAGTTGTTGCTCCCATTCCTTCAAAGAATCTGGATGAGATTCTTCAAGCTCTAGAGAATGAAGATTCTGTGATCCCTGGTCCAGAATATGCTGAAGATGCTTCTGTGTCAGACTCTGATGTTGAGATGGAAGATGCTGAGAATCATCCTTCTAAGGAAAGTCCTGTTCAGGAAACTCAAGAAGATGTTCTCACATTGGATGCTGCTACTGGTAATGCTATCCCTCTGAATGATAGTTGTGCATCTTCTTCTGCTGAACCCTCCGTTCTTTTGAACACTATCAAAGCCCTTCAACAGAATCAAGATGTTCTAGCTTCTCGCTTAGATAAGCATGATGAAGCACATGAAGAGTTCAGAACCTTCATGAAGAAACAGACTGAAAGCACCTCTGAGATACACGACCTTCTGGCCAAGATAGTTTTTAAACTAGGCTAGTCGTAGTCCTTTGGTCTTAGTTGTCTCTTTGTTCTTGCATCTGTTTTTTTTCTTCATCTTCTTCTGTATCTTCTAATAATTTTCTGATGAAATCAATGAATATTATCTTCTTCTCTCATATTGTTTGTTTTCATCTGAATCTTTTATGCTTTTTGATGTTATGACAAAAAGGGGGAGAAAATGTGATAAATGACTTGATTAATTATATCAGTTCTTGGGAGTAAGTCTCCACATTTCTAACAGAATATGCAATTTCTATGTCTTTGAGATTTTTGCAGGATTGAAGACATTCTGAAAAAGCTCAACATGAGAAGCAAAGACATGGGGAAAAGCAATTCTATATAGAAACATGCTCATGGAATTTAAAGCAAGCTTAGAGCTATAAAGCTTCAAGATCAGAAGAAAGAAGGAAGAATGTTTTGATATTCTCGTGGCATAATATGCTCTAACACATTCTTATCCCTTATATGTTCTGATGCAATTTATGTGTTCTGACACATACTATATGCTCTGATACATATCTTATGTTCTGATTCATTCATGCTCTGACTTTTGTCGTTTAGTTTGTTCTGAAACATTTCAGGATGTAGAGATGCTCTAATGATGCTCGGGTACATTCAACAATGTTCTGATACAATCTAGCATGCAATGATTCAAGAAGAAATTCAAAGCTCTAAAGCTGTCCTATGGAAGCAAGAAGCAGAAGCTCTGCATGTTCTGAAGTTCTAAGCATATGTGATCGTCTCAACTGAAATGGAAAATACTCAAGGAAGTCCTTTATTTATAAGTTTCTTCCAGTATTTATTTCAGGGGGAGATTATTCATCTCAGGGGGAGATTGTTAATCTCGGGGGGAGACATATTCACACATTATGTTTGTATGCTTATGCAATAACTGTGTAATTGTCTTTAGCCGTCTGATATTCTGATTGCAAATTCATATCATTTATATATGTTTTTGTCATCATCAAAAAGGGGGGGATTGTTAGAACAAGATTTGTTCTAATCAATATTCTTAGTTTTGATGATAACAATGTATATGAATTTTGCTTGAGACAATGTGGTACTCTAATCCTATGCAATTTCCATTTCAGGAAATATATATAGAGTATGCACAAAATCAGCGTAAGAAGCACTGACTCATAAGGTTCAGCATGCAACATCAGAACATGCCCTGGCAAGACATTAGAAGATGGTCAAGCAGAATCAGAACATGGTCTATTGAAGCATCAGAAGAACTTGAGATCAGAAGCAGAAGCACTGAAGTTCTCATGGTATCACGCTAGAAGCACTTCAAGGTCTGAAGACAAGAAGATGCTCTGCACCAAGCTGCTATGACTCTGATATATTCAAACGTTGTATCTACTAAGATCATATCAGAAGCAAGTACAAGATGGCAGGCTATGCTGACTGACAAAAGGAACGTTAGAAGCTATTAAAGGCAAAGTCAGTTAAAGCAGGAAAAACAAGGCTCGAGGTAGTTGACAAAAGAGTGAAACATTAAATGCAAGGCTGTACGGATCACGCAACGCATTAAATGCTCCCAACGGTCATCTTCTCAAACGCCTATAAATAGAAGTTCTGATGAGAAGCTGAATACAACACTTTCCGCAAACATACAGAAACGCTGTCAAATTCAAAAGCACTCAAACTTCATCTTCAACCTCACTTCATTACTGTTGTAATATCTTACTGAGATTAAGCTTAAACTTTAAGAGAAATATCACAGTTGTAATTATAGCTTTTTAAGAAGCATTGTAAAACTCTTGTAAGAATTTGTTTACATTCATTTGTAAAGAACTAGAGGAGATTAAGTTGTGATCGGATTCTCTAGAAAGTCTTAGAGGGTATATAAGCATCGTGTTCCTAGAGTGATCAGGTTGTGATCAGAATACTCTAGAAGACTTAGAGGGTATCTAAGTGGAAAACCATTGTAATCAAGATTGATTAGTGGATTAAATCCTCAGGTGAGGTAAATCACTCTAAGGGGGTGGACTGGATAGTTTCGTTAACAACGAACCAGGATAAAAATATTGTGTTCTTTGTTTTTATCTTAAGAGTTTTTAATGTCACACTTATTCAAACCCCCCCTTTCTAAGTGTTTTTCTATCCTTCACTTTTCACAATAAACCAGATGAAAATCTTTCTTTATAAAGTTTGTCCCTTGGATACTCGTTTCCGCTCAAAAAATGTAATGAACGCAATCGAATGCCACAAGAATTAGGAGATGAAGAAGGAATAATTAGACGTATGTCCTTTTATTCTGAGTACTATGACGCCTATTGTATAGCTTGTCATTTGAATTCTCACTTCCATCCATGGAATTTAATTCGATTCTATTCAAACACTTTTTGCAATAAAAGGGATGAAAAAGGACGAGATGGGCGTATGTCCTACCCTTCTCCCTAGTATTTGGGTGCCTGTTGTATAGTTGGCCTTTCAAATTCTTGTCTCCCACCTAAAATCAAACTTAACCAATCAAACCTCCTTTTTTACCCTTAGCGCGGCTCCCAAAACCTTTTCTTAAACGAATGATACTTTCTCAATTTCAAAGCGAAGCTCAAACTAGCGCTTTATTCTTCTCATGTGTAAGTAGCTAACAACATTGTCCCTTGAGTGTGATTAAATGCATTTTATTTGTCTCCAACCTTATTTTTCATTTTATTTCTTTATTGTTTTAAAAATAGCAATTCATATTCATACTTTTTTTATTTTGTTTTTTTCTTTTTTAAAATGAAATCATGTAGATCAGAAAATGAACCAATTGAATACAAAATTGCTATAATCCAATGTAACTTCGAATTCCCAATTAACTACGTCAACGAGAATTCTTAGGATGATTGTGAACTTCCCCATGAGCTAGCAAGGTTTCAAAAACATGATAGGTTTGGGAATCGAAGATGAAAGTGAAAGATAAAAGTTTGTTGAACTCTTGCAAGAATATTTGGATGTGTTTGCATGGTCATATCAGTATATGCCAGGATTAGATACAGAGATAGTTGAGCATAAGTTACCATTAAAGCCAAAGTGTGCCCTAGTTAAGCAAAAGTTGAGAAGGATTAGGCCTGACATGTCGCTCAAGATTAAAGAAGAGGTCAAGAGGATATTCGATGCAGGATTCTTAGGTGTAGCAAAGTATCTGCAATGGGTTGCCAACATCGTTCCTGTTCCAAAATAAAGATGAAAAAGTGTGAATGTGTGTTAATTAACGAGATCTAAACAAAGCAAGTCTAAAAGATGATTTCCCTTTGCCTCATATTGATGTATTGATAGATAACACTGTTCAATTTTCACTCTTTTCCTCTATGGGTGTTTTCTCCGGTTATAATCAAATCAAGATGGCCCCTGAAGACATAGAAAAAATGTTTATTATCTCATGGGGAACTTTTTGCTACAAGGTGATGTTGTTTGACTTGAAGAATCTTGGGGAATCTTATCAAAGGGCAATGTTACCTCTCTTTCATGACATGATGCATAAAGATATAGAGGCTTGTTAGACAAAGGCAATGATCTAGAGGAGGGTGAATAGATCCCCAATAAAAATTTTGATTTAAAATTAAGTTTTTAAAAATATTTTCTATGGAAAGCGAAGGTTATTTCGGATCGACACTTTTTCTGTTTTGAACCATTATCAAAAGATTCAGATATGTGTCTTAAACTATAATGCTGTGATTTAAATGTACCACAAATAACGAGAAAACAAATCAATTAGTTTTTCTAAAATACGTTTGAATAATTTTTCACTTTGATAATCAATTTCCAATGAAATAAGAAACAAAAAACTAACCAAGACAATTTATCAAACACTTGGTTTGCAATAAACATCAAGTTGAATTTCCTTTGTGTTAAAGATATGAAAAACCAATTACAATTTGAATAGATTGCAATTTTCTTACAAAAAATTTAAAACGCTTCAACAAAAAAGGATCAAGATAGAATTTTATTCAACAATTACCGAATCATTTTGGGGGATGGGGCGAATGTGATGTTTTGGCTTGATAATTAGAATTCTCACTACTGTATCAAAGATTTATTTCCGGACTTGTTCGCGCTTAGCTCTGAAAAACTCGCGTTGGTAAAGAGCTTTGGTTTTAGACAGGGGAAGGATAGGCGTGGGGGAATTTTGGTATTCCTGTAACAGCTCAAGATGCGGCTGCCGCCAGTATGCAGGCCCTGCGACAGTCTCTAGATGGCTTTACATTTGGTGTTGGCTCGGATATTGCGATGTGGAGTCCTAGCGTTGAGGATGGCTATAGCGTTAGTAGTGGTTATAACATTCTAGTTTCGCAACAGACACAACAACAAGTTTTGTCTTTGGGTAACAAGGAGGAGGATATTTTCGGTCAACTGTGGAAAGTTTTGGTTCCTTACCAGATCAAGGCTTTTGGATGGCGGATATTTTTTTATAGAATTGCGACAAAGAGCAACATGCTTCTTAGAGGTATTATATATTCTGCTTCTGACCTTGTTTGCCCGTTTTGCGAGATTTTAGACGAGTCTTTGTATCACCTCTTGTTTTCTTGTTCGGTATCGAGGGAGGTGTGGAGTCGGATAACGCTGTGGATTTGTTTTGTTAATAGGATGGAGGTTAATATTGGGGAGCATTTTCTGAAGTGGAATGAATTTTTCAAGATGAAGAAAGTTAGATTTGGTAACAAAAGAGTTGTTTGGTTGGCATTTTGTTGATCCTTATGGAGGGCGAGAAATGGTTTGATATTTCATAATAAAGCTCGATATTTATCGGACATTATTTGGGATATTAAAGTGGTAGCCTGTAAATGGTCTTTTATTGGGAATATTTCTTATACTAAATGTAACTTTTACAAATTCTGCAAAGACCGTTTGTTGTATTTAGGTTAAGTTTTATTTGGATAGCAGTATCTCTGGTCTGGACTAATTTCTTGTGTTGGACTTGAGTACCCCTAATACTCCAGTTTGATTATATTATTTCTGGCATAAAATAAACAAAAATGAAAATTTATTAATATATTTTAAAAACATCACTTTAAAAGTGGTTATAAACATCTAAAGAGGTTGGACCAGCTTTTCAATTATTTATGTCTTTATGTAATAATAACAATTGGATGTCACACTTGCAACTTGACAATTTTGTTTAATTTATCTAATAATAATAATAATACTTTAATTTAAGTTTAATTATAAATTTTTATAAAATTTTTATTGGTGTTGTGGTCTCATGTCAATTTGTGTCTATCTATATGTCACTGTTGAATAGAGAAGCATAACGACCTTAAGTCTTAACATCATAGTCAAGTAATAACAATTTAAATGTAATCATGCAATGATATATATTACGACCTTCTATCAACTAGTCTCTTTATCAAGTAGTATTTCATTCTCAAAGTATTAGAGTTCCACACGTACAAGCAACAAAATAATGTAACCGAACAATTTATTTCGGAAGAGAAAATTGATAAAAGGAGTAATTTAATGTTTTAAAATACATAAATGAATAATCAAATGGCTATTAACTATAAAACTATAGAACCATGAAAGATACTAAGTAACTAGAAATAAACCATGCTAAATGATCATATACGCGGATAAGTTTTAATATAGGTAAAAATATATAATAGCTCATATTACTTAAAACACTAAAGCAACAAAATGTAATTGGGTAAAAGAAATTAGAACAATGTTTGTTTAATGTAGAAACGAATGATGGATCAACATATGTTAAATCTCATGAATTTTAAATTAGTTCACCCCCATATCAAACATAACACTTTTTGAATGTTGGTCTTATTTTTATTTACTATTGCAAAAAATATATATCACTTCATTTCATTTAGAAAAAGGATTTCATCATGATTACACTCCTACGGAAAACACATATGAAAACGATTGTGAAACACATATAATGACGGATATACGTCTGGTCCATTGTTAGATTGTGTGTGATTGTGTGTATGTTGGTTTCTACAACAGGCGCGTGACCGGAGTGATAAGCTAGCTAGCACATTACATATAACAATGGTTGAGGAAAACAATCGCTGTGATATAATTTATAAGTCTTGAGTTCGATTCCCAACAATGCCATTATTGAGTTTTAATATTCTAGATAACGTTCTACTTGTAACAACGATTGAATTAGACAATCTCAAATAATTTTTTGAATTTAAGGTTGCTATATTTTCTCAAAGGATATCCCTTTATTCTATAACATATAACCTCAACCTTTTTCAAAAATGTTGGTGTAGTTTTAGCCAAACCACCATCCAACCCCACAGGTCTTGGTCAAACCATAAATTATATTAATGCAAAATTACTTACTGATACAAAATAATTCAGAAGTTTAACTGATAAATTACTTTATTTAATTCACTGCCCGCCTTACATGATCTTTTTTGTCTGCATGCTAAGTCACTACCTCTCCAAACCCACATAAAGACATATGCAAGAAGTTATATGGATTTTGTGATACATCAAGATTGCTTATGCATTATGACTATTATTCAACCAAAATTCAGATCTAAACCTCATATGTTTTACAAATTCAAATTAGGGTGTAGGGTCGGTCCTGACTTTTTAGAGGTCCAAGACAAATAATAAAAATAGTATTTTGAGGCCTATCACACGGGTTCAATCCTTACTATAAGTAGTTTTGGTATTTTAATTAAATACCTAATGAAAAACATAAAAACAAAGCCTTAAGTCTCGAACCAGAGACCTCAACATGAAAGGCAAAAATGCTTGGCCCTCTAGGAGGTTCATCTTAGCGAGTAGAGTGATATATAGCTTTGGAGGCATTCTAGTGATGGGTCTCTTTCGGTGGCATTGGCCTATTAAGTCCTTGGTGTTATTTTTCAGACAACGAACCCTCCTTTAGTTAGGGACTTTCTACCTCTTCCTCTTATTTGAGATAGTTGGACTCTCCCTTTAAAGTGGTGAACTTCTCCTGGAAGCTTCTTTTGGATAGGTTCCCCTCTAGAGAAAACATCTTCAAAATGAAGGTTATCATTGATCTAGAGGCTTGAATCGGCCTCCCAATTGTTCGTCACTTGTAGTCTTTCCTCTATTGTCTAGTATATGATCGTTGGGTGGTTAGGGGTTTAAGTGGCTCTTCTTATGGACATCAGAACTCTTTTTGAATTATTCATCTCTTTAAAAGCTTAGTCTAAGTCTAGGAGAGTCTTTGATGTGATTTTTCATGCTAAAGTATGGTCCATTTGGTTAGCGTTGAAAGAGAAATACTTGTTTGGTAAGACAACAAACGTAAAAGAGTTGGAAGAGAAGAGTGTTTTTTATTACTTGAAGTTGTTGTTGTAGTCTGTTACATGTGAACGTCTTCTCTTTCCCCGTCTAACTTCATAATCATATCCACTGTCATGACCAATAAAAATGGCTATTAATTATAAAATTATAAACCATGAAAGATATTGAGTAACAAAAACTAAACCATACTAAATGATCATGAGGGTAAGTTTAAATATATATATCAATTCATTTAGAAAAGGATTTCGTTATGGTTACACTACTACGGAAAATACATATGATAACAGTTGTGAAACACATATAATGACGGATCTATATCCGTTGTTAAGTCGAGTGTGATTTTATTTAGGCTGGTTTTCACAATATGCGTGTCACGGTGATGATAAGCTAGCTAGCGCGTTACGTATATAACAATGATTGAGAAAAACAACCGTTGTGATATTATTTATAGGTTCTAGGTGCGATTCCCAACAACGTCATTATTAGGTTTTAATATTCTAGGTAGCGCTCTACTTATAACAATAGTTGAATTAGACAATCTCAAATACTTTCTTGGATTTAAGGTTGCTAGATCTTTTCAAGGGATAACCCTTTGTCCTAGAAAGTATAACCTCAACCTCTTGCAAAATGTTGATGTAGTTTCTGCCAATCCACTATCCACTCCCATGGGTCTTGGTCAAACCATAAATTGTATTGATGCAAAATTGCTTAATGATACAAAACAATTCAGAAGTTTAATTGGTAAGTTGCTTTATTTAATTCACTCCCCCCGCCTTACATGATTTTTTTGTCTGTGGGCTAAGTCACTACCTCTCCCAACCCACATAAACACATATGTAAGAAATTATATGGATTTTGTGACACATCAAGATTGCTTCTGCATTAGGACTATTATTCAGCCAAAATTCATATCTCAACATCACTTGTTTTACAAATTCAGAGTCGGAACATGCTCTTAAATAAGAATATCAATAACTAGTTTATGTTTTTGTCTTGACTCATCTATAATATATTAGAAAAGTAAGAAAGAACTTATGGTATCGATATCTTCATCCGAGGCAGAATACAAAGCACTAGCAAGAATGTCTTTTCAAGCCCAATGGTTCCTGTATCTGCTGCAAGATTTCTCTATCCTACGCAAAAAAATTATTATCTTCTTTGATAACATAAGTGTCATTTAAATCGACACTGATTCGATTTTTCATGAGTGAATAAAAATATTAAATCGGAGTGTCATGTTGTACACGATAATGGGCGAGCATGAGGCATTCATCTCATGCTTGTTGATTCATCCAACCAATTAGTTGACATCTTTACCAAGCTGATAATCTTGGTTCTTCTTAAATTTAGCTCACAAACTTAGGTTGATAGACATACACTCTATTTTGAGGTGGTGTGAAGGGGGTGCTAAGATCTCTTGGGTGAGGTTGTCGGATGTCTATATGTCTAGGAATGATGGGTGCTTACGGGTTAGAGATCTTTGATTAGAAAATCTTTCCCTCTTACTCAAATGGACATGGAGACTTCTTATGGGCGTCTCTGGTTTGTGGTTCGACATTCTTTCTTCTAGGTATGGTGTATCCCTTGTCTCATCCATATATGGCGGAAAGTCCTTAGGTCTTTAGTCTTGTTCATCTTGGTGGAAAAGGGTATCGCTCCTTGAATAAAAAAATGATGATCCCCCAATTAGGTTTGAGTTATGTTTTGTTAACAAGGTGAGAACATGTCTCCAAACTTCCTTTTGAAATGATCCTTGGCTACTAAATACTCCTCTTAAAGCCAGATTCCCAGGTCTCTTCTCTATTTCTAAGGTTTGGAAATGGGATTGTTAGTGAAGTGGGAAAATGGGAGAATTTCATGGGATCTTAGGTGGAGAAGATCATTTTTCATCCGGGAAGGACCTATGGTTTTATCCTTTTCTTGGCCTTCTAAGTGGTTCATCTTAGTGAGGAGAGTGGTATGTGGGTTTGGAGGCATTCTTGTGATGGGTCTTTTTTAGTGGCATTGGCCTATTAAGTTCTTTGTGTTATTCTTTAGACGTCGGACCCTCCTTTAGTTAGGGACTTTCTATCTATTTCTTTTATTTGGGATAGTTGGGCTCCCTTTAAATTGGTGATCTTCTCCTGGCAGCTTATTTTGGATAGGTTCCCCTCTATAGAAACCCTATTCAAAAGGGAGGTTATCATTGATCTTGAGGCTATCTATTGTATCATATGTAGGGACTGGCTTGAATCGGCCTCCCACTTATTTGTCACTTGTAGTCTGTCCTTTATTGTCTAGTATATAATCTTTGGGTGGTTAGGGGTTCAGGTGCTCTTCTTAGGGACATCACGACTCTTTGAATTATTCATCTCTTCAAGGAAACATGAAATTCTAAGAGAGTCTTTGCTATGATTTAGCTTGCTAAAGTGTGATCCACTTGGTTAGCGTAGAACGACAAGTACTTGTCTAGTAAGACAACAACCGTAAAAGAATTGGAAGAGAAGAGTGCCTTTTTGGCTTGGAATTGGTTTTGTAGTCGTTTACCTATCAACTCCTTCTCTTTCTCACTCAGGCTTCAGAATCATATCCAGTGTCTTAACCAATAGCAGAGCAAGTGGTCCGGCCTGCTTCAGAGTTGTTTAGTGGTTCTTGGTTTAACTGTGCTGCTTTTAGCCTATTGATAGTGGATTTGGAGGTCTGAGATCTAGCAGGTATTTCGTTGGGTGGACATTCGTTATGCGATTGCTGTTTTAAGACTTTTTCATGTCACTTGAGTTCTCATTGTGTTGTTTATTTTTGGGCATTTTTGTTTTTGTTTTTTCTATTTAGCTTTTGTTTGTTGTTTTGATATTTATTGTGTCAGTTGAACTTTTGCATTCATATTCAAAGTTGGATTTTTTTTCTTTTATTATATATTTACATTATTTTACTAATAAGAAAACTCCAATTTAAAAGAAGATATTAAACTTCAATATATAACTAGCTTGTTAATGAATTTGTTAGAGATTTTTTCTCTTAATATAATTAGGCCTATATAATAAGATGACCATCTTATATAAAAACTAAACATTTTAGTATACAAATGTTTCATTCACATTTCATTTCATTTTGTTATTCACCATACAATTTGCCAAGTAGTGCTAACAATTTAGTTTCATTTTTATTTTTTTATCTCTAAAAAACATAAAGTTAAAACTAGTCATACTAAATTTTGAGGAGTCAATGTATCAAATGTATCTACCATCATATCATTAATTTTATTTATTCAAACTTACAAAATCTTCATTTCCAATAAAACTATTTCAACACATTCTGTTCACTACCATACATTCACACGCCTAAAATACTCACATAACTTGTATATGATATTTGTTTTTGTTAATGCATATCCATTTCAATTTAAATCCATTTGATGTTAACTCTTCTCCCTCCTTCTAACACATAAATAGACACAAACCTTATCAAAAAAAATTGCAAACATCTTCCATTAACAAAAGAAAAGACACACCCTTGTTGTGAGTACAACTATACCATGAAATTTATCATCATATTTGTTTTGATATTCCATACTCTTTCCATGAATCTTGCACATGGGAAGAAGGTTAATATTGATCACAAGGAAATAATTGTAAAGAGTGGTTGTGATTTGTTTAAGGGAAGATGGGTTTATGATGAATCATACCCTTTATATGAAACTTCACAGTGTCCTTTTATTGAGAAAGAATTTGATTGTCAGAGTAATGGTAGACCAGATCAATTCTATCTCAAGTATAGATGGCAGCCAACAGGATGTAACTTGCCTAGGTACACATTTTTCATTTAGTTACTTTTATTATTTTTAGTCATGTATATTTTATTCATGTTATTTTATACACAATAGTGAGAGAGATTTAGGGTTCGATCCGGAGTTCCATTCTGTCAATGACGTCCAATTTAGTAATATTGATTTTGTTAATTATTTTAAGATTTGCTTGACACATTTTATGAATGTTATTCATTGTTTAATCTTAAAATATATTGTATAAGCTTTTAATTAGATTTGGTTTAATCGTAACAAATGTAAGATCTAATGTTGTAGCCCAACTTGTAAGCACTCAAAAATTTGTTGTACTCGTGCATTCGATATTTTTTTATTATTAGATCAAAATCAAATGATTAAAATGTTAAATTAAATATTTTTTATTCAATATAAATTAAAATTATATTTAAATTTAGACCATTTGATCTTAATCCAACGATTAGAAAAATGTTGAATGCGGTTAATTGTAACCGCAGTGGGTCTGATTTTCTTAGGATGTTCAATTGAGAGATTAGAAAATCAATCTTTGATCTATGAAGGGAAATGTACTTGTTTATGAACAAAATTTAAGAAGTTTCACTAGCAATCATATAGACATCAATTACAAAATTGTGTCACTTTTCTCTCCAAGTATGGTTTTTACTATACCAAATTAATGTAACACGTTTGAGAAATAATTGAATTGTTTAATTATGAAGTTAAGGTTTTAACCTAGTGGATGTGGATGTTTTTTCAAAGAATAAGGGGTTGTAAATGGTTAGCTACTTAAATAAAACTCTATCTTGAGAAATAAGCTATTTGTTAAATCTATCTTTAAAATTTGAACTCAATTTATTTTTTGTTAGGATGTCTTTTTAATGGTTGTCATACTCCAAACAATTAGTTAAAGGTTGTAATTAGACTTAAATACACGTATTTCCTTGACCTACCAATATGACTTATATGTGAAGAAGTTGAAATTGAGATGATCATATTGTGAAGTAACTTTCAATCATTTTGTCTACAAAGAAGGATTACTTGTCATAGTAGAATCAAACAAAAAGTTCATTTAATGATGATTTAGACTATGCAACTTTATTTGGATCCACTTGTGATTTTGAATTTATTTTATTTTATAGATTCAATGGTGAAGATTTCTTAAGAAGACATAGAGGGAAGAGTCTTTTGTTTGTGGGAGACTCCTTGAGTTTGAATCAATGGCAATCACTCACTTGCATGCTTCACATAGGTGTTCCACAAACTCACTATACCTTAGTGAGAATTGGTGATCTCTCCATTTTCACCTTTACGGTTAATCTCTATTCTTTTTTTAATCTCCTATTTGGTTTTTGTCTTATTCAATACTATAACTAAATCTATCATAATTCTAGTAATCAAAATTCAAAAAAAAAAAAAAATATATATATATATATATATATATATATATATATATATATATATATATATATATATTTAGATATATCTCATAACACATAAAATATCATTGCTCAGAAACCATAAAATAATTTCTTTTTGGTTAAATATACAAAACCTCTTGTAATGTAGACGAAATTTATTTTTTTCATGTAAATTTTTTTTCAAACACTCCTTAAATTATAAAAATACTATGTCTTTTGCCTCCTAAATATAAAATTTATCTCTATAATATTTTTTTGTTTGATTTCTCCCATAGATTTGGTGTTTAAATTGCACACTTACGAGTAATCTAAACAAAAAAATATTAGAGAAACTAAAAAAAAAATATTACCAGGAAATAAAGTGAATTTCGCCTATATTATTTTTTTTATTAATGATAAAACTATAAAAGTAACTTATAACTTATAGTTTTTGTATGACATGATTTGCAGAGCTATAATGTTAAGGTGATGTTCTCTCGCAATGCATTTTTGGTGGACATTGTTGGTGAAAATATTGGTAGAGTTTTGAAACTAGATTCTATTCAAGCTGCCCAAACATGGAAAGGAATTGATGTCTTGATTTTTGACTCTTGGCATTGGTGGCTTCACACCGGAAGAAAACAACCGTAATTAAAACTTATTCCTTCTTTTTTTTTTTTAATCTTTCTAGTACATACTTTGTATATATTCTTTTAGCACTTTTATTTTGTTCATGCAGATGGGATTTTATTCAAGAAGGGAATAATAGATTTAGAGATATGGATCGTTTGGTTGCATATGAGAAAGGACTGAAAACATGGGCCAATTGGATTGATACAAATATTGACATTAATAAAACAAGAGTGTTCTTTCAAGGAGTCTCTCCGGATCATGTTAAGTAAGTATTTTTTGATATTAAGTTGACTATGAGATGAAAAATAAAAATTATGATTTTTAAAATAGTTTTAAATTGCAATTATAAATGGTGTGATTCTGACTATTGTGATTGATGTGATACCTACCGCAAAGTATTGCTTTGTAAAATTTAAGAACTCATAAAAATTACAGTTAAGAGACGGTTAAAGTAAAAAAAAAAAAATATTATTCATTACATTGTTGGAAATTTAAAGTTTTGGAATTCTAAAATTTTAATTTTTAATAAGAATTCAACGTTGTATTTAAGGATGTGAAAGACATATTAACGCACAACCTAAAATTTAATATTATTAAATTAAATTAAATTGTGGTCAAATAGAAATTAATAAAATATTTGTCATAATCAATCTCCGAAGAAATATGACTATTTATTTTTAAATTGTAGCTAATCAATATAGAATTTTCAAAAATTTAAGACAACTCTCGAAGACATGTGATTTTTAATTGCAATATTTTTAATTACATCGCAATTGCACTCCGATTTGATTTTAAAAACTTCTCAAGGGCAGTGTCAATTTGAAAGCAATTTAATAAAATAGCTCAATTATGAAAATCTTCATTTTCTAATTATTTGCAGCTCAGAGCAATGGGGAACACCAACAGAAAGTGCAAAATTTTGTGAAGGACAAGAGAAACCATTATTAGGAACCATGTATCCAGGAGGCCCACACCCAGCAGAATTGGTTTTACAGAGAGTTCTAAGTACCATGAAAAAGCCTATAAATTTGCTTGATATTACAACTTTGTCACAGCTCAGAAAAGATGGTCACCCATCAGTTTATGGACATGGAGGACATAGGGACATGGATTGCAGCCATTGGTGCCTAGCTGGTGTTCCTGATACTTGGAATCAACTTTTATATGCAGCTTTAATTCAAAATTGATTAATGTATATTTTGAATCAATATTTGTAAAGATTATTGAATAAGTTATCTTATTGCAAAGAGTGGAATTTTAAGTTGGAATTAGAAAAGTTGGCAGAGCATTGAAGATTTTATAAGAATTTTTTATTTTTGTTTAAATATGTTTTTGTCCTTATAAGCTAATAAATTTTATATTTGATCTCTATTAAAGAAATAGATATGTTTTGATCCTTGCAAAATTATTATGGACGTTGTTTTAATCTCTAATATTAAATTAATGTGTATCTTTGAATGATTTTTATGCAGATATGTTTAGAACGTTATAAAAAGTTTTTTTTTAAAAAATAAATCAAAATTTAATTTCTAAGACGAAATTTTCATTACTTTTATCTTTACCTTTTAAAATTTTAAAAATTTAAATTTAATTCTCATTTTAAAATATTTTAAAATTTGATAAATAAATATTCTTCAGTATTCTAAATCAAAGTCGTCCTTGATTCAAGGAAATCAGGCTGATGGTCCATGGTCTCAAAAAATGAGGAGCTTAAAATTAGAAAAATAAAATTAAAAATTATAATAATTAATAAATAATATATACAAAATTGTTTTCAAATATAAAAAACTAAGTGGGGGTAGTTGAGTGAAAGTTGGTGAAATTGGAAACCCAGTAGTTGTGAGTTCGATTCTTGGTTTAAGCTTTATACTTAGCATTACATTTTTGTTTTACTAAAATAAGCTTTTTATATAATTTTACATTTTTACTCTTTAAAAAATTTGTATTAATATCACATTTTCATTTTATTAAAAATACAACTTGTATTAATATAATTAAAAATATCATATATGTACCTTTCAATTTTTTTAAAAATAAATTTTAAATAATATATATATTTAATTCATATTTAAAGATTCAATATCAACAAATTCATTTATCATTAATTTTATATGATAAAATATAATATATTATTATTTGTGTCTAAATCTATCATTTTTTTACTTTATTTTATAAAAAATATTATTAAATTTTATTTTATAATAATAAATTAAAATTTAAAAAATTCAATATTATTTTTGTGTAAGCGGATCTTCAACAACTATTTATGTCTAACAATCTGTAACTCAATACTTTGATTTGATTTAATTGCATTGATGTCAATATAAAATTGACATATTCTTCAATACATTTTCATATTTTCTCGTATTTTTTTTTATAAGCAAGAATGATTATATATAAGGAGTACAAGGGGTACTCAACCCAACAACAAGAAGCGACCAAAAGAAAATTACAACGAAACCGCAAAAATGCAAGCCAAAGGAACGACTATCCAAAACAATCTATTACAACAAGGATCCCCCTTAGTCCTAGAACAAAACCAGTCCCGAGCTAAAGATTTAGCCAACTCCACGAATTCCCAGACCCCTTTGAGACCGCCCTAAAAAAGATTATCGTTCCGCACTAGCCAAATCGCACAAACCACATCAAACCAAAAAATAGAACCGAAGGACTTGGTCACCTTGCTACTAAGGAGGCGCATGAGATCCTCAAAATGGTTGGAACCCGACACGAAGGGCGCAAATAGACCAAGACCAATCCACAAAGAAACCTGATGCCACACCTGAACCGCTACCGAGCAATTGAAAAAAAGATGAATGAGGTTTTCTTCCGAACCTAAGTAAATCGGGCAAACCCAATTCTGCAGACCCGAAATGATTCCTCTTTTCGCTAATTGATCCTGAGTTTGCAACCTATTATGAAATATTCTCCAAGCGAAAACTTTGATTTTACTATGAACTTGAGACTTCCTTAACCGACTGAAAACAGATTCCATATGAGAAAAGGAACCTGCGGGTGAAAGGCCATAAAGCCTAGCAGTCGCGGCTTTCACCGAGAAATTGCCTGCATCCCTCCACCATATAAAAGAGTCCGGCCGCAGAGGAATATGAGTACAAGAAAATTAGATTGAAACCAATCAAATAGCACGGGTATTTTAGTTGGATTTCAGTTGTTTACTTTTTAAGTAATTTCTTGATACAAATGCGTGTAACACAACGGTATATTCGTGCGAACGCACGAGTATTTTCTATAATTAAATAAATAATTTAAATAATAAATAAATATATAAAATATAAATAAATAAATAAATAATGGTGAAATTACAATGTATCACACCAAGTGAAAGCACGAGTAACTCATCAGTAATGTGTGAACGCACGAGTAATGATTTATTATCTCTTTTAAAAAATATCAATTATTTTGGTTATGCATTTTTTTGTAAAACTGAATTATTATCTCTTTTAAATCGATTTATTATCTGTTTTAGTTTAACATACAATATTTTTTTAGATAATATATGAAAATTTTTGGATATTTGTTTGTCTCATTTATTAAATTTTATAAATCTTTTTAATATTACAAGTACAACTCTATCCAAAGTAACAACAAGTACAACTCTATCAACCCTAAAAAAAAAAATTTTCTCTTAGCAATAGAAATTTTTTAAAACTTATACAACTATCTTGCAGTTTATTTTTTTTCTTCTTTTTTCCAATAATATTTTGATATTTTTCAATTTCTTTGAATTCTCATGATAAACTAGTGACATATCCGCGGTCCACACCATAACTCGTACAGACGCACGGGTAACCATTCACAAATTCGCGCAAACACACGGATTATTTTATTTTTTGTACAACATTAAAGTTCATTTTTTTTATCATTATGTTTTTGGACTTCAGAACATCCATTCAATTGCCTATTATTCTTATTCATGTTTAGTAAGTAGAATCTAAACAATATTTACTGCATTATTTTTTTATTAATATTATACCATATCCTATAAATAAATACTACTTTTGAATTTTTTTTATCAATTTAATAGTTTTGTTTAAACAATATAATTTTTATATTTCAATTTCATATATATATATATATATATATATATATATATATATATATATATATATATATATATATATATATATATATATTTTGATTTTTTTACTTATAGTACTATATGTATTTGATAAACCCGGTCCATCTCACACCAAAATTGTGCGGGCGCAAGGGGTTTCCCATTAGTTTTTTAATACATTCTATAGATTATTAGCTAACCTCAGGAAAAATCAAAAATATTTCTAAATATCTAAAATATATTTTTGGATATATCTTATTTATACACAATTCATGTATTTTTAAACCACGCTTGATTCTAAGAATAAATTTATTTGCCGAAGAGTCATCGAAAATATATTTTTAGAATATACGGAACCATAAAGAAAATAAAAAATTAGAAGAGAATTTAAAGTTAAATAAACCTATAATTTAGTTTTAACTAGGGGTGGCAAAACGGGTCAGGCCCGCCGGGGCGATTCGTTTGACCCGCCATTTTGGGCGGGCTGGGCTGAGGTTTTCGGCTCGGTACCTTAAGTAGGCCCGCCCCGCCTAACCCGCTTAAAAAACCGGGCCGAGGCGGGCGGGGCGGGTTTTGCCCGCGGGCTTTTTGTTAAAAAGATTTTTTTTTATTTAGAATTAAAACAACTTTAACTATAAAAATAACACTCTTCTCTTAGAATTATATTGATTGAATTGTATTCTAAATTATTATACATACAAATTGAATTATAATTGTAACGTTCTTTCTATAACTTTCTAATACATGTGTTGATTGGAAAAACTTGAAATAAAAGAAAAGTTGTATAACATGCATAATTATTACATTGTTAATACATTAGTTCACATGTTTTCTTTATAAATAGATGTTGATTTTAAGAAAAGGAGGAATTTGATGAGTCTATAAGTGTGACAAATTTTAGATTTAACTATTAAGGAATCGGTTAATATAAAAGTTTATATGAAGTAATTAGTGAGAAAGTTAGGTGTTGATATTCTATGCAGTACTATTTTATGCACCGTGATGTATTATGCGGTGTAATTGTTATCCCTGTCTATTTTATGTAAATGCTTAATTGAGTTTTTTAGTAGTTAGTTTTTAAATAAGATTAAAGTGATATGTATTATTTATTTATTTTGATACGCTTTTTTATTGTGGTTGAGTTTATTTTGTTATTTTTTTGTTATAATTGATCTTTATTTGTTTTATTTTTTGAACTGTTTGGACTTAAGATATGTTGAAGTTTTATTGTGCGTTTTTTAAAAATATATTTTATCAACCTTTTTGGTTATAATTAATTTTTTTGTAAATTATGTGGTAAATCAAATTATAAAATAAATAAATAAATAAAAATTGGCGGGCCGGCCCGCCAACCCGCCAACTCGTTAGTAAACGGGGCGGGCATGACTTTTGAGCTCGGACACCTAAGTAGGCCCGCCCCGCCCCACCCCGCTTTTGGACGGGCTTAAATGGGACGGGCCTAAACGGGGCGGGCCGCCCACTTTGCCACCCCTAGTTTTAACAATTGAATCAAATGAGATATGCACATGTTGTGCAGATTACACAATCATATAAAACTATATTATATTTTCAGACTTCAGGGATATGATATCTATAAGGAATATGCATTGAAGTAAAGAAAAGAACTAATTGAACTTCTTTATTTGATATAAAATGCCAATTATTATAATTATTTATGGGTGACAAAACAGATAGATTGAATGATATGGATTGGATTGTTAATGAATGGATCAAAATAATTTATTAGTCCATTAACAATTCATTAAAATTTATTTAAAAATATCCAATCCAATCTATATGTTAAGTAAAAAATTTATCAAATTCATCCATTAAACATCATTTTAATAGATGGATATCCATCCATCTAAAAAATAATTTAAATATATTCAAATATTTTGCAATAATATTTTTTTTTTTACGTTTTCAAATTAAAATCGATATTTCATATTTCAGAAAAACAAACTTGTTTTTTCAAAAAAAATCGATTTTTCATTATCACGAAAAAAAATTGAATTTCCGTATTTTCGGAAAAAATTGTTTTTTTATATTTTTGAAAAAACACGATTTTTCGAAGAAAACAACTAGATTTTTTCATTTTTAAGAAAAAACTCATTTCTTTTGTGTTTCCAGAAAATCGGGTTTTTCATAATTCCTCTTTTTTTTTTTTTTTTAAACTCATTTTTTTAAGTTTTTCGAAAAAACCTGATATTTTCGCATATCCGAAAACTCAATTTTTCATTTTTTCAAAAAAACTCAACTTTTTCTTACTTTCGAAAAACTCGATTTTTTTGTTATTTTCAAAAAAACTTGGTTTTTTTTCATGTTTTGCAAAAACTCAATTTTTTTTCCGGAAAAACGCGATATTTTCATATTTCCGAAAAATTCGGTTTTTTCGTATTTTCCAAAAAATCAATTTTTAATATTTTCTTAAAACTCGATTTTTTATTTTTCCAGAAAAATCGATTTTGTGTATTTCTGAAAAACTCGAATTTTTGTATTTCTGAACAATATTATAGATCATCAAAATGTGTTGGATAAATTGGATCCATCCATGTATATTAAAGGATGGATTTAATCCAATACACTATTTTTTTATAAGATGAATGAATTAAATGTATTTTTTAATGTATAAGATGAATTTTGTCTTAATATATTCAACTGTCACCCTTATGATTATCTACTATCAAAAGCATCAAAGGGGAAAAAGCAAACTTATATTAGCCACCAGTGAAATCAAGAGGAATATGAAGCAAGTTTTCTAAACATGATAGTATCCGAAATTATAATTCAAGGATTAGAGTAAATAATTGTTGAAATAAAGCAAAATTATGAAAATAGGTCAAAGCTATATGAAATAGAAGTAGACAAGAATATTGTTGAATTTCTTTTATTATTATTATTATTATTATTATTATTATTATTATTATTATTATTATTATTATTATTATTATTATTATTATTATTATTATTATTATTATTGTTATTGTTGTGAAAAACGATACCAAGAACAAATTATAATAGGGAATTAGGGAAGAGAATAAGAACACAAGAATTGGTTATAACTGCTATTCTTTTACTTTCTCTTAAAACAAGATTACAAGTTTACAAGAATAACAAATAACCTCTCTCACCCTAAATTAGGATTTGCAGCTTAGCAATGATGAGAGACTAGTATGCTATTTATAATAAAACCTAACATACTAACTAATGGGCTTTTTCAGCAAGGCCCATTACACAAGCCAACTTAATAAACAAGCTAACTTAACAAATTAGGGTTTAAACACTAAAACCTAATTTAACATGCTAACAACCCTAGCATCTTCGACATCTGCATGCTAAACCCATCTTTGACTACAGCATGCACACTTCGACACCAGCATGTGAACAATCCTTCGACTTCATGCTTAACTCTATCGAACTGTCGAACCAAGAAGCTACCCTTCGACAATACTAGAGTTCGATCCAATATCTCACAAATCTCCACCTTGGACCTAACTCTACAACGTCAAGGAACAGACTAGCTTTCTTCATGCAGCTTTATCAACTGCATACAGTGGAAAAACTTGTAACTCGGCAATGTCTTTGTGATCATATCAGCAGGATTGTCTTCAGTCGAAACCTTCAGCACTTGGACTTCTCCACGCTCGATTACTCCTCTGACGAAATGCAGCCTCACATCAATGTGCTTAGTTCGCTCATGATAGGCTGAATTCTTTGACAGGTGTATTGCACTTTGACTATCACATTTAACAGTGATACCTCGACCTTGAAGTTTCAGCTCCTTCGCAAAACCTTCAAGCCACAATGCTTCTTTCACAGCTTCAGTGAGAGCAATATATTCCGCTTCAGTGGTTGATAGAGCAACAACCTTCTGAAGAGTTGCTTTCCAACTAATTACTGTGCCAAACATAGTGAAAACATATCCAGAAATAGACTTTCTAGAATCCATACAACCTGCATAATCAGAGTCGACATATCCTTCTATTGCTGCTTTACTATCTTCACCCAAGGCTCCACCATAAATTAAGACTCTGTTTAGAGATCCATTTATGTACCTTAAAATCCACTTCAATGCTTGCCAGTGAGCCTTTCCAGGATTCGCCATGTACCTGCTTACAAGACTTACTGCGTATGCTATGTCGGGTCTAGTACAGACCATAGCATACATCAAAGAACCAACTATATTAGCATATGGGATGCTATTCATATAGGCTCTTTCGACATCAGTACTGGGACACTGATCAATACTCAGCTTGAATTGAGGGTTTGTTGGAGTCACAACTGGCTTCGAATTCGACATACCAAACTTTTCAAGAATCTTCCGTAGATATGCCTCTTGAGATAGGCATAACTTCGACTTCTTTCTATCTCTTCGAATGTCAATTCCAAGAATCCTGGAAGCAGCTCCCAGATCCTTCATATCGAACTCCTTATTGAGTTCAGCCTTCACCCTCATCACATCTTCAACACTGTTGCTAGCTATGAGAATATCATCCACATAAAGCAACAAAATAACAAATGAATTTCCAGGTCGAAATCTGAAGTAAACGCAGTGGTCGAACTGACTTCTAATGAAACTTATGCGTGCCATGAACTTGTCGAATCTCCTATTCCACTGTCGAGGAGATTGTTTCAGCCCATACAAAGATATCTTTAACTTGCATACATAATCTTCCTTCCCCTTTTCGACATACCCTTCAGGTTGCCTCATCAGGATCGTTTCATCTAGATCACCATACAAGAACGCAGTCTTCACATCCATCTGTTCCAGTTCAAGATCGAACTGTGCCACCATGGCAAGCAACATTCGAATGGACCTATGCTTCACAACAGGAGAAAACACATCATTGAAGTCGACACCTTCTTTCTGAGTGAAACCCCTTGCAACTAACCTTGCCTTGTATCTTTTCGACGTCACTCCTTCAATTCCTTCCTTAACTTTGAAAATCCATTTACAGCTGACTAACCTTGTGATCGGAAAATAGCAAGTGTACTACTTTTGTTACCGATGTAGTTATTAAAATGGAGTTGAATCCAAGTATCGATCACAAGGACTGCGAATAACGTATAAGCCAGTACTAAATTTCAATTGAACAAAAAAGCTATTGTTGGGTTTTTGATTTGCTTGATGAAACTACTAACTGTTTATAATTAAAAACGATAAGTAAATGATGATTTGGTTCACAAATGAGAAAGCATGCTAAGGTTGATGTATAAATCTTATGTAACCCCTTGAAAACACCGTTGTTCATGAAAAGATGTGACCACAATCGAGTATCAATTCTATAAAATAGTTTTCCCTAATTCCTTAGTGGAGAACTTCTTAATACTTAAAAGTCAATTTCAATTCCTCAATAATTGATTTTAGTATTAAGGCATTATGCATCGTGTTCTAGAATGGATGATCACTATGGTGAAATCCTTATTCCTAAGCGATTTACCGGTAATGTTTTGATTCAAAACGCATTAGAGTGGTGTGTCAAGCCTAACCCTAATCATAGATCAACAAAATATTTTCCAATACAATGAAGCATGAAAATCTTTGAATCATAAACTCAAATTATAAAAACATCAAATTCATCACAACGGTTTTAACAAGTCATTACATGAAAAGATTTAGGGACATCACCCTAGCATGAAATAGTTTAGCTACTCATAATGTTTAAGAAAATAACAAGAGTAATTGAAGTCATTACAAGAAATTAGTGGTTGATATGATCTCCAATCGCTAGTGCTCTTGAAGATCTTCTTCCAAAACCCTTGACTCTTCTTTCTCTGTAATTCTCTATGCTCAATGATCCCAGATGCCCCATTCCTTCCTCCTGTTAGGTTTTAGTAGTGTTGGCAGTCATCCCTCGTATCCGAAAGGTCCAAATTACCCTTAATGAGTTCAAGGCTTTCAAAATAATAAAAGTTGGAAATCTGCCCGCGCCTACCAACACGGACCGTGTGCAGGAACACGGGTGCCCGTGTTGGTCAACTGCTTCAGCTCCACAAATTCACTTTCTGCGCAGCTTTTCACACGGACCGTGTGCAGGAACACGGGTGCCCGTGTGAAACCTCTGTTTTCTATCCAAAAACCAACTTTCCAGCCATCTTTTGACACGGCCGTGTGCACACACACGGGTGCCCGTGTTGACCTCAGTTTTGGCTCTTTTGGCTTCTTTTCTCGCTTGTGCGCGCCATAACTTCGACCTCTCCCGTGCATTAACCTGACCACACACAAACTAACAACCAACGCATAAAACGGCACTTGAATAATACTCAGAACACACTAATCATGCAACAACATCACACAATCGAAAAACAAGAAACTTACTTGAAAAACATATGACAATGCCACTTAGTATTACCAAGATTGCGAATTTCGGTCGGAAAAAGATGCGGAAACTTACTAGAAATGGTGACCGATCACAACCCCACACTTATCTCATTGCTTGTCCTCAAGCGATGTATCGAGGCAAAACAGAGGTCACCACGAGATTCTTTTCTCCACAACACAATCAGGTTTTTCGCAAGATTCCTTCACTTAGCAATCGAGTTTCTGATTTCCTTCTTCAAACTATCAACTGCATTCTCACTTTCGAGCACGTTTTCACCTGCAAGCTTTTCACACTCTCACCAAATCTCTCCGGGTTAAAATGTCTACACTCACAGTATCAAGGCATGCATATTACTTTCAACTTTGAATAAATTCTCAAATCACTACACACACGGATTGCACACACTTCATAAGGTCTTAGGGTTGTATCGCGGCTTGGGTTTGGTGGGTAAACAAGAAACGGGATAACAAATGGTTTGGTGCTTGGCATTTATAATGGATTCACTTCTCTACTCAAACTGATTTGAATCGTAAAAGTGGGGTTTGGACCTTATCCGGTCTTTCTCAAAAGTGGGCAAAGGTAAAGATTATTCTTGCTTTGAATTTTTAAAACCTCTTCTTTTTTTTTTACAAGATCCATATTCATCTTTTCTCTTTTTTTTTCTTTTGAGATCTCATTTTTCTTGCCCTTTTTCAATAGTTTACAACCCCACACTTAGATCCTTTAGTGTCCTTCAAGTGATTTAACATGAATATCGAGCGATAACATGAACAATGAGAATGCGGGTGGTAAAAAGAATAACAACAATGAACAAAACACGCATTACGGCTCAAAAGGGGGTGACGATGGATATGATGCATACGGGATGGTTAGAAAGGCTCGGGGTTACAAAAAAAACTTGCCTCAGTGTGCGCTTTCGTAGTGTGCTTGTGTTATGAGAGCGTACGCAAAATCAAAGTGAATAGTGCCATACCTGACTGGACTCTCATGTGGAATTATGAATTTGGCTCTGAAATCTCACCGGGTCGGTTAAGCTTGCATGCTTCAAGGTGCTCTTGGTGTCCTGCAGTTTCCTTTCATCTAAAGTCTACCATACTCCTCTCTTGGTTTAGTGTCGACTTCTTGCGTCCTACCTTCTTTTCTTTGATTGTGTCAGCTTCCGTGGTGCCTGCGGAGATCAAGTGTGGAATGTGTTGTTCAACCACTATCTAGTCATTTTCCCCCCTCCGACTTGTATCCAACCTGGTAACACCATGGCAGCACTACAAACTTGAAATAAACACAATAACAGAAAGACAAAAGAAAATGGTTCAAATTAAACAAACTAAACTATGAATTCAAAACGGAAAGCAAAACAATAAAGCAACTAAAATAAGAACCTCCCCCACACTTGAACTAAACATTGTCCTCAATGTTTTAGAACCAGCCTTGGAGAGGTTTCTTACAGAGGTATTGCATTCCAATGATCACTTCCTAGCTTCCACTAGAGATGCTCTCTTTTATTTCCTGAAAATAAAACAAACAAACAGAAAAATTAACTATTAAAACCGTGGGTTGCCTCCCACGAAGCGCTTCGTTTAACGTCGCATGGCTCGACGGTCCATTAACCTTTGTTATGGAGGGTATTTCCTTTTCCAAACCTTGTTGCTTGCCACTTCCGCAACCGCGAACTCATGAAGATGAAAAGCCTGGATAACTTTTCTCTTCAATTTGCTTCCCACATTTTTCTCTACTTCTTTAGCTTTCTTAGGACTTTTGACAGCTACATAAGTTGGTTCCATCATAGAGGCTATGCTAGAAACTTTTTCTTGGAGATTTTTAAGATTTTTGTCATCTTGTTCACCTTCCGTCATACCAGTTGAGGTTTTCTCATTCACATCTGACCTATGTTTCCTGACTCCTAACATCTTCAAGGTTACTTCTTCATCAAATGATTTCAGTGTTAGCGTCCCTTTTTCAATGTCAAAATTACAGCGGCCTGTTGACAAAAAGGGTCTCCCAAGAAGGATAGGAGTTTCTTCATCTTCCGGAATGTCCATGATGTGGAAGTCAACAGGGAAAACAAACTTATCAACTTCCACTAGTACATCTTCAGCTACCCCATAGGATTTCTTAACGGTGTGATCGGCGAACCTTAACTGTGTCTTACTTTCACTAATCTTTTCTAATTCAAGCTTTTTGAAAATGGATAAAGGCATTAAACTCACACTAGAACCAGAATCGAGGAGTACCTTTTTAAATGCTATATTCTTGATAGTGCATGGTATCGCCACCGCCCCAGGGTCTTTCCTCTTAATTGGGATCTTTCTTGCTGAAGAGACTATACCACACTTCTCGATTACAATTTTTGGTTCTCCTCCTAGTGATCTCTTTTTCGCCAACACCTCCTTCATAAATTTCTTATACAAAGGCATGTGTTCAAGTGCTTCAAAAAAAGGTAGATTCACCTCTAACCTTTTGAACAATTTAGTGAACTTCTTAAAGTCTTTCTCTTTTGAGTTCTTCTTTGTTACTCTTGAAGGGAAGGGTAGTTTAATTACCGGTTCAGCATCTTTTTTAATTTTTCCTTCAGCTGGTTTAACCGGTGGTATCACCACTTCTGGCTCTCTTGGGTTCTCTCTTATTTCCAAATCTACCTCTATCACCATAGGGTCATCTATCTCTTCTTTTTCTTTTTCCGATTCTAACACCTTTTTACTCCTTGTTGAAACAGCATTGATCTTCTCTAGATTTTTCTGATCTTTCACAGTTTCGTTCGGAAAGTTTCCTTGTGCATGTAGAGTGAGATGTTGTGCTATTTGACCCATTTGAACTTCAAGATTTTTAATTGAAGCTGTGGTGTTCCTGAGGTTGGCTCTTGTCTCTTCTTGAAACTGAGAGTTTTGGGTTGCCACTTTTTCAAGAGCTATCTCCCAATCTTCTTTCTTTGGTACCTGTTGTTGAAATTGTTGAGGATGATGTTGGAATTGTTGCTGATATGGAGGTTGTTGGTATGGTTGTTGTTGCGGACGATATTGTTGCCCCTGTGGTTGATATTGTTGAGTCTGAGGTTGATATGGTTGTTGGCCTTGAACCGGCTTCTGGACGTTTCCTTGCTGGTCTTTCCATGAGAAGTTCGGATGATTTTTCCACCCCGGATTATATGTGTTGGCATAAGGATTATTCTGCCTCAACATATGAATATGCTCAACCTGTTCTTGAGTTGCCACACAATGCATAGCAAAGTGCGGTCCACCACATATTTCACAAAGAACCGCTTTAACTGGTTCCACCTGTGCCACTGTCTGAGTTCCAATATTCATCTTTTTTAACCTTCTCTCTACCTCTGCAGCAATCTGATCCTCCATCTTAACAACCTGCTCTGGCAACTTCAAATCAATTTTGCCCTCCGGTTGGCTCATGGTTCGATCATACAACTCAAGATGCTCATTAGCAGCAATTGCCTCTATGATCCTTTTCATAACAGTGGCTGTAGCAAAATTGGTTGAACCACCCGCAGCGGTATCAATAAGCTGCTTTGTCTTAAGTCGCAAACCATTCACGAAATTCTGCATCTGCTCGGTAGCGTCCATGTTATGAGTAGGACATGCAGTCAAACACCTTTTGAACCTCTTGTATGCATCCCCCAATGATTCCCCTTCTTTTTGTTTGACATTGACAATATCGTATCTTTTTCGGATAAACACCGACGCAGGAAAATATTCATTGAGGAATGCCGTTTCCATCTCTTGCCATGTCGTGATACTTGCAGCCGGAAGTGAGTAAAACCACTCCTCTGCGTCATCAGTAAGTGTAAACGGAAACATAACAAGTCTCTTGGCCTCCTCTGAATGACCTTCGATCTTCAACGAAGTTGTCGTAGTGAGAAATCTCTGAAGATGCTTATTTGCATCCTCGTTAATTCTTCCGGAGAACGGCTTGCTCTCTAACTGGCGAATGGTGGATGGATGCAATTGAAAATGTGCCACATTCACAGGTTGATTAACAATAGTCATCCGGTTGGGGTGAGCATTTGCCCCTCCATAGTCCCCTAACAATCTTTCTGCAGGAGGTTGATTTCCAGCCATGTTAACTGGTTCCTGAACTACCTCCCTGTCAAAGTCAGAGTCGCTGTGCTCCGAATGCACAGACACTTCGTCGTCGCTTTCCTGATGTGGAACACTAAGACTTGCACTTGGTGCTGCCAGTCTTTCAATTCTTGCCTTGCGGCGTCTCTCGTGCAGAGCTCTTTCTGGTTCTGTGTCAAAGGAAAATTTAGCTGAGGTCTGACCTCGCATAAACAGTTAGACAACAGTTAGAACAGATACAACTGCAATGAAATTAAAATAACGGATAAAAATAAAATTTTGGTCGCAGAGCAACAAAATTTCAATTGACTTAAAGTTCGGCTTATAGTTTGGCAGTCCCCGGCAACGGCGCCAAAAACTTGATCGGAAAATAGCAAGTGTACTACTTTTGTTACCGATGTAGTTATTAAAATGGAGTTGAATCCAAGTATCGATCACAAGGACTGCGAATAACGTATAAGCCAGTACTAAATTTCAATTGAACAAAAAAGCTATTGTTGGGTTTTTGATTTGCTTGATGAAACTACTAACTGTTTATAATTAAAAACGATAAGTAAATGATGATTTGGTTCACAAATGAGAAAGCATGCTAAGGTTGATGTATAAATCTTATGTAACCCCTTGAAAACACCGTTGTTCATGAAAAGATGTGACCACAATCGAGTATCAATTCTATAAAATAGTTTTCCCTAATTCCTTAGTGGAGAACTTCTTAATACTTAAAAGTCAATTTCAATTCCTCAATAATTGATTTTAGTATTAAGGCATTATGCATCGTGTTCTAGAATGGATGATCACTATGGTGAAATCCTTATTCCTAAGCGATTTACCGGTAATGTTTTGATTCAAAACGCATTAGAGTGGTGTGTCAAGCCTAACCCTAATCATAGATCAACAAAATATTTTCCAATACAATGAAGCATGAAAATCTTTGAATCATAAACTCAAATTATAAAAACATCAAATTCATCACAACGGTTTTAACAAGTCATTACATGAAAAGATTTAGGGACATCACCCTAGCATGAAATAGTTTAGCTACTCATAATGTTTAAGAAAATAACAAGAGTAATTGAAGTCATTACAAGAAATTAGTGGTTGATATGATCTCCAATCGCTAGTGCTCTTGAAGATCTTCTTCCAAAACCCTTGACTCTTCTTTCTCTGTAATTCTCTATGCTCAATGATCCCAGATGCCCCATTCCTTCCTCCTGTTAGGTTTTAGTAGTGTTGGCAGTCATCCCTCGTATCCGAAAGGTCCAAATTACCCTTAATGAGTTCAAGGCTTTCAAAATAATAAAAGTTGGAAATCTGCCCGCGCCTACCAACACGGACCGTGTGCAGGAACACGGGTGCCCGTGTTGGTCAACTGCTTCAGCTCCACAAATTCACTTTCTGCGCAGCTTTTCACACGGACCGTGTGCAGGAACACGGGTGCCCGTGTGAAACCTCTGTTTTCTATCCAAAAACCAACTTTCCAGCCATCTTTTGACACGGCCGTGTGCACACACACGGGTGCCCGTGTTGACCTCAGTTTTGGCTCTTTTGGCTTCTTTTCTCGCTTGTGCGCGCCATAACTTCGACCTCTCCCGTGCATTAACCTGACCACACACAAACTAACAACCAACGCATAAAACGGCACTTGAATAATACTCAGAACACACTAATCATGCAACAACATCACACAATCGAAAAACAAGAAACTTACTTGAAAAACATATGACAATGCCACTTAGTATTACCAAGATTGCGAATTTCGGTCGGAAAAAGATGCGGAAACTTACTAGAAATGGTGACCGATCACCTTGCCCCAACAGGTTTATTGATCAGTTCCCAAGTATGATTATCATGAAGAGATTTTATCTCATCATCCATGGCCTTCAGCCATTCAGTCTTATTTCGACTCCTCATAACTTCCTTATAGTCTCTGGGTTCTTCATCTAGAACCTCACTTGCAGAGATTAAGGCATAAGCTATAAGATCTGCATATCCAAGTCTTTGAGGTGGCTTGATGACTCTTCTCGACCTATCTCTCGACAATAGGTAGTTATCGTCAGTTTCCTCAACTTCAGCATCTTCTGCTTCTTCTTCGACTTCATCTGGGATATGCAATTCAGCATCAACATGCTCCACCTCAACAGGAATCTCTACCTGTTCCAGCTCTTCGTCAGATGTTTCTGTACTTCGACCAACATCATCAGTTTTCTTAAAAGCCATTTCAGCTTCATTGAAAACTACATCTCGACTGGTGATACACCTCCTGTGACCTGGCTCTAGGCACCATAGCCTATAAGCTTTGACTCCTTCAGGGTATCCCATGAACATGCATTTCAGAGCTCTAGGTTCGACCTTGTATTGCCTAATGTGAGCATAGGCTACGCAGCCAAATACTCTCAGTTTGTCGAGATCTGGTGGATGTCCCGACCAAACTTCTTCAGGTGTCTTCATATCTAACGCTGTCGAAGGACATCTGTTTATCAGATATGTTGCTGTCGAAACAGCCTCAGCCCAGAACACCTTTGTTAACCCCGCACTAGTCAACATGCATCTGACTCTCTCCAAAATAGTTCGATTAAACCTTTCAGCCAAACCGTTTTGCTGTGGAGTACCTGCAGTAGTTCTATGCCTTGCAATACCAGAGGCAGCACAAAAACTGTCGAATGCCTCATTGCAAAATTCAAGGCCATTGTCGGTTCTCAACCTCTTGACCTTTCTGCTAGTCTGATTTTCAACCAGAGTCTTCCAACTTTTGAAATTCTCAAAAAGTTTCATCCTTAGTCTTCTGGATGAATACCCATAATTTTCTGGAATAATCATCTACTATGGATAGAAAATACCTTGCTCCTGAATGTGATGGACACCTTGCAGGCCCCCAAAGATCAGCATGGATGTAATCAAGGGATCCATGTGTTCTTTGTTTGCCTTTGTTGAACTTCACTCTGCAAGATTTTCCAAGTACACAGGGTTCACAAAACTTCAGCTTTTCGATTTTGTCTCCACCAAGCAGATTTTGTTTCCCTAATTCGACCAAACCTCTTTCACTGACATGGCCCAATCTCATGTGCCAGATTTCTGTTTTCGACAAAGGTTTCGTGGATGCAACATTTGTCGAACCACTTACAACTTCAGCCTCAAGGGTATACAAGCCTTGTTTCTTCACGCCTCTCAAGACTTCCTTCGAACCCTTCATGACTCTTAGGATACTTTTCTCTCCTTGGAAAACATATCCTTTCTTGTCGAATTCACCAAGAGAAAGCAGATTTCTCTTCAAATCAGGAACATACCTGACTTCAGTTAACAACCTTATTGACTCATCATGGAGCTTGAATCTCACAGATCCAACACCTGCAATCTTGCAAGCCTTGTTGTTTCCCAGCAATACTGATCCACTATCTTGATCACATAATTCCTCGAACAAGTCTTTGTTTGGAGTCATGTGCCAAGTGCAACCTGAATCCATAATCCACTCCTTCTTAGAGTCATTGCTTGAAACCACAAGAACATCAGATGATTCGAAATCATCTTGAACAATGGCAGCGTTGCCATTATCCTTACCTCCATGATATTTCAAGCGTTCAGGGCACACCTTTCTTGTGTGACCCTCCTTCTTACAATGGTAGCATCGAATGCCAGATGCTTCGCCACTGTAAGTCTTCGACTGGCTTTTGCCTTTCTTCTTGTCGAACTTACCATCCTTTCGTAAGAGTTTTCCTTTAACGGCCAAACCTTCGCCAACAGTCGAAGGTTTATGCTCTTTTCGTTCATTCAAGTCCTTAGAGTACAAGGCTGATTGAACTTCTTCAAACGTCAGGGACTCCCTTCCATACAAGAGAGTTTCTTTGAAGTGAGCATGTGATCGAGGCAAAGAACACAATAGTAACAGCGCTTGATCTTCATCATCGATCTTCACATCAATATTTTCAAGATCAAGAATCAGCTTGTTGAACATATCCAACTGCTCAGCCAATACTTTGTCTTCAATCATCTTGAATGAATACAAAGCTTGCTTCAGGTAGAGTCGATTTACCAGCGATTTGGTCATATACAAACTTTCAAGTTTCACCCATAACCCTGATGCCGTCGTCTCCTTTGATACCTGCCGGAGAACCTTATCACCAAGGCTCAACAAAATTGCGTTGTGTGCTTTCTCGATCATATTTGTCTTCTCCGCTGCCGTCAATTCTGCATTCATGGCTGCCTCTCCCTTCAACGCTTCCAAACAACCCTGCTGAACCAGTAGGGCTTTCATCTTCAAGCGCCACACACCGAAATCATTCACTCCGGTGAACTTTTCAATCTCATACTTTGTTGAAGGCATCTTCTCCACGCTCACCGCACCAATTTGTTGTGAAAAACGATACCAAGAACAAATTATAATAGGGAATTAGGGAAGAGAATAAGAACACAAGAATTGGTTATAACTGCTATTCTTTTACTTTCTCTTAAAACAAGATTACAAGTTTACAAGAATAACAAATAACCTCTCTCACCCTAAATTAGGATTTGCAGCTTAGCAATGATGAGAGACTAGTATGCTATTTATAATAAAACCTAACATACTAACTAATGGGCTTTTTCAGCAAGGCCCATTACACAAGCCAACTTAATAAACAAGCTAACTTAACAAATTAGGGTTTAAACACTAAAACCTAATTTAACATGCTAACAACCCTAGCATCTTCGACATCTGCATGCTAAACCCATCTTTGACTACAGCATGCACACTTCGACACCAGCATGTGAACAATCCTTCGACTTCATGCTTAACTCTGTCGAACTGTCGAACCAAGAAGCTACCCTTCGACAATACTAGAGTTCGATCCAATATCTCACAATTATTATTATTATTATTATTATTATTATTATTATTATTATTATTATTATTATTATTATTATTATTATTATTATTATTATTATTATTATTATTATTATTATTATTATTATTATTATTATTATTATTATTATTATTATTATTATTACTTCGGCCATATACATGTTTCATTTATTGAAAAGGAGACAAATAGAACAGGCAAGAAACAAATAGATTTAAGTAAATAATTGGCATTTAACTTCTAGAAATATTACACCATTAAGTATCTCATCCTTTCCTATTCATTAGTTTAATGAAGTATGTTACAATTGCACAATTATTTCCACACCCTTCATCTTCTCATTGATCTGTTACAAACTAAACCCCCTTAGCTAACTACTATTATATATACAAACCCTTAACAACTTTTCTCAAAGAAATCCATACAAATCATATACCATAACATTTTTCTTCAAATACTACAATGGCTTCCACGCACAAACTTTTTGTTCTTGTAGCCCTTGTGATCATCTCACTCATATCATCAACATCAATAGTGGAGTCCAGAAAACTCTCAAACCCTTCCAACTTGCCGAGCCTTGAAGCAAGATTGAAGGTGAATGGCACCGAGCCTTCAAATTGTTGGGAATCACTTTTCAAGCTACAAGCATGTAGTGGTGAGATTATAACATTTTTCATAAATGGTGAAACCTACTTAGGCAACGAATGTTGCAAGGCAATTAGGATTATTGGACATGATTGTTGGCCTAAAGTTGTTGCTTCACTTGGATTCACTAATTTAGAGACTTATACATTGGAAGGATATTGTGATGATGTTGAGAATGTTCATTCACAAACATTAACACTAGTTGAGCCTAAGGAGAATATTGTTCCATGATGGAATAAGATATATTATGTAACTTTGGCCTTTGGTGATTTTCCATAACACGTAATAACAAGGTTACAATTTTATTTAGATGCATTCTTTCTTATGCTTTTGTTTTGATATGTAACAAGTTTTCAATAAATAATTTAAATTCATCGCAAACTGATATAAATGAACATGACTATATACACTAGTTACTAACACATTATGTTAAGATCTTGTATCATTCTTGTTGAATTTTATATTTGGCAAGCTGAATTCAAACTTTTTCTTGAAAGCCTAGATCATAAATTTTGGGAAACAATTGTAAAAGGTCTGATTTACCCTTTTCATCAAATAGATGATGAAGTAATAGATAAACTTTATTTTCTTTGGACAGAAGAATAAAAGAGAAAGATATACATAAATCTTAAAATCAGAAATTTCATAATAATGTTTTTAGATGATAGTACTTTTTTCTTTGTTCGTCATTGTAAAACAGCTAAAGAAATTTGGGATACTCTAAAAAAGATATATGAAGTGTCTCCAAGTATCAAACTAGAGAAGATGAACACACGAAACAAAGAAGAAGATGCAGACACTAGTCTTGGATGCTCTTTTATTTTTAGAAATATAGGAACCCATGATAAAAATTGTTTCACTAACAAATATCTATGAATTAAAAATTGGAAAATTAATCCAACTCTTAAATCTATAGATGGAAGCCATTATGAATTTTAAGAAAAAACAAGAAAGAAATAATAGAGAAGATGAACGAGCTGATTCGACTGCTTAGATATGAACAAATCCAAATAGAAGAATCATCGTCATCATCTTGCTCCTATCATATAACTTCGATTCAATCTTTTGAAAGAACGTACTCAGTCGTTGAACGATCAACATCAAACGAAGGATTCTCTTATTCAAAGAAAAAAAAAAAAGAGAAAAAAATATTTTCAACATTTGAACAAAGAAGAGGAGGAGAAACACAACAAATTTTGGGAGAGAGGGGCTAAACTCTCTCAAGAAACATATGTAAGTTTTTTCTAAGAAATTGCTTTCCTCAAAATGTAAAAATAACACATTATTTAAACAAAGTAAAGTATATAAAAGATGACATATAAATCATACACACAAATCCTCATTATCATAAAAAAGACATTATTAAGTAACGTACATAAAAGATGACATGTAAAGCATACACACTAATCTTCATTATCACAAATTCACAATCTTGCTGATGTGAACAACCCATATAAATCCTCATAGAAAATCTTCTTGAAAAGCTCCATCAAATCAACTTGAAAATGCATACACACAATAACAGAACCATCCCCATCAGGACTCAATAGAATAATTCCCCTATCATCTGGAGAGACATGTCCAATACCAAAGTAAAATGGTTTTCCCCACCCAAAATCAACTTTATATGCAGGAAAATTCAACCAACTTGTTATCCGAAGATTAGGATTCCCAAAATATGTAGCATTCTTACCTTCTCCACCTATAAACAATTTCCTTGCATCATCCAAATGCTCAAAACCTCTAATAACATCAATCTGTGATCTTATATACTCATTTGTTATCAACTCATTTGCTTCTCTTATCTTCATTGCAACATAACTCAAAGGCTTTGATGTGATTTCGCCGATAAACCCTTTTGCTGAAGTTTGAATCAAAGCATTCCCATAATAATTCTTAGGAAGATTTGGAATTATTCTATTTCTAATTTCAACATTGAATCTAACAACACTTTGTTGATTCTCTTCAAGATCGCGGGCCCTAGATGCACTTTTCCATATATGTGCACTAATTGCTTCAAAGCTACTATAAGGTCTTGACCCTTTCGGAATACAAAATTCATTAGCCTTTTTCTTCAACTTTTCAACTTCTTCTGCCGTGAGTTTCAACAATTCAGCTGTTATACTCTTTTTTCTTTCAATATTTGCGTCAGATCTTCCTAGAATGAGTGGTGGTGGCTTTAACTCTATGTGTTCGAAAAGCGGTTCCAAAGGAGTGTGTAAGAATTTGAGAAGCTTTCTATCTAAAAAGGGTATTTCATTAGAATTTAATGTTTCACCTCTTGCTATTTTGGCCCATGAATTCAAGAAGTTTGAAAAACCAGCACCATCAGATAAAGGGTGAGAGTAAGCAACTCCTATAGAAAATACAAAGCTATCATCTTTGTTAGAGAATCTTGTAACTTGAACAACAAGCAATGGAATTTCCTCCATGGGTTGACCATAATCGATTTTTGGAATAAGCTTTTTTGTAGAGTCAGAAGGTGAAAAGTCACCATATTCATCAACTGTTTTTGACGTTTCAGCTTCTGTCAAAACAGCTCCTTTTGCATTGAGATTCAATTCAAGTCGACCGCTTTTTGTATAACAATATCGACCAGCTATAGGATAATAATGAACAAGAATCTTGCTGATAGAGTTTTTTAAGGTTTCAATGATTCTGTTTTTATGGTTTTCTTTTGGTTTGTAAATGAAAATAAGTGGTGTGTGACTTAGGCGCACAACTTGATCTAAATCTGAGAGCCATAAATAACCATTAGGAGTTGCTTCGCTTGGTGTGACAGTATAAGAAGCTTTGATGGTAACCATTTTTGAATTCTTGGAATATTTGTTTTTCTATATGATCTTGTGATTCATTATTCATAGATTTTTCATCATAAAAGTCACCGTAGGGGAATTTTCTTGTAGCGTGCAAGGCCGGTTGATATCTCTTTATATTATCTTATATGTCACTAGTTTTTCTTTCTATATTCATTTCCATTTTCTATAATATTTTGCTTCGGTATTGTACTGATACTTATCAAATATTCTACTTTTGTATTTAATTAATTAGTTTTTTTTTCTCTTTTGTTTGGCTTGTACTAAAAAGATGATAGCTTGTAAATAAAATTTGTATATTAAGTTAGGTAGGATTGTAATTATGTCAATATTTGTAATATAAAAGTAGAGAATATATGTTAGATTGATATGACTACTATTGAGAAGCTTTCAGTGTAATGGTAATGGTTATCTGATGAGGTAAAAGTAGAACAATTTAAAAGTAGAACAATTTAATATTCAAGTCAGTGTACTAATAAGGTAAAATTTATGAAATATTGTGGAAATTTATTTTTGAAGGTAATAGACATTTAATCAAGACATCAGCTTTTAATGATGACAACTAAGGGCAACCAATAATAAGTCAGGCGCAACGTTTAAACGGATAAAGATGCAAATATAAGTATTATGGTTTGTTGAACTTGACTATCCGAAGAAGGCAAACAAAGTAGAAATTATACAAAGCCTCAAAATGGTTTCAACCAGTGTCAACATAAAGATAGTATCTGATAAAGGGCTTGCAGGAAAGGAGTTAATCTCCTGATTTAGTAAGTGAGTGAACTTATCTAAGCAAATGGATTTTTTTCGTAAAAGTATATGGCTATAAGCGCGCGCGCACACACACTTAAACCTATTTCAAATTTTTTATTTATCAAGAGCAGACATCTTTAAAAATGCATTGGAGTTGATCCAAATGACATGGGAACAATAGAAATAGCTAAAGGAAAAAATGTGACTTATCTAATCAATTGGGTCTTTGGTCTAATCGATTTGATTAGTTCAAACTTACGCCCCAAGCCATTAATTATATAACATCTTAATGATATGCATTGTCTAGATATAATTTATTTCCATTAAAAGTACTTACAATCTACCATTTTTCAAATTCTAATCGATTAGATAATGAGAAAAACACAAGAAAGGGGGTATAAATTGAGTTTTCAAAACTTTGCCCTTCTTTAGAAAAATATTCGTTTAGATAAACATTAACGCATGCAAGAAATAGAAAGATGACACATTCAGTTATCTAGGTTCCCCTTAGAAAGGGTTAGTCGTGTCCACCTACAAGGTGATTTTGCCTCACTATGCCAAATAAGTACATAGACAGCGCTTTCTTTGGCCATAGACAGCCCTTTAAAGCGCTGCCTAAACCAGCGCTGCTATAAGTAAAGGGAGCGCTTTAGATTAATGTATAAGCGCTGCTATATACCCCCTTTAGGCAGCGCTTTGACTTTAAAAGCGCTTTCTTATACACCCCTTTAGACAACACTTTAGAAAGTACCCCTTTAGCAGCGCTTTCACTTTATACAGCGCTTTTGGTCATTTTTTAGGCATCGCTTTAGACAGCGATGTCTATTTCCCACTTTGGGCAGCGCTTTCCCACTTTAGGCAGCGCTTTTCCCCTCTTCAGACAGCGCTTTTCCCCACTTCAGACAACATTTTTCTCTTTAAGCGCTGTCTAATGTTCACGAAAATTTTCAAATATAAAACTTATTTTCACTTACAGAAAGCGTTGCCAATATATACAATATATTTTCACCATATTTTGCACCAGATTTGGTAGCTTCAATCCAATAAATATGCACTAAATTTGCATATACAAAAAATCTACATATATATATATATATATATATATATATATATATATATATATATATATATATATATATATATATATATATATATATATATATATTGATGATATATACAACCGCAACTTGAAAATTCTAAAATGCTAAATTGATGTTAAATCTACATATTACTATCTTCGGGAATTTCTAAAAAACAACAACAATGAACTTTTTAGCTCTATCTTCTACATCTGCAACTATAACGTGAAACAAAATCAAAGGATCGAAATTCATACCATGATAAAATAAAACTTTATTCGAATTTATACTCAAAACTCTAAAGTTATACTCAAAATTCTCATAAATGAAAGAAAAATAATATACCTTATAAAATTCTCAACTCCATAATGAATTGACACCATTCCTCCATAAGTTTATCGAATTGGTCTTTTGAGTAATGAGCACACATGATTCGTCAAAGTACTACATAATAATATAAGATAGTATGTGATTTAGGTAAAACACTATTTTATTTTATGAGAAATATTAAAATAATTCCTAAGTTAGAAATTTATACCGTGGATGGAATCTCTATTCGATCAAAAAGAAGAGTTTCTTTCATAAACCTCAAGATGAAATAACAGCAATCTATACCATTACGCTGACTAGGACACAACACATGGAAAAAATACGGATATATATATATATATATATATATATATATATATATATATATATATATATATATATATATATATATATATATATATCAGGATATACCCCTTAACTTATTTTATCTAGTATCATCACTAACATAATCAAAATTGTGAAAATTTACCTGCACTCTTAACCATGTAATGTTGTTGGCTCTACTCTTTGGTACTTGAATATCTCTTTGTGATCGAAAAGCTTGTAGAAAGCTATAATAAAATATAAACGACTATTTAGAACAATCTCACATAGATAAATAAATATACACACGAATATTTAGAACAATTTCACTTACGTATATATCAATCATTATCTTCAAATCTGGGTATGTTATCCAATCATTATCTAACGAATCCAGATAATATACAACTTTTCTTATAGGATTAATCGCAACCAATAACTAGTGTCCACTATAAGATTAAACAAAGGTTAGATGGAAAGTTTGTACACAACGTCAAAAAACAAAAAATTATAACAGATAAAGTTAGGATGAAAATCTAACCCGTTGTCAATATTATATGGTAAAATGAACAAACTTTTTGTATCTTTCCTGGCCACAAATAAATCGAGTACATACGCTATGACATCATCTGATTTTGTTTTAATTAACCCATCATTGATAGTGTTGGGAGCTAAGAAAGCGAATCTTTCTTCCAATCCACGCAAGTGCATCACTTTGTCATACATAAACCTTAAATAAAAACATCATTGCCATAAGACTATATTCATTGAAATGAGTAAATAAATTTTTCATTTAATTAAACAAAGTTGATCGGAGTATACCTGATGTATATATCGATAACACCGAGGCCTAATTGCAAATGTTTAAAAAGTTGATCCATATCCTCTCTACCAATTGCTTCCATGTATTCAAAACCAAAAATGTCTTCCTTCATAGGTATAAGACGAGTACCACCATCTGGAATATCTTTTATTCCTAGATATGTCCGAAGGCATGTCCTATACTGAGAAATAGGTTTTTTGCTAGCCGTGGTCTTCTTAGCATCAACATTTTTTCGTGTGGAAATGTTGCTAAATACAGGCTCATCACCCCTACTGACTTGTTCAATCTCTTTAGCATGAATCAAAATATCATAAAATTAGTTAGGTGAAGTATAAGATCAATAATTAAAATTTTCTATGCATAAATATTATATAATTGTGTTAGACCTCTTTTTTTGATGCAACTGACTCAGTTTTCGCGTTATCCCCTTATCTTTTGATTTGGGTTTTGTAGGAGTCTAACATTACCATGAAAAAAATGTGCGTAAAATGTTAGTAAAAACTTTGAATACCCAAAGGTTCATAATGGTTTTAAGCATACCTCGTCATCTACGCGAATGAGGCTTGACAGCCATGCTGTCATACCCCAAAATTTGTCCGATCAAATCTACGTCTGTTAAATCTATCAAGGGTCAAAATTAAGAGTCATGGGGTTTGACATTCCTATTGTCAAACCTGCTCTCTTATAAACCAGGTTGAGTTAAAACAAGGGCGTAATTAACAGATGTTTAGGACCCAAACGTTGGGCCCAATTATTACAAGGGTTTTATCATTTTTTGGGGGTACTTTGGGTTTTACTAACATTTGTCTTGATTAATATTATTTTATTTTTATCATGACTAACTATTAGTATTTAGCATTATTAATTTTTATTATTATTATTAGGTAGTATTAGGATTAGTATTAGCTTTTAATTAATTAGGTTTATTATTTTTAAGTATGTTTTATTAATTATATATTATTAGGATTATTAGTATTAATTTAAATATTATTATTATTATTATAGATTAATATTTTTTATTACTAGGCTTATTAGATTATTAAACTTATTTGTCTTTTAAAATATACTAGTAGTCACGTTTAGAATATTCTAGGTAGTTATAGTTTCTTTAATTTTTTATTTAATAGAAATAAAAGAATCCAAAGTTAATAGTGTATCAAAATAAAATCAGTAGAATCTTAATGTCTCAGGATTAAGAAAAAGAAAATGTAAAATTAAATAGAATCGAAAATAGTATAACATCAAAATAATTCATCCATCTCCAATCTTCATAGTCCCAAAATGCAAAGAAATCAAATCATTTAACTACATTTGCTTCAATTTTCCCAAAACAATACAAAATCAAATTCAATCTTTCCAATTCCAATTACACCAAAATGGTCAACAACATTAAATCCCAGATTTGTTTATTTCAATATAAAAGGAGGACGAAAAACTGCAGCTAGGAGGCCGGAACCGATTTCAAAAAGAACAAAAAAAAAAACAAGGAAGAGGTCAAGATCGTTTTGATGGTTGGAGATTGTTTCAGGGCGTTTTAAACATCTCAATCGATTCTTTGGTGCTTCCTGAAGCTATTGCAATAACCATCGTCCATCGCAACGTCCAGAATCACTCTCGCAGAGGCCACGGTTTGCACCAAAAAGTTTTGAATTCAATCATGTTCATTCACCAATTATAAACCACATATGAATATATATTGTGAATCGTGATGATGTTTAGAAGCCTTATGTACTATTTAATTTGTGTTTAGCTGCAGGATAAAGATTGTGCCATAGCTAGGGTTTATGTTCTTGATTTTGGGGAAATTGTTTAGAAGCATTTTTAGGTTGAATTAAGTGGTTTATGGGGTTCAGGATGTTCCATATATTCGATCTGGGTTCCTATTTGTGATTTATTATGTTGGTGTTGTGAGGTTGGAATTTGTAGATCAATGGCTACGGAAACAAACCGTTGCCGTATCTCGGTATATCGCGAGGAAGAATACGCTCCAGGCAGCGCGCGTTTCCCTCTAAATTCAAATTACAGTTTCGGTTATGTTAATTTTGTATCCATTATATGTTGTACATCAGCGCGCAGCTCACTTGGTAATTCCCATCTTCATTTGACCCCCATTGCCTGGGTTCGATACCAGGCTAAGACAATATTTTTTACATTCATGTTATCAAGTAATCCAGTGCGCCTTGGTTATAAGAGCGTTCGATGCACCCTCACGTGGTAACCGTATGATCATCATCTAGCATGATCCAATGTTGCTGGAAGCACAGGCGCATCATGGGCCTCATCAATCTGACCACATTCAATAAAATCCTGGTTTTTCTTCTATTTACTTTTTATTCTCTTATTTTACTTATTTGTTTTTTGTTAGAACTTAGTAATTAATTTAAATTGGGTTTTGTTTAATTAGAATAGTTAGATTAATTATATAGTTAATTTAATTTAGGTTTAATTTAATTAATTTATTTAATTAGGATTAAAATAATAGAATTAGAATGAGGTTAATGACTAGGGTTAGGATATTTTCCCGATTATTTCGATTATATCGATTTAATTTATTTAATTAGTTTTAACTGTTAAAACACGAAAACCCTAGAAAGGTTATCAAGTACTAGGGTTTGCCCCAATCCCATTGGTTATCCTTAATTAATTTTCTCCTCAATCCGACTATACCTATTAGTCGCATTGGCGAGGAATAAATTTAATCGAATTAATTTATTTATTAATGCTAATTCATATAATTCTTGGCTAATTCTTTCCTCGATCCGACTAAATCTATTAGTCACATTGGCGAGAGATAAAATAATAAAACGCAATAGTGAAATTCATTATCATGTAATAATCAAACCTATTGATTATGAGAGATAATGATAAAACTAATAATTTAATTACACAAAAATTAAAATACACTTCATTTGCTGCTCGTGACGACCGAATCTATCGGTCAAGATGGCCAGCAATACATTATTTAATTCGTTAATTATAATGATCAAATCTATTGATCATCGCACCTAACGAAAACACATCAAACCAGGGTTGTACGCCCAAATCTTAAAACACTCATTCAAACTACGGATTTTCATCACCTCGATCAGGCAACTCAAAATGCCTTTCAAATCACAACTTCTAAAACTACGATAGGCCATTCAAAAAGCCTTCCAACCATATCATATCAAATTCAGAGGCGTACAACCCTGTGCCCGAACTACGTTGACTCTGATTCTCCCTAAGGAGATACGTAGGCACTTGGATAACCAAGGCGTGTCCTCTTCCTCAAAATTCTAATCAGGTTTAAATCTAATCATTTACCCTATTAACTTTCTGCCACCTTTCTTTATGTTTAGCCACAAACCTTGACTTTATAATGCAAACCTTAGGAAAGGGTTGAGGGTGCCTAACACCTTCCCTCGACCTGATTATAATAATCTTACCCCGATCTCTTAATTGCGTAGGGTTTCCTATTCGCCCTGGTAGAATAGGTGGCGACTCTAAATCTAATTTTTAGGGCAGGTTGCTACACATGCAACATACACACCTATTGCCTCTCCCAACAATGTTGCATCAGAAACATCGTCTAGTATTGCTAATAAAGCACCTCCCTCTAAAGCAATATCAATTGATTCTTTCAAATATCCAGTAGGGAGTGGTTGGTGGTGAAGTACTTCTCCCAAAGTATTATGCACTTTTTGTTAGAACAAGAAATGTTCTGATCAATATTCTTAGTTTTGATGATAACATTATGTATGAATTTTGTATAAGACAATGTGGTACTCTAATCCTTTACATTTTCCATTTCAGGAAATCTATAAAGAGTATGCACAAATCAGCGTTCAGAAGCATTGACTCTGAAATTTCTGGATGGCTTCATCAGAACATGCTCTGGCAAGACATCAGAAGATGGTCATGCAGAATTAGAACATGAACTAGAAAGCATCAGTAGAATGAAAGTCAGAAGAACAAGCTTTGAAGTTCTGATGGTATCACGCTCAAAGCTCATTAAAGTCAGAAGACAGAAGATGCTCTGCACCAAAGCTGATGGCTCTGATATTCAAACGTTTTTATCTACAAATATGAGTCCAGAAGAAAGTACAAGATGAAAGGCTGTAACGTCAAATCTCTGACTGACAAAAGGAACGTTAGAAGCTACTAAAGGCAAAGTGAGTAAAAGCAGCAAAAGTAAGGCTCGAGGTAGTTGACAAAAGTGTGAAACATTAAATGCAACGTTGTACTATTCATGCAAAGCATTAAATGCATCCCAACGTTCATTTCCTCTCAAGCGCCTATAAATAGAAGTTCTGTCCAGAAGCTGAACAACACTTGCGCAAAATATACAGAAACGCTGTCAAATTCAAAAGCTAAAGAACTTCATCTTTAACCTCACAAACTCTTTGTAATATTTAGTGAGTGTTAAGAATAGAACTTAAGAGAAATATCACAGTTGTGATTACAGCTTTATTAGAAGCATTCAAACTCTTGTAAACTTTTATTTTACATTGATTGTAAAAGGATTCCTAGAGTGATCAAGTTGTGATCTGTAGACTCTAGAAGACTTAAAGGTTATCTAAGTGGAAAACAATTGTAATCAGTTAGATTAGTGGATTAAATCCTTAGTTGAGGTAAATCACCTTATCAAGGGTGGACTGGAGTAGTTTGGTTAACAACGAACCAGGATAAAAATAATTTTGTTCATTGTTTTTATCTTCCAAGTTTTTGAAGTTACACTTATTCAATCCCCCCTTTCTAAGTGTTTTTCTATCCTTCAATTGGCATCAGAGCGCCGGGTGATGCTCAAAAGAAAGACTTCAAGAATCATCACAAGTCTAGAACCATATTGTTAAATGCTATCTCTCATGCTGAGTATGAGAAGATAACAAACAAAGAAACAGCTCATGATATCTTTGAATCCTTAAAGATGACTCATGAAGGTAATGCTCAAGTAAAGGAGACAAAGGCCTTAGCTCTAATCCAGAAGTATGAAGCATTCAAGATGGAGGAAGATGAGAACATTGAAGCAATGTTTTCAAGATTCCAGACTCTGACTGCTGGATTGAGAGTGCTAGATAAAGGTTACACCAAAGCTGATCATGTAAAGAAGATCATCAGAAGCTTACCCAGAAGATGGGGACCCATGGTGACTGCATTCAAGATTGCCAAGAATCTGAATGAAGTATCTCTTAAGGAGCTGATCAGTGCCCTAAGGAGTCATGAAATTGAGCTGGATGCAAATGAACCTCAGAAGAAAGGTAAGTCTATTGCATTAAAATCTAGTAATAAAAAATGCACTAACGCTTTTTAGGCTGAAGAAGAAGATTCTGAAGAGTCAGAATCAGAATCAGAAGAAGAAGAAGAAGATGATGAATTGTCTCTAATATCCAGAAGAGTAAATCAACTCTGGAAAAGAAAGCATATAAAGTTCAAGAACTTCAAAAAGCCTGAAAAAGGAGAATCTTCTGGACAAAGAAGATCTGACAAGAAGAAGGTGACGTGCTATGAATGTAAAGAGCCTGGACACTACAAGAATGAATGTCCAAAGCTTCAGAGGGAAAAGCCCAAGAAAAAGTTTGAAAAGAAGAAAAGCTTAATGGCTACTTGGGATGACTCGGATTCTTCTAATCAAGAGTCAGACTCTGAAGATGAGCAGGCAAACATAGCACTGATGGCCACTGTTGAAGAAGAATCAGAATCTACATCAGACTCAGATTCTGAAGAGGTATTTTCTGAAATTTCTAGAGATGAGTTAGTTTCCACCTTAAGTGAACTTCTGGAAATCAAGGCTAAACCTAGTATCAAATACAAAAAGCTGAAAAAGCTCTTTGCATTTGAAACTAAGAGACTTGAAATAGAAAATTCTGAACAGAAGGAAAAAGTTTTAAAACTATCTTCAAGTTTAGAAAAGTCTATTCCAAGAGTGAACAATATTATAAAGGAATATGACTTGAGTTTCAGAAAGTTTCTATCTAGAGGTATAGGCAGAAGTCAGCTAGCCTTTATGATATATGATGAAAGTGGAAACAAGAGAATTGGTATAGGCTTTGAGGGTGAAACCCCATATAAACTTGAAGATGTTGATGAGATGATTATCACATACAAACCTCTGTATGATCAGTTCAAGTATGGCCATTCTCATGATATTAGGCACACATCACATGCTAAGAGTTTCCACATAACACACACCAAGAAACAGGTTGCTACACAATCTAGAAAATCTTATGTTAAACCTCATGCTAAATCTCAGTTCAACCAGAACTTGAGAAGGACTAACCCAAAAGGACCCAAAAGAATGTGGGTACCTAAGGAAAAGATAATTCATGTTGCAGATCTCCTTCAAGGCTCAAAAGACAAAGGCAAACATGTCATGGTACCTGGACTCTGGGTGCTCATGACACATGACGGGAAGAAGGTCTTTGTTCCAAGACCTGGAACTTAAATCTGCTGGAGAAGTAAAGTTTGGAGGGAACCAGAAGGGCAAGATCATTGGCTCTGGAACCATATGCATTGGTAATTCTCCCTCTATAACTAATGTTCTTTTAGTAGATGGATTAGCTCATAACTTATTGTCCATAAGCCAATTAAGTGACAATGGTTATGACATAATCTTCAATCAAAAGTCTTGTAAAGCTATTAGTTAGAAGGATGGCTCAATCCTATTTACAGGCAAGAGAAAGAACAACATTTATAAGATTGATCTTTCAGATCTTAAGAATCAAAAGGTTACTTGCCTTATGTCTGTTAGTCAAGAGCAGTGGGTCTGGCACAGAAGATTAGGTCATGCTAGTTTGAGAAAGATTTCTCAGATTAACAAACTTAATCTGGTCAGAGGACTCCCTAATCTGAAATAAAAATCAGATGCTCTTTGCGAAGCATGTCAAAAAGGGAAGTTTTCAAAACCTGCATTCAAGTCTAAAAATGTTGTCTCTACATCTAGGCCCCTAGAACTTCTGCACATTGATCTTTTTGACCCAGTCAACACAGCATCAATCAGAGGGAAGAAATATGGATTAGTCATCGTAGACGACTATAGCAGATGGACATGTGTAAAGTTCTTGAAACACAAGGATGAGTCATATATTGTGTTCTTTGACTTCTGCACTCAGATTCAATCTGAGAAGGAATGCAAAATCATAAAGGTCAGAAGTGATCATGGGTGTGAATTTGAGAACAGATTCTTTGAAATTTATTTCAAAGAAAATGGTATTGACCATGATTTCTCTTGTCCTAGAACTCCACAGCAAAATGGAGTTGTAGAACGAAAGAATATGACTCTACAAGAAATGGCCAGAACCATGATCAATGAAACCAATATGGCTAAGCATTTCTGGGTAGAAGAAATTAACACTGCATGTTATAATTAGAATAGAATCTCCATAAGACCTATTATAAATAAGACTCCTTATGAATTGTGGAAGAACAGAAAGCCCAACATTTCTTATTTCCATCCATTTGGATGTGTACGCTATATTCTGAACACTAAAGCTCATTTGCATAAGTTTGATTCTAAAGCTCAGAAGTGTTTCCTAATTGGATATTCTGAACGCTCAAAAGGCTACAGAGTGTACAATACTGAAACTCTTGTAGTTGAAGAATCAATCAATATCATATTTGATGATAAGCTTGGTCTTGAAAAGCCAAAGCAGTTTGAGAATTTTGCAGATATAGAAATCTCTAACTCAGATAATGAAGAACCCAAGAGTAAAGAAGTATCAGAAGATCAAGTTGCAACTTCTTTAGAGAATCTCAGAATATATGAAGAGCCAACACCCAAAAGATCTTCTATACTCAACTCTTCTCATCCAAAAGATGTTATCATTGGAAAGAAATATGATCCTATCAGAACAAGATCATTCCTTAAGAACAATGCAGAATGTCAATTTGGTCTAGTATCTCTGATCGAGCCAACTTCTGTTGATCAAGCTCTGGAAGATGCTGACTGGATAATTGCCATGCAAGAAGAACTAAATCAGTTTACAAGGAATGATGTTTGGGATCTGGTTCCAAGACCAAAAGGATTTAAAATCATTGGAACAAAGTGGGTCTTCAGAAACAAGCTGAGTGAGAAAGGAGAAGTCGTAAGAAACAAAGCCAGACTAGTTGCTCAGGGATATAATCAGCTAGAAGGCATTGACTATACAGAAACCTTTGCACCAGTGGCCAGGTTAGAATCTATTCGCTTATTAATTTCTTTTGCCACTCAGAATAACATCACTCTGTATCAGATGGATGTTAAGAGTGCCTTCTTAAATGGTTATATAGATGAAGAAGTATATGTCCATCAACCTCCTGGTTTTGAAGACTCTAAGTCTCCAGAACATGTTTTCAAGTTAAAGAAATCATTATATGGCCCGAAGCAAGCTCCCAGAGCTTGGTATGAAAGATTAAGTTCTTTCCTTCTGGATAATGGTTTCACTAGAGGACAAGTGGATACTGTAACGCCCCGTTTTCGATATTTATTTTATTATGCAGTTATTTGGTGTATTTGGTGCTTAAACTGTTATTTTAATTATTATTATATTAGTTTAGTAATTAACTATAGTGTAGTAAGATGGTTAATTAATTATTTGGGCCAAGTAGGTGATTAGTAATTGGGAGGGTGTGTAGTAAGCCCATTAGCAGAATTAAGGATTAGTAAGAGATTAATAAAATAAAGAAAAATTAGAAGAAATAATTCTTTTGGCAAAGTTGTGAAGAACGTAGAAACAGAGAAAGAGACTAGGGCTAGAGAGAAGGAAGACTTCCACCATTGTTAAAGGATCAAAGCTCAATTCTAAGGTAAGGGGGGAGAATGGGTTCTTTAAATGGTGATTACAACATGGGGGGGGGGGGGTAGTGAGGGTTCCTTCCCCTCTTTAGGTTTTATGATTGATGAGTTTGATTTCTTCCTTGATGTATGAATTGGCTTGCATTGTATGTAATTCTTCTTGACTGATAATGTTGTGTGATTTTTGGACGAAAATTCTGGTTTGAATTGATGAATTATGATATAGATTTGGATGTTGGATGAGTTGTTGTTATGTTCATAAGAGGAACTGAATCTGAATGTATAACTGTCCAATTTGATGTGTAGGAATTGAGTTATTATCATGTAAAATTGATGTAGCATAACAGGTTAATGAATCTAGATGAGAGGTGTGAGTTAATAGGTGAAAATATGATGTTTTGGATCTGAAATCGCAGACTGGAAGTGATGAAAATGAGTGAGAACGAACTGGTGCGAGTACAGACTTGGAAAGATAGTTGATCGCGACTTTGCATGTCTATTAGTCGGGATAACTGCAAGTGCACAGTCGTGTCGTGTAGTTTTAAAAGATATCGAATCCACAGGGACTATAAATCGACCTACCGTTATCTAAGGTTACTATGTAAAGCTAAGGCTAATGATATTTGGGTTGTTAATAAGGGGAAACTAAAATCTTAAATCTAGGTAAAATATAAATACGTTGATATCGGTATGCAGTTCGTCTAACTTAGATGATCCGAAGTTCCATTGGCCAGATTCTAACTAAATCAAAGATCTTTACTAACTATGTTATTTAAAAGCCCTCCTCTCAAACTCTCGCTCTATTGATTCAGACTACGAACCTAACTCATAATGTACGCTCTCGCCATCCCACCAGATTTAGAAACGCTTTTTGAAAACATCATATTTAATAAAATGCTCGGTTCATGAAGACGTTACCTACTTAAATCTCCTAGTCTCAAACTCTCGCTCTGTTGACTCGGATCATGCTAGTATTCCCTAACGTACGCTCTCCCCATCCCGCGTCGGGTTTAAAAACACTTTTTGAAAGTAAATAAATTCTAATCAGTTTTAATACGCTTTCGCCAACCTTAAAACTAATGTCCTATGTCTGCTATCCAGTTAAAGATCTCAAACTTTCGTTCTATTGATTTTAACCTTTGACTTCCTTAAGACCTCAAACTTTCGCTTTATTGGTTTTAAGACTTACTAATTAAATTAGACATACAAACCAAAAACCAGTGATATTTAATAAAACATAATTAAGCCCATTTATTTTGGATCCCTTTTGTTAGATTACTTTACATACCGACATCTAAATAAATTAGCCAGGCATACTTAAAGAAACAAACATGAGATTATAATTATTAAACATGAAATTATAATTATTAACCATGAACATGCACATATTTAGATTTGTAATGATAAAACAATATTATAAGAACAAGAAACTAAAATAATTGCAAATAAATAAACCTGGAAGTAAAGCAGACAAAGCGAACTTGAATTAAATTACGAACAAAACAAATCTTGAAACTTGAATGAAGCTTTGAAATAATGTCGGCAAGATTGTGATCCAAGAGTACATAAATTATAGGCCTAAAACTAATGGTGTGGTAGTTCCTCAATATGAGAAACTACCACTTTTACAAAGTGATAATTTATGCCTAAAACTATGAGCAGCGCTTCCGCGCCTAAAACTTGGATGCCTTCAAATGAATGCTCAGACTCTTTATACAGTGAATGGAAGTGGAAGTTACTTTCAGCATCATGTGAGAAGTAGTGGAGATCATGGCGTGGGAAGTTGAGAAAATATAGGAAGACTTGGTTGGTGGAGTATAGAACGGAGACGTGGGCCTTCAAACTTAAATTATCTTTGAACGAGTCTTGAGACGTGGGTCTCAAAGTGGCTGGATTATTGGAGACGGACGTCTCCTTCATGTGACGTGTCCTATGAACGTGGGTGAACTTGGGAGACGGACGTCTCCTTTGATGACGTTGCCCTTGGACTTTGGAGACGGGCGTCTCCATGCAATTGGGCCTTTAGACGGGCGTCTCAGCTTCTTCATAGTGGGAGCTTCAGCTCCTTCGTGGGCTGGGCTTCCAAACTTGGTTCATCCTATTTGCACCCCTCACATTTGATTCATTCTATTTGCACCTCCACTTATAATATTTGCCTATTTTCTTCCTTTTAAGTTAATTTTATCTACATTTCATCTTCTTTTGACAAATAGTTCTCAAAACGAACATAAAACCTGAAACAATGAAAATACCAGCATAATACCGACATAAAGCAACATAATTAAGATAAAATAGGGAAATAATATATGTAAATCAAGCCTAATATGTGATACATTTTCGTGTTATCATCGATAGGTAATAGATATCAACACCAAGGATACCGTAACGACACAATGTTCAAAAACTCCCTCCTTATACAAACCAATTCGAATTATGCCATTATAACTTCAACCTATATCTCTCGTTTTTACTTTCACTCTTTTCATTCAAGTGCAATCACATTAAGCCTGTTATCCGTACACGCACATAGTAGGGAAATCGGTTAGCGACTATGATCCTTTTCTTTTCTTTAGCATGGGGTTCTGGTTTTTTTAATGGTGAAGCCCCATCTTTCCCAACTGCGGTTGCGGGGGATCGAACCGTAGTCCATCCTACCAGTGACCTCTAGGCCATCCAACAGTGGGTGCTAATTATTAAATCCTTATTGGCTTAACAACCGTTGGGCTAAATGACCGGGTGAGGGTCACCTAACTTAGAAGGCTATTCTTCAATTAAATCATTTAAAAACAGGATTATTCACTTATATTCATCGATTCCTTACGTAGTTTGTGCTTAAGATGGTGCTGAATGCTAATATAAACTACTTAAGAGCTACTTTGAAAACTTGAGCCTAAGGTCTCGACATAATGGGCATCCAAATTGATATCACATAATGAGGGGGTTTAGGGTGTCAGGACGGTATCGATGTTGTTGAAACATCTCCAAGTCTTTCTAACAATGCCTAAAGTGTGACAACCTCTATACTTTCAGAGTGTGTGTGCCATGCGTCAAAATTCAAATTTTTGTTGGAGGTTAAAATTTTCAAATTTTGGGGAAATTCGATAACAACAGAAAATCATATATAAAGACTTGACAACATAACTAGATAACAATAAAGCAACAAATGAAAGCGGTAAAGCTTCTCCCCCACACTTAAACCAAACATTGTCCTCAATGTTTCGATCCAAGGTGGAGAAGAAAATAAAGAACCTATATGGATGCTACCGGCGGGCTATCGCTACCAAATCCGCTCCGCGTCCGGAGGAAATACCTTCTCCTACCATGCTCATCAACTGTGTCACCACCAGCAGCAACACTCGTAGGAATGTGCGTGGAGACCTGCTCATCTTTGAGATGATCAACTATAGGTTTTTCGCTTAGATATGGCCGAGACATGACAAGCAATCCATATCTTTATTATCTGCAAGTTCAAATGATAAAAGGAAAACATTAAATAGAGAGCTCGTGGGTTGCCTCCCACACAGCGCTTTGTTTAACGTCGATAGCTCGAAGGCTTAAGAGTGCAAGCACTCATGGTGATTCTCTCGAGAATGACTCCTCGGTTGAACTTTTAGTAATCGTCGTTTTCCATGGCCACTTATCAAGCCATCTCACATATCCCTCACCTTTTCTTTTCTTTCTTCTGTGGGGCGGTTCATTCTTTTGAAATCGTGGTGGCGATTCTGGATCTATCCTAAGTATCAGTTTTTCGAGTTCGGGCTCGGTGATATTATCCACCACCTCAAAGGTTGACCTTACCCTCTTATAACTAATGATATCCTTAGTTTCATGGTCGTATAAATTTCTCTTTTTATGCAAGACTTCAAATAAGGGTTCATTAGTGTTGATATTTTCCAATACCTTCACATACATTATGGATGTGGAGTCTACCTTAGCTTCCACAAAACTTTGCGGGAAAGAAATCGGTGGGGTATAGGTAAGAGGAATAACAATAGGTGTTTCCCTCTCTACCTCTTCTACAACCTCCCTTTCAGATGGTGTTGATGGATTTTTCTCAATCTCCACTCTTTTCTCACTAGAAATCTCTTCAACCACATTATCACTCTCCTCAATCTCATTATCACTCTCCTCAGGAATTTCAATTTGTTCTTCACTAATGGTTATGTCAATATACTCCTCAAGTAAGTCTCCTAGTGGCTTTTGTTCAAGTTTGGCGATTTGAGTCTCTAATGCCATGTTGTGAGTCGCAAGGGACTCAACCATAGTGGTCAGTTGCCTAAGGGTTTCATTGTTTTGAAGATTTTGTTTGATAAGCTCTTGGTTTTGGACGGTTTGTGTCACTACAAAGTGCTCCATCATGGCTTCTAATCTAGAGTGAGTTAGCGTCTCGTCTGAATCCTCCATTGATGTTTCAAAGTTAAAATTATGGGATTCTTGAGGTCCTTCAAAGGGAGTTAGCGTTGCGTTTTGCGTTTCCTAAAAGTGCTTCGTCATCATAGATTCTAGCCTAGAGAGAGTTTGTGCTTCAATGAATTCCTCCATTAAGATTTCGAGGTTGGATTTATGATAATCTTGCGACTCCTCAAAATGTTGGGCGTGGTGATCGTAGAGGAAATTATGTTGAGGATAGGTTTGGTTGGAATTTTAAATTCTTGTGGTTCCTCAAAATGTTGGGATTGGTGATTGTAGAGGGAATTCGGTTGAGGATAAGCTAGTGTCGAATTGTAATCCCCAATTAATGTTTCGAGGTTTGGATTATAGAATTCTTGTGGTTCCTCGAAATATTGATTGTGGTGATCTGAGAGGAAATTCGGTTGAGGATAAGTTTGGTTGGAGTTATAAAATTCTTGCGACTCCTCATATTGTTGGAATTGGTAATTGGAGAGGTAATTCGGGTGAGAATGAGTTTGTGACGCATTGAAATTTTCCAACAGTATCTCGAGGTCGGATTTATGGGATTCTTGGTATCCCTCGAAATACTGTTGTTGGGAGTTGTAGAAAAAGTTTGGGTGATACATTGTAATTAATGAAAAAAATGCCTTAGTCTCTACTGTGTAACTAAAAGAGTTACGATATCGACTTAAATAGTCCCCGGCAACGGCGCCAAAAACTTGATCGCGACTTTGCGTGTCTATTAGTCGGGATAACTGCAAGTGCACAGTCGTGTCGTGTAGTTTTAAAAGATATCAAATCCACAGGGACTATAAATCGACCTACCGTTATCTAAGGTTATTATGTAAAGCTAAGGCTAATGATATTTGGGTTGTTAATAAGGGGAAACTAAAATCTTAAATCTAGGTAAAATATAAATGCGTTGATATCGGTATGCAGTTCGTCTAACTTAGATGATCCGAAGTTCCATTGGCCAGATTCTAACTAAATCAAAAATCTTTACTAACTATGTTATTTAAAAGTCCTCCTCTCAAACTCTCGCTCTATTGATTCAGACTACGAACCTAACTCATAATGTACGCTCTCGCCATCCCACCAGATTTAGAAACACTTTTTGAAAACATCATATTTAATAAAATGCTCGGTTCATGAAGACGTTACCTACTTAAATCTCCTAGTCTCAAACTCTCGCTCTGTTGACTCGGATCATGCTAGTATTCCCTAACGTACGCTCTCGCCATCTCGCGTCGGGTTTAAAAACACTTTTTGAAAGTAAATAAATTCTAATCAGTTTTAATATGCTTTCGCCATCCTTAAAACTAATGTCCTATGTCTGCTATCCAGTTAAAGATCTCAAACTTTCGCTCTATTGATTTTAACCTTTGACTTCCTTAAGACCTCAAACTTTCGCTCTATTGGTTTTAAGACTTACTAATTAAATTAGACATACAAACCAAAAACAAGTGATATTTGATAAAACATAATTAAGCCAATTTATTTCGGATCCCTTTTGTTAGATTACTTTACATACCGACATCTAAATAAATTAGCCAGACATACTTAAAGAAACAAACATGAAATTATAATTATTAAACATGAAATTATAATTATTAACCATGAACATGCGCATATTTAGATTTGTAATGATAAAACAATATTATAAGAATAAGAAACTAAAATAATTGCAAATAAATAAACCTGGAAGTAAAGCAGACAAAGCGAACTTGAATTAAATTACGAACAAAACAAATCTTGAAACTTGAATGAAGCTTTGAAATAATGTCGGCAAGATTGTGATCCAAGAGTACATAAATTGTAGGCCTAAAACTAATGGTGTGGTAGTTCCTCAATATGAGAAACTACCACTTTTACAAAGTGATAATTTATGCCTAAAACTATGAGCAGCGCTTTCGCGCCTAAAACTTGGATGCCTTCAAATGAATGCTCAGACTCTTTATATAGTGAATGGAAGTGGAAGTTACTTTCAGCATCATGTGAGAAGTAGTGGAGATCATGACGTGGGAAGTTGAGAAAATATAGGAAGACTTGGTTGGTGGAGTATAGAACGGAGACGTGGGCCTTCAAATTTAAATTATCTTTGAACGAGTCTTAAGACGTGGGTCTCAAAGTGGCTGGATTGTTGGAGACGGACGTCTCCTTCATGTGACGTGTCCTATGAACGTGGGTGAACTTGGGAGACAGACGTCTCCTTTGATGACGTGGCCCTTGGACTTTGGAGACGGGCGTCTCCATGCAATTGGGCCCTTAGACGGGCGTCTCAGCTTCTTCATAGTGGGAGCTTCAGCTCCTTCGTGGGTTGGGCTTCCAAACTTGGTCCATCCTATTTGCACCCCTCACATTTGATTCATTCTATTTGCACCTCCACTTATAATATTTGCCTATTTTCTTCTTTTTAAGTTGATTTTATCTACATTTCATCTTCTTTTGACAAATAGTTCTCAAAACGAACATAAAACCTGAAACAATGAAAATACCAGCATAATACCGACATAAAGCAACATAATTAAGATAAAATATGGAAATAATATATGTAAATCAAGCCTAATATGTGATACATTTTCGTGTTATCAACAGTGTTTCTGTCAGTTTGCGTATGATACGCGTATGGGTTGGGGCCATACGCGTATGAGGGATAAACCCAGGGGGCTATACGCGTATGATACGCAGCCCTGTCCCAGCATACTGCAACCTTCTAGTGGAATGCGTATGGAAGAGAGGTCATACGCGTATGAGGATGTGATACGCGTATGGGAGAGTTTTAGTGCAAATCTGATTCTGGTGATACGCGTATGGGCAAGGGGGTATACGCGTACGGCCTAGCTGTACGCGTATGGTTACGTTAGGGTGCAGAATTTCCCGTTTTGTGACGTTTTCTCCCGATTCTTGAGTAGTAGGAATACCTTTCTGAAATCTCTTGATTAATAGGACTTAAGCCGATATAGGAAGATTATAAAATTTATAATTTGGACATAAAATGTTGTGATAAGACTATGTTGACTATTGTGATTATTAACTATAAGAGATGAAATTATAATTGCGTGTTGTTGAACAAGTTGAGAGCCTAATGGCAATGAGTTGAAGGTTGATGCCTGGTGTTGTTGGTTTGTGTTAATTGGATGTCCATATTGCATACATATGTCGTTGGGGGCTTATGCCCTGTGGTTGGCCTGAATTGGCATTGTTGAAGGCTTATGCCTTGTTATTTCCTCTAATAAAATGGCAACTGTTGGGAGCTTATGCTCTGTTGGTACCACATGCATGTAGTGTTGATAGTTGCATTTCATTTCATTTAATTGATTGTAATGTCATGTATTGATGTTGTTGTATGGTTGACGGTGTGAGAATCCGTTTGTGATTGTGGTCTGTGTGTGGTGTAGATACTACTCCTTAAACATGTGATATTTCACCGTATATTTATTGAATGTAATTCTCACCCCTTTTCTGTTGTTGTGTCTGTGCTTCTTCGGGAGTACAAATAACCAGGTACCAGAGTAGTGCTTGGATTTTCGAGTGTTACCTGATCGAGTCTTAGGAGTCGCTCTAATACGTAACACGGGAATGTTGGGATGCGCTATGTTTTGTTTTCCTTTCAATTAATTGTCAAATTGTTACGTATCTTGATTTTGACTTTATTGTCGGACCTCCTGTTTAGTGGAGACGAATTATTTGTTGAGGCCTTGGTGCCATGAGTTCTGTAACGCCCGTTTTTAGTTTGCGTGTTTTATTTAATTATGTCGTGCTATGATATGTGTTTTGTTTTACTAAATTATGTGTTAATTGAGTGCTTGTGCGATATTGGTGTTATTTGTGGGGTTTTACCGTAAATAATATAAGTTAATAAATTAGGAGAGTTATTGGGCTTAAGGTAGCATTAGTAAGTGTAGGGTATGATTTAAGGCTCATTAGTAATGAGAAAGATAATAAGTTAAACAAAACAAGGGTTTTAGGGGTTTTAGACTTAGAAGCTCATTTTGGCAAAGTTGTGAAATAAAAGAAGAGTAGAGTGAAGAGAAAGAGGGGAATCTCAATATTGAAGCTAGAGTTGTCTTCAATCCAAACCTAAGGTAAGGGTGGGATTCTTTCATGCTAAAGAGATGTATGATGATGTTTTGGGTGGGATTTAATTGTATGTTGCATCCATGGAAGTTATGTGTAGAGATGTTAGGGTTTATGAACAAATGCTTGATTTGATGATTTGAAATGTGTTTAATTGATGTTTGATGATGTTATGATGTTATAAGACCCATAATATGTGTTGCATTTGTGGTTATGACATGTATTCTATTGCTGTTCATGATAATTGGTGTTTTCCATCTTGATTGGGTTGAGTTTAGGGGTTTTGGGATGGGTTTCGTATGCTGTTTTCTGTGTTTGGGATTTTTTATAAAAATCGCTAGTTCGCGCCGCGAACCCTTGTTGGCGCCACGAACTGCTTGGCAGAAACTTAGGATTATTTGATTCACTCAGTTCGCGCCGCGAATTTTGTTGGGGCCGCGAACCCTGTTTTGCAGAACTTTTCCTAAACTTTGAAATGATGTAACTTTTGAACCGTAACTCCTTTTTAAGTGCCGTTTGAACCTACGTGAAGCCCTAATTGATGTATTTCCATTGAATATGCTTAGTATAACTTTGAAAACTCTTGGAATCTTCTTGAATTGGATTTTGTTGACATTGGATATCCGGAATTAATTATGTCGTTTAAGTTGATCATGTCGTTTACGTAGATTATGTTGTTTGAGTCGATTATGTCGTTAAGTGTGATTGTGAATGTGCATCATTGAGTCACATTCATTGCATTGTTTGAGACGGCCCTAGTGGCAAATGTTTGAGACGACCCTTGTGGCGAATGTTTGAGACGGCCCAATGGCAATTGTTTGAGACGGGAGTTTTACTCCAATGGTACCACATGCATTTGCATTGTTCGAGTTGCATAAGTAAAGTCGTATGATGAGTCGTAATTGAATATTTGTGTGTGCGCAACATGAATGTTGTCTTGTGTCAATTTGATGGTTGTTTCGTTGAGCATATGTGATAAATGACTGTGTATTCCTTAATTGAGATTGATATTATTGTTGTCGGTAAGATGTTGAATGATGTGAATAGTAGTAAGTGATACATGTTGAGAAGTGGTGACCGATGTATGATTATTTCTCCGCTTTGAATATTATCATACACTTCTTTATAATGAATGATATCTCACCCCTTTTGTGTGAATGTTACCCTCCATTGGTAACGTGCAGGTAATGACGCGGAGTAGTCGTGTACCTATAGCTCGAGTCGGTGTGTGTCGATGCTCTGGTACGTAACACTCGGGGAACATTGGATTACTTGTTTACATTTTGTTTCTTGTGTTTATCCTTGTTAAACTTTGTCCTTATGTCATGCTAAGACTTTTTAGATGTATCGTGCCGTGTTTGGCCGTGATATTATGAGTTGTATTGTTGTTGAGATATGATTTTTCCTTGCGATGCAAGTATTTGATTGGCTGACAATGATTAATGATTTCGATATCGTTCTCCTACATGTGTGTTATGTATATAAGTAATTGAGCATGATATACGTATGTGATTTTGTTGTTTAAAATGTGATGCTCCAAATCGTTATGTTCTATTCGCTTGAAATTTTGTACTTTGATATTCCTGTTGATTGCGGGGTAGATTTGGGGTGTTACATTAGTGGTATCAGAGCAGGTCGGTCTTGTCTGGCCATGTGTCGTGTCGTAGTGTAGTCTAACAAGCGTATATTGTTGTTTGTGCTGATTGCTTTTGTGTTGTAGTGAAGACTTGTGATGGCTGGGAGGAATGATGCTGCGATAGCTGCTGCTTTGGAAGCAATGGCTCAAGCTTTGGAGAACCAACCGAATGGTGGAGAGAGTGCTGCTTCTCGGAGTTTGGCTACCTTCCAAAGAGAGAACCCTCCTGTGTTTAAGGGAACTTATGATCCTGATGGCGCATTGACATGGCTTAAGGAGATTGAGAGGATTTTCCGTGTCATGGACTGCACTCCTGAACAGAAGGTTCGGTATGGGACTCATATGCTAGCAGTTGAGGCAGATGATTGGTGGTTAGAGACCCGTAGGAGATTGGAAGCGAGTGGTGAGGAGATATCTTGGATTGTGTTTCGCGTGGAGTTCTTAAGGAAGTACTTTCCTGAAGATGTCCGTGGCAAGAAGGAAATTGAATTCCTTGAGCTAAGTCAAGGGAACAAATCTGTTGTGGAGTATGCTGCTAAATTTGGTGAGTTGGCAAAGTTTTACCAACACTATGATGGGCCGAATGGTGAGTTTTCCAAGTGCATTATGTTTGAGAATGGGTTGCGTCCGGAGATTAAGAAAGCAATTAGTTACCAGAAGATTCATATCTTTGCTGATTTGGTTGATTGTTGTCGGATCTATGAAGAGGACAACAATGCTCATTATCGTGTGATAACTGAGAAGAGGGGAAAGGGATATCAAGGTCGTGGTAAGCCTTATGAAGCTTCGAATGGAAAGGGAAAGCAGAAAGCGGTTGAGGGTAAGAGAACTAGTGGGGGAGATGCTCTTGCTGGTATTGTGTGCTTCAAGTGTGGCAAGGTTGGTCACAAGAGCACGTCGTGTAATGTTGATGCTAGAAGATGCTACCGTTGTGGGAAGTTTGGTCATGCATCGTCTGATTGTACGCATAAGGATATGGTGTGTTTCAACTGTGGTGAAGAAGGCCATATTGGAAGCAAGTGTCAGAAGCCAAGAAGGAACAATCTAGTGGGAAGGTGTTCGCCTTGTCGGGAACTCAGACCACTAGTGAGGATTCACTCATCAGAGGTACATGTTTCATTAATAGCATTCCTTTGATTACTATTATTGATACCGGTGCTACGCATTGCTTTATATCTGCTGATTGTGTTGATAGATTGGGTCTGGTGTTATCTGCTATGAACGGAGAAATGGTTGTCGATACTCCGGCTAAGGGATCGGTGACTACTTCTCTTGTGTGTCTTAAGTGTCCCATGTCAATTTTCGACAGAGACTTTCTTGTTGATTTTGTTTGCTTGCCATTGAGAGGTTTGGATGTGATTTTGGGATGAACTGGTTAGGGCATAACCATGTTCACATTAATTGTTTTGATAAGTCTGTGAGGTTTTCATCTCCTGAAGAGGAAAGCTTAGAATTGTTATCGGCCAGACAGTTTCGTTTGTTGATGAAAGAAGATGTTCAAGTGTTCGCGTTGGTTGCTTCGATGTCTGTCGAGAATCATGCTGTAATAGAAAAGGTTGAAGGTAGTATGTGAATTTCCTGAAGTTTTCCCTGATGAAATTCCCGGTGTGCCGCCTGAGAGAGAAGTTGAGTTCTCTATTGATCTTGTACCTGGTACTAGACCTGTGTCTATGGCACCGTACAAGCTGTCTGCTTTAGAGTTGTCTGAATTGAAGAAGCAATTGGAAGAGCTGCTTGAGAAGAGGTTCGTGAGACCTAGTGTGTCACCGTGGGGAGCTCCAGTGTTGTTGGTTACGAAGAAGGATGGAAGTATGAGGCTTTGTATTGATTATCGTCAACTGAATAAGGTGACAATCAAGAATAAGTATCCACTTCCAAGGATCGATGATTTGATGGACCAATTGGTTGGTGCTCGTGTGTTTAGTAAGATTGATCTGAGGTCGGGTTACCATCAGATTAAAGTGAAAGATGAGGACATGCAGAAGACGGCTTTCAGAACACGTTATGGACATTATGAATATTCAGTGATGCCCTTCGGCGTTACTAATGCACCTGGAGTATTTATGGAGTACATGAACCGCATTTTCCATGAGTATCAGGATCATTTTGTGGTGGTGTTCATTGATGACATTTTGATTTACTCTAAATCAGAATCAGATCATGCTGAGCATTTGAAGTTGGCATTGCAAGTCTTGAAAGAGAAGAAGTTGTATGCTAAGTTGTCCAAGTGTGAGTTTTGGTTGAAAGAGGTTAGTTTTCTGGGGCATGTTATCTCGAGTGATGGTATTGCCGTGGATCCGTCTAAAGTTAATGTCGTGCTGAGATGGGAAACTCCTAAGTCGGCTACCGAGGTTCGAAGCTTTTTGGGATTAGCCGGTTATTATAGAAGGTTCATTGAAGGTTTCTCTAAGTTAGCCCTTCCGTTGACTAAGTTGACTTGTAAGGGTAAAGCTTTCGTATGGGGTGTTTCCTGTGAAGAGAGCTTTGTTGATTTAAAGAAAAGGTTGACGTCGGCACCGATTTTGATATTGCCTAATCCAGAAGAACCGTTCGTGGTCTATTGTGATGCTTCAAAGATGGGTTTAGGAGGTGCGCTCATGCAAAATGGTAAGGTTGTTGCTTATGCATCAAGACAGTTGAGAGTTCATGAGAAGAACTATCCTACACATGATTTGGAACTTGCTGCTGTAGTGTTCGTATTGAAGATTTGGAGGCATTATCTTTATGGTTCTAGATTTGAAGTCTTTAGCGACCATAAGAGCTTAAAGTATTTGTTTGATCAGAAGGAATTAAATATGAGACAACGAAGGTGGTTAGAACTGTTGAAAGATTATGATTTCGGTTTGAATTATCATCTAGGAAAGGCCAATGTTGTTGCCAATGCTTTGAGTCGCAAGACTTTGCATATGTCGGCAATGATGGTTAAGGAGTTAGAATTAATTGAGCAATTTCGAGATATGAGTTTGGTATGTGAAGTGACCCCTAAGAGTGTTCGATTGGGTATGTTGAAGATTAACAATGATTTTCTGGATAGTGTTAGAGAAGCCCAGAAGTTGGATGTGAAATTGGTTAATTCGATGATTGGAGTCGATCAAGCTGAAAATGGTGTTTTCAAGTTAGATGTGCACAGTGTGTTGAGGTTCCGTGTTCGGATTTGTATTCCTGATGATGTGGATTTGAAAAGATCTATTCTCGAGGAAGGTCATAGGAGTAATCAGAGTATTCATCCCGGGGCTAAGAAGATGTACCAAGATTTGAAGAATTTGTTTTGGTGGCCTGGAATGAAGCGTGACATAGCTCAGTTTGTGTATGCATGTTTGACTTGTCAGAAGTTGAAGGTTGAACATCAGAAGCCTACTGGTTTAATGCAACCGTTAGAAGTTCCTGAATGGAAATGGGATAGTATTTCCATGGATTTTGTGACAAGTTTGTCGAATACCGTGAGAGGACATGATTCGATTTGGGTGATTGTTGATAGGCTTACGAAGTAGGCTCATTTCATATCTATTAACATCACTTATCCAGTTCCGAAGTTGGCGGAAATTTATGTCCGTGTGATTGTGAAGTTGCATGGTGTTCCTTTGTGTATTGTTTCGGATAGAGATCCGAGGTTCACTTCAGATTTTTGGAAGAGTTTGCAAGAGACGTTGGGTTCTAAGTTGAGGTTGAGTCCGGCGTATCATCCTCAGACCGATGGTCAAACGGAGAGAACGATTCAATCTTTGAACGATTCAAACGTCTCTTGTTGAGATCTTGTGTTCTTAAGCAGGGAGGTACGTGGGATACTTATCTTCCATTGATCGAGTTCACATACAACAATAGTTACCATACGAGTATTGGAATGGCACCTTTTGAGGCATTGTATGGTCGGAGATGTAGGACTCCGTTATGTTGGCATGAATCTGGCGAGAGTGTAGTACTTGGACCTGAGATTGTGCGAGAGACTACCGAGAAGGTTAAGTTGACTCGGGAGAAGATGAAGGCTTCTCAGAGTAGGCAGAAGAGTTACCATGATAAGAGGAGGAAGGATTTGGAATTCCAAGCTGGTGATCATGTACTTTTAAGAGTTACGCCAACGACTGGTGTGGGAAGAGCCTTGAAGTCGAAGAAGCTAACTCCTCGTTTTATCGGACCATATCAGATTTCCGAGAGAGTTGGTAATGTGGCGTATAGAGTGGCCCTACCGCCTAATCTTTTGAATTTGACGTGTTTCATGTGTCGCAACTTCGGAAGTATGTTTCGGATCCTTCGCATGTGATTCATATGGACGATGTGCAAGTGCGGGATAATCTCACGGTGGAGACTATGCCTATAAGGATTGAGGATCGCGAGATAAAGACGCTTAGAGGAAAAGAGATTGCTTTGGTGAAGGTCGTTTGGTCGGGTGCTACCGGCGAAAGTTTGACGTGGGAGTTGAAGAGCAAGATGCGCGAGTCGTATCCTGAGCTGTTTGTCTGAGGTAATTTTCGAGGACGAAAATATTCTATGTGGGGGAGAGTTGTAACGCCCGTTTTTAGTTTGTGTGTTTTATTTAATTATGTCGTGCTATGATATGTGTTTTGTTTTACTAAATTATGTGTTAATTGAGTGCTTGTGCGATATTGGTGTTATTTGTGGGGTTTTATCGTAAATAATATAAGTTAATAAATTGGGAGAGTTATTGGGCTTAAGGTAGCATTAGTAAGTGTAGGGTGTGATTTAAGGCCCATTAGTAATGAGAAAGATAGTAAGTTAAACAAAATAAGGGTTTTAGGGGTTTTAGACTTAGAAGCTCATTTTGGCAAAGTTGTGAAAGAAGAGAAGAGTAGAGTGAAGAGAAAGAGGGGAATCTCAATATTGAAGCTAGAGTTGTCTTCAAACCAAACCTAAGGTAAGGGTGGGATTCTTTCATGCTAAAGGGATGTATGATGATGTTTTGGGTGGGATTTAATTGTATGTTGCATCCATGGAAGTTGTGTGTAGAGATGTTAGGGTTAATGAACAAATGCTTGATTTGATGATTTGAAATGTGTTTAATTGAAGTTTGATGATGTTATGATGCTATAAGACCCATAATATGTGTTGCATTTGTGGTTATGACATGTATTCTATTGCTGTTCGTGATGGTTGGTGTTTTCCATCTTGATTGGGTTGAGTTTAGGGGTTTTGGAATGGGTTTCGTATGCTGTTTTCTGTGTTTGGGATTTTCTGAAAATCGCCAGTTCGCGCCGCGAACCTTGTTGGCGCCGCGAACCTCTTTGCAGAAACTTGAGAAAATTGGATTTGCTCAGTTCACGCCGCGAACTGCTTGGCAGAAACTTAGGATTATTTGATTCACTCAGTTCGCGCCGCGAATTTTGTTGGCACCGCGAACCATGTTTTGCAGAACTTTTCGTAAACTTTGAAATGATGTAACTTTTGAACCGTAACTCCTTTTTAAGTGCCGTTTGAACCTACGTGAAGCCCTAATTGATGTCTTTCCATTGAATATGCTTAGTATAATTTTGAAAACTCTTGGAATCTTCTTGAATTGGATTTTGTTGACATTGGATATCCGGAATTGATTATGTCGTTTAAGTTAATCATGTCGTTTACGTAGATTATGTTGTTTGAGTCGATTATGTCGTTAAGTGTGATTGTGAATGTGCATCATTGAGTCACATTCATTGCATTGTTTGAGACGGCCCTAGTGGCAAATGTTTGAGACGGCCCTTGTGGCGAATGTTTGAGACGGCCCAATGGCAATTGTTTGAGACGGGAGTTTTACTCCAATGGTACCACATGCATTTGCATTGTAAGTAAAGTCGTATGATGAGTCGTAATTGAATATTTGTGTGTGCGCAACATGAATGTTGTCTTGTGTCGATTTGATGGTTGTTTCGTTGAGCATATGTGATAAATGACTGTGTATTCCTTAATTGAGATTGATATTATTGTTGTCGGTAAGATGTTGAATGATGTGAATAGTAGTAAGTGATACATGTTGAGAAGTGGTGACCGATGTATGATTATTTCTCCGCTTTGAATATTATCATACACTTCTTTATAATGAATGATATCTCACCCCTTCTGTTTGAATGTTACCCTCCGTTGGTAACATGCAGGTAATGACGCAGAGTAGTCGTGTACCTATAGCTCGAGTCAGTGTGTGTCGATTCTCTGATACGTAACACTCGGGGAACGTTGGATTACTTGTTTATGTTTTGTTTCTTGTGTTTATCCTTGTTAAACATTTTCCTTATGTTATGCTGAGACTTTTTGGATGTATCGTGCCGTGTTTGGCCGTGATATAATGAGTTGTATTGTTGTTGACATATGATTTTTCGGCTGCGATGAAAGTATTTGATTGGGTGACAATGATTAATGATTTCGATATCGTTCTCCTACATGTGTGTTATGTATCTAAGTAATTGAGCATGATATACGTATGTGATTTTGTTGTTTAAAATGTGACGCTCCGAATCGTTATGTTCTATTCGCTTGAAATTTTGTACTCTGATATTCCTGTTGATTGCGGGGTAGATTTGGAGTGTTACAAGTTCTAATAAACTATTTCAAATTTCCGCTGTGTTATTAAATTTTGTTTTAATGAAATTTATTGAACAAAGAGATGTTTTGTGAATTGTTTCAGAAGAGGTGACATCCTACTTGTATTACTCTGATTATTTACGTATTTATAATTATATATTTTCGTATGGGAAAGTGGGGTGTTACAATTGGTATCAGAGCAGGTCGGTCTGTCCGACCAAGTAGTAGAGTCGCTAACAAATCGAGTATTGTTAATCTCGTTATCTAACTGTGTTTCTGTTGCAGTGTTTAATTGAAATGGCTGGAAGGAACGATGCTGCAATTGCTGCTGCTTTGGAGGCTATGGATCAAGCTCTGGAACATCAACCTAATACTGGTGAGAATGCTGGGTCTCGCAGTTTGGCTACCTTCAAGAGGGAGAACCCGTCGGTCTTAAAGGGCAAGCATGACCCCGATGGAGCATTAGAGTGGTTGAAGGAGATCGAGAGAATCTTTCATGTAATGGATTGTACTCAGGCACATAAAGTTCGCTATGGGACACATATGCTAGCAGTCGAAGATGACTACTGGTGGCTAGCAACACGTCAGAGACTAGAAGCTGCAGGTGAAGAGATCACTTGGGATGTGTTCCGGAGGGAATTTCTGAGGAAGTACTACCCTGAGAGTGTCCGTGGTAAGAAGGAAATTGAGTTCCACGAACTGAAACAAGGGAACATATCAGTGACCGATTATGCTGCGAAGTTCACTGAATTGGCAAAATTTTACCCATACTATGATGGAGAAGGTGCAGAGTTTTCAAAGTGCGTTAAGTTTGAAAATGGGTTACGCTCTGAGATCAAGAAGGCTATAGGGTATCAGCAGATTTGCATTTTTCCTAACTTGGTAGACAGCTGTAGAACTTTTGAGGAAGATAATGATGCTCACTATAAGATTGTCAGTGATAGAAGAGGCAGGCAGAATCAGCAACGTGGCAAGCCTTATGACGCTCCAGCTGGCAAGGGCAAACAGAGAGCTGCTCCGGGCCATAGAGCAAGTGGGGGAGGTGCTCCTGCTCCGATTGTGTGTTTTAAGTGTGGAAAGGCTGGTCACAAGAGTACTTACTGCATTGATGAAGTTAAGAAGTGTTTCCGTTGTGGCAAGACTGGTCATATGATGTCTGAATGTAGACATAAAGAAGTGGTTTGTTTTAATTGCGGAGAAGAAGGACACATTGGAAGTCAATGTCAGAAACCAAAGAAAGCACAAGCTGGTGGTAAGGTGTTCGCGTTGGCTGGTACTCAGACAAGCACCAAAGACAGACTCATTAGAGGTACTTGTTTCATCAATAGTGTGCTTTTAATTACTATTATCGATACTGGTGCTACTCATTGTTTTATTGCTGCTGAATGTGTTGAAAGATTGGGTCTTGTGCTATCTTCGATGAATGGCGAGATGGTAGTTGAGGTTCCAGCTAAAGGGTCTGTGACTACATCTCTTATTTGTTTAAAGTGTCCGTTGTCGATCTTCGACAGGGACTTTGCTGTTGATTTAGTGTGTCTACCATTAGCTGGGCTAGACGTAATTTTGGGAATGAACTGGTTAGAAGGTAATTATGCTCACATAAATTGTTATAACACGACTATGAGATTTTCAACTGCCAAAGAGGAAGAAGCTAGTTTAGTGTCGTCTAAGCAGGTACGACAGTTGTTGAAAGAAGAAGTAGAGATGTTCTCGTTAATGGCAACATTGTCAGTCAAAAATCAGAATATCATTGATGAGTTACCGGTAGTACGTGAATTTCCTGAGGTTTTTCCTGATGAAATTCCTGACGTGCCTCCAGAAAGAGGAATTGAGTTTACGATTGATCTTGTACCGGGTACCAGGCCTGTCTCTATGGCACCGTACAGGATGACTGCATCTGAACTGATGGAACTGAAGAAGCAATTAGAAGACTTACTTGAGAAGAAGTTTGTCAGACCAAGTGTATCACCGTGGGGAGCTCGAGTGTTGTTAGTAAAGAAAAAGGATGGAAGCATGAGACTTTGTGTAGATTATAGACAGCTGAATAAAGTAACCATTAAGATTAAATACCCGCTACCGAGAATAGATGATTTGATGGACCAATTGGTGGGTGCAAGTGTTTTTAGAAAGATTGATCTAAGGTCGGGTTACCATCAGATTAGGGTTTAAGATGAAGATGTTCATAAGACAGTGTTCAGAACACAATATAGACATTATGAATATTCGGTGATGCCCTTTGGCGTTACGAACGCGCCAGGAGTATTCATGGAGTATATGAACCGTATTTTCCATGAGTATTTAGATCAGTTTGTCGTGGTGTTCATAGACGACATCTTAATATATTCTAAATCAGAGCAAGAGCATTCAGATCATTTGAGGACGGTATTGCAAGTGTTGAAAGAAAGGAAGTTGTATGCGAAGTTGTCCAAGTGTGAATTTTGGTTGCGAGAAGTCAGTTTTCTGGGACATGTCATATCTGGTAGTGGCATTGCTGTAGATCCATCTAATGTAGATGCTGTGTTACAATGGGATACTCCAAAGTCAGCTACTGAGATCAGAAGTTTCATGGGTTTAGCCGGTTACTATAGGCGATTTATTGAAGGGTTTTCTAAGTTGGCACTTCCGTTAACTAAGTTGACGTGTAAGGGTAAAGTGTTCATATGGGATGCACCATGTGAAGAAAGTTTTGTAGAATTGAAGAAGAGGTTGACGACAGCTCCGATTTTGACATTACCAAACCCAGGAGAACCTTTTGTGGTTTATTGCGATGCTTCTCTGATGGGCTTAGGTGGTGTACTTATGCAGAACGGTAAGGTGATTGCTTATGCGTCGAGGCAACTGAGAATTCATGAAAAGAACTACCCTACACATGATTTGGAACTCGCTGTTGTTGCTTTCGTACTAAAGATTTTGAGGCATCATCTCTACGGTTCTAGATTTGAAGTTTATAGTGACCATAAGAGTTTGAAGTACCTTTTTGACCAGAAGGAGCTGAAAATGAGACAACGGAGATGGTTAGAATTGCTGAAGGATTATGATTTCGGATTGAACTATCATCCCGGTAAGGCAAATGTTGTGGCTGATGATTTAAGCCGAAAGACCTTGCACATGTCAGCTATGATGGTTAAAAAGTTAGAATTGATCGAGCAGTTCCGAGATATGAGCTTGATTTGTGAAGTGACACCGCAGAGTATTAAGTTGGGAATGCTTAAAATTGATAACGACTTCCTGAACAGTATTAAAGAGGCTCAGAAATTAGATGTGAAACTAGTAGACATTATCGTTGGTTGTGGCAAATCCGAAAGGAGTGATTTTAAGGTGGACGCGCAAGGAGTGTTGAGATTACATGATCGAATATGTATCCCTGATGACGATAACATGAAGAGGATGATTTTAGAAGAGGGTCATCGGAGTAACTTGAGTATTCATCTTGGGGCTACTAAAATGTATCAAGACTTGAAGAATATATTTTGGTGGCCAAGAATGAAAGAAGACGTGGCACGGTCTGTGTATGCTTGTTTAACTTGTCAGAAATCGAAAATTGAACACCAGAAGCCTGCGGGGTTGATGCAACCGTTAGAAATTCCAAAATGGAAGTGGGATAGCATTTCGATGGATTTTGTGACGGGATTGCCTAATACCGTGAGTGGACACGATTCGATTTGGGTGATTGTTGATAGGCTTACAAAATCAGCTCATTTCATACCTATTAACATCACGTATCCAGTAGCAAAGTTAGCCGAGATCTACGTTAGGGTGATTGTGAAATTGCATGGTATTCCGTTGTGCATTGTGTCAGATAGAGATCCGAGATTCACTTCTGATTTTTCGAAGAGCTTGCAAGAGAGTTTGGGTTCTAAGTTGAGGTTGAGCTCGGCGTATCATCCTCAGACGGATGGTCAAACTGAAAGAACTATTCAGTCTCTAGAGGACTTGTTGAGAGCATGTGTTCTCGAACAAGGAGGTTCATGGAGCACTCATCTTCCGTTGATCGAGTTTACTTATAATAACAGTCATCATTCTAGTATCGGAATGACACCTTTTGAAGCGTTGTACGGTCGGAGGTGTAGAACTCCACTATGTTGGCACGAATCCGGAGAAGGCGTAGTACTTGGACCGAAAATTGTATGAGAAACTACAGATAAGGTAAAGTTAATCCGGGAAAAGATGAGGGCTTCACAGAGTAGACAGAAAAGCTATCATGATAAGCGAAGGAAGGAGTTACAATTTGAATCGGGTGACCATATGTTTCTAAGAGTCACGCCTGTGACTGGTGTTGGTCGTGCCCTGAAGTCTAAGAAATTGACTCCACGATTTATTGGCCCTTAACAAATTACAGAGAGAGTTGGGACCGTTGCTTATAGGGTGGCATTACAGCCTAACCTGTCAGGTCTACACGATGTGTTTCATGTGTCACAACTTCGAAAGTATTTTCCAGACCCATCTCACGTGATTCATATGGATGATGTGCAAGTGAGAGAGAATCTTACAGTAGAGACGATGCCGATTCAGATCATAGATCATGAGATGAAGTCCCTGAGAGGTAAAGATATCCCGTTGGTGAAAGTAGTTCGGACAGGGACTACCGGAGAAAGCATGACGTGGGAAATGGAGAGAAAGATGAGAGAATCCTACCCCGGGTTGTTTGAGCGAGGCAAGATTTTCGAGGACGAAAATATCGTAAGTGGGGGAGAGTTGTAACGCCCCGTTTTCGATATTTATTTTATTACGCAGTTATTTGGTGTATTTGGTGCTTAAACTATTATTTTAATTATTATTATATTAGTTTAGTAATTAGCTATAGTGTAGTAAGATGGTTAATTAATTATTTGGGCCAAGTAGGTGATTAGTAATTGGGAGGGTGTGTAGTAAGCCCATTAGGAGAATTAAGGATTAGTAAGAGATTAATAAAATAAAGAAAAATTAGAAGGAATAATTCTTTTGGCAAAGTTGTGAAGAACGTAGAAACAGAGAAAGAGACTAGGGCTAGAGAGAAGGAAGACTTCCACCATTGTTAAAGGATCAAAGCTCAATTCTAAGGTAAGGGGGAGAATGGGTTCTTTAAATGGTGATTACAACATGAGGGGGTAGTGAGGGTTCCTTCCCCTCTTTAGGTTTTATGATTGATGAGTTTGATTTCTTCCTTGATGTATGAATTGGCTTGCATTGTATGTAATTCTTCTTGACTTATAATGTTGTGTGATTTTTGGACGAAAATTCTGGTTTGAATTGATGAATTATGATATAGATTTGGATGTTGGATGAGTTGTTGTTATGTTCATAAGAGGAACTGAATCCGAATGTATAACTGTCCAATTTGATGAGTAGGAATTGAGTTATTATCATGTAAAATTGATGTAGCATAACAGGTTAATGAATCTAGATGAGAGGTGTGAGTTAATAGGTGAAAATATGATGTTTTGGATCTGAAATCGCAGACTGGAAGTGATGAAAACGAGTGAGAACGAACTGGTGCGAGTACAGACTTGGAAAGACAGTGTTTATGTCAGTTTGCGTATGATACGCGTATGGGTTGGGGCCATATGCGTATGAGGGACTAACCCAGGGGGCTATACGCGTATGATACGCAGCCCTGTCCCAACATAGTGCAACCTTCTAGTGGAATGCGTATGGTATGCGTATGGAAGAGAGGTCATACGCGTATGAGGATGTGATACGCGTATGGGAGAGTTTTTGTGCAAATCTGATTCTGGTGATACGCGTACGATACGCGTATGGGCAAGGGGGTATACGCGTATGGCCTAGCTGTACGCGTATGGTTACGTTAGGGTGCAGAATTTCCCGTTTTGTGACGTTTTCTCCCGATTCTGGAGTAATAGGAATACCTTTCTGAAATCTCTTGATTAGTAGGACTTAAGCCGATATAGGAAGATTATAAAATTTATAATTTGGACATAAAATGTTGTGATAAGACTATGTTGACTATTGTGATTATTAACTATAAGAGATGAAATTATAATTGCGTGTTGTTGAACAAGTTGATAGCCTAATGGCAATGAGTTGAAGGCTGATGCCTGGTGTTGTTGGTTTGTGTTGATTGGATGTCCATATTGCATACATATGTCGTTGGGGGCTTATGCCCGGTGGTTGGCCTGAATTGGCATTGTTGAAGGCTTATGCCTTGTTATTGCCTCTAATAAAATGGCGACTGTTGGGAGCTTATGCTCTGTTGGTACCACATGCATGTAGTGTTGATAGTTGCATTTCATTTCATTTAATTGATTGTAATGTCATGTATTGATGTTGTTGTGTGGTTGACGGTGTGAGAATCCGTTTGTGATTGTGGTCTCTGTGTGGTGTAGATACTACTCCTTAAACATGTGATATTTCACTGTATATTTATTGAATGTAATTCTCACCCCTTTTTTGTTGTTGTGTCTGTGCTTCTTCGGGAGTACAAATAACCAGGTACTAGAGTAGTGCTTGGATTTTCGAGTGTTACCTGATCGAGTCTTAGGAGTCGCTCTGATACGTAACACGGGAATGTTGGGATGCGCTATGTTTTGTTTTCCTTTCAATTAATTGTCAAATTGTTACGTATCTTGATTTTGACTTTATTGTCGGACCTCCTATTTAGTGGAGACGAATTATTTGTTGAGGCCTTGGTGCCATGAGTTCTAATAAACTGTTTTAAATTTCCGTTGTGTTATTAAATTTTGTTTTAATGAAATTTATTGAACAAAGAGATGTTTTGTGAATTGTTTCAGAAGAGGTGACATCCTACTTGTATTACTCTGATTATTTACATATTTATAATTATATATATCCGTATGAGAAAGTGGGGTGTTACAGATACAACTCTCTTCTGTAAAACCTTTAAAAAGGATATTTTAATTTGTCAAATATATGTTGATGATATTATATTTGGGACATCTAATGCTACACTTGGAAAGGAGTTTACTAAGTCTATGCAGGCAGAGTTTGAAATGAGCATGATGGGAGAACTCAAGTATTTACTTGGGATCCAGAATATTCAAACTTCTGAAGGAACTTATGTTCATCAAACCAAGTATGTGAAAGAACTACTGAAGAAGTTTAATCTTTCATAAAGCAAAGAAGCAGAGACTCCCATGCATCCAACGTGTGTATTAGGTAAGGATGAGGTAAGTAAGAAGGTAGATCAGAAGCTCTACAGAGGTATGATTGGATCTCTTCTATATCTTATTGCTTCTAGACCTGATATTTTATTCAGTGTATGTCTGTGTGCTAGATTCCAATCAGATCCTAGAGAATCTCACTTAACTGTTGTTAAGAGAATTCTGAGGTATCTGAAAGGTACTACTAATGTTGGTTTAGTCTACAGAAGATCTGAAGAATACAACTTAGTAGGATATTGTGATGCTGATTACGCTGGAGATAGAGTTGAAAGGAAAAGTACTTCTGGAAGCTGTCAGTTTCTGGGAAGTCATATGATCTCTTGGTACAGCAAGAAACAAGCCACAATTTCCCTCTCTACAACAGAAGCAGAATATGTTGCTGCTGGATGTAGTACACAGATGCGCTAGATGAAGAGTTAGCTAGAAGATTATCAGATATATGAGAGTAACATTCCTATATTTTGTGATAATACTTCTGCTATGTGTTTATCTAAGAATCCAATTTTACATTCCAAAGCTAAACATATTGAGATTAAACATCACTTCATTAGGGACTATGTTCAGAAGGGTGTTCTTTCTTTAAACTTTGTGGATACAGAACATCAGTGGGTTGATATCTTCACAAAACCCCTTGCTGAAGATAGGTTTAAGTTCATTCTAAAGAATATCAGTATGGATTTATGCCCAGAATGAAAGGATGAGAAAATCTGATATATGGATTAGATTTGAAATTCTTATTTATTTTCTTATCAGATGTTCTGGATATGTTGTTCATTTAGATATTCTGATTCTGTTATTGCTAACGTTTCATATGTCTAAGTTGATTCAGAATTTCTGTTAAAGCAAAACAGCTATCACCAGCTATTCTAGATGATGAACACATGTTCATTCTGAAGGGACAAGCATGCATGCAGTTGATGAGACGCCGCCCTAGGTAACTGTGCAAATCATTTCAAATCTCACGTTTTCTCCACTAATGTCATTCAACATTAAACGCAAATTGATTCTCTGCATTCTGTAACTGTTCATTCTCAGAATTTGATTGCATTTTGTTTCACATCCGTGGCTATTTAAACACATCTTATATTCTTTTTCCCTCTTTTCACGCATTCATCATTCATCTTGTTTATGCATTTCTGCCTCTTCTTCTCTCTATTCAAAAACCCTAAAAAGAAACCAAGAAATCTCAGTAGTGCTTCAGTGGCTTCTTCTTTAATGCAAAATGTTGGTTCATCTTCTCAACAACAAAATCAAGATCAACAGCAACAACAACTTGTTGCCCAAAAGACCTGTTCAATCCCTTTGAATGAATTAGAAGTTATCTGCGAGATGATGATTGATTTTGATAACCTAGAAGCACATGATATTCATCTAAAGGATGACATGACCTTTCAAGGATGGCAAGCGTTCTTCTATTGTTTGTGTGGACCAGTCTATCCAGATTTGGTTAAAGAATTATGGATTCTTTCTGCAGTATGATGATGGCAAGTACTATCACCCCATCACCAATTGGAAGCCTCTGGAAGAGAAGCAGTTTGTTGATTAACTTGAAGAAGAAAATCCTTTGGCAATCGTTGTGTGGAAGCCACATCCATACAAACTTCTGACTGGAGATTTTTAGGCTTTGTTCAACTGGTTCAGGGAGAATCCTATGGAAAAGGCTCCTGAAATGGTATACCCAGAAGTTGAGTATCCTCTAGAACCTGAGACTCCAACTGCTCCAGAGAATCTGGCTGAAATTCTTCAAGGCCTAGAGCATCCTGCTGAAGATATTCCTGCTGAAGATATTCCTGCTGAGGAAAATCAAGAAGATGTTCTAATGGTTGAAGTTAATGCAAATCATCCTGTTCTGGAAAACAACTTTGATGCTGCTACTGCTGGTTCTTCTGTTTCTGTTCTGATGAACACTATGAAAGAGCTCCAACAAAATCAAGCTACCTTGGCTAGTCGTCTGGACAAGCACGATGAAACCCGTGCTGAGTTCAGAACCTGGATGAAGACTCAAGAAGAAGCTACTAAGAAGCAAGTTGAAGACACTTCTGAGATTAAGAACCTTCTGGCCGTCTTAGCTTCTAAGTTTAGCCAGTTGTAGTCTGTCTTGTGTCTTAGTTTGTTTTCTTTGTTTCTGCATCTGTTTGCTTGCATCTTCTTCTGTATTGTTTTCTTCTGATTTATCAATGAAATATCTTTTTCTTTCTTCACTCTGTGTGTCTTTCATCTGAATCTTTTATGCTTTTTGATGTTGTGACAAAAAGGGGGAGAAATGTGATAATTGAATTGATTTATAATATCAGTTGCTGGGCTTAAGTCTCAACATTCCTAACAAATATATTGCAAGTTTTCTGTCTTTGATAGTTTTTGCAGGAATGTGATATTCTAGACAAAGCTCAAAATGAGAAGCAAATACATGGGGAAAAGCAATTCTAAAGCTCTTAAAGATTTGAAGCAAGCTTAGTGCTCTGAAGCTTCAAGTCCAGAAGCAAGAAATGCTGTGATCAAACCCAGAAACTCTAATACAAGAAGTCTCAAGTTCTGATGGATCAGATACATAGAAGACTAAAGACATAAGAACTCTGATACAAGTGATCACAAAGAGAAATTCAAAGCTCTGAAGCTATCCAATGGAAGCTCTAAAGAGAAGTTCTGAATGTTCTGAAGTTCTAGTTCACAATGAAAGTCTCAACTGAAATGGAAAAATACTCAGGGAAGTCTTTTATTTATAAATTCTTCTAGTATTAATTTCAGGGGGAGATTGTTAATCTCAGGGGGAGACATATTCACACACTCTGATTATATGCTTATGTTATATCTGTGAAATTGTCTTTGTTCATCTGATATTCTGGATACAAATTCATATCAATTATATATGTTTTTGTCATCATCAAAAAGGGGGAGATTGTTAGAACAAGAAATGTTCTGATTAATATTCTTAGTTTTGATGATAACATTATGTGTGAATTTTGTATAAGACAATGTGGTACTCTAATCCTTTACATTTTCCATTTCATAAAATATATAAAGAGTATGCACAAATCAACATTCAGAAGCACTGACTCAGAAAGTTCTGGATGGCTTCATCAGAACATGCTCTAGCAAGACATCAGAAGATGGTCATGCAGAATCAGAACATGAACTGGAAAGCATCAGAAGAATGAAAGTCAGAAGAACAAGCTCTGAAGTTCTGATGGTATCACGCTCAAAGCTCTTCAAAGTCAGAAGACAGAAGATGCTCTGCACCAAAGCTTATGGCTCTGATATTCAAACGTTTTTATCTACAAATATGAGTCCAGAAGAAAGTACAAGATGAAAGGCTGTAACGTCAAATCTCTGACTGACTAAAGGAACGTTAGAAGCTACTAAAGGCAAAGTCAGTAAAAGCAGCAAAAGCAAGGCTCGAGGTAGTTGACAAAAGTGTGAAACATTAAATGCAGTGTTGTACTATTCACGCAAAGCATTAAATGCATCCCAACGGTCATTTCCTCTCAAGCGCCTATAAATAGAAGTTTTGTCCAGAAGCTGAACAACACTTGCGCAAAATATACAGAAACGCTGTCAAATTCAAAAGCTAAAGAACTTCATCTTCAACCTCACAAACTCTTTGTAATATTTAGTGAGTGTTAAGAATCAAACTCAAGAGAAATATCACAGTTGTGATTACAACTTTATTAGAAGCATTCAAACTCTTGTAAACTTTATTTTACATTGATTATAAAAGGATTCCTAGAGTGATCAAGTTGTGATCTGTAGACTCTAGAAGACTTAGAGGTTATTTAAGTGGAAAACCATTGTAATTAGTTGGATTAGTGGATTAAATCCTCAGTTGAGGTAAATCACCTTGTCAGAGGTGGACTGGAGTAGTTTGGTTAACAACGAACCAGGCTAAAAATAATTGTGTTCATTGTTTTTATCTTCCAAGTTTTTGAAGTTACACTTATTCAATCCCCCCTTTCTAAGTGTTTTTCTATCCTTCACTTTTCCCTTGGCAACCATCCGATAAGTCTGTGACGATAAATAGAGTTGACAAGGTGAAATGCCCTAAAACCAATAATAAATATGACATTGTTAATGTGTATATATATAAATACATATTTCAATTAAATAAATTACACTAATTTAATTTCATAATAAAATATATAATTACCTCGGGAATATTCGGTTGAACATTACAACTGATACTAGCTTTTTCACTAGTATCTTTAAAACCTGAAGCTTCCCTTTCTGATTGATCTCTTTCTTTTTCCTTTCTCAATTCACGAACTTCGGCTTCTAATGCTTATAACTTTGCCTGCAGTTCTTTATTGTTAGGAGATTTTGTGTTTGGATTTTTCCTTTTCATGGATGTTGGAGTGACCCCATGTCCTATACCCCTCACCCGACCGGAATACTCACGAACATCTAATGCTCGACTAAGTATGCTCCTGCAATCATTGCATTCATCTGGAGATATAGACTTAGACAGATTCTCCTAAAATTCATATGAATATCGAAAAAGCATGAATATTATATGTTAATAAACTTTTGATTTAATTAAACAATTAATGTTATACTTACACATTTCTCAAAAATTTGTTGAACATCTTCTTTAACAACTTCATCCTTACCCTCACGGGCAGCCTTCCACAAAACATGTTCCGGAACAAATGTTTCAGAACTATTCTCCTATTTTAGCTACACATTAAGAAAAAATAAGATCAATTATAACTCATGATGAACAAGTATATCATTGCAATTTATAGATACTTATTATTTTTTGTTGTAAGCGTGCATATCCCATACGCCCTTTTTTGTATGGATACGCGGAACATGATGCTCGTTGGTAATTTATGTCACTTACACTCTTAAAAAGCGGATCTTTTTGTTTGGATTTAAAAGTTTCCCATTCTTCAGGTGATATCAAATTTGCATATATCTCTAGATGCTGGGCATATATCTCTAAGATACCTGCTCGATAAAAAAGATCTAAACCCTCTTAGTCTTTTTTTGGCCAATTGAAGACAATAATTTTTTCTGGTATCATCAATGTTGAGATACCTCTACGAAAAACATACATAGAGTGCGTTAGTATAAGTAATTTAAAGACATAATCGTAATAAAAAATAAATAACATCACATATGGTACCTTTATCTCACTCCAGATTTTGTTTTTAGCGTCATCCAACTCCTTGTTGCTCCAATTATCACAAGTAATTGGAACTTCTCTCCTTACAACTGCACCAATGTAACTTGTCAATTGAGATCCGTTAGGCTCAATTAGTTGATCATTCTCCTTCCAATGCACATCATATTTATTCCTCTTTCTCTTTCACGAATGATTCTCTTCATAATAGTTAGTCCTCGTCTAATTTCCCTTTCCACTGCATTAACTGATTCATCTCCATCATTAATAGAATCATCATGTGGGTGATCCTCGTTACTAGCCATCTAACATGTAATAAAAAAACATAAGTATCTAATGACAAATATATAATTCCAAATATTTAATTCCATAATTAATTGAGTATATAAAATTACAAATATATAATTTTATTGAATGACGGAATATATAATATTTTAGTATATTATGTTAGAACATAGTTTGGTTCTAATCATATTTTAGTGTTTTGATGATAACAAACAAGTAAATTTTGTATAAGCAAACATGGTACTCTAATTATATATTTCTGATTTTAGAAGATGTACCGGCACCAGCACAATCAGAACTTGGAATAAAAGTAAAGCTGGATAAATGCAAGAGATTCTCAAGTTTTCAAGGCAACTTCTGAAACTGCACCAAGCCGCTGCGAATACACCTATAACAGAAGTTGAAATACAAAGCTGAAAAGAAGATCACGAAAGAATATATCTACAACAGAAGCTGAAAATCATAGCTGATCAGAAGATCACGAAGATTGATTCAAAATAAAGCCGTTAAAGACATAATCATTAGTAAAATGGCTGCAACACTCCAAAAGCACAATTCCCAAGGTTGATTGAAGAAGCTATCCACATGCAAATCCTTGGAAGAAAACAAAAGCTGAGACAAACAAGCAAACCATTTAAAGCTGCAAAAAGGAGTTGAAGTTAACGGGCAAAAATCCCGAGTCTATATATACTCATGATCTCTTGAATCAAATACAACAATCCCACACGAGAACATCATTATTCTGAAAATCATCAAGTGTGAAGAAAAACTCTCTAAAGCAATTTTTCATATTCATTCTCAGAGTTTATTACCTTGTACTTAATTTTAGTGAAATATCACAGTGGTGATTACAGCCTTCTAGAAGCAATACTATACACTGTAATCAGAAGTTACGTGGTAACTGAGTCCTTGAGAGACCGGTTGGGTCAGGAGTCTCAAGAAGTCTAGGACTAGTTGAGTCTTAGAAGTTGGTTAGTCACAAACAGTTGGTTTGTGCAGGATTGTTAGTCACCAACAGATTGACTCGTACACTGTATTGTGAGTCACAGCAGTTGGTCGTGCAAGTGTAATCAGGTTCTGATTATAATGGATTAAGTCCTCGTTGAGAGAGGCAAATCATCTTGTTGAGGGTGGACTGGAGGTAGCCTTATTGAGAAGGTGAACCAGGATAAAAAAATTGTGTTTTGTCTATCTTTCCTTTATCAAGTTTTTAAAGAATCACTTATTCAACCCCCCTTCTAAGTGTTTTCTGAACCTTCAATTGGCATTAGAGCGCTTGGTTCAGGGTGCAAACACTTAACCATGTCAGAAAAAAGATCCAGAAGGAAAACACTATGGCGAATGATTACAACAACAATGGCTACACAAAACCTCTTGTGTTCAATGGAGAGAATTTTGAATATTGTAAAGATAGGATAGAAAGTTTCTTTCTAGGATAAGATCCTGATCTATGGGATATTGTGGTAGATGGTTACAATCATCCAGAAGACGCAGGTGCAAAGATAGCTAGGAAAAACATGACTGATAAACAAAAGAAGGAATTCAAAAGTCATCACAAAGCCAGAACTATCTGTCTAAGTGCTATCTCACAGGCAGAATATGAGAAAATCACCAACAGAGATACAACACATGATATATTTGAATCACTCAAGATGACTCATGAAGGCAATGATCAATTCAAAGAAACAAAAGATCTGGACTTAATTCAGAAGTATGAAGCCTTCAAGATGGAAGAGGACGAGACTATTGAAGCCATGTTCTCAAGATTTCAGACCTTGAGTGCTGGTCTAAGAGTTCTAAACAAAGGATACACCAAAGCTGATCATGTAAAGAAAATTATCAGAAGTCTACCAAGAAAATGGGGGCCAATGGTTACAGCGTTCAAAGTTACAAAGAATCTTGACGAAGTATCCCTTGAAGAACTTATCAATGCGTTAAGAAGTCGTGAGATTGAGCTCGATGCAAATGAGCCTCAAAAGAAAAGTAAGACTATAGCTCTTAAATTTGTTAAAAAATCTGAAACTAATGCTCTGTAGGCTAAGGAAGAATGCTCAAGTGAGTCCGGATCAGAGGAAGAAGATGAGATGTCTCTTCTATCCAGAAGAGTAAATCAACTCTGGAGGAGCAAGCAAAGGAATTTCAGAAACTTCAGAAGACCATAATACAAAGGAGAAACCTCTGAATATAGAAGGACAAGCAGAAGAAGCAATGTGTGCTATGAATGCAATGAACCAGGACACTTCAAAAGTGAATGTCCTAAACTGCAAAAGGAAACACCTAAGAAAAGATTTGAAATGAAGAAAAGTTTGATGGCTACATGGGATGACTCTGAATCATCTGAAGGCGAATACAACTCAGAAGATGAACATGCCAACATAGCATTCATGGCCACCACAGAAAATTACTCAGACTCATAAGCTGAAGCAAATGAGGTATTTTCTGAACTCACTAGAAAATAGCTTGAAGAAAGTTTATCAGAACTTTTAGAAAGACAGAATAGATTAAGAACAAGATTTAAAAAGCTAAAGATTGAACTACTAGTTGAAACAAAGAAACTTAAACAAGAAAATGTTAGACGCTGGCCTTAGGATCTAGAGGGGGGGGGGGTGAATAGATCGTTCACAGTTTTACGGATTTAAACGACTTTTCAGCGGAAGTAATTCTGAATCGACTCGCGTCTATTCCGAACCACTATCGAAACGATTATATATGTGTTTAATAAACCAGTCAAAGACTTGAAGTAAATGATAAGAGTATATGTTGCAGAATCAAAGCGTTTCTCTTATGAAAATCAGATTAACTTTTTGTATGATGGACAATGTTTGCAATGCAGTAAAAGTGATAGAAACAAATATACAAACACTTGGTGATAATGATCAAATTGAAGGTAATTCAATGTGTGATGGATTGTGATGTTTATGAACGAAATTAATTCACAATCTTAACACTCGAATCGTTGATCAATTTGCTATTATAACCAAATATGAACAGAATGTAAATGAAAAGGTAAAAGCGACAAGAACACGATATTTGTTTAGGCAGTTCGTCGATCGTCCTCGCTACGACTACGTCTGCCCCCAATTCCAAATTGAAATTGGGTAATCTTTCATTAATGTTGAAAGTAGTATATACAAAGAAGATAACAAAGCGATAAACGATAAACCAATTATGTCGATCCTTTGAATCTTCTTCCCCCTTAATCTTGAGCCAGATCAAGGTTATCCAAGAGCTTCACTTTGATTCCCTTCTGCAGTGTCTTGATTCCTTGAACTCCCCGTTCCTCAATCGTTACACTCAGCCGAATCCTCAATGCACGCCTCTTGATAAAAACCCCCAAGAACCACCCGTCGTGGAGGACAAAACCCGCAGATTTTATTCACCAACAAACCCCACAAACCTTCACCCACTAGGAATCTTCAATTCCGTTCCATGGACGTTATCGAACTCATCACTAACCCGCAACGCAAGAATGATTATGTGTAATTGTGTTGGAGATGATGAAGAACGAAGATGAGAAGCGTTTGTGTATCTTTCAGTCGTTGGTGTGTTTTGAATAATTACCCTTGCACAATATATAAGATTGCATAACAGTTAGAACCAAGAAAAACTGATTTTTGAACTTTCTTGATCAGTTAGGTCGACCACTTGTAGTGCTTAGGTCGACCTAACAGAGCTTGCAGAATTTTGCTCCCAGTTAGGTCGACCTGTTGAAGGAGTAGGTCGACCAGAATCCTCTTCTGATGCGTTCTGGGGACATTTTCACAGATTAGGTCGACCTAGTTGATGTGTAGGTCGACCTAACAGGCTGGTATGTAAAATTCATCAATTTAGGTCGACCTAAATGATGTGTGGGTCGACCTAGCAGGAGTATATGAATTTTTCTCCATTTTAGGTCGACCTGGGTTGATGGTAGGTCGACCTAACTGCTGTTTTTCTGCATTCTTCATGTTTAGCTTGTGTTGAGTCAACCTTTATGCATAGTAGATCATCCCGTGCTTTCATGAGTGATTAAATGCTTTGCTTTTCCGATTCCTCCTTGTTGTTTGGATGCTGAATCCTCCTTGTTGTTTGGATGCTCATTTGAGTTTGCCATAAATCAAAAACATCTCAGAGTGTGATCTTGTATTCACATACTCCCCCTTTTTGATGATGGCAAACCAATAGTCAAAAGCTTTGGTAGTAAGTGACACAGGCTCAACAAGGCTCCCCCGTACATCCAGCATCTATTTTTCAACCAAGCAATCTCTCCACAAAGCTCCCCCGTACACTCAGCATCTATTGTATCTATCTCCCCCTTTGACAACATCAAAAAGAGAAACAAAGAGAACAGAGTAGGAGAGTAACAAGGGAAATAAAGAATACCGGTAGTCATAGAGATCGATAACATGTAAATGGTGAAATCATAAGAACTAATCATGTTTTTAAAGAAAGCCAACAACATACATAGTAGTTCAAGAGATTAATAAAAGAAAACAGAGAGTACTACATCATATAATGTTTTTAACAACAAAAAAACTTAATGGCATGAAATGCAATGAAATGATGATATGATAAACAATATGTCCTAACGCCTGCCCCTTCTTCCTCTTCCTCTTTGAAATGTATGAGGTCGATCTTCTTCAACCTGTTCCAACAAATCCAGCACAGACATGTTAAGAGTGTTGAAGCTTTGGCTTATGTTACCATGGCGATGCAATGCCGTTTCCTCAAACTGATTCTGCCTCAATATGGAGTTGGATGCAAACGTTTCAAAATCGTTCCTTTGTTCCTGAACCAAGCCGTACAAAGATTGGTATTGACGTTGTTGTTCCTCATATCTATCTTGTTGAAGCTGCTGCATTGTTTGAAATTGAAGCTGTTGAGTTTCAAAGTTCTGCTGTTGTTGAAGTTGCATAGCTTCAAGCATAGATATTATGTTGGATTGATCAGGAGGAGGTGGAGCAGTGTATCCCCAAGGAATTTCTTCCTGTTGAGACGGAACATATTGCCAATTTGGATCTGTGTCATGAGCTATGTCTTCCATGGTTTGATCCTCATCATTTGCTATTTCTTGATCGTTTCCCTCTTCCTCATTTCCTACATTGTTTCCAAACTCCGTAGGATCATCATAGTTGTAGATAACCTTCCCTGTTCCTTTTTGAATGAGATAATAGGTTTTCCTAACAGGATTCCAATGATATCCCATAAGAGTCAAGGTGGTTTGTGAGAATTCTTGGGATTGATGTATGCGAGTGTAGTGTAAGTGATCAAGTCGCATACCAAAGTGATTGACAATTGTTTGAATGATTGAACCATAACATAGGGCTGTAGTTTTCTGTTTGACCTCATGAAACTTAGCAGCTAGGAAGTGAGGCCAGTGTAAACGCGTTCTATTTTGCAGCAGATACATGAGCACCACTTCATTTCTTTCAATTCTCGAATATCCTCCTGCCCTTGGTCGAATGATTCTTGAGATTACCCAATTCAAGAGCCTAGGATCTCGCTTCAAATGACCAGCTGTTATTGTTTCATTTGATCTGTCAAATACGGAAGGATCTTTGAGGATTGACTTCATGTAGGCCTCATGGTCATAGTTTCCCGGTACATCCCCGTCTACCATACGGAGTTCATCACCAACGATTGTCAGACCAAAGATACTAATCCAGACCCGTTTGTCAACAACATGCGACCTAGATCCCATTTTGAAACGGAAATTACAACCGTCCCCTTTTGTAAATCCTGCATAGAAAGCCCTAACAGTATTTTCACAGTACGGGGTATCACATTGCACTAAGGGATGAATATTTTGATGTTCAATTAACGCAGCGACATCAGGGATATGCATGTTTTCGACAAGATTTGGATCATAAGTATATTGCTTAACAATTTTCCTTTTCATCTGCCACTTCTCAAAGTTTTCTCTACAATCAGGATGAACAAGAGCACTTACCGGTTGAGATGACGAACTGGAAGCAATTTCCTTTCCTTTTCTTGATTTTGGAGGCATGGTTGAAGATGCTTTGAGTGAGAGAGGGATGATATTTTGACAATTTTGAGTTTGAGGAATTAGGGTTAGCCGTACCAAAAGAGATGAGAATGAGAGGGAATGCAAGAATGGAATGTTTTGAATGAATGATATTGGGTCGGGTCGACCTAACAGACCCAAATATGGAAAAATTAACGCAGTAGGTCGACCTAAAGTGAAGCTGGGTCGACCTAACAGAAGTAACAAAACAAATAACCAAATTAGGTCGACCTAAATTGTGAGTAGGTCGACGCAACTGGACCTTTTTAGTTTTTCTAAAGAAGCTTCTTATGTAGGTCGACTCAAATACAGAGTAGGTCGACCTAAGTTTCTTTCAATGATGAAAATGCCTTAGAAATGTTTCTATATGATGTATTTTTGTTTTGTCATTTGCTTGAATGCACAACCATTGTATGTTATGAATGAAAATGATGAACACATATACATAAGTATTTGAGAAGAGTAGATAAGAGCACATGAAGTCACTATAAGCATGTTAATTGATAGCATATTATAGCATCAATAAAATTTTTGGAAGTGAACAATAAACATGTTACCGCTTTCTCAATATGTAGGTGTTTTGTCATCATTGTGTGGAGTCTTCTTGTCAGTGTGCCATACTCCTAGATTTGATGATGAATTGATTTCATGGAATGTTTCACAGGTTGATTTTTGCGAAAAACTTATTTAGTATCGATTACTTGATGTTCTCCCGGATGCGGGACATAGTCCCAAACAACATTCTGCTAAGAATAGGTTTAAAATCTCTTTGCAATGCAACTTGCCAATTTGCACATCAAGTACTGCGTCCTATGTGTTTTTCGGAATATCTGTATTTGTAATGTATCTCATACATTTGCGATGGCCAGGACACCTACATTTCCTTTGCCAAGTATGGTTCTTCAATCTGTCTTCATAGATGACATACCTGTTAGAACAAGATTTGTTCTTATCAATTATCTTAGTTTTGATGATAACAATAATATGAATTTTGCTTAAGATAATATGGTACTCTAATCCAATGCAATTTCCCTTTCAGGAAATATATAAAGAGTACGCATAATTCAGCGCTCAGAAGTTGTATCTCAAATGGTTCAGCATGCAACATCAGAACATGGTCTGGCAAGACATCAGAAGATGGTCGAAGCAGAATCAGAACATGGGTCTATGGAAGCATCAGAAGAACATGAGATCAGAAGCACTGAAGATCAGAAGATGGTATCACGCTCAGAAGCACTTCAAGGTCAGAAGATCAGAAGATGCTATGCACCAAGCTGTTTGACTCTGATGATATTCAAACGTCGTATTCACAAACATCAGATCAGAAGGAAGTACACGTGGCAGACTACGCTGACTGACAAAAGGAACGTTGAAGCTACTAAAGGCTACGTCAGTAGACACAGCGTGAACAAGGCTCGAGGTAGTTGACAAAAGCGTATAACATTAAATGCAAAGCTGTACGGAACACGCAAAGCATTAAATGCATTCAACGGTCATCTTCTCAACGCCTATAAATATGAAGTTCTGATGAGAAGCAAGGTTAACGATTTCGCACAAAGACAATTCAAATTAACTTGCTGAAACTCTGTTCAAATCTAAACTCAGAATCTTCATCTTCATCAAAGCTCACTACATTGCTGTTGTAATACTTTAGTGAGATTAAGCTTAAAATTGTAAGAGAAATATCACAGTTGTGATTATCGCTTTTAAGAAGCATTCGTAAACTCTTGAATTGATTACATTAAGTTGTAAGGAACTAGAGTGATCGGTTGATCAGTATACTCTAGGAAGTCTTAGCAGTTGGCTGAGCAGGAAGTCTTGGCAGTTGGCTGAGCAGAAAGTCTTAGGAGTGAACTAAGCCTAGAGTGATCGTGTTGATCAGTAGACTCTAGAAAAAGTCTTAGGAGTGAACTAAGCAGTTGTTCCTGGAGTGATCAGGTTGTGATCAGAAGACTCTGGAAGACTTAGTTGCGGCTAAGTGGAAAACCATTGTAATCCGTGCGATTAGTGGATTAAATCCTCAGTTGAGGTAAATCATCTCTGCGGGGGTGGACTGGAGTAGCTTCGTTAACAGCGAACCAGGATAAAAATAATTGTGCAATTTATTTTTATCGCCCAAGATTTTAAAGTCACACTTATTCAATCCCCCCCTTTCTAAGTGTTTTTCTATCCTTCAATTGGCATCAGAGCGCCGGTTCTAAGGTGCAAGCACTTAACCGTGTTTAGAAAAGATTCAGGAAGAGAAAAACGCTTCATTTAAAAGATGGTTGATGAAAGTGAAAGGACTACACCTACACCTGCATCTACATCTGGCTCTGCTGAGCAATACAACGGTAACAATGGTTATACTAGACCGCCGGTATTTGATGGTGAAAACTTTGAATACTGGAAAGATAAACTGGAAAGTTACTTTCTGGGTCTAGATGGTGATCTATGGGATCTTCTGATGGATGGTTACAAACATCCAGTAAATGCCAGAGGCGTGAAGCTGTCAAGGCAAGAAATGAATGATGATCAAAAGAAGCTTTTCAGGAATCATCATAAATGTAGAACTGTTTTGCTGAATGCTATCTCTCATGCTGAGTATGAGAAGATATCTAACAGGGAAACGGCCTATGACATATATGAGTCCTTGAAAATGACTCATGAAGGAAATGCTCAAGTCAAGGAGACCAAAGCTCTAGCCTTAATCCAGAAGTATGAAGCCTTCAAGATGGAGGATGATGAAGACATTGAAAAGATGTTTTCGAGATTTCAAACTCTTACTGCTGGATTGAGATTTCTTGACAAAGGATACACCAAGGCTGATCATGTGAAGAAGATCATCAGAAGCTTACCCAGAAGATGGGGTCCTATGGTGACTGCATTCAAGATTGCAAAGAATCTGAATGAAGTTTCTCTGGAAGAGCTTATCAGCGCCTTGAGAAGTCATGAAATAGAGCTGGACGCAAATGAGCCTCAAAAGAAAGGTAAGTCTATTGCATTAAAATCAAATATCAAGAAATGCACTAACGCTTTTCAGGCCAGAGAAGAAGATCCTGAAGAATCAGAATCTGAAGAAGAAGATGAACTGTCCATGATTTCCAGAAGGCTAAATCAACTCTGGAAGACCAAGCAAAGGAAGTTCAGAGGCTTCAGAAGTTCAAGGAAATTTGAACGTGGAGAATCTTCTGATGAAAGGAGATTTGACAAGAATAAGGTCATGTGCTATGAATGCAATGAGCCTGGACACTACAAGAATGAATGTCCAAATCTTCAGAAGGAAAGTCCCAAGAAAAAGTTTCATAAGAAGAAAGGTCTTATGGCAACCTGGGATGAGTCAGAAGATGATTCAGAAGATGAGCAGGCCAACTGTGCGCTGATGGCGACAGAAGATGACGGATCAGAATCTACATCAGAATCAGATTCTGAAGAGGTATTTTCTGAACTTACTAGAGATGAGTTAGTTTCCGGTCTAACTGAACTTCTGGAACTCAAGTCTCAGATTAGTCTCAAATACAAAAAGCTGAAAAAGCAATTTGAATTTGAAACAAAGAGGCTTGAATTGGAAAATTCTGAATTAAAAGAAAAACTTTTAAAATTATCCAATAATGTTGGATCTCCTTCTGATTCAGAAAAATCCACTCCTAGTCTGAACCATATTCTGAAAGAATATGATTTAAGTTTCAGAAAGTTCTTATCTAGAAGTATTGGCAGAAGTCAGCTAGCTTCTATGATATATTCTGTGTCTGGAAACAAAAGAGTAGGCATTGGTTATGAGGGTGAAACCCCATACAAACTTGAACCTGTTGATGAAATGAAAATTACATACAAGCCATTGTATGATCAGTTCAAGTATGGCCACTCTCATGATATTAGGCACACTTCACATGCACAAAGTTTTCACATTACACACACTAAGAAGCATGTGACACAACCTAGGAAATATCATGAAACTCACATTAAGAATTATCATGCTGTTCCTCCTATTGCTTATAATGTTAAACCCAAGTTCAATCAGAACTTGAGAAAATCTAACAAGAAAGGACCCAAAAAGATGTGGGTACCTAAGGATAAGATTATTCCTATTGCAGATATCCTTGGCTGCAAGAAGGACAAAGCACAACATGTCATGGTACCTGGACTCTGGATGCTCGCGGCACATGACAGGAAGAAGGTCTATGTTCCAAGACCTGGTGCTTAAGTCTGGAGGAGAAGTCAAGTTTGGAGGAGATCAGAAGGGCAAGATAATTGGCTCTGGATCCATAAAGTCTGGTAACTCTCCTTCCATTTCTAATGTACTTCTTGTAGAAGGATTAACTCATAACCTCTTATCTATCAGTCAATTAAGTGACAATGGTTATGATATAATCTTTAATCAAGAGTCTTGCAAGGCTGTAAATCAGAAGGATGGCTCAATCCTATTTACAGGCAAGAGGAAGAACAACATTTATAAGACAGATCTGCAAGATCTTATGAGTCAGAAGGTGACTTGTCTTATGTCTGTTTCTGAAGAGCAGTGGGTCTGGCACAGAAGATTAGGTCATGCTAGTTTGAGAAAGATCTCTCAGATTAACAAACTGAATCTGGTCAGAGGACTCCCTAATCTGAAATTCAAATCAGATGCTCTTTGTGAAGCATGTCAGAAGGGCAAGTTCTCCAAACCTGCATTCAAGTCTAAGAATGTTGTTTCTACCTCAAGGCCATTAGAACTCTTGCACATTGATCTGTTTGGCCCAGTCAAAACAGCATCTGTCAGAGGAAAGAAATATGGATTAGTCATCGTAGATGATTATAGTCGCTGGACATGGGTAAAATTCTTAAAACACAAGGATGAGACTCATTCAGTGTTCTTTGATTTCTGCATTCAGATTCAATCTGAAAAAGAGTGTAAAATCATAAAGGTCAGAAGTGATCATGGTGGTGAATTTGAGAACAGATCCTTTGAAGAATTCTTCAAAGAAAATGGTATTGCCCATGATTTCTCTTGTCCTAGAACTCCACAGCAAAATGGGGTTGTAGAACGAAAGAATAGGACTCTTCAAGAAATGGCCAGAACCATGATCAATGAAACCAATATGGCTAAGCATTTCTGGGCAGAAGCAATAAACACTGCATGCTATATTCAGAATAGAATCTCTATCAGACCTATTCTAAATAAGACTCCCTATGAATTGTGGAAGAATAGAAAGCCCAACATTTCATATTTCCATCCTTTTGGATGTGTATGCTTTATTCTGAACACTAAAGATCATCTTGGTAAGTTTGATTCCAAAGCTCAAAAATGTTTCCTTCTTGGATATTCTGAACGCTCAAAAGGCTACAGAGTATACAATACTGAAACATTGGTTGTAGAAGAATCAATCAATATCAGGTTTGATGATAAGCTTGGTTCTGAAAAACCAAAGCAGGTTGATAATTTTGCAGGTTATGATATTGACATCTCAGAAGTTGTTGAGCCAAGAAGCAACGCATCAGAAGCAGAGCTTCTCAGAAGCAAAGAATCTGAAGACCAAGTATCAGCTTCTCTGGAGGATCTAAGTATATCTGAAGAACCATCTGTCAGAAGATCATCCAGACTCATCTCTGGTCATTCAGAAGATGTCATTCTTGGAAGGAAGGATGATCCAATCAGAACAAGAGCATTCCTTAAGAACAATGCAGACTGTCAATTAGGTCTTGTATCTTTAATCGAGCCAACTTCTGTTGATCATGCTCTAGACGATCCAGACTGGATAATTGCTATGCAAGAAGAACTAAATCAGTTTACAAGGAATGATGTTTGGGATCTTGTTCCTAGACCAGATGGATTCAACATAATCGGTACAAAATGGGTCTTCAGAAACAAGCTCAGTGAGAAAGGTGAAGTGGTAAGAAACAAAGCCAGACTGGTGGCTCAGGGTTATAGTCAGCAAGAAGGGATTGACTATACAGAAACCTTTGCACCAGTGGCCAGGTTAGAATCTATTCGTCTATTAATTTCTTTTGCCACTCAACATAACATCACTCTCTATCAGATGGATGTTAAGAGTGCCTTCTTAAATGGTTATATAGATGAAGAAGTTTATGTCCATCAACCTCCTGGTTTTGAAGACTCTATGTCTCCTAATCATGTTTTTAAACTTAAGAAATCATTATATGGATTGAAACAGGCTCCCAGAGCTTGGTATGAACGCTTAAGTTCTTTCCTTCTAGATAATGGTTTCACTAGAGGAAAAGTGGACACTACTCTCTTTTGTAAAACCTTTGAAAAGGATATTTTAATTTGTCAAATATATGTAGATGATATTATTTTTGGAACATCTAATGCTACACTTGGAAAGGAGTTTGCTAAGTCTATGCAGGCTGAGTTTGAAATGAGCATGATGGGAGAACTCAAGTACTTCCTTGGAATACAAATAAATCAAACATCAGAAGGAACGTACGTTCACCAAACCAAGTATGTGAAGGAACTTCTGAAGAAGTTTAATCTTCTAGACTGCAAAGAAGCCAAAACTCCTATGCATCCAACATGCATCCTAGGTAAGGATGAGGTAAGTAAGAAGGTAGATCAGAAGTTATACAGAGGTATGATTGGATCTCTTCTATATCTGACTGCTTCTAGACCTGACATTCTGTTCAGTGTTTGTTTGTGTGCTAGATTCCAATCAGATCCTAGAGAATCTCATTTAACTGCTGTTAAGAGAATTCTGAGGTATCTGAAAGGTACTACTAATGTTGGTTTAGTTTACAGAAAATCTAAAGAATACAACTTAGTAGGATTCTGCGATGCTGACTATGCTGGAGACAGAATTGAAAGAAAAAGTACTTCAGGAAGTTGCCAATTTCTTGGAAGTCATTTGATCTCCTGGTACAGCAAGAAGCAAGCAACTATTGCTCTATCAACAACAGAAGCAGAATATGTTGCTGCTGCTGGTTGTAGCACACAGATGCTCTGGATGAAGAGTCAGTTAGAAGATTATCAGATATTTGAGAGTAACATTCCTATATTCTGTGATAATACTTCTGCTATATGTTTATCTAAGAATCCTATTCTTCATTCAAAAGCTAAACATATTGAGATAAAACATCATTTCATAAGGGACTATGTTCAGAAGGGTGTTATTTCTTTAAACTTTGTTGATACAGACCATCAATGGGCTGATATCTTTACAAAACCCCTGGCTGAAGATAGGTTTAAGTTCATTCTGAAGAACATCAGTATGGATTTATGCCCAGAATGAGAAGATGAGAAGTTCTCATGTATGAGTATCTTCTGAAATGAATGTGGAACATTTTTTTAGAAGTTCTGATTGAAATCTTTTAGAAATTATGATTCGGTTATTACTAACGTTTCATTGTCTAAGTTGATTCAGAACCTCTTTTAAAGCAAAACAGCTGTCACGTTTTATCTCGGGATGGTAAACCTGTCGTTACTATTCATAGATAAGCGCGCGTGCAGTTGAAGGGACGCCGACCATAGGTAACTGTGCCAGTCACTTCATTTGTCTTTATTATCTCTCCTCACGTCACGTAACATTAAATGCTTTTCATCATTCGTTTCACTTTACTTTCTTTTAAATACTCTTCAATATGGTTTTTGGTTTCCTATCTCTTTGTTTTTCATCTTAAAATTTTTTTTTTTCTTCTCTCTCTCTCTCGGTTTTCATTTCTTCTCTCAAAACCTAGCGTTCACCCTAAGCCTGTTGAAGCTCCATGACTCAAAGGCGACAGATCTCTGTGCATCTCGGGATGGCTCTTCTAATACCTCTCAAGTCAGATCCTTCTTTGATGTTGTTATCAACTTTCATCCAAAGACAGAAGACTTTCTTGAGTTGTGGGAAGACTTTCTTTGTTTTACATTCCAGTAAATGCTTTCTTTTGTTTTATACATCTGAATCTTTTTAAATATTCTTTTTGATGTTATGACAAAAAGGGGGAGAAAGATAAATGATAAATGATTTGATTAAATCTATCAGTTGCTGGGTAAAGGCTCCCACACATTCACTAACAAGAACTGCAAGTTCTATATGGTTTAAGTGTTTTGCAGGTACAGAGAAGTGAAGAAAATCTTCAAAGCAAACACTAGAAGCAAAACCATGGAAACTGAAGCAAGCTGAGTGCTATCAAGCTTCAGAGATCAGAAGCAAGAAAGAAGAATGAATCAGAAGCACTGATAATAGAATTTGAATATCATTGTCTATCCTGTTATGACAAAATTCTATTTGACCTGATACATATAATGTTATGGCTCTGATACATTATTTGCTCTGATACATGTTTTTAGCCTAAATGCTCTGATACATTTGGCTCTGTTACATATCATGTATTTGAATATACATTTTATGTTCTAACTCGTTCATGCTGACTTTTGTCGTTTAGTTTTTGTTCTGTAACATTTCAGGATGTAGAGATGCTCAGATGATGCTCTGGTACATTCAACAATGTTCTGATACAAATCTAGCATGAAGTGATGTTGGTAGACATTCAAGTTCTGAAGCTATCCGAGGGAAGCAGAAATCAGAAGATGTGAATGTTCTAAAAGATCCAGTAATTCAAGTTCTGAAGCTGTCCAATGGAAGCAGAAGTCAGAAGCTGTGAATGTTCTGAAGATCAAAGAAATTCAAGTTCTGAAGCTGTCCAATGGAAGCAGAAGTCAGAAGCTATGGATTCTCTGAAGGCAGAAGCTTATATGATCGTCTCTACCGAAATAATCAGGGAAGTCTTTTATCAAAGTTCTTCGAGTATTTATTTCAGGGGGAGATTATTTATCTCAGGGGGAGATTGTTAATCTCAGGGGGAGACATATTCATATGCTTATGCTATAGCTGTGTAATTTGTCTTTTGCCGTCTACTCTTTCTGATCGCAAATTCATATCATTTATATATGTTTTTGTCATCATCAAAAAGGGGGAGATTGTTAGAACAAGATTTGTTCTTATCAATTATCTTAGTTTTGATGATAACAATAATATGAATTTTGCTTAAGATAATATGGTACTCTAATCCAATGCAATTTCCCTTTCAGGAAATATATAAAGAGTACGCATAATTCAGCGCTCAGAAGTTGTATCTCAAATGGTTCAGCATGCAACATCAGAACATGGTCTGGCAAGACATCAGAAGATGGTCGAAGCAGAATCAGAACATGGGTCTATGGAAGCATCAGAAGAACATGAGATCAGAAGCACTGAAGATCAGAAGATGGTATCACGCTCAGAAGCACTTCAAGGTCAGAAGATCAGAAGATGCTATGCACCAAGCTGTTTGACTCTGATGATATTCAAACGTCGTATTCACAAACATCAGATCAGAAGGAAGTACACGTGGCAGACTACGCTGACTGACAAAAGGAACGTTGAAGCTACTAAAGGCTACGTCAGTAGACACAGCGTGAACAAGGCTCGAGGTAGTTGACAAAAGCGTATAACATTAAATGCAAAGCTGTACGGAACACGCAAAGCATTAAATGCATTCAACGGTCATCTTCTCAACGCCTATAAATATGAAGTTCTGATGAGAAGCAAGGTTAACGATTTCGCACAAAGACAATTCAAATTAACTTGCTGAAACTCTGTTCAAATCTAAACTCAGAATCTTCATCTTCATCAAAGCTCACTACATTGCTGTTGTAATACTTTAGTGAGATTAAGCTTAAAATTGTAAGAGAAATATCACAGTTGTGATTATCGCTTTTAAGAAGCATTTGTAAACTCTTGAATTGATTACATTAAGTTGTAAGGAACTAGAGTGATCGGTTGATCAGTATACTCTAGGAAGTCTTAGCAGTTGGCTGAGCAGGAAGTCTTGGCAGTTGGCTGAGCAGAAAGTCTTAGGAGTGAACTAAGCCTAGAGTGATCGTGTTGATCAGTAGACTCTAGAAAAAGTCTTAGGAGTGAACTAAGCAGTTGTTCCTGGAGTGATCAGGTTGTGATCAGAAGACTCTGGAAGACTTAGTTGCGGCTAAGTGGAAAACCATTGTAATCCGTGCGATTAGTGGATTAAATCCTCAGTTGAGGTAAATCATCTCTGCGGGGGTGGACTGGAGTAGCTTCGTTAACAGCGAACCAGGATAAAAATAATTGTGCAATTTATTTTTATCGCCCAAGATTTTAAAGTCACACTTATTCAATCCCCCCCTTTCTAAGTGTTTTTCTATCCTTCAATACCAAGATTGGTATGTCTTCCTTTATGTGTCTTGAGCACCAGCTGTCAAGGAACCACCACCGTTCGGCGATGTCAAGACACTTTTCCTGCGAGATTAAATTAGAGTGGAAGGTCCCCAATCTTCATTGGGTCCTGGATGGTGAGTACACAATTTGTTGCACTTAGGCAACCATTGAAATACTCCTTTAGGAACTAAAATTCTCCTAAATTTGCATTTTTCAATGGTATGTCCCTTTTTGCAACAATAATGACAGGTAATATGATGAGAATATGGAGTTTTGCTAGATGATACTTTTGGTACAAAAGTGTATTTACTATATAAAGGAGTATACGATCTTTTGAACTTATTTGGATCAACCGCAAAAGTCACTTTTGGTTGTAGAGCCTTGTCTAACTTGGCTTTTAGATCTCTTACTTCTTTTTGCCAAATGTGACATGTCTCACAACCAAACCATGATGTAGGATCTATTTCAACTTTGTCCTTTTGAATGTCTAGCATAGATTGTTTTAAAGCTTCCATATCCTTTTCGGTTTTCTCAACTTTTGATTCAAGATATGAAAATATTTTCTTATTTGAGGCCAAAAGTTTGAAAGCTTTAATTGCATCTCTATGTAATTCTTCAAAAGCAAGTTTTAGTTGAGAATGAGATACCTTATCTACGAGTTCAGGTTTAAGATGACTTACAGCTTTCTTTTTCTTGTTTTGATGAGCCATGAAACATAGGTTTGCTGATTCTTCTTCATCGCTTGATGAGCTTTCACTAGATGAATCACTTTCCCATGCTATGTAAGCTCTTTTAGATTTGTTATGACCTTTGCTTTGGTTCTTCTCCTTTTCTTTCTTAAGGTATGGACAATCCGGTTTGTAGTGACCGGCTTTCCCACAATTGAAGCAAAGACCTTTGATCTTTCCTTTGTTGTCGTCATCTTGTTTGAACATGTTTGATTGCTTTCTATAGTTGATCAAGCCTTTGTCGGAATGTTTTGCTCCATTTTTCTTTAGATATTTGTTGTATCTTCGCACAAACAGTCCCATTTCCTCATCATCGGAGTCTTCGTCATCACTTGTGTCACTATCCTTTGGCTCTCGTTTTGAGGTCTTGGAGCTCGAAGCTTTTAGAGCTATTGACTTCTTCTCTACCTCTTTCTCCATGTTCTTTTCTTTCTTTGTCCTCTTCTCATGCATGTCAAGGCATTTAAGATGCTGTTCATGTTCCTCTAGTTTACCAAAAAGAGTGGTAATGTCTAAAGTGTTGAGATCATTTGCTTCCTTAATTGCTGTAACTTTAGGTTGCCATTCCCTGTTCAAACATCTTAAGATTTTGTTAGTAGCAACTGCATTGGAAACAGGTCTATCAAGAGAATTTAATCGATTTTTCAGATGAACGAATCTCTTCTGCATGTTTTCGATGGATTCACCATCTTCCATATGGAAGAGTTCGAACTTTTGAGTTAACGTATTGATCCTAGCTAGTTTGACATCATCCGTTCCCTCGTGGGCAACTTGCAATGTGTCCCACATAGCTTTAGCTGATCTACAATGGGAAACGCGATAGTATTCATCAACTCCTAGAGCTGAGATTAGAATGTTTCTCGCTTTCCAATCGTATGCATATCTCTTTTCATCTTCAGCATTCCAAGTATCTTCTGGTTTTGGAACAACTGCACCAGCTGCATTTGTCATGGTGATCTGAAATGGACCATTGACAATAGCTGTCCAGATGTTCCTATCAATTGCATTGATATGGACACACATACAATCCTTCCAATAGCCGTAATTTTCGCCGTTGAAAACTGGAGCTCTATTGTGAGCCCCTTTAGGTCCGGAAGCCATCTTTCCAATAAGTGTTTCACGTAGCACGGAATAAACCAGAGCTCTTGATGCCACTTGTTAGACGCTGGCCTTAGGATCTAGAGGGGGGTGAATAGATCGTTCACAGTTTTACAGATTTAAACGACTTTTCAGCGGAAGTAATTCTGAATCGACTCGCGTCTATTCCGAACCACTATCGAAACGATTATATATGTGTTTAATAAACCAGTCAAAGACTTGAAGTAAATGATAAGAGTATATGTTGCAGAATCAAAGCGTTTCTCTTATGAAAATCAGATTAACTTTTTGTATGATGGACAATGTTTGCAATGCAGTAAAAGTGATAGAAACAAATATACAAACACTTGGTGATAATGATCAAATTGAAGGTAATTCAATGTGTGATGGATTGTGATGTTTATGAACGAAATTAATTCACAATCTTAACACTCGAATCGTTGATCAATTTGCTATTATAACCAAATATGAACAGAATGTAAATGAAAAGGTAAAAGCGACAAGAACACGATATTTGTTTAGGCAGTTCGTCGATCGTCCTCGCTACGACTACGTCTGCCCCCAATTCCAAATTGAAATTGGGTAATCTTTCATTAATGTTGAAAGTAGTATATACAAAGAAGATAACAAAGCGATAAACGATAAACCAATTATGTCGATCCTTTGAATCTTCTTCCCCCTTAATCTTGAGCCAGATCAAGGTTATCCAAGAGCTTCACTTTGATTCCCTTCTGCAGTGTCTTGATTCCTTGAACTCCCCGTTCCTCAATCGTTACACTCAGCCGAATCCTCAATGCACGCCTCTTGATAAAAACCCCCAAGAACCACCTGTCGTGGAGGACAAAACCCGCAGATTTTATTCACCAACAAACCCCACAAACCTTCACCCACTAGGAATCTTCAATTCCGTTCCATGGACGTTATCGAACTCATCACTAACCCGCAACGCAAGAATGATTATGTGTAATTGTGTTGGAGATGATGAAGAACGAAGATGAGAAGCGTTTGTGTATCTTTCAGTCGTTGGTGTGTTTTGAATAATTACCCTTGCACAATATATAAGATTGCATAACAGTTAGAACCAAGAAAAACTGATTTTTGAACTTTCTTGATCAGTTAGGTCGACCACTTGTAGTGCTTAGGTCGACCTAACAGAGCTTGCAGAATTTTGCTCCCAGTTAGGTCGACCTGTTGAAGGAGTAGGTCGACCAGAATCCTCTTCTGATGCGTTCTGGGGACATTTTCACAGATTAGGTCGACCTAGTTGATGTGTAGGTCGACCTAACAGGCTGGTATGTAAAATTCATCAATTTAGGTCGACCTAAATGATGTGTGGGTCGACCTAGCAGGAGTATATGAATTTTTCTCCATTTTAGGTCGACCTGGGTTGATGGTAGGTCGACCTAACTGCTGTTTTTCTGCATTCTTCATGTTTAGCTTGTGTTGAGTCAACCTTTATGCATAGTAGATCATCCTGTGCTTTCATGAGTGATTAAATGCTTTGCTTTTCCGATTCCTCCTTGTTGTTTGGATGCTGAATCCTCCTTGTTGTTTGGATGCTCATTTGAGTTTGCCATAAATCAAAAACATCTCAGAGTGTGATCTTGTATTCACAGAAAATACTGAACTTAAAGATAACAATATACACCTCATAGAGGATAGGGAAACAAAAACCCTTAAGTCAGACAGTACCTTAAAATCTGATATTCTGAAAGAATATGATGAGAGCTTTCAAAAATTTCTTGTTAAAAGCATAAACAGAAGCAAAATAGCCTCGATGATTTATGGTGTTAGTAGAAGCAATCGAACTGGAATTGGTTATAAAACACCTAAGGGTAAGGAACCATATCTGAAGGTGGAGAAAAACACAAGAAAGGGGGGATTGAATTGTGTTCTTTATCAAATAAAATTCGCTTTCTTTTTCTTTAACGTCTTTTCTTTCTTTCATTTAATCATCTATTGGATTATGCTTTTGAAGTTGCGGAAGCATGAGGATATAGAACTACATAACCAATAAGTTGTTCATTTTAACTTCAGTGTGTCATCGGAACTTCTGACTTGTTCAGTACAGTTCTGCAGAACTTTAGTTTGAATGATCTAAGTTAAAATGAATAGAGCAGAAAGTAAAAGACACGTTTATTTTTATCCTGGTTCACCTTCTAACTAAGGCTACCTCCAGTCCACCTTCTTCAGTTGATTTACCTCTCAACAGAGGTCTTAATCCACTATGACCAAATCATGATTATAATTGCACGATCCTCCATCGTGACTAACTATCTTGCACAGCCAACTGCTGTGACTAACCTTGCACAAGCTACCAGCGAGTGACTAACCCCTAAATTGTCTTTTTGTCAATAAATGATTTAATAATTTGATTAGATAAATGACTTATAATTATGTTGTTTAGTTTGAGAATGGGTGTTGGAGGTGAATAACATGGTTTGGCTTTGTATGCTATATGTTATTTGTGATATGTTGAGATGATTAATGCTATGTGAATGCATTGTTGGTGATGATAACATGATACATGTATGTTTGTGCAAGTGGTGAGATAATTCATATGTGATGGATTATTGTGATATGATTGTATGATTTAGGATTCGGTGTGTTAAAATTGTACAAAATTACTAAAAATTACTTAAGTATCAAGCGTAAGAGAAAGAGTTTGCTGAGAATGTACGTGTAACACCAGTATCATTTTCAATGTTATTTTCATTATTTTAATACAAGTCATTTATATTCCTTCATTGAATTCTCTCATATTATAGTATAAGCCTTTTAACATTTTTTTCCTTTCATATGTTCTTTTACCTTCTTTCTCTTTTATGTCTTTTCTCCTTTAAATTTAAATACTTTTGTCAGTGCAAATAGATATCCAGTATGAATTTAATTACAAGTATGATATCACTTAGACACATGTCCTAGGATCAATCTAGTCGATCCTTTAAGTTACCAAACATATAAATTTTGGAGGACTAGCGGTTGTTTACTAGAAATCACTGTAAACAGTGGTTAAGTGTTATGCCTCACAATCCTTGTGACCAAGGTTCGATCCTTGACAAAAGTATCATTTCTTTTAGAATTTAGGCGAGCTTGATAGTTATCATAAGTCACATCAGCGTCATATCAGATGCCACCCAAGCAAAAGTTGACGCTGTTTGGAAAAATTGGACGGAAAAGAATAACGTGGACCTTTAATTTTGTTTATAAAATCCACAACTTCATCTAAATCCACTAGCAACAATAACTTTAAACCTACTATCATATATAATCGAGTTGATTCGTGGACCTAACGAGTCCAACTATACATAATTCATATCCAGCTCATTTAATTAACGAATTGATTTTTTCATATTCAACTAATTTGCTTCACCAACCTTGTACAATGATGTAGCTATCAAATCGAATTTTAATTTATGTTCGAATTGATTTGGTACATTGTTATCCTAGATATAATCTAGTTAGTAATATTGTGGTCGCAACTTAGGAAGCAACTCAAGTTTAAAAGGATGATAAGAAGATATTTTCCTTTAGTGTTGCAAATACGTTGAGATCTTGATTATAAAAAGATTCCAAGTTTCCCACTTTCTGTGTTTAAATTTTTCTCACATTATTGATCGTAATACTAATAATGCAACTTTAATCATTTTGCATTTTGTAGTATATACTAAAAAAATTCTCTCTAGAATTTGTAGGGTCCTATGTCTGAAGAAGGTGACCAAATTACTATAACCAGTCACAAATTGCGACATGAAAAGTCATCATAAATTAAATTGTTAGATTAGTAACTTATTAATAATTTATAAGACAAAATGATTATATATAATTCGGATGAAAAACAAACATTCCAAGAAACTCAAAAATGGTAACCATATTAGCTTCTTACAGTGTCACTCCAAATGAACCAACTCCAAATGGTTCTTTATGGCTCACTGACTTAGATCAAGTTGTGCGCCTCAGCCATACACCACTTCTTTTCATTTACAAACCAAAACAAAACCAAGAAACCAGAATCATTGAAACCTTAAAAAACTCTCTCAGCAAGATTCTTGTTCATTACTATCCTATGGCTGGTAGATTATGTTACACAAGAGGTGGTCGAATTGAATTGAATCTCAATGCAAAAGGAGCTCTTTTGATTGATGCTGAAACAACAAAACCAGTTGATGATTGTCGCACGCTCGCGAAAATCAGACAGAGTCGCCACCAATATATTTATCCCAAGGCGGGAAAGGAATATCAGAAAACCTATAATAAACAACAGATAAGAAAAGGTCTTTCGACCAGAGATAAGGTACGGGAGTCGGTTACGCAAGGGGAAGGTGCTAGCACCCCTCACGCCCATCGTACTCGATGGTATCCACCTATATTTGTTTGCTATCTAAAGGGTGTATAAATCTAAAGCTTAATTACTAAATGCATGCAAATGAAAGAAGAAGAAACACGGGGAAAATAAGGTTTTTAAATAGTTGTGCTCGCTTAGGCCCCGCGACCCAATGCCTACGTATCCTTTTCAGGAATCAGAGCGCCGTAGTTCGGCTCTTTAGTTTTTGTTTGTTTTTGTGTTTTTTAGTTGAACAGTTACATTCGCACTCCGCTGCTCGACCTCTGGAGTCTTAAGCTGGGAATGGAGCGGAAGTAACGTGTCCGATTAGGAGAAAGAATGCCCTGAAGGCAGGAGAGAGAATGCCTCGGAGGCAAGAGAGGGAAGAGATGATTGGTTTGTATTTTTTAGGGTAATTCCGTGATGAACAGAACCCAATACAAGGTTCCGCACCACTTCATTACTTTGATTTAGGTCTGAGCCTTTATTAGATGTTTTAGACGTTTTTGGTTGGTGATTTTTAAGGGATTTTAATCTGCGAGTTGAATCACATAGAATGTATGATGTCAAAGAAACAGATTAGGGAATGAATCCCACTCATTTCTCTACATGGATAGAGAAACAGATTAGGGAATGAATCCCACTCATTTCTCTAATAATCGAGAAACAGATTAGGGAATGAATCCCACTCATTTCTCTTTGTAGTGATCGAGAAACAGATTAGGGAATGGATCCCACTCATTTCTCTCTCACTAAGTGTTCGAGAAACAGATTAGGGAATAAATCCCACTCGTTTCTCTCCCACTTTTAATGTGATTCGCCTCTTCCTTTGTTAAATGTTTTAAAGTCGAAAAGAAAAAGGAAACAAAACTAGCCTAAGATGAAAACTAGCCTAATATGATGGGAACCTCTAATTCCTAATGTTGTCATGGTTTCTACCTAATGGTTAGGAGCAAAAAGTGGCATGAAAGTATAAGCATAAGCGGAGATCGAAATTACGAGTAAAAATTACAAGTAAATAACGATACAAAAATTAGTGTAAAATGGCTAACATAAACACTTGAGAATATGGTACAAGACATGAAAGTGAACGATTCAAAATAGTGCAAAAAGTCGAATTTAAAGGACTATTATTTTTATGGTCTTTTATGTGCCAAAAAGACAAGAATTTGATCAAGCAAAAAGAAATGAAATAAAAGCCTAAACCAATGTTTATTTGTTGATTATTTTTATATGTCTAAAATTGTATTAAAAGCCTAAAATGATAGGAAAAATTAGTTTTTATTTACTAAAAGCAAATAGAAAAGAAATCTAATTAAACTTAACTTCTAGTAATTAAAAAAAATAGAAACAGGGGTGTAAATTGAATTAATGGTGGTCTGAAGTAAACTGGGCGCAGGCCCATCGGTGAAAGCCCAAAGGATGTTTTTTTGTTAATAGTTTTCTATGCCAAAAAGGTGATATGAGCCCAAAGGGAGGGTGTGATGTAGCAATTCGCATGGCCCATAGTTATTGTTTGTTTGATCCAGTTTATCATTCTTATCAGATTTTTATTATTAAGATTTTAATAAAGATAAAACAAATTAATAGAAATAAAAGAAATAGGAATTTGGGAATTAGGGTTACCTGCGATGCGTCGATTCATATTCCGAGCTCAGCTTTTCCTTTGTGAACGGAGAAACGGCGCCGATAGTTCCTCCTCATCTGTGGCCGCCCTTTCAATTCGTCTCCGGCGAACAACAAAGCTCGCTCCCTCTGGCCCTCTCCGTTCATCCCTCGTTATCTTCTCCGAGCTTCCGATTCATGTTCTTGCGTCGGAGGCGTGTGGTTCTCGTGCCCGAAGGTGATGCGAATATCTGAAGGTGAAGGAGATCGTGTAGAGAAGATGGAGATTTGGAGATGGCGTTGGTTGTGAAGATGGTGATGAATCGATCGAGGAAGATGAAGGCTGAGTAGTTGTTGAAGATGAATGATGGAGGTAGTTCGAAGAATTGATCTCAAGCAAACTTCTTACCGGTGAAATCTTGGTTCTTCGCTTCTCTCTGTTTTTGTTCTTTATTCACGATTCTTCTTCTTCTTTGCTAAGCTTCTGTTTTGTTGTTTGTTGCGAGATTGAAGGAGAGAGTTGAAGATTGAAGGTGATTGTGGTGATGGTGATTTGCAGAGATTGTATGTTGATGAATGTGGAGAGTGAAGATGAAGAGAGGATGAATGGGGAATCGAGGGATTAGAGAGAACTGAAGAGTGTGTGAAGGTTGTGAAGATGAAGATGAGAGTGAACTTGGAAAAATGGTGGAGGGAACTGATTCTCAAGAAGGAGCTCAAGTTATTTAGAGGTTGATCCTCAAGGTTAGTTTTTTGAACTCTTCTCTTGAATTTCTGTTAACCGATTCTGTTATGACCTGTTCCCTTTTCTTCTCTGAATTCTGTTGGTGAACTGTTATACAATTCTGTTAGGGTTAGTTGAAATTCGGTTAGGAATTAGTTAGGTGCTGTTGGGGTAGTTGTAGGAAGTTAGAAAGTGGTTAGAAAAAGTTTGTTATTTCTGTTAGAATGGTAGTTATAGGTAATTTTTTCTGTTGAGCAGTTAGAGGTTAGTTACCTGTTTTGTTCTCCTTTCTCTTTTATAACTTGCTATTACTTGTATGCAGAAACTTCCAGTTCGGTTCAGCATGTGCAGCTCGGCCATATTGTAAACTAGGGATCAATTAATTATCGGACGCCTTGATTTCTTCTTCATTTTCTGAATTATGTGGTATGCGTCGCGAACCGGTACGTGGATGTTTCATGATGCTCTTCCACTAATAATTTTTCCAGTATAAGTCATGTGATAGGAACTTGTCTTGAGTACAAATATGCTGAGCCCTGAATGTATAGGTATGTATGATAGTGAATTGAGCTGTTATAAATACTTGGACTGATTTCATTTCGAGTCATGCTTCTAAACTGAATGGGATCCTTTCTTTTTTTGTTTTGTTTTGACTGATCGCTTGATGAATACGGATGCTGAATTTTATGGTTGATTGTGAATGGTTGTATGTCAGAACCTGTGAGTTAGGGACTGGTTTTTTTGAACTGTATGGATGTGAACATTCGGACCTCTATTTCTTTTTTTGTTGAAATGTGCAGAATGCAATATGAACTAATGTGGAATGGATTCGGTTTTCAATGTGCAGGTTTAGACTTAGCGGGATAGAAGAGCCTTAGGCCTTACACTTGAAGCATGGTTGAAAGTTGGAAGACACGTGGCTTGGAACTTGAAGAAAAGATATGTAATATGGAATCAAAGAGGCCAACACAAAATCAATGGGAGCTTAGGATTAGGAATAGTCACTTAATTAATTCTGGAAGTTTGGTCCTTTTATGGTGAATTTTGTAAAGAATGGACATTTGAAATGATGTAATGGATTTTGAGTTTTGAACACTTGAATGATGAATGAATGGCATTTGGATGAATTTTGGTGAAACATATTTGGTTGTAGTTTGTAATGAACACTTTGTAATAAACCAAATGGATTTTTCTTGTGTGTATAAAGTATAATTGTAGTGGCCCTTTTTCTTCTAGATGTAACAGGATCGGATTGGTATTGTAATCCTTTTATGATTTGTAAGGAGTGAGAGTATTCTTTCTTGAATCACAAATGCGTATTAATCTTGAATGAAGACCTTAGAATCAAAATTGTATACTTTTCATAATTCCATAATAATTAGATCTAAATTGAGCACTCCTCAATCAACTGTAGGAACCCCTTGAATTGGTGAAAGATAGAATTGGGAAAATAAATTAAGAGAATTCTGCACACATCTTGTTTAAATGACGACCACAAGCATATGAATATTTACAAAGAGTCACACATGAATCCTTACATCCATGATCCTTGATCTCATTTTCAAGTTATTGATGAATGCATGATTTTACGGATGACCTAATGAGATGTATGCAGATGACATGAGAAGCATAAGCTAGTTATAAATAAAAATTTGGTGGGCAAATTTTAGGGTGCAACAGCTGCCCCTATTTAATCGTCTTAAACTTGAATGTAAGATTGGCGCTAGCCTTTCTATCATTCGAGGTAGAAGAAGATTAAATACCAAGTGAACCTGAAAATTTGCCTAAGGGATAGATAAGATCCACTGGGGAAGAAATGGTGTCAACTCCAATGAGGAATACTGACTCTGGATTGAACAAATTAACTCTGGGTTAGAAAAGAAATAAACATCAACCCTGGGTTGAAAAAGAAAAGTGGGCCAACTCCGGGTCGAAGAATAAAGGGAAGTCAACTCTGGGTTGAGAAAGAAAGAAGATAAACTCTGGGTTGAGTGGGAAAAGGATCAACTCTGGGTTGAATAAAAGATAACCGTCAACTCTGGGTTGAGAGTGGGAAAAGGATAAAGGATGACCGTCAACTCTGGGTTAAGTGGGAAGAGACAAAAGGCGACCGTCAACTCTGGGTTGAGTGGGAAAAGAGAATAATCAATTCTGGATTGAATAAAAGGTAACTGTCAACTCTGGGTTGAATAAAAGATAACCGTCAACTCTGGGTTGATTGGAAATGATAATCAATTCTGGATTGAACAAAGGATAACCATCAACTCTGGGTTGAATGGGAAGAGACAAAAGATAACCGTCAACTCTGGGTTGATTGGAAATGATAATCAATTCTGGATTGAACAAAGGACAACCGTCAACTCTGGGTTGAGTGGGAAAAAGGAACTAATCAATTCTGGATTGAATAAAAGGTAACCATCAACTCTGGGTTGAGGAAAAAAGAATCAATTCTGGATTGAACAAAGGACAACCGTCAACTCTGGGTTGAGTGGGAAAAGGATCAACTCTGGATTGAACAAAAGATGGCCGTCAACTCTGGGTTGAGTGGGAAGAATAAAAGGTGGTCGTCAACTCTGGGTTGAGTGGGAGAAGAAATTTACAAGGAATAACTGTCAACTCTAGGTTGAATGTGAAAAAGGACTAATCAATTCTGGATTGAATAAGAGATAACCATCAACTCTGGGTTGAGGAAAAAAGAATCAATTCTGGATTGAACAAAGGACAACCGTCAACTCTGGGTTGAGCGGGAAAAAAGAACTAATCAATTCTGGATTGAATAAAAAGTAACCATCAACTCTGGGTTGAGGAAAAAAGAATCAATTCTGGATTGAACAAAAGACAAACGTCAACTCTGGGTTGAGCGGGAAAAAAGAACTAATCAATTCTGGATTGAATAAAAAGTAACCATCAACTCTGGGTTGAGGAAAAAAGAATCAATTCTGGATTGAACAAAAGACAACCGTCAACTCTGGGTTGAGCGGGAAAAAAGAACTAATCAATTCTGGATTGAATAAAAAGTAACCATCAACTCTGGGTTGAGGAAAAAGAATCAATTCTGGATTGAACAAAAGACAACCGTCAACTCTGGGTTGAGTGGGAAAAAGAAATCAATAAGACATAACCGTCAACTCTGGGTTGAGTGGGAGAGAGATCAACTCTGGGTTGAATAAAAGATAACCGTCAACTCTGGGTTGAGTGGGAAAGAGATCAACTCTGGATTGAATAAAAGATAACCGTCAACTCTGGGTTGAGTGGGAAAGAGAAATAATCAATTCTGGATTGAACAAAGGATAACCGTCAACTCTGGGTTGAGTGGGAAAGGACAAAAGAATCAACTCTGGGTTGAATAAAAGATAACCGTCAACTCTGGGTTGAGTGGAGAAAGACAGATGATGACCGTCAACTCTGGGTTGAGAGGGAAAGAAAAATTAACGATGAATAACCGTCAACTCTGGGTTGAGTGGGAAAAGACAAAAGATAACCGTCAACTCTAGGCTGAGAAAGAAATAACCATCAACTCTGGGTTGAGTGGGAAAGAGAAATAATCAATTCTGGATTGAACAAAGGATAACCGTCAACTCTGGGTTGAGTGGGAAAGGACAAAAGAATCAACTCTGGGTTGAATAAAAGATAACCGTCAACTCTGGGTTGAGGAAAAAAAGAATCAATTCTGGATTGAACAAAGGACAACCGTCAACTCTGGGTTGAGTGGGAAAGAGAAATAATCAATTCTGGATTGAACAAAGGATAACCGTCAACTCTGGGTTGAGTGGGAAAGGACAAAAGAATCAACTCTGGGTTGAATAAAAGATAACCGTCAACTCTGGGTTGAGTGGAGAAAGACAGATGATGACCGTCAACTCTGGGTTGAGAGGGAAAGAAAAATTAACGATGAATAACCGTCAACTCTGGGTTGAGTGGGAAAAGAGAAAAGATAACCGTCAACTCTAGGTTGAGGAAGAAATAACCATCAACTCTGGGTTGAGTGGGAAAGAGAAATAATCAATTCTGGATTGAACAAAGGATAACCGTCAACTCTGGGTTGAGTGGGAAAGACAGATGATGACCGTCAACTCTGGGTTGAGAGGGAAAGAAAAATTAACGATGAATAACCGTCAACTCTGGGTTGAGTGGGAAAAGACAAAAGATAACCGTCAACTCTAGGCTGAGAAAGAAATAACCATCAACTCTGGGTTGAGTGGGAAAGAGAAATAATCAATTCTGGATTGAACAAAGGATAACCGTCAACTCTGGGTTGAGTGGGAAAGGACAAAAGAATCAACTCTGGGTTGAATAAAAGATAACCGTCAACTCTGGGTTGAGGAAAAAAAGAATCAATTCTGGATTGAACAAAGGACAACCGTCAACTCTGGGTTGAGTGGGAAAGAGAAATAATCAATTCTGGATTGAACAAAGGATAACCGTCAACTCTGGGTTGAGTGGGAAAGGACAAAAGAATCAACTCTGGGTTGAATAAAAGATAACCGTCAACTCTGGGTTGAGTGGAGAAAGACAGATGATGACCGTCAACTCTGGGTTGAGAGGGAAAGAAAAATTAACGATGAATAACCGTCAACTCTGGGTTGAGTGGGAAAAGAGAAAAGATAACCGTCAACTCTAGGTTGAGGAAGAAATAACCATCAACTCTGGGTTGAGTGGGAAAGAGAAATAATCAATTCTGGATTGAACAAGGGATAACCGTCAACTCTGGGTTGAGTGGGAAAGGACAAAAGAATCAACTCTGGGTTGAATAAAAGATAACCGTCAACTCTGGGTTGAGTGGAGAAAGACAGATGATGACCGTCAACTCTGGGTTGAGAGGGAAAGAAAAATTAACGATGAATAACCGTCAACTCTGGGTTGAGTGGGAAGGAATAATTAACTCGGGGTTAAAAGATGAAAGGCGAGTCAACTCTGGGTTGAACACAAGAAACATCAACTCTGGGTTAAAAAGGATAACCGTCAACTCTGGGTTGAGTGGGAAAAAGAAATCAATAAGACATAACCGTCAACTCTAGGTTGAGTGGGAAAGAGAAAAATAAAGGGAATATCAACTCTGAGTTGAATAAAGGATGACCGTCGACTCTGGGTCGAGTGGGAAAAGGATGATTAACTCGGATTTTAAAAGATGAAAGAAAGATCAACTCTGGGTTGAACACGAAACATCAACTCTGGGTTGAGGAAAGATGAACATGGTTAACTTTGGGAGATGACACCACAATGGTAACTCTGAGTGATCCAGTGGAATATCACTTTGAATATTTGTAGAGAACCCATCTGATGAGTAACTTGGCTTATGCTTCCCATGCAAATGTTTTATTTGTTTATGCACTTCTGAAGATGCGATGCAATGCTTTCTATATGCAGTGTACTGATGGATTGTTCAGGGTTTCTGCTTTGTATGGAATAGATTAGGTGGAGTTCTGAAACTATGCTTGAGAATCAATATAGGGTGGATGCCCCTGCTTTATGATGATTGGATCATGTGGGAAAATGATAATGAGCATGCAATGATATGTATGATGAAAGTATGATCATGAATGGAATGATTGTTTCCAAGGTATAAGGAGGGATGGAGAATGCCCTTGCGGAAAAGTCATTGCTTGTGAAATTGTTGGCGAAGGTGAGGTGTTTGGCTTGACTCCTCGACACTTGTCTCGATATCTGACACTTGATTGAAGATGAAGAGATGAATTGTTACTAGCTTGCCCCAGCATGTATGATCTCTTGAGATAGAACTTTGATAATGCTTGAATCATGGAGATTTGTAATGGTCTGCCCCAGTGTTGATCATGGAATGAATGCCCCAGATTGAAGGGAACTGTTCCACCAGGTGGATGTTAGAGATATTTTCTCGGTGGATGACCAATCTTTGCATTTGTAAGATTACTCGATGGAATATCAATGTTGAACTTTCCTTGGTATCAAGCACTTACTTTCAGGTTAGAGACAATTCTGTTTTGAAAAAGATAATGAGAATGCAATGCACATGTTAATCTCAAAGGAAAAGTTTTTATTTGTCAAAATGTTGTACTGATACTAACACAAGTGACAAGCAACATTAGGAGTCAGTTTTGACATGATTTTACAGTTGGTATGCTTTCAGAACGAACCTGCTTCAATTAGGACTTTCTAGGGTTGTAACGTGGTCGGGTTCACGGTTTAAGAAACAAAGGATAAAGGCTCAAGTTCTACTTAACCCACCCCTTCTTCGTGATGTTCTCCAGTCCTATGTTCAGCTAGTTTAACACGAGCGTTCGCCTTTCAGGAGGGATGGTGATGGATGAGGATCCTTTGTAGCTTTGATGGAGGTGGCAGTCACCCTTTAGTGCTTTTGTTGATGGTCATAACAACTTGTCCCTTAGAGGATTTCTTTCTTTTGCTTTTTGCTATCCCTAACTTTTGCCTGGACGAAAAGTTTCTTTTGATTTTGGTGTTCGTTGTCCAGCGGGATATGCCCTAATTTTTGCCTAAGTCATATGCTTCAAAGCTTTTTTTTTTTTTGACTTAGCGGGCTATTGTTTCTTTCTTTTTTTTATCATGATTCATAACTTTCTTTTCATTCTTTTTCGTCTCATTCGGGAACAAGTTGTATGACTTTTGTGATTGACTTGATGAAAAGGTTGTGACTGCCTTCTTCTTAGTGAATGAGAGACTTCCATTATGGATAGTGCTCTTCCTTTTTTGTTGCGAGAGATAGAATATGATTGATCCTCTGATGGAATACCTGAAAGTTTGAGCGCTCGGTCGCACTAACTGAAGACTACCCTGCCCCTGGTTAAGATTGAGGGTTCTGTATTTTTGAAAAGAAACTACCACTCCTTAGGCTCAAAGGGGTTGACGAAGGTTTCACTCCCTTATAACTCCGGTGTTTAGGAATTGAAACAATGCCTGTACATCGTCAGCAGGATCTTGTTCCAAAAGCATACAGTTAGTAGTTCATGTGCTTTTGAATTTTCATCATTCTCCTTTTTTAGTTGCTTAAGACAAATGAGTGAAGTATCAATGAACATAATGACAAGATGAAATGATTTGAGAAAAACATGTATATTACATTATTTTTATTTATTCAAACAGAATGAGTTTCTTACAATGGATAGTACTTGATACCAACAAAAGTAATACAATTGAAAATACTAAAGAAATCTATACAATGGCAAGCTTGGCATTATTATGATGCAAGTGCAATGTTCTCTGACAAACACAAAGTTTTTTAGGCTCCTTTGGTGGAAGGTACCCTCACGAGGAGGCGTGGGGTCCTTAGATGGTAGCTTGATTTTTTTTTGTAATTCCCCATGATTCTTTGTCGGTGAGCTCTTGTCAGATATCGGTGTGGAGGAATTGTCATGTCTGATCTGATGGAGAGGAAGAATGTAGGAGTCTTGGTAACCATGGATGCATATGCATGAATGCAAAAATGTTAATGATGATGCAAATGCAGTAGGAATCAGGATCAAGGATCAAGGCCTCTTGTGATAATAACTTCTCATGGTCAATAAGATATGCTCGAATCCTCTAGATTCAGAGGTTCGACGTTGCATTCTTGATAACTAGGCGGTGCATAAGTCAAAGGTGGTCGAACCCTCCAGATTCAGAGGTTCGACGTTGATTGATTCTGATAGATAACTGATGTAGAACTTCTGTATAAGTCAAAGATGGTCGAATCCTCCAGATTCAGAGGTTCGACGTTGATTCAGGATAGATAACCTTTGCATAAGTCAAATAAGGTCGAACCTTCCAGATTCAGAGGTTCGACGTTGATTATGATAAATAGTATGAATGGGTTTAGGGTAGGATGGAGGCATGTTTTCCTGCAAAATAGAATTTCCCAACCCCTCTCACAGGTGTGATCTAGTATAAGGTAGGTCAACAGGTTTCCAGCGTTAACAGTTCTCCTGAAACACCATCATTGTTGCAAATACATGCCAACAATGGTATCCCATTTGAACCTCAACTGGTCGTGGGTCTTATGATCGCAATCAACAGAACCTGACATTCTGTTGGCGTCATGACTATCCACTCTATCCTAGGTAGCCTAAGTATCACTCTGGCCTGGGTATTGGGCCTTTTACCTCAAATCAGTAACATCCCATCCCAACAGACAGCAGAATAATAATCATAGTATATGAAGATAAAATGCGATGCATAAAGAAATAAAGCAATAAAGAAATAAAGTAATAAAGCAATAAAGCAATAAATAAACACCCAAAGAAAAGAAAACAAACACAAGCTAGGATCGACTCGCTAAGAATGGACCAACACAGGTCTATCACATCCCCAGCAGAGTCGCCAGCTGTCGCACGCTCGCGAAAATCAGACAGAGTCGCCACCAATATATTTATCCCAAGGCGGGAAAGGAATATCAGAAAACCTATAATAAACAACAGATAAGAAAAGGTCTTTCGACCAGAGATAAGGTACGGGAGTCGGTTACGCAAGGGGAAGGTGCTAGCACCCCTCACGCCCATCGTACTCGATGGTATCCACCTATATTTGTTTGCTATCTAAAGGGTGTATAAATCTAAAGCTTAATTACTAAATGCATGCAAATGAAAGAAGAAGAAACACGGGGAAAATAAGGTTTTTAAATAGTTGTGCTCGCTTAGGCCCCGCGACCCAATGCCTACGTATCCTTTTCAGGAATCAGAGCGCCGTAGTTCGGCTCTTTAGTTTTTGTTTGTTTTTGTGTTTTTTAGTTGAACAGTTACATTCGCACTCCGCTGCTCGACCTCTGGAGTCTTAAGCTGGGAATGGAGCGGAAGTAACGTGTCCGATTAGGAGAAAGAATGCCCTGAAGGCAGGAGAGAGAATGCCTCGGAGGCAAGAGAGGGAAGAGATGATTGGTTTGTATTTTTTAGGGTAATTCCGTGATGAACAGAACCCAATACAAGGTTCCGCACCACTTCATTACTTTGATTTAGGTCTGAGCCTTTATTAGATGTTTTAGACGTTTTTGGTTGGTGATTTTTAAGGGATTTTAATCTGCGAGTTGAATCACATAGAATGTATGATGTCAAAGAAACAGATTAGGGAATGAATCCCACTCATTTCTCTACATGGATAGAGAAACAGATTAGGGAATGAATCCCACTCATTTCTCTAATAATCGAGAAACAGATTAGGGAATGAATCCCACTCATTTCTCTTTGTAGTGATCGAGAAACAGATTAGGGAATGGATCCCACTCATTTCTCTCTCACTAAGTGTTCGAGAAACAGATTAGGGAATAAATCCCACTCGTTTCTCTCCCACTTTTAATGTGATTCGCCTCTTCCTTTGTTAAATGTTTTAAAGTCGAAAAGAAAAAGGAAACAAAACTAGCCTAAGATGAAAACTAGCCTAATATGATGGGAACCTCTAATTCCTAATGTTGTCATGGTTTCTACCTAATGGTTAGGAGCAAAAAGTGGCATGAAAGTATAAGCATAAGCGGAGATCGAAATTACGAGTAAAAATTACAAGTAAATAACGATACAAAAATTAGTGTAAAATGGCTAACATAAACACTTGAGAATATGGTACAAGACATGAAAGTGAACGATTCAAAATAGTGCAAAAAGTCGAATTTAAAGGACTATTATTTTTATGGTCTTTTATGTGCCAAAAAGACAAGAATTTGATCAAGCAAAAAGAAATGAAATAAAAGCCTAAACCAATGTTTATTTGTTGATTATTTTTATATGTCTAAAATTGTATTAAAAGCCTAAAATGATAGGAAAAATTAGTTTTTATTTACTAAAAGCAAATAGAAAAGAAATCTAATTAAACTTAACTTCTAGTAATTAAAAAAAATAGAAACAGGGGTGTAAATTGAATTAATGGTGGTCTGAAGTAAACTGGGCGCAGGCCCATCGGTGAAAGCCCAAAGGATGTTTTTTTGTTAATAGTTTTCTATGCCAAAAAGGTGATATGAGCCCAAAGGGAGGGTGTGATGTAGCAATTCGCATGGCCCATAGTTATTGTTTGTTTGATCCAGTTTATCATTCTTATCAGATTTTTATTATTAAGATTTTAATAAAGATAAAACAAATTAATAGAAATAAAAGAAATAGGAATTTGGGAATTAGGGTTACCTGCGATGCGTCGATTCATATTCCGAGCTCAGCTTTTCCTTTGTGAACGGAGAAACGGCGCCGATAGTTCCTCCTCATCTGTGGCCGCCCTTTCAATTCGTCTCCGGCGAACAACAAAGCTCGCTCCCTCTGGCCCTCTCCGTTCATCCCTCGTTATCTTCTCCGAGCTTCCGATTCATGTTCTTGCGTCGGAGGCGTGTGGTTCTCGTGCCCGAAGGTGATGCGAATATCTGAAGGTGAAGGAGATCGTGTAGAGAAGATGGAGATTTGGAGATGGCGTTGGTTGTGAAGATGGTGATGAATCGATCGAGGAAGATGAAGGCTGAGTAGTTGTTGAAGATGAATGATGGAGGTAGTTCGAAGAATTGATCTCAAGCAAACTTCTTACCGGTGAAATCTTGGTTCTTCGCTTCTCTCTGTTTTTGTTCTTTATTCACGATTCTTCTTCTTCTTTGCTAAGCTTCTGTTTTGTTGTTTGTTGCGAGATTGAAGGAGAGAGTTGAAGATTGAAGGTGATTGTGGTGATGGTGATTTGCAGAGATTGTATGTTGATGAATGTGGAGAGTGAAGATGAAGAGAGGATGAATGGGGAATCGAGGGATTAGAGAGAACTGAAGAGTGTGTGAAGGTTGTGAAGATGAAGATGAGAGTGAACTTGGAAAAATGGTGGAGGGAACTGATTCTCAAGAAGGAGCTCAAGTTATTTAGAGGTTGATCCTCAAGGTTAGTTTTTTGAACTCTTCTCTTGAATTTCTGTTAACCGATTCTGTTATGACCTGTTCCCTTTTCTTCTCTGAATTCTGTTGGTGAACTGTTATACAATTCTGTTAGGGTTAGTTGAAATTCGGTTAGGAATTAGTTAGGTGCTGTTGGGGTAGTTGTAGGAAGTTAGAAAGTGGTTAGAAAAAGTTTGTTATTTCTGTTAGAATGGTAGTTATAGGTAATTTTTTCTGTTGAGCAGTTAGAGGTTAGTTACCTGTTTTGTTCTCCTTTCTCTTTTATAACTTGCTATTACTTGTATGCAGAAACTTCCAGTTCGGTTCAGCATGTGCAGCTCGGCCATATTGTAAACTAGGGATCAATTAATTATCGGACGCCTTGATTTCTTCTTCATTTTCTGAATTATGTGGTATGCGTCGCGAACCGGTACGTGGATGTTTCATGATGCTCTTCCACTAATAATTTTTCCAGTATAAGTCATGTGATAGGAACTTGTCTTGAGTACAAATATGCTGAGCCCTGAATGTATAGGTATGTATGATAGTGAATTGAGCTGTTATAAATACTTGGACTGATTTCATTTCGAGTCATGCTTCTAAACTGAATGGGATCCTTTCTTTTTTTGTTTTGTTTTGACTGATCGCTTGATGAATACGGATGCTGAATTTTATGGTTGATTGTGAATGGTTGTATGTCAGAACCTGTGAGTTAGGGACTGGTTTTTTTGAACTGTATGGATGTGAACATTCGGACCTCTATTTCTTTTTTTGTTGAAATGTGCAGAATGCAATATGAACTAATGTGGAATGGATTCGGTTTTCAATGTGCAGGTTTAGACTTAGCGGGATAGAAGAGCCTTAGGCCTTACACTTGAAGCATGGTTGAAAGTTGGAAGACACGTGGCTTGGAACTTGAAGAAAAGATATGTAATATGGAATCAAAGAGGCCAACACAAAATCAATGGGAGCTTAGGATTAGGAATAGTCACTTAATTAATTCTGGAAGTTTGGTCCTTTTATGGTGAATTTTGTAAAGAATGGACATTTGAAATGATGTAATGGATTTTGAGTTTTGAACACTTGAATGATGAATGAATGGCATTTGGATGAATTTTGGTGAAACATATTTGGTTGTAGTTTGTAATGAACACTTTGTAATAAACCAAATGGATTTTTCTTGTGTGTATAAAGTATAATTGTAGTGGCCCTTTTTCTTCTAGATGTAACAGGATCGGATTGGTATTGTAATCCTTTTATGATTTGTAAGGAGTGAGAGTATTCTTTCTTGAATCACAAATGCGTATTAATCTTGAATGAAGACCTTAGAATCAAAATTGTATACTTTTCATAATTCCATAATAATTAGATCTAAATTGAGCACTCCTCAATCAACTGTAGGAACCCCTTGAATTGGTGAAAGATAGAATTGGGAAAATAAATTAAGAGAATTCTGCACACATCTTGTTTAAATGACGACCACAAGCATATGAATATTTACAAAGAGTCACACATGAATCCTTACATCCATGATCCTTGATCTCATTTTCAAGTTATTGATGAATGCATGATTTTACGGATGACCTAATGAGATGTATGCAGATGACATGAGAAGCATAAGCTAGTTATAAATAAAAATTTGGTGGGCAAATTTTAGGGTGCAACAATGATTATGGTGACTTTTCACCTTCTGACTCAACAAAAGAGCTTATTCCAAAAATCGATTACGATCAACCCATGGAGGAAATGTTAGCATTATTTTGTTTTGGATCTTGATATTATGTTTTTCACGGTGTTTTAATTTCTATGAATGAACAATAAAAACGTACCCGGATCCATAATGGCGATTCTTGAAAGCAATTGTTCTCTCCTCTCTTCCTTCTTCCTTATGTGTATCCTTGATGATGAAGATACTTTTGTATATTTGTAAGAAGTGAGAAGGAATGAGAAAAGTTGGTATTTCTTGCATAAGGGTGTCCTTTTATAGACACTTTATTCCAACAGTCACATCCTATCCCAATAGTTACGTCCTAACAGTCATGAAGAGAGAGAAGAGGGATTTGTATTTTGAATTTCAAAATAAAACCCCTTGGCTTAATTACCAATTAAACCCAAACAATCATCACATTTAGGTATCTTTATTTAAAGCCAATATTTATTTACATGAGTCAGACTTAATTAATTAATAAATTAATATTAATCCAACAATCTCCCACTTGACTCATGTGACAACTTGATGTTTCAATCTTATATCATAATTGTGCACCATTCATTTAAAGCACCAAGTCATTTTCTTTAATGAATTGAAATAATCGGATCATGGCGATCACAAATTATTCATCAACTTGATTCCTTCCATGTATCACAAACCAATTCAATTCAAATAACTTTAGGGGATACAATAATGTGTCTTTCATGTCTTTTCAAAGACACCATAGTCATCACATATTAATAATAGCATTTATAACATAATATGGATAACAAACTCAGCAGAAACATAACTTTAATTGAATTCACAAGTGTCATACAATACGAACATTAAACTATACATGTATATATACCAATTATATAATGTTAACAAGGACTTTTACATAATGCCCATCCTTTCTACATGGCCAACAAATGTCTTGGGCGGTAAACCTTTAGTTAACGGATCCGCTATCATTAAATCTGTACCAATATGTTCAAATGACACCGTTTGTTTCTGCACTTCTTCTTTCACTGATAAGTACTTCAGTTCCATGTGTTTAGCACCTTTGGAATATTTATCATTCTTAGAGAAGAAGACAGCTGCAGAATTATCACAATAAATCCTTAGCGGCCTAGCTATACTGTCGACAATATGAAGCCCTAAGGTGAAGTTCCGCAACCACAATGATTGAATTGTGGCCTCAAAGCATGCCACAAATTCTGCCTCCATAGTAGAAGTAGCAATGATGGACTGCTTTCCACTCTTCCAAGATATTGCTCCTCCAGCCAGAAGAAAAACATATCCAAATGTGGATTTTCTTGAGTCCACGCATCCTGCAAAGTCTGAATCTGAGTAGCCAATCACTTCAAGGTGATCTGATCTTCTATATGTGAGCATGTAATCTTTGGTTCCTTGTAAGTACCTAAGAACTTTCTTTGCAGCTTTCCAGTGATCCATTCCAGGATTACTTTGGTATCGACCTAACATACCAACAGCAAAACTAATATCCGGTCGGGTACATGTTTGGGCATACATCAAGCTCCCAACCACTGATGCATAGGGAATATATTCCATTTCCTTTCGTTCTAATTCATTTTTGGGACATTGCATTTGACTAAATTTATCCCCTTTCTGAATAGGAACTATACTTGCGGAGCATTTATCCATTCTGAATCTCTCTAATATTTTATTTATATAGCCTTTCTGAGACAATCCCAACAATCCTTGTGATCTATCACGAAATATTTCTATTCCTATCACATATGATGCCTCACCCATATCCTTCATTTCAAATTTATTGGAGAGAAACTTCTTTACATCATGTAATAAAGCAAAATCATTGGCAGCAAGTAAGATATCATCAACATATAAAACTAAAATTATGAATTTGCTCCCACTAACCTTCATATAGATACACCGATCTACGGTGTTCTCTACAAAACCATATGACAAAATAGTATTGTTGAATTTAAGATACCATTGTCTGGAAGCTTGCTTTAGTCCATATATTGACTTCTTTAATTTACACACTAAATTTTCTTTTCCTGTAGTAACAAAACCTTCGGGTTGAGCCATATATACTTCTTCCTCTAGGTCACCATTTAGAAAGGCGGTCTTCACATCCATTTGGTGAAGCTCTAAGTCATAATGAGCCACCAAAGCCAAAACAATTCTCAAAGAGTCCTTTTTTGAAACAGGAGAAAAGGTTTCTTTATAATCAACACCATCCTTTTGAGTGAAACCTTTGGCGACAAGTCTAGCTTTATATCTTTCAATATTGCCTTTTGAGTCCCGTTTGGTCTTAAAGACCCATTTACAACCAACTCGCTTTGAACCTTTAGGCAACTCAACTAGATCCCATACATTATTGTCACACATTGATTTTAACTCTTCTTTCATAGCATTGAGCCAATTTTCAGAATTGTCACTTTCCATGGCTTGTTTAAATGAGACTGGATCCTCACCAATGCTCAAGTCACATTCATGTTCAAGTGAATAAATAACATAATCATTTGAAATAGCTGGTCTTCTTTGCCTTTCAGACCTTCTTACAGCTATTTCTTGTGTTTCTTCAATAACTTGTTCTTGCTCATTAGTGACTTGTACATTGTCAACCGGTTCATCAACTATATGTTCATTTTGTGGGTTTTGAATATTAATTTGTTGTCTATGTGTGTTGTATGGCGGTACTACAACCACAGGGAGAACAACCTGAGAGGATTCTTTAGGTGAAGAGGGTTCTCCACGAGTCTCCATAATATCTACTTTACGTGATTTCTCACTCCCACTGAACTGGCCATTTTCAATAAACCGAGCATTACCAGACTCAATTATTCTCGTACAATGATCAGGACAATAAAATCTATACCCTTTTGATTTTTCAGGATACCCAATAAAAAAACCACTAATGGTTCTTGCATCAAGCTTCTTTTCATGTGGATTATACACCCTTACTTCAGCTTGACATCCCCAAATATGAAGATGCCTTAAACTAGGTTTCCTTCCTGTCCATAGTTCATAAGGAGTCTTAGGAACTGCCTTGCTAGGAATCCTATTAATCAAATACGCAGTGGTCCTTAATGCGTAGGTCCACAATGATAATGGTACATTACTATAATTTAACATTGACCTAACCATATTCATGAGAGTACGATTCCGCCTCTCAGCCACACCATTTTGTTGTGGTGTGCCAGGCATAGTATATTGTGCACATATGCCCCGACTTTCGAGGAACTTTGCAAATGGGCCTGGACATTGTCCTTTCTCATTATATTTTCCATAATACTCACCACCTCTATCAGACCTCACTATCTTTACTTTTCTATCTAATTGCCTTTCCACCTCATCAATGAATACTTTTAGCATGTCCACTGATTGAGATTTTTCATGCAATAAATACAAGTAGCAATAACGTGAGAAGTCATCAATAAAAGTGATAAAATACTTTTCGCCTCCCCAAGAAGGGACATCGAAGGGACCACAAATATCAGTGTGTATCAATTCAAGGAGTTCACTGCTTCTTGTAGACGAATTTTTAGATATTTGTTTGGAATGTTTTCCTTTAATGCAATCCAAACATATATTCCAGTCACCAAAATCTAATTGAGGTAACACTTCATCTTTCATTAACCTCGTTACTCTTTCTTTAGATATGTGACCTAATCTTTGATGCCACAAGTAAGCAGAACTCTCATTATTTTTACTTCGCTTACTACCAACAACATGTTCAATATTAAACAGAGATTCTTTAAAATTATCATCAAGATTAAAACGATATAAACCATCAATTAAAATACCAGAACCATAATTGTATGAATCTTTAAACAAAGTAAATACACCGTTTCCAATCCTAAAATTAAAATTCAATCCATCTAACTTTGCAACAGAAACTAAATTCCTAGCACATCCAGGTACATAAAGACAACTTTTAAGATCTATATGATATCCAGTATCCAAGACCAATCTATACGTCCCTATTCCTTCTATTTGTGCCTTCATTCTGTTTCCCATATAAAGAAATTTTTCACTTCCTTTTATGGTTTGGATCGAAAGGAATCCCTGCATAATATGTGACACATGAGTAGTCGCACCCGAATCAAGCCACCAAGTATTATTTGGTACTTCAATAAGATTTGATTCGAAATTTATGGAAACATAAAACATACCTTTCTTTTCGAACCACATCTTTCTCTTAGGACAATCCTTCTTGAAGTGTCCGTTCTCCTTACAGAAATAGCACTTCTTTTCCTTTTGGACTCCACCATCATTAACCTTTAAAGGAGATTTTCCCTTTTTCTTGTCCTTCTTGCCGGGCTTAACCTTACTGCAACTGGCTCCATCGTGAGTCGTGAGATGAACAGAATGATCCTTCATCTTCTTTAGCCTCCCCTCTTCTTGAACCAACATAGCTTTAATTTCTTGAAAGTTCCATTTTTCTTTGATGGTGTTGTAGTTCACCTGGAACTGTCCAAACTCAAGAGGAAGCGAGTTAATGATAAACTGTACAAGAAAAGATTCATTCACGTCCATACCTAAGGACTTCAATTTTGCCGCCAAATTTCCCATTTGTGTCACATGATCATGAATGGGTTGAGACCATTCAAACTTTTTAGTCGTCAACTCACTCATCAAATTCCCCACAATAGATTTGTCAGTAATTTCAGAATTTGAATACTCTTTCACATTTTTCATAAATTCCCTTGCATTTTCAGTGTTGGGTATAGATGGCTTAACATTGTCTGCCATCGTCATTCTCATCAAGTTCAAAGACAACCTGTTGGACCTTTCCCAAGCCTCAAAAAGAGACCTTTCATCTTCGGTACTATCCTCCGTAATGGCCGCGGGCTTTTCATTCATTATCAATGCCATATCCAAGTCCATAACACCCAGTTGAAACTGAATCTTTTCAGACCAATCAGCATAGTTCAGCCCATTGAACTTTGTCATTGCATTGCCCAGAGCAAACATATTAGTAGCAACTGCAAACATTTAAAACGCGCTCATACGTTAATGCTTTGAATAAACTTCAAGGATTCAAACCAATTACCTTTAAACATGTATCTAAATTCACCTTTGGGTGATTCATAAACACATTTTAATAAAATAAACCGATGCAAAATGAAGAATTAGTCATACTCAAAATAACATGCATGTCTATCTTTGGATATACAAGCAACGAGTAAATAAATACTTTAATTTCATTAATTATAAGTCATGATCCATCTTTGGATGATCTATATATGTCTTATAATAATTATAATTTAACATGAATATGTTATTCATATCAAATCAAAATTCATTTTCATAATTTAGAATCGTAAACTTTAACGAATTCGATCACTTTGGTGATTAACAAATTCTCAATATAATAATTCTAAAGTAATTAGTTATTTATAATATAAAAAAAATATTGTAATTTATGCACAGGAAGCAACTATACTAAAACGTTAATATTCGCCCTGGTTAATATAAAAGTTCATTACTATCCTGCACTGTTACTATGTAATAGTTACTATATCATCATGTTACTGTTAATGCAATTCCAATATGTCATATTAGAATTGTAGAATGATATATATCACATTTTTGGAACAGTGCGTTTGCATACTAACACAGTATGAGAATTGTCTTTACCCGTAATCAACATTATTGGTACTACGCTAACGTATATATAAGCAGTAGGGTAATACGAAAACTATCACAACTAATTTTATTTTCTATTAACGTTGCAATTTGAAATTTTCAACATATATATTAATAATTTAATATAACTTTCATACAAGTTAATAATTACCGGAAAATCATAATATCGGTAACCTTGCTCTGATACCAACTGTTAGCATTATTTTGTTTTGGATCTTGATATTATGTTTTTCACGGTGTTTTAATTTCTATGAATGAACAATAAAAACGTACCCGGATCCATAATGGCGATTCTTGAAAGCAATTGTTCTCTCCTCTCTTCCTTCTTCCTTATGTGTATCCTTGATGATGAAGATACTTTTGTATATTTGTAAGAAGTGAGAAGGAATGAGAAAAGTTGGTATTTCTTGCATAAGGGTGTCCTTTTATAGACACTTTATTCCAACAGTCACATCCTATCCCAATAGTTACGTCCTAACAGTCATGAAGAGAGAGAAGAGGGATTTGTATTTTGAATTTCAAAATAAAACCCCTTGGCTTAATTACCAATTAAACCCAAACAATCATCACATTTAGGTATCTTTATTTAAAGCCAATATTTATTTACATGAGTCAGACTTAATTAATTAATAAATTAATATTAATCCAACAGGAAATTCCATTGTTTGTTGTTCAAGTCACGCAATTCTCATTCTCAAACAAAGATGAAACTTTTGCATTTGCAATTGGAATTGCTTACTCGCACCCTTTATCTGATGGTGCTGTTTTCTTCAAATTGTTAAATTCATGGGCCAAAATAGCAAGAGGCGAAACAATAGATTCTAATGAAATGCCCTTTTTAGATAGAACAATTCTCAAATTTTCACACACCCCACTTAAACCATGTTTTGAACACATAGAGTTAAAGCCACCACCACTTATTCTAGGAAGATCTGACGCAAACATTGAAAGAAAGAAGAGTATAACAGCTGAATTGTTTACTTTATCTCCACAACAGTTTTGAGATGTCTACCAATACTTCTTTACCAATTGTTTACTCTATAGGTTCTTGTTATCATACATAATGAAAGTGAACAGGAAACAATGTGGAGTGGAGTATATAGTGGAAAAACCACCAAACAATCCATTCCAGTTATAACAACTTGGCAGTTGAATGAAAGGATGTATGTGGCTATGCCTTTGTTCTTGTTCATAGTATGTGTCAATGATGAGTCTCAGAATGATGTTGTTCTTGCCATCAACACTGGTGATGTTATGCTACAAGATGCCATAAGTGAGAAGGTGAACCAGAAAAACTTACTCAAACAAACCCTTTATTGTTTTTTTTAATACTAATTTGTTTTACGTTATCTGATGGGATTAGGATGGTGCTTTTGATATGGTTTTTCTGTTTGCAGTTAGGTAATATTGTTCACTACATGGCTACAATTCTCGTACGTATAACCACACAATCTTCCCCCGTGCCTGAGATATTCGGCTCTTTTGGCTTTTTGCCTGATCTGTTGTTGTGGTCTTATATGGCCTTCACAGTGGTATGTTTTGTTCTTTTCATTTTATTTAAAATATTGCTCTGTAACTATGACTCATTGCTTCTGGAATTTCCTAGTAGATTTAGGAGTATTGATTATGAATTCTTAGTTGATACAATGAATTTAACATAAGTGGAGCTAAAAGGGGAAATGCAGCCAATGTATCTCAACTCTCAAGTGATTCTATGAGTCTCTTTTTAATTTATTTTTGTATAATTATGGGTTAGGCTTCCATGGTTCTGTCATTTTCTCATTATACAATGTGTAACTTTGAGTATGCATGATTTATTTAGTACACTGTTAGCTGAAGATTTCGTTTGAGAAGAATGTCCTTCGAAGATTTGGAATTCAAAGGAAGATGGTTACTGATGATCATCTTTGAAGATTAAAATGGCTACTGATGGCCATGCTTCGAGAATGATGTTTAAGTTGGAACAAAGATAGTTAGCACTGAAGTTAAATTCGAAAAGAATAATCTTTGAGACTTAGACGTTTTTGCGAAATATGCGAAGTACTGAAGCTTAGCGTGGTTTCGTGGCATTCTCGACTCTGATTATGTTGCCACGCGTCGAAGGGAGATTCAGGCGGGATGATTTGAATTTCGAAGTAGTTTATGTAACTGCACGGAGACAGATGACATCCCTGGATTTTCTATGGGCAACGTGGCATTAGATTAGTGTAGGACCGTTAGGGTCGAAACTAGTATAAATAAGGGTCTTAATGTTAGGATTCCGGGTGTTCATTTTGTACAAATCACTCACATATTACTCAAGTATCAAGTGTTAAGAGAAAGAGTTCGCTGAGAAATGTACGTATGACACCAACACCATTTTAAATACATGTGTATTTTCCTTTATTCAAGTATCTTTCGATATTACTGCGTTTCATTTACTTTCTGTCGTTTACATTCCTGCACTCTTTATTTTCATGTCATTTATCTTCGAAGCATTTAACTTTTCTGCACTTTAAGATTCTTACACTTTTACAGTTTTGTCTTATATTTTATCTTTAACTAACCTTTCACTGGTGTTACATTTACGTGTATAACAAGGTGATTGCTAATCTTTATTTCTTTGTTTAAGTATTTCTTATTTTGAGACACATCAATCATTGACATAATTCGAACTATCATGAATAACAACCTTTTTGACTATGTCCTAGGATCAATCTAGTCAATCCTGCGAGTAACCAAATCATATTTATTATAGTTTGGAAGACTAGCGGTTGTTTACCGGAAATCACCGTAAACAAATTGGCACGCCCAGTGGGACAGTGTCAAGCAGATTGTTATTAATCGATTGTTTTGTTTTGTCTAGAAAATATCAAGACCTTGTATGAACCTTAGGAACGGTGAATTAACAAACAGTGCATAACCGATTCCCAAACGAAGGTACAACAAGAAAATGGTCGTTATGACCAGTGCAGGGGGAGAACAAGATCCCCCACAAGGGTCAGGAACAGGAGCGGCAAATTCTACGCATGTTTCGACTTCTACTACAGGAGCGCAGAACATACCGGGTCCGAATGGATCGAGACCCATGGATAGTTCCCAGGCTATACCTGAAAACAATACAGCAACGACAGGGACTATTCCAGTTTCGGTATCAACTACCGCGCCTCCATCCTCAAGTGCGAGCGAAATTCAACTTGCCTCGACGAATGCTGCAAACCAGTTATTTACCCCTGGATCATCTGCGTTCGAATGGAGACCAAACAGTTAATATGGAATGCCATATGCATACATGACAGGTACACGAGGAGCAGGACCTACATATACTACAACTAACCCTGCGACGTTTTCGCCAAATGCTGGTTCAGTGGGTCGAAGCGCACAAAATACTAGCTTCTCTGCCCAAATACCCAATTTTATCACAAGTAATCAAGCAGCATTCCGACAAGAGATGGACACAAGTAACCATGATATGTTAGGAATCCTGGCCAAAGAATTAGCGTCAATCTTAAATCCTTTAGCAACAAATATTACTAATACTAATCGGGAGAATATGGAAACTTTTCAAAAGATATCATCCCAAATGACCCGAATGGCGGAATTCATGGGAGTTCAACCACCCAAGCGAAGAAATAACCAATCCTCTTATCGAGAAGGGGATCCCATTCTGGAACGTATCCAAAATGCAGTTCCTCCGCCTAGTGCAAACACTGCTGGCATGATTCCTCCACAAAGAACAACAATGGTCGAAAGGAATCGGGTAATAGATTTAGAGGCTTCGAATCAAAGAACTGTTCCCGTCCAGCAAGAGTTTGAGGAAGAAAGACCCAGATTAAGGGTAGTAGGTAGGAACGAACACCCGGATGAAGTAGTTCAGAGAGTCAGAAGAGAAAACCTGGCTACAGAAAATAACCTAACTGCCATGATAGAGAGAGTTATGGCCAATAATGGCCTCAGTACTGGACTTCAACATCCAAATTATACATCCCCCATAGCGGATTATATTATGCAAACAGAATTACCAAAGGGACCAAAGTACCTAAATTCACAAAGTTTTCAGGGGACACTAGTGAATCAACGGTGGAACACATTGCCAGATATTTGACAGAAGTAGGAGATTTAGCAGGAAATGAGGATTTAAGGATTAAATACTTCCCTAGTTCGCTGACGAAAAATGATTTCGTTTGGTTCACTACCTTACCCCCAAATTCGATAGATGCTTGGGCACACTTGGAAAGATTATTCCATGAACAATTCTACATGGGTCAAACCAAGATAAGTCTGAAAGAATTGGCTAGCATCAAGAGGAAATTCACAGAACCTATAGATGAGTACCTAAATAGGTTCCGTTTGTTAAAATCAAGATGTTTCACGACCGTCCCGGAGCATGAACTAGTCGAAATGGCTGCCGGTGGTTTAGATTATTCAATTCGAAAGAAACTGGATACTCAATACCTAAGGGATATGGCCCAGTTGGCAGACAGGGTTCGGCAGGTCGAACGCTTAAAAGCAGAAAAGGCTAGGGCAAACAAGGGCTACAAGAAAGAAAGGTAGCGTACGTCGAAGCAGAAGACGTTGACAACGAATCTTTCGAAGACTCATATAGTGTAGAAGAGGTCGAAATAGATCTAGCCGAACTAAAAGAATTGCACCACCTTATGCTTGCAAATTACTTACCCCTGCCAATGGAAAAAATCCAGTAGAGAATGATAAGAGCGATGGATTTCCTAAGAAAACTTATACATTTGATGTCACTAAGTGTGACGAAATATTTGATTTACTAGTGAAAGATGGCCAAATGATAGTGCCTCCTAATTCTAAAATTCCTCCGTTAGAACAACGAAAGAAGAGAGGCTTTTGTAAATATCATGGTTTTTTAGGCCATAAAACTTCACAATGTTTTCTTTTCAGGGATCTAATTCAGAATGCTATCAGAGATGGACGTTTGAAATTTGCTGATAAGGCCAAAAGCCACATGAAGGTCTACACAAACCCCTTGAACGTTGCTGACACTAACCTGTGTGAACCACTTGAACCGGAAAAGATGTCAACTAGAAAGCAAGCTACTGAAGGCCTAAATAACAATACAGTCTTCAATACTGATGTTGAAGAATCCTCCGAAACAAAGATGATTGAAGTTTTGAAAGAAGAAACCAGCGAGGCCACCGAGGACCTTAGGGCGAAACTTCAACAAATTCAGATTTCTGAAGTTCCCCCAGCAGTTGTTAACATGGTCAATGTTAGACGTCCTTTATCTGAAATCGAAGAACTAGAAAAATGGTTGATAAGGGAGAAAGGAAACATTGAGATTCCGCCAAGAGGAAACAGTTTGAAAGATTATCTTTGGGATTGTCATATAAAGAATGGTGGAAAAAGGGTGATGTGCCCAAGATGTTCAATTATGACAAATCGGAGGGTCCAGGCCAATTTCGAGAGGGCCTTGCGAGAAAGATTAGAGCAACCTTGGAGAGGAGGAAACTTGCTGTTGAAAGTGTATCCACGATCTGAAGAAAGCTTGGTTGGTTTCTTGGTCAGGTGTCACAACGACAATCTGAAGTTGCACTGTGCCCTAGATGTGGCGCAGTCTATGACGAATTGCTAGCAGGATCATTCGAAAGGGTGTATCTTTATATGGGCCGGGAAACTCAGGGACTTCGTCCTAACTTGTTTGGGTTCGACAACCGAACCCCATCGAGAAGGCCTGACAGCCCACACCCTAGAGCTCGAAGGGTCACATTCAAAGTTCCTGCAGACATACCCAGAGATAGATGGATGCAAGCTGGTGCCAGAACCAACAAATGGCGAAGTTGGGACCAAGGTGGAAGAACTGCAATGGCATATAGGAAGCAATTCCAGACTTCCAATCAAGAGATGTACAAGTTGGAAAACTACAAAGGTAAAAATCCTATGTCTAGATCCCAATGGAGAAGGCATCAGAGGATGAAGAAAGCCCAAAGGGAATTCAAACCAAGGGAGGCTGGAGAGACAAGTAGCAATCAAATCCCAATGCAGGGGGCAAGGACAAGCAAACCTCCAGTAGAGCGTAAGTTGTTCGATTATGAAAATGAGAAAGAAGAGGAAAAGATGCATTCTAGCCTTTGGAAAGAAGATGATAGAATGACAAATGATTTTGACTCTGATGGGGTATCATCTATAAACCTCAACTGCAATGTTGTGTCTGTACTCCCTCATGAGTTTAATCAAGAAACTGAAGTTGAAGATTGTGAAGAGGCTGACGTCGAAGAGATGGCGAAACACAGACCTGTGTATTACTATGTGCTGAACAATGGTGCAGTTGAAGAGCAGAATGCTTTCTTCGAGAGGCCTGATAAAGGTATGCGAAATCATTTGAAACCACTCTACATAAGGGCGAAGATTGAAAATGTTGGCATTAACAAAGTTCTGGTAGATGGAGGGGCAGCGGTGAACCTAATGCCCCAATACATGCTGAAAAGAATTGGTATGTTTGATACTGATATAAGGCCACATAACATGGTTTTGTCTAACTACGAAGGAAAAATAGGGCAAACCTTGGGAGTTGTCCAAGTAAATTTAACGGTGGGTTCAGTTACCAGGCCAACTATGTTTATGGTCATACCAGCAAAAGCAAATTATAACCTCTTGCTCGGAAGGGAATGGATCCATGGAGTTGCTGCTGTGCCTTCGACAATGCATCAAAGGTTAACCATTTGGAGAGAAGATGGCATAGTAGAGAATATTGAGGGGGATCAGAGTTATTACATGGCTGAAGTTAATCAAGTTAATAAAACTAACTTCGATAGGAACTTGGCAAACAAAGGGCCTTGCCATGCTGCGGAAGATATATACACCCCGAACAAGAATGCATTGTATTACTTATCTTTGCACCCAAATGGATTCCAGTGGAATAGAGAAATAATGGACGGCCCAGAAGATACCGCACCAATAGAGCATGATCCAACAGTACGGCCAACAGGCTGGGATGATGATGTTGATGATGTCTGAGTCTTCATTCTTCGAAAAGATTTCGGCTTACATAGCCGAGAACAAAAGAAAGACGGCTCTCGAAGCCGAATTATCAAATATGGTGGTTAATGCAGTTCCAAGAAAGGAAGAAATGACATATTCTGGGATACACATGATCCCTAAACCCCCTGAAGATTCAGTTCGAGTCGAAGAAATCTCAGGAGAAGATTCGAGTCAAAGGTTAGACGCAATCTACGACGAAGAACCCTTGGGATTCGAGAAGGACCCAATGGCATCAAACATAAAAGTGTTAGCCCAAGATCCACTCGAGGAAGTAAATCTTGGAGACGAGGATCGAAAGAGGATAACATACGTCAGTGCAAAATTAGACCCAGCGTTGAAATCAAAAGTCATCAAATTGTTAAAAGAAAACAAAGACTGTTTCGCTTGGGACTATGACGAGATGCCTGGTTTAGGGAGAGACCTAGTCGAACTAAAGTTACCAATAAAGGAAGGGAAGAAGCCCATAAAGCAGACTCCTAGAAGGTTCGCGCCAAAGATTCATTCAAAGATTAAAGCAGAGGTCGAAAGGCTTCTACGTTGCAAGTTCATCCGAACCACAAGGTATGTTGAATGGATTGCCAATATTGTACCTGTTATTAAAAAGAATGGTTCGTTAAGAGTATGCATAGATTTTCGTGATCTGAATGCAGCGACTCCTAAGGATGAATATCCTATGCCCGTGGCAGAAATGCTAGTAGATTCAGCCGCAGGCTTTGAATACCTAAGTATGTTGGATGGGTATTCTGGATATAATCAGATTTTCATTGTAGAAGAAGATGTGTCTAAAACAGCTTTTCGTTGCCCAGGGGCAATAGGCACCTATGAGTGGGTTGTAATGCCTTTCGGTTTAAAGAATGCTGGGGCAACCTATCAAAGAGCAATGAACTCTATATTCCATGATTTTATAGAAACATTCATGCAAGTATACATAGATGACATCGTTGTGAAATCTGTTTCAGATTACGATCATCTTGATCATCTAAGCCAATCATTCAAAAGAATGAGAAAACATGGCTTAAAGATGAATCCCCTTAAATGTGCTTTCTTTGTGCAGGCTGGAGATTTCCTGGGCTTCGTAGTCCATAAAAAGGGAATAGAAATTAACCAGAATAAAACAAAGGCTATTATGGAAACTAAGCCTCCATCCACGAAGAGAGAATTGCAGTCTTTACTAGGGAAGATAAACTTCTTGAGAAGGTTTATATCTAATTTGAATGGACGCACGCAAGCTTTCTCCCCTCTACTTCGACTCAAGCAAGGAAAGTTCGAATGGCGTGCTGAACATCAAGAAGCTTTTGATAAAATCAAGAAATACTTGATCCATCCACCAATCTTGTCTCCCCCAAATGGGAAGAAGCACATGCGCCTGTATATTTCGGCTTCAGATAATACAATAGGCAGCATGTTAGCGCAAGAAGATGAAAATGGCAACGAGAGAGCCATTTATTATTTAAGTAGAGTACTCAATGATGCAGAGACTAGGTATAGCGCAATAGAAAAACTCTGCCTTTGTTTATATTTCTCTTGTATCAAACTTAAGTATTATATAAAGCCAATTGATGTTTATGTTTCGTCTCATTGTGATGTTATTAAACATATGCTATCAAAGCCAATATTACATAGTCGAATTGGCAAATGGGCTTTAGCCCTTACTAAGTACTCACTGATATTTCAACCTCTTAAGGCAATGAAAGGTCAGATTGTATCAGATTTCATTGTTGACCATGCAGTGGTTGAGAACCCTCAACAATATGTAGATTTGAAGCCTTGGAAGCTATACTTCGATGGTTCAACTCATAGAGAGGGAACTGGTGTTGGAATGCTGATAATTTCTCCTGATGGAATTCCAACAAAGCTCAAGTACAAGATTGAAGGTCCCTTATGCTCCAATAATGAAGCTGAATATGAAGCACTGATTGCTGGACTTGAAGCTTTGTTAGAATTGGGGGCAACCAGAGTCGAAATTAAAGGAGACTCCGAATTAGTGATTAAGCAACTGACGAAGGAATATAAATGCATCAAAGAAAACTTGATCATATACTTTGTCATAGCAAATAGGTTGCTTAAAAAATTCGAATATGTGGAGTTAAGTCACGTCTCGAGGACCAAGAATCAAGAAGCCAATGATCTGGCACAGTTAGCCTCAGGATATAGGGTATCAAAAGAGAAATTAGAGGAACTGATCGAAGTAAGAGGAAAAGCAATGGCTACCAAGCTTTCCCCAAGTGACTTGGAGAATTCACAATTAGGTTTCGCCAGCAAAGAAGAATTTGAAGTATTAAATATAGACTCTGTGGCAGACACAGATTGGAGGAGTCCAATTGTGAACTATCTAAAAGATCCTTCGACAGACACGGATAGAAAGGTGAAGTATAGAGCCTTGTCATATTTCCTGATGGGGAACGAATTGTTCAAGAAAACTTCTGAAGGAGTCTTGTTGAAATGTCTGGGTGAAGCAGAAGCATATTTGGCTCTCTCAAATGTACATAGTGGAGCGTGTGGTGCACATCAAGCGGGGCACAAAATGAAATGGCTTCTGTTTTGATATGGAATGTATTGGCCTTCTATGTTAAAAGACTGCATAGAATTTGCAAAAGGGTGTCAAGAATGTCAAGAACATGCAGGTATTCAACACGCTCCAGCAAATGAGTTAAGTCCAATAATAAAACCATGGCCTTTCAGAGGTTGGGCACTAGACTTAATTGGAGAAATTCACCCTAAATCCTCTAAGGGTCAAAGATACATACTAGTAGGAATAGACTACTTCACAAAATGGGTCGAAGCGATACCACTGGCGAATGTGGACCAAGAGGCTGTGATTGAGTTTATTCAAAAACACATCATATACAGATTTGGAATCCCAGAAAGTATAACTACAGATCAAGGATCAGTGTTCACTGGGCGAAAGATGCAAGACTTCGCCAAAGAAATGGGTTTCAAGTTGTTCACTTCTACACCTTACTATGCTCAGGCAAATGGACAAGTCGAAGCAGCGAATAAGATAATAATTGGTCTCATAAAGAAACATGTGGGAAAAAAGCCTAAGAGTTGGCACAAAACCCTGGACCAAGCACTTTGGGCTTGTCGAACATCTCCTAAAGAAGCTACAAACACTACGCCTTTCCAACTGACATTTGGACATGACGCAGTACTCCCAGTTGAGATATATTTGCAGTCAGTTTGGATACAAAGACAGGCAGAAATTCCTCCTAACATGTATTGGGAGTTGATGATGAACGAATTAGTAGACTTGGACGAAGACAGACTTCGAGCGTTAGAAATGATAAAAAGACAAAAAGAGAGAGTGTCCAGAGCATACAACAAAAAGGTGAAAGGTAAAACGTTTGTCAATAATGACTTAGTTTGGAAATTTATTTTACCTATAGATCGAAAGAATCAAGCACTTGGTAAATGGTCCCCACACTGGGAGGGACCCTTTCGAATCTTGAAAGTATTCTCGAATAACGCTTACGAGATAGAAGAGTTAGCAGAAGATCGCAGGATTTTAAGAGTAAACGGGAAGTATCTGAAGAGATACAAACCAAGCATGCATGAAGTAAAGATTGCAAAAATGTAGATATTGAGGTATACTACGTAAGCCAAAATGGTTGAACTAACACCAAAATGGCTTTGTGTTCAAACAAACAGGCATGGCAAATAAAGTAAGAAGATAAAGAAACTTCAAAACATCTTCCATTAATATTAAGAGAGTACATTCATTACAGGAAGGTTGGTTTCCAAAACATTGAAGGTTACAAAAAAAAAACTAAAACAAATAAAAACCTAAACCAAACCACCTCCTAGTTGATCCTTTGGTCTAAGCCTTCTAGGGGCAACGGGGGCAAGCTTTCCGCCTCGAACATGTCCATGGATCCAGAGTTTCGCATCCTCCTTACTATTCCCTTTTTGAGGAATATGTAAGACAAGAGCCTTCCTTATGGAAGACACATTACGGCCCCTTGACGAGCAGCAGCCATAGAAACGGCTTCGACAAGCCCTTAGAAAATCATTAAGGGGAAGTTGATTTTCTTCCCACGAAGGGCACAGAGGATAAATTCCAAGTCCTCCACCATGATGATGTTTTGATCATGGTTTCGTGGATGAAAGTTGCCCACGAGGAGTTGGTGCCAAACCCTAATGACCTTGGCGCTGAAAGGGTCGTTGTCCATAAGAGTCCTCAACAGAAGATGAGTCGTCATATTGAAGCTGTTGTCATCAAAGGTCTCACCAGAGTTGTTACATCTCATCAAGTTAGAGATGGTGGAAGGAGTGATTCTGATGTGGGCATGTCGAGCCTCAGAAACTATAGTAGTTCTACCTTCCGGATCTATGCGTAGAGACGCAAACATCCAGAAGTCTGCTAGCATGTTGGGATAAACAGGTCCCTCTAGGATTTCATAGTAGAAATCAAGCTCTTGGTTAGCAAAAAGAGCACTGATGCTTATGAAGTTTTCCTCAAGTTCTTCTTCAGAGATTTTGAACTCCTTTTTTATGCAAGCCCTAATGTTATTGTAAGTGAGGAGTTGCGCCATGTGGAGAAGAAAAAAGGTTGAAAAAGTTTGAAGCAAGTGTGAAGGAAGAAGTGTAATGTTAATCCTTTATATAGACCTGGGGCAATAAAGGAACGATTCAATTTTAATGATTGATTAGACTGCGTTTGGTATTCCAAAGAGAAGTTATGGCTTCCGCCGTTTCCCGCCCTTGGAAGTTGAGATGTAATCATGAATAACTGGTGCACACACGTCTCAAAGAGACGTTTTGAAGAAAGTGACGTCATCACTTAATGATGGTTACGGCTAAGGGAGTGGAAACGTCAAGTCTAGGCTAAAAGGGGTGCGAAGGATAGTCAGGTCACGTGCTTGCATTCATTAAGATTACTGTGAAAATAAAATATATTTTGGCAAGATTTGAAGAATTGCTAGAGTGTTACTCATGATCATTGAAGAATGGAGTAGAGTGTGTAAATTGGCAAACAAAAGTTGCGCATATATATGTTCCTGGTGGAATTCGATTACAAGACAAAATCAATGCGCATTACAAAAAGGGATTACAAAGTTCGAAATAACTAATTAAAATCCCTAGGAAGATTATCTTTTATCTTCGAATACTGAGTTTCCCATGAAGACATACGAAGATCAAGCAATGCTCGTTGTCTCTTTAATTCTTCAATTTCTAGCACTAGTTTCTGTGCAGCCTCGAAGTATTGGATCCCTGACTGCGCCACTTCAGTTAATTCTTGCTGATTGGTCTGCTGAATTGTTTCTCGATGAGACTCAGCCTCCTTTATTTTCTCTTCGAGCATTTTAATTTCCTGTTTCCAGGATTTGATATTCTTCTCGCATTCGTCATATGCTTCTTGATTCTTCAAACTGAAGGATAGAAAAACACTTAGAAAGGGGGGGTTTGAATAAGTGTAGCTTTAAATACTTGTAAGATAAAAACAATTTTCACAATGATTTTTATCCTGGTTCGTTGTTAACTAAACTACTCCAGTCCACCCCCTTGGAGTGATTTACCTCACCTGATGATTTAATCCACTAGTCACACTTGATTACAATGGTTTTCCACTTAGAGACTCTCTAAGTCTTCTAGAGTATCCTGATCACAACCTGATCACTCTAGGAACAATCTGCTTAGACAACTTCTAAGACTTTCTAGAGTATACTGATCAACACCCTGATCACTCTAGTTCTTACAACTTAATGTAAACAAATTCTAAGAGTATTACAATGCTTCTTACAAGCTATAATCACAACTGTGATATTTCTCTTAAAGTTTAAGCTTAATCTCACTATAATATTACAACAGCAATAAGTGAGCTTGATGATGAAGTTAGAGAGCTTTTGATTTGAACAACGTTTCTGCAAGTTGGTTCAGAGTTTGTAATTCGTTCGTTGTGCGTTAACCTTTGCTTTTCATCAGAACTTCATATTTATAGGCGTTTGAGAAGATGACCGTTGGGAGCATTTAATGCTTTGCGTATTCCGTACAGCATTGCATTTAATGTTTCACTCTTTTGTCAACTACCTCGAGCCTTGTTTCCGCTGTGTTTACTGACGTTGCCTTTAATAGCTTCTAACGTTCCTTTTGTCAGTCAGCGTAGCCTGCCAGTCTAGTACTTGCTTCTGATCTGATGTTTGTGTAAACAAAGTTTGAATGTCATCAGAGTCAAACAGCTTGGTTCAGATCATCTTCTTGTCTTCTGACCTTGAAGTGCTTCTGAGCGTGATACCATGAGAACTTCAGTGCTTCTGCTTCTGATCTCAAGTTCTTCTGATGCTTCCATAGACCCATGTTCTGATTCTGCCTGACCATCTTCTGATGTCTTGCCAGACCATGTTCTGATGTTGCATGCTGAACCTTCTGAGTCAGTGCTTCTTGCGCTGATTTTGTGCATACTCTTTATATAATTCCTGAAATGGAAATTGCATAGTATTAGATTACCACATTATCTCATACAAAATTCATATCCTTGTTATCATCAAAACTAAGAATATTGATCAGAACAAATCTTGTTCTAGCACAAACGTTTAAGCTTAAGGGCGTCACCCTTCTTGGTTGCATCAGTAGCAGCTTTCCATGAAGAATTATGAGAAGCCATCTTCGCAGTAAGTTGTTCGTCAACATTTTGCTTTCGAAGAATGTCAGACTGAAGTTGTTCGATTAGAGAACTCAGCAATACAATCACCTCTGAGACTTCTTTTGAGACCAGAAATAGATCCACCATCTTCAAAAGTTGGTTCAAGCTATGACATTTGGTAGGATTCTTGTTACGAGCTTCGACAAGGTTGGTTTCGAAGAACTTTTCCTTTATTTGATGAAGAAGATCAGAAGTGTCCTCTTTATCACCAGATTTTGTCTGGAAAGCTGGAGAAGTTTCGAGCTCAGAGGGAGAAATGTTATCAATATTCATCATGGCCTTGAGGAAGCTGAGAGGATCAGTCTGTTTGAGTTGCTCCAACTCTGAAGGGGTAGGCTTTGCTGGGGCAGGCGTCGAAGTAGTTTCAGGAGAAACTATGGTCCCAAAGGGTGAAGTTTCGTGAGGGCCAACTGTGGCTAGTTTGGAAGTTTCCTCCATAGCATCTTGTTCAGATACAGTATCTTCACTGCCAGTTGGGTGTTCAGCTGCATTGTTACTACCTGAACATTGACGATCTGCTCCCATATTTTCGCTTTTATGGGTAGGAGGAGAATCATCAGTTGAATGGCTTTCTTCAATTGGCATATTAGGAATAATGGTCGCTAAGGGCTGAGCGTCTTCGACAACTGGCGAAAGCACGTGAGATTTGTCTCCATTGAGTAATTAGAACACATTATGATGGGAAGATTGCAAGAAATCTGTTTGTTGATAACACGAAAATGTATCGTTTATTTGGCTCGATTTATATCAATTATTTCCTTATTTTATCTTAATTATTTTGTTTTATGTTGGTTTTATGCTGGTATTTCTATTGTTTCAGGTTTTACGCTCATATTGAGACTATTTGTGAAAAGGAAAGAAATTGAGCTAAAATCACTACTATTTGTGCCTAAAAGATGGAAAAGAGGTACTGTAGTGAAGTGGAGGTGCAAATGGAATTAATCAAATGTGAAGGGTGAAAATACGATGGATCAAGTGTGGAAGCCCAGCCCACGAAGGAGCTGAAGCTCCTACTATGAAGAAGCTGAGACGCCCGTCTAAGGGCCCAATTGCATGGAGACGCCCGTCTCTAAAGTTCTAGGGCCACGTCATCAAAGGAGACGTCCGTCTCCCAAGCTCACCCACGTTCATAGGCCACATCACATGAAGGAGACGTCCGTCTCCAACAATCCAGCCACTTTGAGACCCACGTCTCAAGACTCGTTCAAAGATAGTTTAAATTTGAAGGCCCACGTCTCCGTTCTATACTCCACCAACCAAGTCTTCCTATATTTTCTCAACTTCCCACTCCACTATCTCCACTACTTCTCACGTGATGCTGAATGTAACTTCCATTGCCATTCACTATATAAAGGGTCTTAGCATTCATTTGAATTCATCCAAGTTTTAGGCGCGGAAGCGCTGTTCATAGTTTTAGGCATATATTATCACTTTGTAAAAGTGGTAGTTTCTCACATTGAGGAACTACCACACCATTAGTTTTAGGCCTACAATTTATGTACTCTTGGATCACAATCTTGCCGACATTATTTCAAAGCTTCATTCAAGTTTCAAGATTTGTTTTGTTCGCAATTTAATTCAAGTTTATTTCGTCTGCTTTACTTCCAGGTTTATTTATTTGCAATTATTTTAGTTTTATGTTCTTATAATATTGTTTTATCATTATTATTATAATATGGTTAGTAATTATAATTTCATGTTTAATAATTATAATTCCATGTTTAATAATTATAATTTCATGTTTGTTTCTTTAAGTATGTCTGGCTAATTTATTTAGATGTCGGTATGTAAAGTAATTTAACCGTAGGGATCCGAATTAAATTGGCTTAATTATGTTTTATTAATTATCACTTGTTTTTGGTTTGTATGTCTAATTTAATTAGTAAGTCTTAAAACCAATAGAGCGAAAGTTTGAGGGGTTAAGACGGTCAAAGGTTAAAATCAATAGAGCGAAAGTTTGAGATCTTTAACTGGATAGTAGACATAGGACATTAGTTTTAAGGATGGCGAAAGCGTATTAGAACTAATTAGAACTTATTTATTTTCAAAAAGTGTTTTTATACCCGCGCGGGATGGCGAAAGCGTACGTTAGGGATATTAGCATGTTCCGAGTCAACAGAGCGAGAGTTTGAGATTAGGAGATTTAAGTAGATGACGACTTCATAAGACAAGCATTTTATTAACTATGTTGTTTTCAAAAGGCGTTTCTAAATCTGGTGGGATGGCGAAAGCGTACATTAAGAGTTAGGATCGTAGTCTGAATCAATAGAGCGAGAGTTTGAGAGGAGGACTTTTAAATAACATAGTTAGTAAAGATCTTTGATTTAATTAGAATCTGGCCAATGGAACTTCGGATCACCTAAGTTAGATGAAATACATACCGATATCCGTTTGTTATTATATTTTATTTAGATTTAGGACTTTAGTTTCCCCATTTATAAAAAACCCAAATATCATTAGCCTTAGCTTTACATAGTAACTTTAGATAACGGTAGGTCGATTTATAGTCCCTGTGGATTCGATATCTTTTAAAACTACACGACACGACTGTGCACTTGCAGTTATCCCGACTAATAGACACGCAAAGTCGCGATCAAGTTTTTGGCGCCGTTGCCGGGGACTATTCAAGTCGATATCGTAACTCTTTTAGTTACACCGTAGAGACTAAGGCATTTTTTTCTTTCTTTTCATTTACTACTATGTATTACCCAATCTTTTTCTATAACCCCCACTCCCAGTATTTCGAGGAATCACCTGGATCCTATAAATCCGATCTCGAAATACTATTGGAGAATTTCAATGCTGCGCCACCAAATCATTCTCACCCAAATTACCTCTGCAACTCCCAATCTCAACATTTCGAGGAACCACAAGAAACCTACAATCCAAACCTCGAAATATTAATTGGGGATTACAATTCGAAACTAGCTTATCCTCAACCGAATTCCCTCTACAATCACCAATCCCAACATTTTGAGGAACCACAAGAATTTTATAATCCCAACCATACTTATCCTCAACCGAATTTCCTCTACGATCACCATAATCAATATTTTGAGGAGTCGCCAGAACCCCATAAATCCGACCTCGAAATAATAATGGAAAATTTTAATGAAACATCTATGATGACAAGGAACTTTGTGGAAACACAAAATGCGACGCTAACCTACTTCGAGGAACCACAAGAATCCTATAACTCTAACCTTGAAGCATCAATAGAGGATTTCAATGCAACGCAAACTTATCATCAACCGAATTTCCTCTATGATCACCATGCCCAACATTTCGAGGAGTCGCAAGATTATCATAAATCCAACCTCGAAATCTTAATGGAGGAATTCATTGAAGCACAAACTCTCTCTAGGCTAGAATCTATGACGACGAAGCACTTTGAAGAAACGCAAAATGCTACGCTAGCTCCCTTTGAAGAACCTCAAGAATCCCATAATTTTAACTTTGAAACATCAAAGGAGGATTCCGACGAGACGCTAACTCACTTTAGATTAGAAGCCATGATGGAGCACTTTGTAGAGACACGAACCATCCAAAAACAAGAGTTTATCAAACAAAGTATTCAAAACAATGAAACCCTTAGGCAACTGACCACTATGGTTGAATCCCTCGCGACTCACAACATGGCGTTAGATACTCAAATCGCCCAACTTGAACAATAGCCACTAGGAGACTTACTTGAGGAGTATATTGGCACAACCATTAGTGAAGAACAAATTGAAATGCCTGAGGAGAGTGATAATGAGATTGAGGAATGTGATTATGAGATTGAGGAGAGTGATAATGTGGTTGAAGAGATTTCTAGTGAGAAAAGAGTGGATATTGAGAAAAATCCACCAACACCATCTGAAGGGGAGGTTGTAGAAGAGGTAGAGAGGGAAACACCCATTGTTATTCCTCATCCTTATACCCCACCGATTTCTTTCCCGCAAACCTATTGTTTTTCCAAATCCATAATGTATGTGAAGATATTGGAAAATATCCACACTAATGCACCCTTATTTGAAGTCTTGCATAAAAAGAGAAATTTAGACGACCATGAAACTAAGGATATCATTAGTGATAAGAGGGTAAGGTTAAACTTTGAGGTGGTGGATAATATCATTAAGCCTGAACTTGAAAAGCTGATACTTAGGATCGATCCAGAACTGCCACCACGATTTCAAAAGAATGAACCACCCCACAGAAGAAAGAAAAGAAAAGGTGAGGGATATGTGAGATGGCTTGATAAGTGGCCATGGAAAACGAGGTTTTCTAAAAGTTCAACCGAGGAGTCATTCTCGAGAGAACCACCTTGAGTGCTTGCACTTTTAAGCCGTCGAGCTATCGACGTTAAACAAAGCGCTGCGTGGGAGGCAACCCACGAGTTTTCAGTTTAATGTTTTTCCTTTTATTGTTTGAACTTGCAGATAATAAATATATGGATCACTTGTCACGTCTCGGCCATATCTAGGCGAAAAATCTATAGACGATCATCTCAAAGATGAATGGGTCTCCACGCACATTCCTACGAATGTTGCTGCTGGTGGTGACACCATTGATGAGCATGATAAGAGAAGATATTTCCTCCGGATGCGGAGCAGATTTGGTTGTGATAGCCCGCCGGTAGCATCCATATAGGTTCTGTCTTTTCTTCTCCACCTTAGATCGAAACATTGAGGACAATGTTTGGTTTAAGTGTGGGGGAGAAGCTTTACCGCTTTCATTTGTTGCTTTATTATTTTCTAGTTATGTTGTCAAGTCTTTATATGTGATTTTCAGTTGCTATTGAATTTCCCCTGAAATTTAAAAATTTTAACCTCCAACCAAAAATTTGAATTTTGACGCATGGCATACACACTCTGAAAGTATAGAGGTTGTCACACTTTAGGCATTGTTAGAAAGACTTGGAGATGTTTCAACAACATCGATACCGTCCTGACACCCTAAACCCCCTCATTATGTGATATCAATTTGGATGCCCATTATGTCGAGACCTTAGGCTCAAGTTTTCAAAGTAGCTCTTAAGTAGTTTATATTAGCAGTCGGCACCATCTTAAGCACAAACTACGTAGGGAGTCGATGAATATAAGTGAATGATCCTGTTTTTAATAGATAAATGATTTGATTGAAAAATAACCCTCTAAGTTAGGTGACCCTCACCCGGTCATTTAGCCCAACGGTTGTTACGCATATAAAGATTTAATAATTAGCACCCACTGTTGGTTGGCCTAGAGGTCACTGGTACTGGGCTTGGTAGGGTGGATTACGGTCCGATCCCCCGCAACCGCAGTTGGGAAAGATGGGGCTTCGCCATTTAAAAAACCAGAACCCCGTGCTAAAGAAAAGAAAAGGATCATAGTCGCTAACCGATTTCCCTACTATGTGCGTGTACAGATAACGGGCTTAATGTGATTGCGCTTGAATGAAAAGAGTGAAATGAAAAACGAGAGATATAGGTTAAGTTATAATGGCATAATTCGAATTGGTTTGTATAAGGAGGGAGTTTTTGAACATTGTGTCGTTACGATATCCTTAGTGTTGATATCTATTACCTATCGATGTAACATTTGCCTAACACAAATATGATTAGGAGTCGTGTCATGCCCTTGTTTCGAATCGAGCTTAATTATTTCTTTTACCGTGTGGTTGATTGCTTGAGGACAAGCAATGGTTTAAGTGTGGGGATATTTGATAACACGAAAATGTATCGTTTATTTGGCTCGATTTATATCAATTATTTCCTTATTTTATCTTAATTATTTTGTTTTATGTTGGTTTTATGCTGGTATTTCTATTGTTTCAGGTTTTACGCTCATATTGAGACTATTTGTGAAAAGGAAAGAAATTGAGCTAAAATCACTACTATTTGTGCCTAAAAGATGGAAAAGAGGTACTGTAGTGAAGTGGAGGTGCAAATGGAATTAATCAAATGTGAAGGGTGAAAATACGATGGATCAAGTGTGGAAGCCCAGCCCACGAAGGAGCTGAAGCTCCTACTATGAAGAAGCTGAGACGTCCGTCTAAGGGCCCAATTGCATGGAGACGCCCGTCTCCAAAGTTCTAGGGCCACGTCATCAAAGGAGACGTCCGTCTCCCAAGCTCACCCACGTTCATAGGCCACATCACATGAAGGAGACGTCCGTCTCCAACAATCCAGCCACTTTGAGACCCACGTCTCAAGACTCGTTCAAAGATAGTTTAAATTTGAAGGCCCACGTCTCCGTTCTATACTCCACCAACCAAGTCTTCCTATATTTTCTCAACTTCCCACTCCACTATCTCCACTACTTCTCACGTGATGCTGAATGTAACTTCCATTGCCATTCACTATATAAAGGGTCTTTAGCATTCATTTGAATTCATCCAAGTTTTAGGCGCGGAAGCGCTGTTCATAGTTTTAGGCATATATTATCACTTTGTAAAAGTGGTAGTTTCTCACATTGAGGAACTACCACACCATTAGTTTTAGGCCTACAATTTATGTACTCTTGGATCACAATCTTGCCGACATTATTTCAAAGCTTCATTCAAGTTTCAAGATTTGTTTTGTTCGCAATTTAATTCAAGTTTATTTCGTCTGCTTTACTTCCAGGTTTATTTATTTGCAATTATTTTAGTTTTATGTTCTTATAATATTATTTTATCATTATTATTATAATATGGTTAGTAATTATAATTTCATGTTTAATAATTATAATTCCATGTTTAATAATTATAATTTCATGTTTGTTTCTTTAAGTATGTCTGGCTAATTTATTTAGATGTCGGTATGTAAAGTAATTTAACCGTAGGGATCCGAATTAAATTGGCTTAATTATGTTTTATTAATTATCACTTGTTTTTGGTTTGTATGTTTAATTTAATTAGTAAGTCTTAAAACCAATAGAGCGAAAGTTTGAGGGGTTAAGACGGTCAAAGGTTAAAATCAATAGAGCGAAAGTTTGAGATCTTTAACTGGATAGTAGACACAGGACATTAGTTTTAAGGATGGCGAAAGCGTATTAGAACTAATTAGAACTTATTTATTTTCAAAAAGTGTTTTTATACCCGCGCGGGATGGCGAAAGCGTACGTTAGGGATATTAGCATGTTCCGAGTCAACAGAGCGAGAGTTTGAGATTAGGAGATTTAAGTAGATGACGACTTCATAAGACAAGCATTTTATTAACTATGTTGTTTTCAAAAGGCGTTTCTAAATCTGGTGGGATGGCGAAAGCGTACATTAAGAGTTAGGATCGTAGTCTGAATCAATAGAGCGAGAGTTTGAGAGGAGGACTTTTAAATAACATAGTTAGTAAAGATCTTTGATTTAATTAGAATCTGGCCAATGGAACTTCGGATCACCTAAGTTAGATGAAATACATACCGATATCCGTTTGTTATTATATTTTATTTAGATTTAGGACTTTAGTTTCCCCATTTATAAAAAACCCAAATATCATTAGCCTTAGCTTTACATAGTAACTTTAGATAACGGTAGGTTGATTTATAGTCCCTGTGGATTCGATATCTTTTAAAACTACACGACACGACTGTGCACTTGCAGTTATCCCGACTAATAGACACGCAAAGTCGCGATCATTTGTCATAAGAAAGAACATACACTTACCTTGGAGATTATCAAGGTCGATGGTAAGGTTGAAGGCTTTGAAATCAGAAGTGGTTGTGCCAACATCATCCTACAACCATAAGGTAAAATGTTAACTTAATTGTTTAAGTTAAAATTTATAGAGATGATTATGTTGTGAAATCCAAATACCTTGGTTGGGATGTTATCTGGACTCGAGTTGTGGCTCTCTACAACAAGAACGTTACTACCACCTTTTAAAGGTGATTCTTCGGAAGATACCTTATCAGCCGGTGAAGTAATCTTCGAAGAACCAGACCCCTTTTCTTTGCTTGAAGGAGTGACAGTCTTTTGTCTTTTCTTGTGTCCTTGCCTGGTGCGAGGAGGAGATTTGTCTTCATCGTCTGAAACAACTGTTTGAGAATCTTTTCACTTCGAATGTACCGGAGGTTTCGAAGTCTGAAGAATATAAATTGAGCAAAGTAAGTACTATCCACAGAAATATACAAGTTGGAATATAAAATTCGTATGTACCGTGGGTTTCTTGCCGGTCGTGGTAGAATCACTCCTACTTGTCTTGTTTCTCTTCGAAACTCCAGAATCCTTTTGTACAGCGGCTTCTTTGATCTTTCTCTTTCGAGCAACGGCTGTAGTTGAAACTGGAATCAGTATTTCAGCAAAAAAAAAGAAAAGTTAGTCGAAAGTTGTTTAAACCCAAACCTTCAGGTATTGGAGTCAAGACACGAACATGTTCAAGATCTATATGAGGATGTCCTTTGAAAGTATTCAGGGTATGCTTAGTCAGGACCACTCGTTCAGCGCGTTTTTTAGTGCTTTCCTGAAGAATTTTAAAAGCGTTCCCACACACGAACCAGTCTGGGAAAGGAGGGCTTAAAGCCACACCAAAATCAGCACTTGGCAGTGGAGGGAATTTTGGAGGATTAAGTTTGAAAGCCACTTCATAACGCAGTTCTGGTTGAACAGGCGAGGGCAGTTTCAACTTATCCAATTTAGCAGAAAACTTTTCGCGTAAAATGACTGCAGCTTCACGAACGGTCTTGTTAGAACAAGATTTGTTCTTATCAATTATCTTAATTTTGATGATAACAATAATATGAATTTTGCTTAAGATAATATGGTACTCTAATCCAATGCAATTTCCCTTTCAGGAAATATATAAAGAGTACGCATAATTCAGCGCTCAGAAGTTGTATCTCAAATGGTTCAGCATGCAACATCAGAACATGGTCTGGCAAGACATCAGAAGATGGTCGAAGCAGAATCAGAACATGGGTCTATGGAAGCATCAGAAGAACATGAGATCAGAAGCACTGAAGATCAGAAGATGGTATCACGCTCAGAAGCACTTCAAGATCAGAAGATGCTATGCACCAAGCTGTTTGACTCTGATGATATTCAAACGTCGTATTCACAAACATCATATCAGAAGGAAGTACACGTGGCAGACTACGCTGACTGACAAAAGGAACGTTAAAGCTACTAAAGGCTACGTCAGTAGACACAGCGTGAACAAGGCTCGAGGTAGTTGACAAAAGCGTATAACATTAAATGCAAAGCTGTACGGAACACGCAAAGCATTAAATGCATTCAACGGTCATCTTCTCAACGCCTATAAATATGAAGTTCTGATGAGAAGCAAGGTTAACGATTCTGCACCAATTCAATTCAAATTAACTTGCTGAAACTCTGTTCAAATCAAAACTCAGAATCTTCATCTTCATCAAAGCTCACTACATTGCTGTTGTAATATTTTAGTGAGATTAAGCTTAAACTGTAAGAGAAATATCACAGTTGTGATTATCGCTTTTAAGAAGCATTTGTAAACTCTTGAATTGATTACATTAAGTTGTAAGGAACTAGAGTGATCGGTTGATCAGTATACTCTAGGAAGTCTTAGCAGTTGGCTGAGCAGGAAGTCTTAGCAGTTGGCTGAGCAGGAAGTCTTGGCAGTTGGCTGAGCAGAAAGTCTTAGGAGTGAACTAAGCCTAGAGTGATCGTGTTGATCAGTAGACTCTAGAAAAAGTCTTAGGAGTGAACTAAGCAGTTGTTCCTGGAGTGATCAGTGTGTGATCAGAAGACTCTGGAAGACTTAGTGCGGCTAAGTGGAAAACCATTGTAATCCGTGCGATTAGTGGATTAAATCCTCAGTTGAGGTAAATCATCTCTGCGGGGGTGGACTGGAGTAGCTTCGTTAACAGCGAACCAGGATAAAAATAATTGTGCAATTTATTTTTATCGCCCAAGTTTTTAAAGTCACACTTATTCAATCCCCCCCTTTCTAAGTGTTTTTCTATCCTTCAATTGGCATCAGAGCGCCGGTTCTAAGGTGCAAGCACTTAACCGTGTTTAGAAAAGATTCAGGAAGAGAAAAACGCTTCATTTAAAAGATGGTTGATGAAAGTGAAAAGACTACATCTACATCTGGCTCTGCTGAGCAATACAACGGTAACAATGGTTATACTAGACCGCCGGTATTTGATGGTGAAAACTTTGAATACTGGAAAGATAAACTGGAAAGTTACTTTCTGGGTCTAGATGGTGATCTATGGGATCTTCTGATGGATGGTTACAAACATCCTGTAAATGCCAGAGGCGTGAAGCTGTCAAGGCAAGAAATGAATGATGATCAAAAGAAGCTTTTCAGGAATCATCATAAATGTAGAACTGTTTTGCTGAATGCTATCTCTCATGCTGAGTATGAGAAGATATCTAACAGGGAAACGGCCTATGACATATATGAGTCCTTGAAAATGACTCATGAAGGAAATGCTCAAGTCAAGGAGACTAAAGCTCTAGCCTTAATCCAGAAGTATGAAGCCTTCAAGATGGAGGATGATGAAGACATTGAAAAGATGTTTTCAAGATTTCAAACTCTTACTGCTGGATTGAGAGTTCTTGACAAGGGATACACCAAGGCGGATCATGTAAAGAAGATCATCAGAAGCTTACCCAGAAGATGGGGTCCTATGGTAACTGCATTCAAGATTGCAAAGAATCTGAATGAAGTTTCTCTGGAAGAGCTTATCAGTGCCTTGAGAAGTCATGAGATTGAGCTGGACGCAAATGAGCCTCAAAAGAAAGGTAAGTCTATTGCATTAAAATCTAATATCAAGAAATGCACTAACGCTTTTCAGGCTAGAGAAGAAGATCCTGAAGAATCAAAATCTGAAGAAGAAGATGAACTGTCCATGATTTCCAGAAGGGTAAATCAACTCTGGAAGAGCAAGCAAAGGAAGTTCAGAGGCTTCAGAAGTTCAAGGAAATTTGAACGTGGAGAATCTTCTGATGAAAGAAGATTTGACAAGAAGAAGGTCATGTGCTATGAATGCAATGAGCCTGGACACTACAAGAATGAATGTCCAAATCTTCAGAAGGAAAGTCCCAAGAAGAAGTTTCATAAGAAGAAAGGTCTTATGGCAACCTGGGATGAGTCAGAAGATGATTCAGAAGATGAGCAGGCCAACTGTGCGCTGATGGCGACAGAAGATGACGGATCAGAATCTACATCAGAATCAGATTCTGAAGAGGTATTTTCTGAACTTACTAGAGATGAGTTAGTTTCCGGTCTAACTGAACTTCTGGAACTCAAGTCTCAGATTAGTCTCAAATACAAAAAGCTGAAAAAGCAATTTGAATTTGAAACAAAGAAGCTTGAGTTGGAGAATTCTGAATTAAAAGAAAAACTTTTAAAATTATCCAATAATGTTGGATCTCCTTCTGATTCAGAAAAATCCACTCCCAGTCTAAACCATATTCTGAAAGAATATGATTTAAGTTTCAGGAATTTCTTATCTAGAAGTATTGGCAGAAGTCAGCTAGCTTCTATGATATATGCTGTGTCTGGAAACAAAAGAGTTGGCATTGGTTTTGAGGGTGAAACCCCATACAAACTTGAACCTGTTGATGAAATGAAAATTACATACAAGCCATTGTATGATCAGTTCAAGTATGGCCACTCACATGATATTAGGCACACTTCACATGCACAAAGTTTTCACATTACACACACTAAGAAGCATGTGACACAACCTAGGAAATATCATGAAACTCACATTAAGAATTATCATGCTGTTTCTCCTATTGCTTACAATGCTAAATCCAAGTTCAAACAGAACTTGAGAAAATCTAACAAGAAAGGACCCAAAAAGATGTGGGTACCTAAGGATAAGATTATTCCTATTGCAGATATCCTTGGCTGCAAGAAGGACAAAGCACAACATGTCATGGTACCTGGACTCTGGATGCTCGCGACACATGACAGGAAGAAGGTCTATGTTCCAAGACCTGGTGCTTAAGTCTGGAGGAGAAGTCAAGTTCGGAGGAGATCAGAAGGGCAAGATAATTGGCTCTGGAACTATAAAGTCTGGTAACTCTCCTTCCATCTCTAATGTACTTCTTGTAGAAGGATTAACACATAACCTCTTATCTATCAGTCAATTGAGTGACAATGGTTATGATATAATCTTTAATCAAGAGTCTTGCAAGGCTGTAAATCAGAAGGATGGCTCAATCCTATTTACAGGCAAGAGGAAGAACAACATTTATAAGACAGATCTGCAAGATCTTATGAGTCAGAAGGTGACTTGTCTTATGTCTGTTTCTGAAGAGCAGTGGGTCTGGCACAGGAGATTAGGTCATGCTAGTTTGAGAAAGATCTCTCAGATTAACAAACTAAATCTTGTCAGAGGACTCCTAAATCTGAAATTCAAATCAGATGCTCTTTGTGAAGCATGTCATAAGGGCAAGTTCTCCAAACCTGCATTCAAGTCTAAGAATGTTGTTTCTACCTCAAGGCCATTAGAACTCTTGCACATTGATCTGTTTGGCCCAGTCAAAACAGCATCTGTCAGAGGAAAGAAATATGGATTAGTCATCGTAGATGATTATAGCCGCTGGACTTGGGTAAAATTCTTAAAACACAAGGATGAGACTCATTCAGTGTTCTTTGATTTCTGCATTCAGATTCAATCTGAAAAAGAGTGTAAAATCATAAAGGTCAGAAGTGATCATGGTGGTGAATTTGAGAACAGATCCTTTGAAGAATTCTTCAAAGAAAATGGTATTGCCCATGATTTCTCTTGTCCTAGAACTCCACAGCAAAATGGGGTTGTAGAACGAAAGAATAGGACTCTTCAAGAAATGGCCAGAACCATGATCAATGAAACCAATATGGCTAAGCATTTCTGGGCAGAAGCAATAAACACTGCATGCTATATTCAGAATAGAATCTCTATCAGACCTATTCTAAATAAGACTCCCTATGAATTGTGGAAGAATAAAAAGCCCAACATTTCATATTTCCATCCTTTTGGATGTGTATGCTTTATTCTGAACACTAAAGATCATCTTGGTAAGTTTGATTCCAAAGCTCAAAAATGTTTCCTTCTTGGATATTCTGAACGCTCAAAAGGCTACAGAGTATACAATACTGAAACATTGGTTGTAGAAGAATCAATCAATATCAGGTTTGATGATAAGCTTGGTTCTGAAAAACCAAAGCAGTTTGATAATTTTGCAGGTTATGATATTGACATATCAGAAGTTGTTGAGCCAAGAAGCAACGCATCAGAAGCAGAGCTTCTCAGAAGCAAAGAATCTGAAGATCAAGTATCAGCTTCTCTGGAGGATCTAAGTATTTCTGAAGAACCATCTGTCAGAAGATCATCCAGACTCATCTCTGGTCATTCAGAAGATGTCATTCTTGGAAAGAAGGATGATCCAATCAGAACAAGAGCATTCCTTAAGAACAATGCAGACTGTCAATTAGGTCTTGTATCTTTGATCGAGCCAACTTCTGTTGATCATGCTCTAGAAGATCCAGACTGGATAATTGCTATGCAAGAAGAACTAAATCAGTTTACAAGGAATGATGTTTGGGATCTTGTTCCTAGACCAGATGGATTCAACATAATTGGTACAAAATGGGTCTTCAGAAACAAGCTCAGTGAGAAAGGTGAAGTGGTAAGAAACAAAGCCAGATTGGTGGCTCAGGGTTATAGTCAGCAAGAAGGGATTGACTATACAGAAACCTTTGCACCAGTGGCCAGGAGTTTGCTAAGTCTATGCAGGCTGAGTTTGAAATGAGCATGATGGGAGAACTCAAGTACTTCCTTGGAATACAAATAAATCAAACATCAGAAGGAACGTACGTTCACCAAACCAAGTATGTGAAGGAACTTCTGAAGAAGTTTAACCTTCTGGACTGCAAAGAAGCCAAAACTCCTATGCATCCAACATGCATCCTAGGTAAGGATGAGGTAAGTAAGAAGGTAGATCAGAAGTTATACAGAGGTATGATTGGATCTCTTCTATATTTGACTGCTTCTAGACCTGACATTCTGTTCAGTGTTTGTTTGTGTGCTAGATTCCAATCAGATCCTAGAGAATCTCATTTAACTGCTGTTAAGAGAATTCTAAGGTATCTGAAAGGTACTACTAATGTTGGCTTAGTTTACAGAAAATCTAAAGAATACAACTTAGTAGGATTCTGCGATGCTGATTATGCTGGAGACAGAAGTGAAAGAAAAAGTACTTCAGGAAGTTGCCAATTTCTTGGAAGTCATTTGATCTCCTGGTACAGCAAGAAGCAAGCAACTATTGCTCTATCAACAACAGAAGCAGAATATGTTGCTGCTGCTGGTTGTAGTACACAGATGCTCTGGATGAAAAGTCAGTTGGAAGACTATCAGATATATGAGAGTAACATTCCTATATTCTGTGATAATACTTCTGCTATATGTTTATCTAAGAATCCTATTCTTCATTCAAAAGCTAAACATATTGAGATAAAACATCATTTCATAAGGGACTATGTTCAGAAGGGTGTTATTTCTTTAAACTTTGTGGATACAGACCATCAATGGGCTGATATCTTTACAAAACCCCTGGCTGAAGATAGGTTTAAGTTCATTCTGAAGAACATCAGTATGGATTTATGCCCAGAATGAGAAGATGAGAAGTTCTCATGTATGAGTATCTTCTGAAATGAATGAGGAACATTTTTTTTTGTCAGACGTTCTGATTAAATTCTTTTAGAAATTATGATTCGGTTATTACTAACGTTTCATTGTCTAAGTTGATTCAGAACCTCTTTTAAAGCAAAACAGCTGTTACGTTTTATCTCGGGATGGTAAACCTGTCGTTACTATTCATGGATAAGCGCGCGTGCAGTTGAAGGGACGCCTACCATAGGTAACTGTGCTAGTCACCTCATTTGTCCTTATTATCTCTCCTCACGTCACGTAACATTAAATGCTATTCATCATTCGTTTCACTTTATTTTCTTTTAAATACTCTTCAAAATGGTTTTTGGTTTCCTATCTCTTTGTTTTTCCTCTTAAAAGTTTTTTTTTTTCTCTCTCTTTCTCTCTCCTTGCTTTCTCCCGTTTGAAAAGTTCTTAGCCGTTTTCTAAAAACCCTAATCGAAAATCCAGTTCGCTTCTCTTGCTCGTTTTCGCTCATTCTGTTCAATGGCTGCTTCTTCATCTCATTTTGCTGGTTCATCTACTCTTCTTCATATGCACGAAGAAACACACCAGGAACTCACCCCTGTTGTTGCATGCTCCATTCCCAAAGATAAATTGGAAGTTTTGTGTGAACTCATGGTCGACTTTGATAACCTTGAAGAAAATCAATTTCATCTTAAAGAAGACATCATCTTTCAAGGATGGACCTCATTGTTTGCTGAGTTCGTTGGCCCTGTTTATCCGGATCTTGTCAAAGAGTTCTGGGTACATGCTGTGGTTGCACCAAAAGCTATACTCTCCTTCGTCCATGGAAAGTCAGTCGTTGTTACTGAAAACATCCTAAGAGTGATGTTTGATCTGAAAAATCCTGAAGGGGCTTTTGAGTCTGATCAAAGAGAAGATGTGGAAGATATTCTATCCACTCTCTATTCAAATGTCAAGAAAACTACACATGTTAAGAATTTGAAAGATATCTACAGAATCTGGACAAAGATCCTTCTCGGGTGTTTCTACCATAGGAAATCAACTCATGCCTCGGACTTCATCAGTAATGATCAAAGGTATATTCTTTATTGCATTGCCACTCAGAAGAAGGTTGATGCGATTTACATTATCTTCAACCATATGTGGAAGGCAGTAAAGGATTCCAGGAATGCTTTCAGAAAAGAAAATGCTGGAACAACCATTCCTTTTGGTAGGATTATTACAAACCTTCTGGTACATTCCAAGATTGTTGAAAGTCTGGAGTCTGAAGGTATTATCAAAGATCTTGCTGTCACCACTGGAGCTTGTCTGAATGCCTTCTCTTTAAAGAAGATGAAAATCATTGACACTTTTCTCAAAGTTCCTGAACCTCTAGCTGGAACAAGAACCATAAGAGAACCAGTTCTGGCTGACTTTGAAACCTTCTTCAATAGTGAGGTACCTGAAGTCAAAACTGTTTATCTGAAATCTCTTGAAGAGAACAAGAGTTTTAAAGATCAAGACAAAGGTGCCCCTTTCAAAGTAAATCGCAAGAGGGAAGAAAGGACTAAAAGAAAGCATGATTATCCTTCTGCTGTCTCTAAACAAGAGGTTTCTATGAAGGTGATTGCTAAGGCTGTTAAGGCTGTCTCTGCTGATTTTGAGAAGAAAAAGAAGGAAGCTGAGAAAAAGAAGAAGAAGTCAAATAACAATGCTGAAGTTGTTGATGTTGTTGAGAAGAAGAAAATCAGAAAAAGGAAGATGATTATTCAAAGCTCAGATGAAGAAAGTGCTGCTCAAGAGGCTGAGAATCAACCAGAAGTTCTGGCTTATGTCAGAAGGAAAGAAATTGCTAGCGGCAAAGCAAAGGTTATTGAAGAGCCGAAGAATAAGAAGCAGAAAAAGACTGAGGATGTGGCCAAAGCTTTTCTGAGGGGTTCCAAAGGTATATGCATTTCTGAACCAAAGTCTGTTCCTGTTTGTTGTTCAGAAGCTGCACCAATAGAGATTGTCCCTACACCTGAACCAGAAAAAGCCTCATCAGAATCACCTGTTTATGTCCATGTTCTTACACCTCCATCTTCTCCTTTAACCATTCCTTCCTCTCCACCTACCATAGATCCTGTTCTGGATATACAACCCCTTCAAACTCTCTTTCCATCTCAACCTTCTCTCAACGCCACTCTTGAACATACTCCCTCCACCTCTCAAAACAATCCTTGTGATTCTCCTTTTCCAACCTCTGCATCACATGAGCAGCTGCTCCGTGATTGCAACTACACTCCCAAGCCTCGTCCTGAAGCTGAAGTGGTAGTGTTAGATTCTGATACTGAAGCAGAATCTTCTTATAGGTTGGATAGAGAACCTCATCCGTACTTCACTTCCAAACCTGTTTTTTCAAAAACCCAAATAAAATCCCGCCCTGTATATCCTATTGGTGTAGTTTTTGAAAACATAAAGAGGAATCTCAGAAGTATCTTTGATACTCTCAGACTTGCTGAAGGTTCTGGTTTGAATGATGTTGCTATGCGGAACTTCTGGAGGATCTTTCGCAGAGAGTCAGATGCTCTGTTTTTAGAACTTCAGGAAGCCTGTGTAGCTGCTGCCCCACGGCCTCGTGGAATTCTGAGGAATTACGAAGACTTCTGGTTTGCTCGTCTCAAAGGAAGATATCTTTTGGAAGAGAAGCCCTTTGTGGATGAGATGGCACAGTTGAGACTGGCTGCTGCAATGGAAGCAAACCCATGCAGGGACATGGTTATCTGGATTCCTGAGTATCCTGTTCTACTTGGAGACTTCAAGACCTTATTTGACTTTCTGAGGGAAAACCCTTCTAAGAAAGACCCTAGCTTGGTCATTCCAGAAGTTGTTGACCCACCAGTAGTTGAAGGTCCTTCTGCTCCCAGGAATCTAGCTGCCATTCTTCAGGCACTTGAGAATGGAGACTCTGAAATTCCTGCTGCAGAATATGGAGATATTTCTATGCAAGAAGCAGATGCTGAAGATCATGTTGCTAAATCAGACCCTGTTGAGGATATCCCAGCAAATGATACTTCTATGGAAGCTGCAGATCAAGTTGTCATTCCTGTGGTTGAAAGCTGTGAAGCTTCTTCTGATGAACCTTCTCGTCTTGCAAGGACTCTAGAAGCGATTCAGAGGAGACAGGATGAGCAAAGCTCACTCAATGAGAAGTATGATGCTTTCATTGAGAGGCAAGAAGGACACAACAACGATGTTAAACAAATGCTGGCCAAGATCTTGTCAAGACTAGGGCCATCTTAGATTGAGTCTATGTTGTTTCTTTCTTTTCTTTGCATCTGTTCTGTTTCTGTGCATCTGATCTTTTCATTTTGAACTTTTGTACCCATTGTTTGAACCTTAATGAAATCATCTTCTTCCTCCATATGTTCTGTTTTATACATCTGAATCGTTTTTTTTTAAATATTCTTTTTGATGTTATGACAAAAAGGGGGAGAAAGATAAATGATAAATGATTTGATTAAATCTATCAGTTGCTGGGTAAAGGCTCCCACACATTCACTAACAAGAACTGCAAGTTCTATATGGTTTAAGTGTTTTGCAGGTACAGAAAAGTGAAGTGCATCTTCAAAGCAAACACTAGAAGCAAAACCATGGAAACTGAAGCAAGCTGAGTGCTATCAAGCTTCAGAAATCAGAAGCAAGAAAGAAGAATGAATCAGAAGCACTGATAATAGAATTTGAATATCACTGTCTATCCTGTTCTGACAAAATTCTATTTGCTTTGATACATATAATGTTATGGCTCTGATACATTATTTGCTCTGATACACGTTTTTAGCCTAAATGCTCTGATACATTTGGCTCTGTTACATATCATGTATTTGAATATACATTTTATGTTCTAACTCGTTCATGCTGACTTTTGTCGTTTAGTTTTTGTTCTGTAACATTTCAGGATGTAGAGATGCTCTGATGAAGCTTTGGTACATTCAACAATGTTCTGATACAAATCTAGCATGAAGTGATGTTGGTAGACATTCAAAGTTCTGAAGCTATCCGAGGGAAGCAGAAATCAGAAGATGTGAATGCTCCAAAAGATCCAGAAATTCAAGTTCTGAAGCTGTCCTGAATGGAAGCAGAAGTCAGAAGCTGTGAATGTTCTGAAGATCAAAGAAATTCAAGTTCTGAAGCTGTCCAATGGAAGCAGAAGTCAGAAGCTATGAATTCTCTGAAGGCAGAAGCTTATATGATCGTCTCTACCGAAATAATCAGGGAAGTCTTTTATCAAAGTTCTTCGAGTATTTATTTCAGGGGGAGATTATTTATCTCAGGGGGAGATTGTTAATCTCAGGGGGAGACATATTCATATGCTTATGCTATAGCTGTGTAATTTGTCTTTTGCCGTCTACTCTTTCTGATCGCAAATTCATATCATTTATATATGTTTTTGTCATCATCAAAAAGGGGGAGATTGTTAGAACAAGATTTGTTCTTATCAATTATCTTAGTTTTGATGATAACAATAATATGAATTTTGCTTAAGATAATATGGTACTCTAATCCAATGCAATTTCCCTTTCAGGAAATATATAAAGAGTACGCATAATTCAGCGCTCAGAAGTTGTATCTCAAATGGTTCAGCATGCAACATCAGAACATGGTCTGGCAAGACATCAGAAGATGGTCGAAGCAGAATCAGAACATGGGTCTATGGAAGCATCAGAAGAACATGAGATCAGAAGCACTGAAGATCAGAAGATGGTATCACGCTCAGAAGCACTTCAAGATCAGAAGATGCTATGCACCAAGCTGTTTGACTCTGATGATATTCAAACGTCGTATTCACAAACATCAGATCAGAAGGAAGTACACGTGGCAGACTACGCTGACTGACAAAAGGAACGTTAAAGCTACTAAAGGCTACGTCAGTAGACACAGCGTGAACAAGGCTCGAGGTAGTTGACAAAAGCGTATAACATTAAATGCAAAGCTGTACGGAACACGCAAAGCATTAAATGCATTCAACGGTCATCTTCTCAACGCCTATAAATATGAAGTTCTGATGAGAAGCAAGGTTAACGATTCTGCACCAATTCAATTCAAATTAACTTGCTGAAACTCTGTTCAAATCAAAACTCAGAATCTTCATCTTCATCAAAGCTCACTACATTGCTGTTGTAATATTTTAGTGAGATTAAGCTTAAACTGTAAGAGAAATATCACAGTTGTGATTATCGCTTTTAAGAAGCATTTGTAAACTCTTGAATTGATTACATTAAGTTGTAAGGAACTAGAGTGATCGGTTGATCAGTATACTCTAGGAAGTCTTAGCAGTTGGCTGAGCAGGAAGTCTTAGCAGTTGGCTGAGCAGGAAGTCTTGGCAGTTGGCTGAGCAGAAAGTCTTAGGAGTGAACTAAGCCTAGAGTGATCGTGTTGATCAGTAGACTCTAGAAAAAGTCTTAGGAGTGAACTAAGCAGTTGTTCCTGGAGTGATCAGTGTGTGATCAGAAGACTCTGGAAGACTTAGTGCGGCTAAGTGGAAAACCATTGTAATCCGTGCGATTAGTGGATTAAATCCTCAGTTGAGGTAAATCATCTCTGCGGGGGTGGACTGGAGTAGCTTCGTTAACAGCGAACCAGGATAAAAATAATTGTGCAATTTATTTTTATCGCCCAAGTTTTTAAAGTCACACTTATTCAATCCCCCCCTTTCTAAGTGTTTTTCTATCCTTCAGGTCTGACTAAGATCATCAGGCCTGTAGATAGTCTCAAAGAATTTTTGAAAGGCTTGTATTTCTTTAATATGGGTCGAAGTACCTTTGCGAAAGTTTTCCTACACATCAGCAAAAGCTTCAGTTAGTTCTCGAGTAAGGCTCTCAGCATCGAAGATTTGCATGGTGTAGTAATCTGTCCACCATTGTTGGAAGTCTGGAGTAGAATAAAAGGCAGGTTCGAAAGGAACAGGAGACAGATTGGTAACACCAGTGTATCTGGCGATTTTTGATTCACACTCATCTTCAGCTAGATATAAAGTGGGTAAACACATATGGTTCCTTTTCTCATACAGGCATTTGGGTTTTATTTGAACCAATCCAAATTGTCTCGATACCAGATTTGGTTGGTAGCAGAGAAGAACACATTGGCCTTTGGAGGGTCGAAGACGGTGATAGAATAACCTTGGGGTAATGAAAGCTTCCCAAATAATCATGGATTCAGCCTCGTGATCCTGAGATATTGTTGGAAACTTTCGAGTGAACCATTCAGGACCCACTGTCTTGTTTACGAATGGAGCCATTGAAGGGCTAAATTGATAACACTGAGGAAACATCATGACATATGCTAAAAAATGTTCACGAAGCTTCCCAGTTTCTTCTTTAGGAGTTAGCAAAGCCAACCTGGTTCCTTCTACAGCTCGATTTTTGATGTTTGGATCTTCTTCGTTGACAGTACCTCGAAATGGGAGGTGAGCTTCGAAAGTAGCATTAAGCCACAGTTGCAAAAACCAGAAAGGACCAGCAAAGAGCAGAGATCCTGATTCATAACTCTTAATGAGGTCTGTTGCTTCACCTAGATTCTCATAGAGAAACCCTAGAATTAACTGGCTCAGGTTTAGTTGTGTCCCAGCATGTAGTTGATTAGCCATATAGAGATACCTCTTTGCTACTTGTATGGACCTATAACAGAAGACGCATCTCGAGAGCCATAAAGCTAAGAAAGCAATATGCTCTTCGTCTGAGACTACCTCATTTTTTCCGTCATGATATTGTTGAATGAATGCAGTATAAGTAACTGTTGCTTCGCTAAAGTTAATGGTATCGGTATCCATGACATTGGGGTCAAAAGTCTCTCCGGTTGGTCGAAGCCCCGTGATAGCAGCTATGTCGAAAAGAGTGGGGGTGACCATTCCACATGGAAGATGGAAAGTGTTATGGGAAGCATCCCATAAATGAACTGATGCTACTAACATGGTTTGGTTGTATTCTAAACCAGCCTTGGACAGTTGGATTAAATCGTAAATGCCCAGTTGTTTCCAGAAAGAAGCCTTGTGTTTCTCTACTCTTGCTAGCCAGGCATAGTACAGTTCAGGGTCTTTTGCTAAGGGAATTGACCTAAAAACATTCACAAAATTGGTTACATAGTTTAACCTAATTTTCTCTAGGGCTGAAGGGGTTACGGTCGAAGTATCTTCTGCACCATCAGGATCTGCTAAGATAGGACGGCCATCTTCATCTATTTTGTTCTTACTAACTAAAGGCCTAGTTTTATAATAAGCAGGAAAGAATTTACTCAGAGAGGAGTTAGTTTCTCCTGGTAAAGGACCCATGAAGGCATGAGTTTTTCCAGAAAGTTCAAAGGGAATGATTACCTGAGAAGCATAAATGGCGCGCACTTCTGCAGTATTTGGGTTTGGTATGTGCTCTTGATCCCCTATCTGTGTAGGTTTCTGAAGTTTCAAAACGGATTGAAGAACGTTTGAGGAAGACGCCATGAGTAAGTTTGATTTGGGAAATGGGTTTTGAATGTAACCAGAGACGTTCTTCTCTGTGGAAAGAATGAGGAAATAGAGGTGAAAGTTATATGAGAGTATGAGTTCAGGTATTTAAAGGTTTAACGGAAACCCTATCAAATCTTTTGGGTAAAAGCCAAGAGACATGCGGCAGGCGTTGATTTAATCCAACGGCGGTCGAATAGTTATTAGCTTTACTCCTAGTATGTAGGAGTAATGATCATGAAGTAAGACCAGAACGTGGGAATGTAAGTTATGAGTAGACATCTTTGAAAATGACAAGACGTTTTGGAAACAGAGTCATAAATGATTGTGACGTCAGTCAATAGTCTCGGAACTCTAAAACGAAATCTTATTACAACAAGAAACGCCTATTTCTCTTGTTTTTCGAAACAGGCATTTATTGGGGGCAATTTGTTAGCTGAAGATTTCGTTTGAGAAGAATGTCCTTCGAAGATTTGGAATTCAAAGGAAGATGGTTACTGATGATCATCTTTGAAGATAAAAATGGCTACTGATGGCCATGCTTCGAGAATGATGTTTAAGTTGGAACAAAGATAGTTAAGACTGAAGTTAAATTCGAAAAGAATAGTCTTTGAGACTTAGACGTTTTTGCGAAATATGCGAAGTATTGAAGCTTAACGTGGTTTCGTGGCATTCTCGACTCTGATTATGTTGCCACGCGTCGAAGGGAGATTCAGGCGGGATGATTTGAATTTCGAAGTAGTTTATGTAACTGCACGGAGACAGATGGCATCCCTGGATTTTCTATGGGCAACGTGGCATTATATTAGTGTAGGACCGTTAGGGTCGAAACTAGTATAAATAAGGGTCTTAATGTTAGGATTCCGGGTGTTCATTTTGTACAAATCACTCACATATTACTCAAGTATCAAGTGTTAAGAAAAAGAGTCCGCTGAGAAATGTACGTATGACACCAACACCATTTTAAATACATGTGTACTTTCCTTTATTCAAGTACCTTTCGATATTACTGCATTTCATTTACTTTCTGTCGTTTACATTCCTGCACTCTTTATTTTCATGTCATTTATCTTCGAAGCATTTAACTTTTCTGCACTTTAAGATTCTTGCACTTTTACAGTTTTGTCTTATATTTTATCTTTAACTAACCTTTCATTGGTGTTATATTTACGTGTATAACAAGGTGATTGCTAATCTTTATTTCTTTGTTTAAGTACTTCTTATTTCGAGACACATCAATCATAGACATAATTCGAACTATCATGAATAACAACCTTTTTGACTATGTCCTAGGATCAATCTAGTCGATCCTGCGAGTAACCAAATCATATTTATTATAGTTTGAAAGACTAGGGTTGTTTACCGGAAATCACCGTAAACAAACACATAATTATTTTAGTGTATTATTTTAATAAACTTATTTATATTTATTAATTAAAGTATAATTCAATGAGTAACGGATAAAATGAAATTAATTGCGAAGGAGGTCATAATAAGAATTGATACTCTTGAACTTTATAATAAATAAATTATGTAGTGATTAGGTTCCAACAATTATTATAAGTCAAATAATATAACATTGTATAGATTGTGAATTTGGTAATCAACTTGACAATAATTGTTTGAACCAACTCCATAGAGTTAGAATGATTGCCTCTGTGAGTGAAGATGAAGTACGTGTCTGGTCGGTGAGCAAAGAAAAATGCATGCATAGCTATCCATCTAGCGGGAAGAAGTTTCGGTCTTCATATTTCATCCTTGATACCATATGTCCTCAGTTATTGGTGGCCATAAGGTAAATTATGATGGTTGTTAAAGATTTGTTGTCTTTGATTGATTGTTATGTAACAAGTAAATAATATGTTGTGGACAATTTATTGCAGTGTAATTATGTGACAAGTAAAAACCCTACCTTGTATTCTTCCCCCTTTCAACTCAGGTAAATTAATCTTTTGATATTTCTAGTTTGAAGTTTTCGATTTCTATTTCTATTATCAAACTCGGTAGGGTTGTTACTGATTTTGTTATTGTTGTAGTTAAACTTTTGGGATTTAATTCAGTTGTTAGGAAACACTTACGAACGACCGGGCTAAGGAAGGTGATAATGAAGTTGAAAAGTCTGAAGAGAAAGCCGTTACTAAGTGGGAACCTACTGCTAATGGATACTTGAGGTTCCTTGTTAATAGCAAACTTGTTTATGATACACTCGAGAAAATTGTTCAACATGCTGCTTATCCTTATTGTAACTTTCTTTATCTCATTTATTACTCTATTTTTCTTTTTTATTATGTTTATTTTGATATCATTTTGATTATCTCAAGGCTTTGTTTGTGCTTGGATTAATAGAAAAAAAACTACAAAACTGTTAGATATCATTTTTTTCCATAAGCTTTTTGATATGTAGATCTTGTTATTTGTTCACATTGATTTATTTTCTGAATGTTTCTTGTTGTCACGTGTATTTGTTATTACTTAAACATAATTGTCAGAGCTTTTGAGTTGGTTCTCAGCTAATTTGATTATCTAATTGGCTGGTGGTTGTGTCGGTGGGCAGATGCTGAATTCAAAAATACTGGATTGGAAAGGTATGCTAGTTTGGACAGAGATATGGAAAGTTGGAGATTTCTTCTCAACTTGCCTATATGAATCTCAGAGCAAAGTTGGGGATTTCTTCTCAGAATCCAACTATTTCAGGAGAGGACGAAGCTAGTAAACCACTAATGAAAATGATCAAACAAATGAAGATAGTGTCAATGAATTAGATGAAGAAGACCTTAGTAATAAATTTTGATTTGTACTTGGTGTATCTTTTTAACTTCGGTGGACAAATGATCATTAGTAGCTTGGTTGTTTGAGTCATTTTTAGTAATGTGACTATGTAAGTACTTGTTACTAACTTTGTAGCATTTTTTATAGTAACAAGTTATTCTATGAATTTGTCTTATTTAAATTCAAAGTATTTTAAATTAAATTTTATATTATGGTTATTTTAGTATACAATTAATAATATTTCAAAAAAATAATAATTTTTTTAGGTTTAAATTTCCTGCGTATTTAGCTGCTGATTTAAGTTTGCTGCGGATTTACCTGCGGATGTTTTCTGCGGATTTAGCTGCGGATTGTTTCCTGCGGAATTTCCTGCCGAAATTATTACCCACGAAGGTTTTAGCTAGGGACAAAAAAACCGCAGGAAAATCCGCAGGTACGTGTTTCCTGCGAAAATTTAGCTAAAATCCGCAGGAATTTGAGTATTTCTAGTACTGGAAGCACTTTGGAATTTTATGGGTTCGAGTGTATGACATACCTCTCAAACTCAGGTTGGAATCATTGGAGAAGAAATTGTGAGGCATCCTTGGAACTTTTGAAGAGGTCGACCTATTAGTCAAAGTAATATAGTAGTATATATTTTTGTAACCTCCTTATTAGAAGGATACTTTTCATTCAATTTATGACATTCTATCTTGATCAATTCAAGTATTTTGAAGCTCTTATCTTCCTCCTTCCATGGGTACCATAATTTCTAACATGGTATCAGAGCATTTTTGGTATCCACCTTGAAAGAAAATTTTCCGCTGCATTTTTTTTTCTTCGAGAAAACGATTTTTTTTCTTTTCTCTTAATTTCTTGTTTTTAGATTCTCCATCCACATTTTTCAATTTATGTTCAATTTCTTGATACAGTTTCAATTTCTTTGGTTTGTTTTTCATTGATATGGTTTCATCTTTCATAAGAGATTTTCCCTAAATCTTAGGGTTCCAGTTTTCCAACATCTATGAATGCAGATTCGATTGACGTTTTCGTTCCTACCTATGGTTCCAATATTGAGCTTTATTGATACCAGCATCGACTTTCTGGTGTTGCTATTTTACGGTGTAGGCATCAACTTCGGTATGTGATCCTGTGATATCTCAATTTTAGCTTGTGATTCTTGCACTTCAGTTCTTAGTTTAACAAGTTTCGAAGGATTTCGTTTAATTGCTTCCCAACCTCTTTCGTCAACATCGAAAATATCAAAAATGGTGATTCTTTCAAATTTTGGTTGCGTCTTCTCTATGATTTGACGATGTTGGTTCGGTAGTTCGTTTGAGATAGTGGCAACTCACAAGTACTTACATTGGAGGTTTAAAGGTTTAAAGGTTTAAAGGTCATTGTATTACATTGGAGGTTAGACTTCTTGATTTGAAAGGTTGAAGGTAAAATTTTATATTCTTGAAGTTTCTTTTGCTTAAGATTAGATTAATTCATATCTGGATCATGATTTAAGCTGGTTTTGATATGATGAATCTCATTGTTTTATAGTTTTACATTGATGCATGGTTTGATCCTTTTTGGAAAAAACTCATGGAATTGAAATTGTTGATTATTGATTAAATGTTGCTATTATATGAAGATTGAAGACAACTTTGAGTTGTAAATTTATGATAGATAAGTACTGTTTTGTTGCTTCATCACTTTGATGCTTGTGGTTTATGTGACCAATGAGTTCATTAAAGTTTGTACTACATGATTGGATAATTTTTCTTCAACTTGAGATTTTCCTTCTAGATCTTTTTCTGACACGGTTAAGTGTTTGCACCCAGAACCAGGCGCTTTGAGGCCAATTGAAGGTTGGGAAAACACTTAGAAAGGGGAGTTGAATAAGTGATTTTTTTAAATAAAACTTGATACAGGAAAAATAGATAGAACACAGTTATTTTTATCCTGGTTCACCTTCTCAACAAGGCCACCTCCACTCCACCCTCAACAAGGTGATTTGCCTCTCTCAATGAGGACTTAATCCACTATAGTCAGAACTTGATTGCACTTGCACGACCACTGTCATGACTCACAATACAGCGCATGAGCCAAACTAGCCAAACTGCTGGTGACAAACAATCCTGCACAAACCAACTGTTTGTGACTAACCTACTTCTAAGACTCAACTAGTCCTAGACTTCTTGAGACTTCTGACCCAACTGGTCTCTCATGGACTCAGTTGCCACGTAACTTCTGATGACAGTGTATAGTGTTGCTTCTAGAAAGCTGTAATCACAACTGTGATATTTCACTAAGATTAAGTACAGAATAATGAACTTAGAATATGGATATGAGAGTTTTTGCTTCAGAGAGTTTTTCTTCACACTTCATGATATTTCAGAGTTGCAGTGTTCTTGTGTGTTCTTTCTTGTTTTCTTCTTTTTCACTTGTTGTGTTGTAATTTCTTCAAACGATCATAAGTATATATAGCTTCAGAATTTTTGACTGTTATCTTCAACGCTTGTATGCAACATTAAATGGTTTGCGTGTTGTCTTTGCTTTTGTTTTCTCCAAGGATTTGCATGTGGATAGCTTTCTTCAATCAACCTTGGGAATTTCGCTTTTGGAGTGTTGCAGCCGTTTTGCTAATGATTATGTCTTTAACGGTTTTATTTTGAATCAATCTTCGTGATCTTCTATTTCGGCTTGTATTTCAACTTCTGTTGTAAGAGTATTCTTTTGTGATCTTCTGTTGTAAGCGTATTCGCAGTGGTTTGGTGCAGTATCAGAAGTTGCCTTGACTCCTTGAGTGTCTCTTCCATTTATCCAGCTTTATATTTATTCCAAGTTTTGAATGTGCTGGTACATCTTCAGAAATCAACAATATAGAATTAGAGTGAAGGATAGAAAAACACTTAGAAAGGAGGGGTTTGAATAAGTGTGACTTTAAAAAATCTTAAGATAAAAACAATTGCACAATGATTTTTATCCTGGTTCGTTGTTAACGAAACTACTCCAGTCAATCCCCTTAGAGTGATTTACCTCACCCGAGGATTTAATCCACTAATCAACTTTGATTACAATGGTTTTCCACTTAGATACCCTCTAAGTCTTCTAGAGTATTCTGATGACACCTTGATCACTCTAGGAACCTTTTACAAATTAATGTAAACAAATTCTTACAAGAGTATTACAATGCTTCTTAATAAGCTATAATCACAACTGTGATATTTCTTTTAAGTTCTAAGCTTAAATCTCACTAAGATATTACAACAGTAATGTGAGGTTGAAGATGAAGTTTGAGAGCTTTTGAATTTGACAGCGTTTCTGTATTTTTGCGCAAGAGTTGTATGTTCAGCTTCTCATCAGAACTTCTATTTATAGGCGTTTTGAGCAGATGACCGTTGGGAGTATTTAATGCGTTGCGTAATCCGTACAGCATTGCATTTAATGTTTCACTCTTTTGTCAACTACCTCGAGCCTTGCTTTTCCTGCTTTAACTGACTTTGCCTTTAATAGCTTCTAACGTTCCTTTTGTCAGTCAATGTAGCCTGCCATCTTGTACTTGCTTCTGATCTGATCTTTGTAGATACAACGTTTGAATTAATCAAAGTCAAACAGCTTGGTGCAGAACATCTTCTTGTCTTCTGACTTTGAAGTGCTTCTAGCGTGATACCATAAGAACTTCAGTGCTTCTGCTTCTGAACTCAAGTTCTTCTGATGCTTCAATAGACCATGTTCTGATTCTGCTTGACCATCTTCTGATGTCTTGCGAGAGCATGTTCTGATGTTGCATACTTGAACCTTCTGAGTCAGTGCTTCTTGCGCTAAATTGTGCATACTCATCATATATTTCCTGAAATGGAAAATGCATAGGATTAGAGTACCACATTGTCTTATACAAAATTCATATACATTGTTATCATCAAAACTAAGAATATTGATCAGAACAATTCTTGTTCTAACAATCTCCCCTTTTTTGATGATGACAAAAACATATATAATTGATATGAATATGCAATCAGAATATCAGATGACCAAAAACAATTACACAGTTATAGCATAAGCATATAAACATAGTGTGTGAATATATCTCCCCCTGAGATTAAAAATCTCCCCCTGAGTTTAACAATCTCCCCCTGAAATAAATACTGGAAGAATTTATAAATAAAAGACTTCCCTGAGTATTTTCTATTTCAGTCGAGACGTTCACATTTGCCTAGAACTTCAGAACATTCAGAGCTTCTGCTTCTTGCTTCCATAGGACAGCTTCAGAGCTTTGAATTTCTTCTTGAATCATAGCATGCTTGATTGTATCAGAACATTCTTGAATGTATTAGAGCATCATTAGAGCATCTTTACATCCTGAAATGTTTCAAAACAAACTAGACAACAAAAGTCAGAGCATGAATGAATCAGAACATTCTTTTAAGAAAGAACATGTATTAGAGCAATGCTAAACAACTGTCAGAGCAAACTTTGATAAGTTCTTAAAAAGAATATGTATCAGAACATATAAGAGATAAGAATGTGTTAGAGCATATCATGCCACGAGAATATCAGAACATTCTCCTTCTTGCTTCTGATCTTGAAGCTTCACAATACTAAGCTTGCTTCAAGTTCCAAGAACATGTTTATTTATAGACTTGCTTTTCCTCATGTATTTGCTTCTAATGTTGAGCTTTTTCAGAATATCTTCAATCCTGCAAAAATCTCAAAGACATAGAACTTGCAAATATTGTTAGGAATGTTGCGACTTACTCCCAGCAACTGATATAATAAATCAAATCAATTATCACGTTTTCTCCCCCTTTTTGTCATAACATCAAAAAGCATTTAAAAGATTCAGATGAAAAAACAAACAATATGAGAGAAGATAATATTTCATTGATTCAACAAAATATCAGAAGATACAGAGGTATAGAAGTAGATGCAAGAAACAAATGCAAGAAATAAGAAACAACTAAGACCAAAAGACTACGACTAGCCTAGCCTAGAGACTATCTTGGCCAGAAGGTTTTGAATCTCAGAAGTGCTTGCAGACTGCGTCTTCATGAATGAGCGAAACTCATTGTGAGTATCTTCATGCTTAGCCAAACGAGAAGCTAGAGCATCTTGATTCTTTTGAAGAGCCTTCATGGTGTTCACCAGAAGTGAAGGTTCAACAGAAGAAGCTTCACAGCTATCATCCAAAGGAATAGCATGCTCAACAGCAGCATCTATCATGAGAACATCATCTTGATTTTCCTGAACAGGAAGTTTCTCAGCAGGATGATTCTCAGCACTTTGCTTCTTAGCATCAGCTTCTGACATAGAAGCATCTTCAGCATATTCTGGAGCAGGGATATCAGCATCTTCAGCATATCCAGATTCCTTGGAGGTGTAGGAGCAGCAACTTCTGATGGATATTCAACAGCAGGATATACCATATCTGGTGCTTTCTTTGAAGGATTCTCCCTTAGCCAGTTGAATAAAAACTGAAAATCTCCAGTCAGAACAGAATAGTGAGGCTTCCACACAACCATGGCAAGACAAGGCACTTTATCAAACACATCATCTGCAAGCTCATCAACGAATTCTTTTTCTTCAAAACAATACCTGCCCCTGAGATGACTGACCCAGAATTCTTCATAGGATCTTAGAAATCCAAGATGACCTGGAGCTTCTGCTTCACACGCCTTCTGAAGCTTCAGAAGCTCAGAGTTCATCTTCCTTCTGAAGATCCTCAAGAGATTTCTCAATTCAACATCATCCATCCGGGCATGATGTGCTGCCTTCAATGTCTCTAAACCTATCTGCATCTTTAGTTTCAACAATTCAAAACGTACACCAACAGAAAATTCCCGGTGGGATTTGAGTTTGGTGATAGCAGAATATGGGTTCAGAAAGAAGTAGGGTTGAGGTTCTCTATCTAGAGTGAGAGATGATTCTACTTCTTCTGACTCAGCGTCTAGCACAACCAGCTCAGGTTCAGGACGGGGTTTAGGAGTGAAATTGCAATCACGAAACAATTGTGCTAAAGAACCAGTACTTTTAGATTCTGATTCAGGTGAATTGTTTGTGACTGGGTTAGCAATGGGGAAATAGTTTGTATGAGGAGGAGGTTGAGAAATGGAGATGTTTGTTTGAGGGGGAAAGAGAGTTTGAAGAGGTTGAATATCAAGGACTAGTGTATCAATGGGTTGGTCAGAAACAGCATTGGTTATGGGTGAAGAAGGAGGGGTGAGAACTTTGGTGATTTGAGGTGAAATGGCAGGGGTTGTTTGTGGTTGGTTTTCTGGTTGAAGGGTAGCAGGAAGTTATGTTGGTATAGATTCTGAATTTAAAACAGAAACAGAGTCAGGTTCAGAAACATGAGTACCTGAAGTGTTCTTCTTCTGAGGCCTCTCAGAAACCTCTTCCATAGCCTTTCACTTCTTCTTCTCATAAACAACCTTTACCTATTTTAGAGCAATTTCCCTCTTTCTAGCAGCTTCCTTCTCTTCTTCTTCCTTATTCACTTCTTCTTGATTCACTTCTCCTTCTGATCTCTTTTCAACTACAACAACTTTCTTTTTCTTCTTCTTATTTTTCTTCTTCTTCTTCTTCTCTACGTCCTTCTCATCATTTTTCTCATCAACTTCTTCCTTTTCTTTCTTGGACTTCTTCTTTTTCTCAACAGCTTCTTGTTCTACATTCTCATTTTCAACAGCAACATTTTCATCAATTTCTGCAGCAGCTTCTTCTTGATTTCTCTTCTCTTCACTGACAGAAGGAAGATCACGCTTGCGCTTTGTTCTTCTTTCCTGAAGATAAGCAGCTTCTGGGACAACTTCTGGAACAACTTCTGTTACTCCAGCCTTAGAAGTAGAAAGTTCCTAACGACTTACTCCAGTAGGAGCATCAATAGCACTATCCTTCTTGAGAACATTACGATAATTAACCTCAACTTCTGATAGTTCTTTTCTGAAAAACATTTCAAACTCAGCAAGAACAGGGCCTCTTCTGTTTCTAACTCCTGGAATAGGTTGAGGAGCATGTTCAACAGCTCGAATAAGATTCATCTTTCTCAAGGTGTTAGCATTCAAGATGCTTCCAGTGACAGTGACAAGATCCTTGATGACACCATCAGATTCCAGTTTTTCAACCATCTTGGTTTGAACCAGAAGATTGGTAATGATTCTTCCAAAAGGAATAACATTTCCTTTCTTAGTTCTGTTCGCATCTCTAGTATCTCTTACAGCATTCCACATATGATTTAAAATGATGTAAGGAGCATCAACCTTCTTCTGAGTACCAATACAATACATGATGTATTGTTGGTCTTTGTTTATGAAGTTTGGGGAACAGGTTGATTTTCTGTGATAGAAACATCCTAGAAGAATCTTTGTCCATACTTTGTAAATGTCCTTCAAATCCTTGACATTCTTGGTTTTCGTCACATCTGGGTATAGTTCAGCAAGAACCTCTGCCCAGTTTGCTCTACGAAAAAGTTCAAAAGCACCAACAGGCTCTTTCAAATCAAACAATATTCTCAAGGTATCTTCAGTGATAGCAAAGAATCTTCCATGAACAAAAGATACAATTGCTTTAGGAATGACGAAAGCATAAGCCCAGAACTCTTTTACCAAGTCAGGATAGACTGGTCCACAGAACTCACGAAAAAACGATGAGCATTCTTGAAAGACCATATTATCTCTTACATGAAACTCACGTTCTTCAAGATTATCAACGTCAACCATCAACTCACAAATTACTTCTAAATCTTCCCGAGGAATCGAACACGTGACTGGTGGAAAGAATAGTTGTTCTTCTACTTGTTGTTGTTGAGGAGGAGATGAAGAATTAGCAATGTGTGATGAAGAAGCAGCCATTGTTGCACAACTGAGATTTCTAGGTTTCTTTCTTTTAGGGTAATCAAATAGGGCAAAAAGATTGCAGAAGTGCATAAACAGGAGAGAGAAAGAATGCGTAAAAGAGAAAATGATATAATGAGGGGAGTTTTTATAGAGACGAATTTGAAAAAGAATGCAATGAAATTATGAGAATAAACAGTTACATAATCAAGAAAATCAAATGCATTTAATGATGAATGACGTTAGGTGGGATAATGTGAAATTTGAAATGATTTTCACAGTTACCTAGGGCGGCGTCTCAACAGTTGCACGCATGCTTGTCCAAATAGAGTGAACACGTGTTCAACTTCTGGAAAAGTTGGTGACAGCTGTTTTTCTTTAACTTTGATTCTGACAGAGTTAGAACTTCTCATCTTCTCATTCTGATCAAAGATCCATACTGATATTCTTCATAAAAGATCTAGTTCTGATAGGATCATCCTTCTTTCCAAGAATGACATCTTCTGAGTGAGCAGAGTTGAGTCTAGAAGATCTTCTGACTGTTGGCTCTTCAGAAATTCTGAGATTCTCTAAAGAAGCAGCAACTTGATCTTCTGATACTTTGCTTCTGGGTTCTCCAGCTTCTGAAACTTTGCTTCTTGGTTCTTCAGCTTCTGAAATTGAGATATCTATATCTGCGAAATTCTCAAACTGCTTTCGCTTTTCAAGACCAAGCTTATCATCAAATCTGATATTGATTGACTCTTCATTAATCAATGCTTCAGTATTGTATACTCTGTAGCCTTTAGAGCGTTCAGAATATCCAAGAAGGAAACACTTCTGTGCCTTAGAATCAAACTTACTAATATGATCTTTAGTATTCAGAATGAAACAAACACATCCAAAAGGATGAAAATATGAAATGTTGGGCTTTCTGTTCTTCCACAATTCATAAGGAGTCTTATTAAGAATAGGTCTAATAGAGATTCTATTCTGAATATAGCATGCAATGTTTATTGCTTCTGCCCAGAAATGCTTAGCCATATTGGTTTCGTTGATCATGGTTCTGGCCATTTCTTGTAGAGTCCTATTCTTTCGCTCTACAACTCCATTTTGCTGTGGAGTTCTATGGCAAGAGAAATCATGGGCAATACCATTTTCTTTGAAGTAAGCCTCAAAGAATCTGTTCTCAAATTCGCCACCATGATCACTTCTGACCTTTATGATTTTACACTCTTTCTCAGATTGAATCTGAGTGCAGAATTCAAAGAACACTGAATGAGACTCATCCTTGTGTTTCAAGAACTTTACCCATGTCCAGTGACTATAATCATCTACGATGACTAATCCATATTTCTTCCCTCTAACAGAAGCTATTTTGACTGGGCCAAACAGATCAATGTGCAGAAGTTCTAGCGGCCTAGAGGAAGAAACAACATTCTTAGACTTGAATGCAGGTTTGGAGAACTTTCCCTTCCGACATGCTTCGCAAAGAGCATCTGATTTATATTTCAGATTTGGGAGTCCTCTGACCAGATTTAGTTTGTTAATCTGAGAAATCTTTCTCAAACTAGCATTGCCTAATCTTCTGTGCCAGACCCATTGCTCTTCGCTAACAGACATAAGACAAGTTACCTTCTGATTCTTAAGATCTTGAAGATCAATCTTGTAAATGTTGTTCTTTCTCTTGCCTGTAAATAGGATTGAGCCATCCTTCTGACTTACAGCCTTACAAGACTTTTGATCAAAGATTATGTCATTACCATTGTCACTTAATTGACTTATGGACAACAAGTTATGAGCTAATCCATCTACCAGAAGAACATTAGTTATAGAAGGAGAGTTACTAGTACTTATGGTTCCTGAGCCAATTATCTTGCCCTTCTGATCTCCTCCAAACTTAACTTCTCTAGCAGATTTAAGCATCATGTGTCGAGAGCACCCAGAGTCCAGGTACCATGACATGCTTTCCTTTGTCTTCTTTGTAGCCAAGGATATCTGCAACGGGAATAATCTTTTCCTTAGGTACCCACATTTTCTTGGGTCCTTTCTTGTTAGTTCTCCTCAAGTTCTGATTGAACTTGGGTTTAGCATTATAATTAACAGGAGGTACAACATGATATTCCTTAGGATGAGCAACATGATATTTTCTAGGTTGTGTCACATGCTTCTTAGTGTGTGTGATGTGAAAGCTTTTAGCATGTGATGTGAGCCTAATATCATGGGAGTGGCCATACTTGAACTGATCATACAATGGCTTGTATGTGATTTTCATATCATCTACATGTTCAAGTTTGTATGGGGTATCACCCTCATATCCTATGCCAACTCTCTTGTTTCCACTAACAGCATATATCATAGAGGCAAGTTGACTTCTTCCAATACCTCTAGATAAGAACTTCCTAAAGCTCAAGTCATATTCTTTAAGAATATGGTTCAGACTAGGAATAGATCTTTCTGAGTCAGAAGGAGATCCAACATTTTTGGATAATTATAAAACTTTTTCCTTCAGTTCTGAATTTTCCACTTCTAGCTTCTTAGTTTCAGATTCAAATAGCTTTTTCAGATTTTTGTATTTGATACTAAGATGAGCCTTGAGTTCCAGAAGTTCTGTTAAACTGAAAACTAACTCTTCTCTAGATAGTTCAGAAAATACCTCTTCAGAATCTGATTCTGATGTAGATTCTGATCCATCATCAACTGTGGCCATCAGTGCAATGTTTGCCTGCTCGCCTTCAGAGTCTGATTCTGATTCTAATGAATCTGAATCATCCCAAGTTTCCATAAGACCTTTCTTCTTATGAAACTTCTTCTTGGGCTTCTCCTTCTGAAGCTTTGAACACTCACTCTTGTAATGTACTGGCTCATTGCATTCAAAGCATGTGAACTTCTTCTTGTCATATCTTCTGCTTCCAGAAGATTCTCCTTTTTCAAGCTTCTTAGAACTTTTGAAGTTCTTGAACTTCCTATGCTTGCTCTTCCAGAGTTGGTTTGCCCTTCTGAAGATCATGGACAGTTCATCTTCTTCTTCTGATTCTGATTCTTCAGAATCTTCTTCTTCAGCCTGAAAAGCGTTAGTGCATTTTTTATAATTAGACTTTAATGCAATAGACTTACCTTTGTTCTGAGGTTCATTAGCATTCAGCTCTATTTCATGACTCCTCAAGGCGCTGATCAGATCTTCCAAAGAGACTTCATTCAGATTCTTTGCTATCTTGAATGCAGTCACCATTGGACCCCATCTTCTGGGCAAGCTTCTGATGATCTTCTTGACATGATCAACCTTTGTGTAACCCTTGTCAAGCACTCTTAATCCAGCAGTTAGAGTTTGAAATCTTGAGAACATTTTTTCAATTTTTCATCATCCTCCATCTTGAAGGCTTCATATTTCTGGATTAAAGCAAGAACCTTGGTCTCCTTGACTTGGGCATTTCCTTCATGAGTCATTTTCAATGATTCATATATGTCATAGACAGTTTCTCTGTTTGATATCTTCTCATATTCAACATGAGAAATAGCATTCAGTAGAATAGTCCTACACTTGTGATGATTTTTGAATTCTTTCTTTTAATCATCACTCATTTCTTGTCTTGTCAGCTTTACTCCTCTAGCTTTCACAGGATGTTTGTAACCATCCACCAGAAGTTCCCATAAGTCAACATCTAATCCAAGAAAGTAACTTTCGAGTTTAACTTTCCAATATTCAAAGTTTTCACCATCGAATACTGGTGGTCTAGTGTAGCCATTGTTACCATTTCCATTGTGTTGCTCAGCAGAGCCAGATGTAGATGTAGGTGGTGGAGTCTCAACCATCTTGACTTAGTGTTTTTCTCTTCTTGAATCTTTTCTAAACACGGTTAAGTGCTTGCACCTTAGAACCGGCGCTCTGATACCAATTGAAGGATAGAAAAACACTTAGAAAGGGGGGGGGGGGGGTTTGAATAAGTGTGACTTTAAAAAATCTTAAGATAAAAACAATTGCACAATGATTTTTATCCTGGTTCGTTGTTAACGAAACTACTCCAGCCCACCCCCTTAGAGTGATTTACCTCACTTGAGGATTTAATCCACTAATCAACCTTGATTACAATGGTTTTCCACTTAGATACCCTCTAAGTCTTCTAGAGTATTCTGATCACACCTTGATCACTCAAGGAACCTTTTACAAATTAATGTAAACAAATTCATACAAGAGTATTACAATGCTTCTTAATAAGCTATAATCACAACTGTGATATTTCTCTTAAGTTCTAAGCTTAAATCTCACTAAGATATTACAACAGTAATATGAGGTTGAAGATGAAGTTTGAGAGCTTTTGAATTTGACAGCGTTTCTGTATTTTTGCGTAAGAGTTGTGTGTTCAGCTTCTCATCAGAACTTCTATTTATAGGCGTTTTGAGAAGATGACCGTTGGGAGCATTTAATGCGTTGCGTGATCCGTACAACATTGCATTCAATGTTTCACTCTTTTGTCAACTACCTCGAGCCTTGCTTTTCCTGCTTTAACTGACTTTGCCTTTAATAGCTTCTAACGTTCCTTTTGTCAGTCAGCATAGCCTGCCATCTTGTACTTGCTTCTGATCTGATCTTTGTAGATACAACGTTTGAATTAATCAGAGTCAAACAGCTTGGTGCAGAGCATCTTCTTGTCTTCTGACTTTGAAGTGCTTCTAGCGTGATACCATAAGAACTTCAGTGCTTCTGCTTCTGAACTCAAGTTCTTCTGATGCTTCAATAGACCATGTTATGATTCTGCTTGACCATCTTCTGATGTCTTGTGAGAGCATGTTCTGATGTTGCATACTTGAACCTTCTGAGTCAGTGCTTCTTGCGCTGAATTGTGCATACTCATCATATATTTCCTGAAATGGAAAATGCATAGGATTAGAGTACCACATTGTCTTATACAAAATTCATATACATTGTTATCATCAAAACTAAGAATATTGATCAGAACAATTCTTGTTCTAACATAGAGAACCATGTTTGCTTATACAAAATTTATTTGTTTGTTATCATCAAAACACTGAAATGTGATTAGAACTAAACTATGTTCTAACATTATATTGTTGTACTTAAATAGAGCTTTTAATACTGATGCCCACCTTTTGCTTGGTGCTTGAAGGTCCTTAGGATCTAGGATCTAGATTGGTAGTTTGTCCTCTGTTGAGGATGTTGATGTAACTTTAGCCTCTTTGGCTCTTTCTTAATCTTAATGATGTTTGGAATAAAAAAACAAATTTGTCATTACATTTAAATAAAATTGAGATTTAAGATTTTGAAATATTTAGTTTTTATAACAATAGTTGAATACGCGTGCTTGAAATTATTTTATGTGATTTGTGATGCAAATGTACACATGATTTTAAATTAAGCTATACTGACAGTTCAAATCAATAATATTATAGTTGTAATTAGAGTTATATTTAGATTTGGATATGAGTCGAGTCGAATCAAATTCATTTTGACTCGACTCGATAAAAAATGATTACGCTCAAAATTTGACTAGAGTGTGACACTTTTTTTTAAATTTAAACTCGGTTTATTTGAAATTCGGGAACTACTAGATTTAATTTGTTAAATTCATCTCGTTAAGTTCAAATCGTTTGCTTCTCGAACTTAATATCATTTTTTAAAAAATCTATTTTTTTATATATTCTTTTTAAATTAATATTTTTTAAAAGGAAAATATTTCAAAAAAAATTATAAGATTGGGATTCATCTTTATCTAAAAATTTAGGCAAAATACCCTTTCTGGTCCCTTAAGTTTACCTCAGCGTCCGTTCTGCTCCCTTATATTTAAAATGTTCCAAAGTGGTCATTTAATTATTCAAAAAGGTCCATGTTAGTCATTTCCGTCCTTTTTTTATACGGCGTTAACGTTTACTTGGGGGGCATGTGATGTGGCACTTGGTCATACGCGTGGCACGTGACTTGGCACACATTCATCTTCAAGTTTATTAAAATTCTGAAAAAACATTCCAAAATTTTTTATTTTGTCTGGATTCAAACCCAGGCCACCTTTCTTGAAAGCAATAGGAACTTTCCACTAAATCACTTTACAATTGATGTTTATTGTCTGATTCAATTTTATTATCAAGTTTATTATTTCTAGTGTTCCCAAGTTGGCACTCCCATCTTGCTCTTGCTCTGTGCATGTCAATTGATGCAATCCGGAATCAATTAGACTTCTAGGGTTCATGATTTCATTGGGTTCTTGAATTTATACACTCTCTTCATATCTTCAGAATTCTGCAATCACAAATCATTACACTCTCTCCAATCTCCAGATTCGTCGATCTTTAAAAACCACCATATCTCCAAAATTATGCACTATCCCTTCACCACCAATCTTCAAATTCCTTCAACCAAGATTCTTGATGAGAAAGAGATTAAGGAGGAGATAGATTAGCGAGATGAGAGATGTAACACCCCATTTTCTACCCAGTAATTATAATAGATCAGAGTGCGGAAAATTTAAAACATCAAACATGAGGCATTACATTTTCAACTTAAAACCACAAACAACCTGTATTTCATTCATATTTGATACATAGCATTCGGCATCTACAACTTTAAAATTATAATTCATATACAATTTTATTCAACCAGATCAAACTTCAACTTATAATTATTCATCAACTTTTACTCAACTAAAAACAACTTAAAACAACAGTAATTAATTCTTATTATTCAACTTAGATTTCAACAGCTATAATAATAACACAGCAACAAAACAACAAATACAATCATGATCCCATCCCGAGTGCTACGTATCAGAGCAAGACACCAAGTCGACTAACAGCATCTAAAGACTTCATAAAATCACTTCAAACTTCCACCGCTATCTTGAGTACCTGTCCATTCTTTCCTCAATTCGATCCAACAAAATTATTCTCCCAGCTTCCGATTAAATCAATATAATCAATACAACAATTCAATATCCAGCAACAATTAACAAATCAATCGATCACTAGGACGAATTCATCAAGCATCAAACAAACAATTCATGGTATCAATTAATATATTTCCAATCCCACATACTAATCATCATATTTCCGGTTATATAATTCAAACCCCACCCTTACCTTGAATTGGAGATCGCCTCTAATATCCGATCGAGTGCAAGCCTTTGCCTTCTTTGCCTTTCCCCATCAATTCATCGATCGATTCCTCTTCTGCCAAAACCTCGTTCCTCTTTGTCGGCAACTCCGTTTCACGATCTATTCTCCTAAGAAGCCAAAACCTTATTTTCAACAGAAATCTAATGCCATATATATTCTCCTTTTTATTAATCCAATAAACCAAATAATAATATTTTCTCATAACTCTTAATGGGCCTATTATTTACACCTCCTTCTCTACTGTTTAAGACACATACAACTGAACCCAACTAAATAATATTATTACTAATATTATTTTCTTCAATAAAAAGCAACTTTATTAATTCTTCGATTAACCGACTAAATAATCCAATTCCTCGTCTTATAATATCACTAATAAATCCAACACCGATCGAATTTCCATATTAAATCCTTGAATAATTTATTTAAATAATTAAATAAATTTTCGGGTGTTACAAGAGAGATTAACGAGATAAGAGAGACAAGAGATGAGAGAAGGGAGCGAACAGTGGTGGCCGGAGGTCTTCGTTGGAGAAGAGAATAATGTCATTGCGTTTTGTGAGAGAGGGAATAAACTCTTTGAAAATAGGTGAAGAGTCACTAACCTGATGAACCCTAATTTTCCCCTCTTTTATTTAATTTCCTGGTTTCATGAGTTCACGGGGCTCTTGAAAATGGAATAAGGAGGAAGAGAACGAGGGAGAGATGATTGTTGGGAGGTTTGATGTTTTTGGTACTTTTCTGGAAAAATCAGAGAGAGAGAGAGAGAGAGAGAGAGAGAGAGAGAGAGAGAGAGAGAGAGAGAGAGAGAGAAAGAGAGAGAGAAGGAAAGAGTTTGAGTGTGAATTGGGATGAAGAAGATACAACAACACATTACAATATGTTTAATGTGTAACTCACAATAGAAAAGACAAAATATCCAAGTGGTTAAGTGTTATGCTTCACAATCCTTGTGACCAAGGTCCGATCAGTGGCAAAAGTAACATTTCTTTTGGAATTTAGGTGAGCTTGATAGTTATCATAAGTCACATCAGCGCCATATCAGATGCCACCCAAGCAAAAGTTGACGCTGTTCGGAAAAATTGGACGGAAAAGAATAACGTGGACCTTTAATTTTGTTTATAAAATCCACAACTTCATCTAAATCCACTAGCAACAATAACTTTAAACCTATTATCATATATAATCGAGTTGACTTGTGAACCTAACGAGTCCACCTATACATAATTCATATTCAGCTCATTTAATTAATGAATTAATTTTTATTTTCATATTCAACTAATTTGCTTCACAAACCTTGTACAATGATTTAGTTGTCAAATCAAATTTTAAATTATATTCGAATTAATTTGGTTCATTGTCATCCTAGATATAATCTAGTTAGTAAGGTCACAACTTACGATTTAAAAGGATGATAAGAAGATACTATTTTCCTTTTAGTGTTGAAAATACATTGAGATCTTGATTATAAAAAGATTTCAAGTTTCCAACTTTTTGTTTTTAACTTTTTCTCACATTATTGATCGTAATACTAATAATGCAACTTTTATCATTTCGCATTTTGTAGTATATACTAAAAAATAATCTCTCTAGAATTTGTAGGGTCCTATGTCTGAAGAATGTGACCAAATTACTATAACCAGTCACAAATTGCGACATGAAAAGTCATCATAAATTAAATTGTTAGATTAGTAACTTATTAATAATAAGGCAAAATGATTATATAGAACTCGGATGAAAAACAAACCTTCCAAGAAACTCAAAAATGGCAACCATATTAGCTTCTTACAGTGTCACTCCAAATGAACCAACTCCAAATGGTTCTTTATGGCTCACTGACTTAGATCAAGTTGTGCGCCTCAGCCATACACCACTTCTTTTCATTTACAAACCAAAACACAACCAAAAAACCAGAATCATTGAAACCTTAAAAAACTCTCTCAGCAAGCTTCTTGTTCATTACTATCCTATGGCTGGTAGATTATGTTACACAAGTGGTGGTAGAATTGAATTGAATCTCAATGCAAAAGGAGCTGTTTTGATAGAAGCTGAAACAACAAAAACAGTGCAGGATTATGGTGACTTTTCACCTTCTGACTCAACAAAAGAGCTTATTCCAAAAATCGATTACAATCAACCCATGGAGGAAATTCCATTGTTTGTAGTTCAAGTCACACGATTCTCAAACAAAGATGAAACTTTTGCATTTGCAATTGGAATTGCTTACTCTCACCCTTTATCTGATGGTGCTGTTTTCTTCAAATTGTTAAATTCATGGGCCAAAATAGCAAGAGGTGAAACACTAGATTCTAATGAAATGCCCTTTTTAGATAGAACAATTCTCAAATTTTCACACACCCCACTTGAACCATGTTTTGAACACATTGAGTTAAAGCCACCACCACTTATTCTAGGAAGATCTGACGCAAACATTGAAAGAAAGAAGAGTATAACAGCTGAATTGTTGAAACTCACGGCAGAAGAAGTTGAAAAGTTGAAGAAAAAAGCTAATGAAATTGATATTCCAGAAGGGTCAAGACCTTTTAGTAGACATGATGCTATAAGTGCACATATATGGAAAAGTGCATCTAAAGCACGTGATCTTGAAACGAAACAAGAAAGTGTTGTAAGATTCTTTGTTGAAATCAGGAATAGAATTATTCCAAATCTTCCAAAGTATTACTATGGGAATGCTTTGATTCAAGCTTCAGCAAGAGGGTATATCGGAGAAATCACATCAAAGCCGTTGAGTTACGTTGCAAAGAAGATAAGGGAAGCACATGAGTTGATAACAAATGAGTATATAAGGTCCCATATTGATGTTATTAGGGGGTTTGAGCATTTGGATGATGCAAGGAAATTGTTTATAGGCAGTGAAGGTAATGATGCTGCATATTTAGGGAATCCTAATCTTCATATAACAAGTTGGATGAATTTTCCTATATACGAAGCGGATTTTGGGTGGGGAAAACCATTCTACTTTGGTATTGGATATGTTTATCCGCATGACAGGGCATGGATTCTATTGAGTCCTGATGGAGATGGTTCTGTTATTGTGTGTGTGCATTTTCAAGTTGAATTGATGCAGCTTTTCAAGAAGTTCTTCTATGAGGATTTATATGAGTTGTTCAGATCTGCACGATTGTGAATTCGGGATAATGAGGATTTGCGTGTATGATTTATATGTCATTTTTTATAATGAGAATAGTGTTTTGTTGTTTTTGCTGTATGGAAATTCTGTGAGGAATTTGTGTTGATATTTTTCTGCAGTCAATTGAAATCAAATACAACAATGGGTGGATGTAATGATGCATATTATATAAAAGGTGATATAGCCTTCTATAGGCATACAATTTTGTGTTTAATGTTGCTCTTGTATAAATTTTGCTTCAACATGTCGGTATCTGGGTTATAAAATTAACCCAACCAATTTCAAGATATAGACTTATAGAAACTAATGACAGAAACAGAAAATTTTAAAAAGTATGTATTACTCTCTTTATGGTAACATACAATTTTTTTTAGGATCTTGTTAATCAGCAAGCTTTCTACTACATTATACCCCTACTTATTTTCTCACAGATTTTACTATTATTAAATTCATCTTCTTTCAAATCAATCATACTTTTTTTTATCTATTGCTTTGGTTTCATTACTCTCTCATTCTCTTTTCTAAATTTACAAGTTTTCCTCTATCCCTCTTTTTTGTATTTAAGTTTTCAAGATTAAAAAATACACTAAAATATGTGACTTTTATAGTGTTTCATTTTATTTGGGTTACAAGATTTTAACTATACTACATGAAATGAATAAGACTATTTTACAACGAAATAAAATGGTAGAAAAGGCACTGGAACGAATAATAGTCGAACGCTCGTTTTATCGCAAAATAAAAATAAATATATTAAAATGATTTACGCGGAACGAAGTTTAATAAAACAGACTGAAAATGATCAAATTCATAAATAAAAATACCCGGTTGACTAGGCCCTGACAGGTAAAAATATGACCATAAAAAGCGTCGAAAAAATAAAACGAGCTTACCGACATGATCTACGTGTAACATAGATTAATAAAATAATCAGATACATGTTAAAACTCGAAATTTTCTGCTCGCTAATTTTTCACACGGTGTCGAATCGCTTCAACCGGTCTATCTAGAAAACTCCTATTTAAATTATGACAAAATAAAAATATTTTTTTATAGATAATTAAAACTACAAGAATATGGTTCCAATATTAATAAATTTTGGGTAGCACTTCAGCACGGGCTCAATAACTCTGGCTTATTTATAGACAATTAAATACAAAATCGATAAAATAAAATAGCATAATACTATTTAATATTCTCAAATTCTAATTCATGCTATTGTACTTCTATGGGTCTTACATTACTGCCCTCCTAAAATAAGTTTCGTCCTTGAAACTTAAGGAAAATGTAACAACTCAACTAGTTATTACTAACGTCACATTAGCACGATCGTGCATCTATCGCAATCCTCTACAAAGTCGCACTGACTCAGACTCTATATGTAAGGCTAGACATCACACTATGTTCTAGACTCACCATTAATCTTACAAGAACATATTCACAAATGGTAGGCCCCCTAGAATCCTAGGTTCATGCTCAAACTTTTAAAGTCACATCTTCGCCCCCACGTCGTAACTAATTCCACTAGGTTCACACTATGTGGTGGCTGATTATCCTCATGATAAAATGTTAATTAACTTACACACTACCAAGAAGGCATGATGCATCTATTGCATTCAACATGATCCCGTCTACTATCAACAAGAGATTAAGGGTGATCAGTTCATCAATTTGTCAATAGGAAGGCGCAAACCATTATGGTGGAATAAACCATCATTACCTAACTACAATAGTGTCCCTTGAAACTTGTTCTTAAAGTCACGCGAGACACTGGGGTATAATAATCCATTCGAGGTTTACTTAAATGTTTCCTCAACTTTCAGCTACTTCAATCCCTTCGATGAGACACAATCACCTAAAACACAATACATAGTCTCATTTACACTCACTTAGCTTGGAACAACTGGTGAGTATCTTCCAAAGTAGTTAACGCTAATACATTGAGTACGACTTCAATATTCCTTTGTTACTACCTTATAGATGTTACAACTCCAAAGTCCCTTATACTAGATCTTCTTCGATCATCTAAAAATCTACAACTCCAAATTTTTTGGCAACCAACCGCCTATAGTTGTTTCCCAACACATCATGACCTATATCTTGTCGATTTAAAACAACATATTTAATTATTGTTACTATCCAAATAAATCTCCAAACATTGTCGTTCATGACTTGAGTAACTTAACACTTGCCCTACTCAACTCCTATGATTATTTAAATTCATGGTGCTACTTGTACTATCATCTCATATCAAGATTTATACTTCCTAACTCCCAAACTACATATAGATTATCACTTGTCCACGTCATACATTGTCTCTTACCTTTAATCATCAGATGATTCATCCTTAACTCTCTTTTTTTAAATATAACATAGCTTAAGCATCCCAACTTTACCCGTTAAGGTACTTGCCATTCGTATATCTGTTGTCTAACTTCCCTAATCATTTTAAAGGCTTAAACGCTTGTTTTCTTCCTAGAGAAGATGCTCCATTACTATCCACGTATTGTAATTGTTTCTAATTGATATCCGTGGTTGCTCTTCAATTCCAAAGAAATATCATCTTATTAATAGTTAATAAACTTCATCTCATCTCATTCTGATCTCACCAAAATGAACATCCAATAATTTTTCTACAAAGGTTCCCCCAAATAAGGTTCTTACTCGTAATCATTCGTAAGTTTAACTTCCACTTGTCCTCACTCAGCATCTCTGAGTGACGAGAACAAACACAACTTCTAATCCATATAGTTACTAAAGAAATACCTTCTAATTCTTACTCGATTCAATTTTGTCCCTTCTAAACCAACACATCAAATAATTCATAGACACATATCGACCAAAGTTGACTGATGCTCTAGGGTTATAACTATCCTTCTTACTGAAGTATTATAGGGTACATTAACTTCAATTAAGAAACAATCGATTACCTAAGCATATATCATGCTTGAACCAAGAAACACAACACATAACACATAGGAATCCAAACATTTACTCCCACTAAACCCGACACTTGATCAGCTTAGGACACCTGACTCGCAGCCCCATGAAAATCTAGACCAAAGATCTGATACCACATTGTAACATCCCGATTTTTAACAGCGAGATTGTATTTTTTTTTCTTTTTTTAAAACAACAAATCTTTGAAATAAAACATCTATGATCATTTTTAAAATAAATCAGAGTAAAGCATTGTAAGACAGTGATCATAACACAAGGCCTCTTTTATAAATTGTTTTCTCAATTAAAGGTTTAAGAACACAAATCAAACATATTGTCTATAAGAACATAATGAAAATATTTATTTTAACAAATAAATAAACAGGGTTTTCCACAATACAAGTTACACAGAAAATAGTAAGGAAGAGTAAACAATGACTTCAACAACAACCCCTAAGTTGATCTTGAATTGAAAGCCAAGGATGACTTAGTACAAATGACTCACTGTGAAATTGAGTCTTGATGATTTTGACCGCCAAAGACATACACATCTTGTAGGTCTTCATGACACCTGGATACCCTAATTATCACGATTCCTAACAACCTGGGGGCGTTCAGCCCATTCAATAATAATAGTAGAGGGTCACGATCTAAACATAGCATACATGAAAGAATACACACATGCAAGTAAAACATGATATATAGAAGTCACAATATTTATTTCAACAAATAAAGTAATGCACAAATATCCTAATGCAGACTCTACATGGGTGTGATCCCCCTAACTAAGTTTCTCACATGCATGAATTCCGGAATTTAACCTCTCCGCAGAGAGTCGTAGGCATCTCCTACTAATTTTGTGGCCAATCTCCACAATGAGGCATCTCCTCATGATGACTAGTCTTTTAACTTAACTAGCATCGACTCAATAAATCCTGCAGGATTAAGGTGGATCCATTCCCGATAATCACACCCCGTGAAGACCCACTTGGCCAACACGTACTATGATACGCATGAGCACAGATATGCAAATGCATCATAAACATTTCTCAATAGTCAATTCGTATATTTATTCAAAGTCATATGAAAGTATATTCACTAGTTTAGCATCACAGCATAAACTCATTTTCATGATTGGGCACACAACATTAGACATTCTTAGTCGGGCACACAATTATCACAAAACCTCAAATTAGGCACACCATCATTCATACCAACACATATGCATTCATTCACATATAATATCGTTTGAAAGTGCCCTCACCTTAGCGAGCTTCAAACACATTCAACTTACGCTACATGAGAACGTTTCTCTCGACGAGGTTTCTATCCAGTTCACACTTTCAACCTTTTAAAATACACACAATTTAATTAAGTTAATACAAGCTCAACTACATCGACAATTAGGGTTTTATCTTGGTCACTTACCTAATCAATTAGATTTAGGTTTTTATTACCGTTTTACTAACCTAATCATTTTATATTAAAAAGAATATATCATTTCAATTAGAAAATGATTGTTCTCTTAAAAGAATAATAAAATAGTAACGGAAGGAAGTTTCTAACTCACTGTTTTAAATTTATTTATTATTTTGATCAAATCATTGTGTCAAATACTTTGATTAAAATTATTGAAAATAAATTATTATACTTAAAACTATAATTTATCAAGACAATATTGATAGCTTCTAAAAATTTAGTTTTAATTCAAAAAAAAACTACGGTTCCAAAATTATCAAAGTTCATACATTTTAAAATCAAATTAGATTTGTCTCATTCTAAGAATAATTTATAAATTCTAAATTAGAATAGTATTCCCTATTTTAAATTTAGAATAAATTATTATATTGATTTTATTTCTAAAATAGTCATAATCATCTATATTTAAAATATAATTATATTTGTTTCATCAATAAACTTTTAGACTAAACAAATTAATTCTAACAAGAAAATCTATGATGTTTTGATAAGTGGTGGTTCTAAGCATTTGATGGGAGACATAAACTAATTTTCAAATCTAGTTTTAAAGGTCAAGGATGATTTCACATATGGAAACTAACTTAAAGGAAGAATTCTTGACATTGGCAAAGTTGAAGCACTAACTTTCACATCCCTTGAAGATACTTTATGTTTAAGGACTAAAGAAAAAATCTTCTAAGAAAAAGTCAACTTTGTGACAAAGGCTTCAAGTTCATCAAGAATGATTGTTTATTGAAGTCATGTGAGGTAAAACCCATTGTTGAAATGGTTTTTATTTTCATAATATTTATTTACATATTTCAAGATTTTTCCCATCCTTTTTGGTAATGACAAAGAGGGAGAAGATTCTATGTATTGTGTATGTCTTTCTCTAACATTTTGCAGCAAGCATAAAATGTCAAAAACTCTTAATCAAGGATCAAGAGGGAGCGTTGATCAAGGGGGAGTTATCATTGATAGGGGCAGCATAATCCATTAAACTTTCAATTGTTTATCATCATCAAAAAGGGGGGAGAATGTGAAGTCAAGACTTTCCATCCAATGTGTTTTGATGAAGACAAAGTGAAATCAAATGATCATGTCAAAAAGTATGGAAAAAATTTCAAGTGTATTTTATCATTTCAAATGACTCAAAACTCATCATATTGAAAGCTAGCAACAAATTATTCAAGACTTTATCTTTGAACACTAGCATGGATTTGGATTAATAAAGGTATAAATATGCAAAGTATATTGATAACTTAGTACTCAAAATATTTTATACATTTTCATCTCTAAAATTCTAAAATTATCATGCATAAAAAATCTTTGATTCAAATGCATAAAAAGCTTATTTTTTTTATCATGCAATGTAAAATTTATTTCTTTATTTGAACCATGTTCAATCACTTTCAAATATAATATATTGACTTGAATAAATCAATAGATGTTGCATAAGGTTGGTTCAAATATTTAAACAATTTTTATTTTTTTAATTTTTTCTAACATTCAGATTTTGATAAATTGTGGCATTTTGACCAATCGTAACAGCACAAAAACCACCACAATTTACAACATTCTGAAACAATATTTTTAAATTTGAAATTTGAAAATTGATGCAAACTTGTTAAGTCAAGTGACTGTTTTAACCGACTTAACAAGTCTCGTACAAATTTAAAAAAAACAACAATTTTTTTAACACCTTTTCATGCACTTCTTCATGAATCCTTTTCATTTTAACTTGGCATTTGTTCATGATATTTTTTCACAACTTCACCGTGATTTAACATCATATTATTCTCTCAGAATTTCAAACAAGTGTTTTTGTTCTTCATATTTCACAAAAAAAAATTCTACATGTATGTTGTTAACAATCCAGAAAATTCATATCATTCTCATAAACACTTGAGCACTATATTGTCATTATAAATTGCATGTTTGGAAGAGAAGATCAATCCTAGTGATTGATATATATTCATCAACTTTGTTTACTCAAATAATTTCTAGATTTGGTTATAATTCCTTGTTGTCCAAGATTGTTGGAAACAAGAGAGTAGAAAGGAAATGATTGTTTCTTGTTTTACTTGGTTGGTTTGTATCCTTGTTATTCAGGATTGTTGGAAGTAAGAGAGTTGAGTTTGAGATGATTGTTCTCATTTCAACTTGAGTAATCACTAGAGGATTACTCTTCCGTGTAGAAAGGGGACAGGAGTACTCTCAGATTGTGAGGGGAACCAGGATACATCGTTGTGTTTTTTACTTTTTCCCTCTTAGGCGCACTCAATAACTTACACCTCAGGGTTGTGGGGGGTAATAAGTAATGAGGATAATGATAATATAGAAAATTAGGGCTTTAGGTTTATTTCTCTGCATGTTAAATGCATGTATGCATGCAATATAGTTTTTCAGTCTTTTTGATTGGTTAGAAGGTTAGTTAGCTATGATGATGTGACATTAACTAACTTTTGCATTGCTTGTCCTATATAAAAGCCAGTCGTAACTGTTTTTGATTATTCATTCAATCAATGAGAAAACTTCATCTTTTCCATTCTCTTCCTTTTGTTTTCTTCTCTTTAATTGAGAGTTGAGATTGCTTTGAAACCAAAAATCAAAACTTCACTTTAACTTGCGAATAAATTCGTACATTCCGAACAAACCTTCAAAGATGAAATGAAGATTTTTTTTTATTCTAGATAAATGAATTAATTTATTAACATGAAGAATTTTTTTTATAGGTGAATTTAATTTTTAGTACTGTATTGGATTGATGAAAATTGTTTTAGTTAAAATATGTTAATTAAAAAAAATGTGTTATCAAGTTTTGAATGTCCACATCAATTAATAAGATAAAGTGAATACAGTTTTTGTGAGAAGTCACAATCATAGCAAAATCAAAGTGGATAGCATGGAATTGGCCAATATTCTAAACAGAGAAGCTGCAGTACAATTAGAAATTAAGTCGTGACATGCAGGCAGTGGCAAGAAAAATCGAAACAGACACGCAAACGTAAACATCACAATTAATGTCTTAATATATTACTATGACTGATGCTATTTCTTACTACCAATGCCTAAAACTAAATGCAAGAATCCAAGTGGCAATCTAATACTAATAGCTATACATGGTTAGGTGGTTAAGTGACTCTCTCAATAATTAATGACGAAACATGAGTTGTTGGCTATACCGTGTATAGATAAAAATTTATGCACCATGTATAGATTATTATGGATCCATAGATCAAATTCTAGACATCAATTGTTATTACTCAATACTTAATACTCACCACTCAATACTCAATACTCAATACTCAATACTGGATTAAAAAAACATGATCCAATGGCTTATGTAGGCTTATGCATGGTGCATAAGGAAAATCCTTATGCATATTAGCCAAAGCCGAAAGAAGTAATTCAATTACAGCATGACGAATTTTTTTTTAAGAGACAAAAGGTATGTTAAAGAAAAGAGGAATGATAACCTTACACTATATGTTATAGCTACACCGTATAAAAATACGGTTTAATTCCTTGTATAATATTTAATAATTATTCTTCACTTTTTCCAATGCAAAAAGAACACATATTTGCTGTATTTTATATGGTGTAGATACAAAGTGTAAGATATCTAGTGTAAGAATAGCAATCTTGTAATGAAAAACCAAGCACAAGAAATGCCAGGAATACAATCCATAACAACAACTAGTTAAAGACCCGTGCTGTCGCCCGAGTGCATTAATTATGATGGAGTAATTTTTAAATGATACAAAAAAATATGAAATAAAGAAGTTTGACCAAAATGCATAATGGGACCAAGTTTTGAAAATTAAGATATTAGTTTAAATGATACGAAAATAAATTTTACTAAAAAAGTTTAAATGATACGAAATTATTTTTTACTAATAAAATATTAGTAGTATGAAAATTAAGTTCTAAGATAAAATAATAATCTAAAAAAAAAATTAAGATAGATCTAAAACACAATAGTAAAATAGGACCAAATATTAATTAAATATGTTGTCGAGCAAGACATACAAATATAAATAGATATCATGTTGACAGTGTCCCGTGATAAAAATAAAAATATTTAATATTTAAAAATAAGAATTCTGTGTCTCAAATAAAAATAATTGTTAATTAAAATAAAATAGATATTTTGATGATAATGTCCCGTGAGAAAAATAAAAATTTTGACATTTGAAAATAAGAATTTTGTGTCTCAAATAAAAACAATTGTTAATTAAAATAAAATAGGTATTTTGATGATAATGCCCCGTGAGAAAAATAAAAATGTTAATATTTGAAAATAAAAATTTTGTGTCTCAAATAAAGACAATTTGTTTATTAAAATAAAAAAGATATTTTGAGAGACTAAATTTTAAAAATAATTTTTTAATAATTATGAGTAATTTTTTAATTATCATAATTTATGTTTTTGGTTGAGTAAGATAGTAAATAATTTTATATGGCATGATTTTTAATATAGTAGATTGAAATAGATTTTGTTGTTTATTTTCCTAAGTTGATCTCTTTACAACCTTGATGTGGTTTTGAAACGTTACCTATACCTATTATCAGGCAAAATAAGCAAAAGGGACAATATCATGGAGTAAATTAATAGGAACACAGAAAAAGTAGACCGCTAATGTTACCTATTATCCGGTAAAATAAGCAAAAGGACATTATTATATGGATTATTCTGACATTACACAAAACTGGGCATTGGAAAAGTCTGGTAAGATTGAGAAAGGGCATAATTATTTGAAGGAAAAAATGATATTTTATTTCAGACCAATGAGAATTGAACAATTGGCAAGAAAACATGATAAAGTGAATGGTTATTTTGTTAATTACATGAATGTCCATATTGAAGTGCAACTTTTATTTTTTAAAAGGGCATTTTAGTCAATTTGGTCAATTGAATAGTAAATGCTTTAAATAGTAATTTTTTAAAAGGGCATTTGAGTCAATTTGGTCAATTGAATAGTAAATGTTTTATAGTAGAAGTAGATAGTAGAAGAGCCTAATACATAACAGAACCCACCCCATGCATCTCTCACGCATTATTGAATTGATAAAAATGTCCTTCAGTTTTCGTAGATACATCTTCGAAAGCATCCTTTTTTTTTGTTTAGTGTTATTTTGTTCCGTAGATGAACTTACGGAACACTTCCGTAGATGTATCTACGGAAGTGTTTGATGTTATAACTCGCGTCATACCTTTTCCCTGCCTCATTTTTCCTCATTTCAACGGAAGTGTTTAACGTTATCACTCGAGCCAGACCCAGAGCTATCATTTGTAACGATAAAAGATCCATTCATTAATTAAAATCGGCATTACATCGAAATTTCCCACAGAAAATTAAGAAATCTAAGAAATAGAAATCTATGAAATTACAACAGTCAAAACAATGTCATCTGATTCATGCATCATTAGAACGAAATCAACACCGCCTTCCACGTCATTCCACCAACGTTCCTTTTCTCCGGTCTCAGACGAGGTCCTTGTTCTAAGCCTCTGGATCCTTCTGATGACTTCATCGGGTTTGTACTCCCCCTCTAAAAAAGACATCAGAGTCCTCTTGAGTTGGTCAAAGGAATGGATGTTTCGAAATTTAACCGGCATGGGAGGTTTGACGGGAGAGAAAACAACAAGCCCATCCCTTCTGAGATAAACCGGTTCAGGATTGGGACGCTTGGATCATGTTCGCTTCCCTGAACATGGCCTAATGTGAGCCATTTTTGTGTTTGTGTTTGTGTTTGTGTTTGTGTGTAATACAACCCTACAAACTCCAACTTTATAGAAGCCTTTGGTGAATATGGACCACACAATTTCTGTCACAAAATGTTCCGTAGATATATCCACGGAAGGGTCATAGATTTTTCTGTTCCGTAGATGTATCTACAATAAACACCCATAATTTTCAATATCAGACCCTTCCGTAGATACAGCTACAGAAGTTTCCCTGTTAGTTTTATAATAGAACTCAATGCAGTAGTAGTACTAGAAGGAAAAAGACACAAACACATTAACACATAAACTAATACTTGACAAAAAAGGATTATATTGCAATGTTATCGCGTGCATATATTATGCTAGTTCAAACTATATCAGATACTTTCGTAGATGCATCTACGGAATAATGTGGCGCTAAGCCATTCCGTAGATGCACCTACGGAACAATCTTTGAGTTGAATTTATGTGTATTTTTTCTCCATATACACTAGTTTATTATACTTCCGTAGATGTACCTTTGGAAGGAATCAAATTTTTTAGAAAAAATGGGTGCTTCTGAAAATGTATCTACAGAAGCAGAGAACATAAATAAAATTCCGACGGTGTGAAAAAGATCTATGGAGTGCATTGAGAAATTGCAAAGAGAACATTAAATCCACCACCATACACACCAAAATGCAAAATGAAGAATCCTTAACAGATGTATAAGTCTAACCCCCTACCACACATACCCTGACGGACTTCCAACAGAACTAAAATAATAAGACAGTTCCAAATATTGTTCCAATTACAAGCAAATACTAGAAACTTATGGTCCATTGTATTCCCAAAATATGAGACAGGATAGGATATTTATATCATATTCTATCTCAATCCAATATTTAATGACACAGCAGTATATGATAAGTTAATCCTGGAATTTATCTTATCCTGCCTCAGTAGTTCAAATTCTTATCTGAATATGAGCTGAGTTAGAATCTAACAAGATAGGATAAGAAAATAATTTACTAATTTATCTTCAATAAAATATATTTAAAATAAAAAATATAATATAATAAAATATAAATAAAAATTAATTTGATATTAAAATAAAAATATTAAAAAATAATTTTTAAAAAATATGTATGATATTGTTATAAGGATAATTTTGTAACTTTATATAATATAAAAAATTAAAGCCTAATAAATTGAAATATTTAAAAATAAAATAATTATTGAATATTTTAAAAATAAATACTAATTTTTTTTTTATTAAATTAAATATATTTCTTACAAGGAGAATTTTGACATTTACATATTATATATACATACTTTTATTTTGCTTATATATATATATATCAAATTGGTATCTTGAGTGAAACAAACACATGATAAGATAAGTCGTATCATGTCTATATCATATCCTATCCTTATCCAGCTTTATATCCTATCATGTCTATATCCTATCATGCGCATCAAACGGGCCCTTAAACTACTCCACTGCCATGAATTATTAAATTCTGCAGAATAAATAACTTAACGGCCACCCATATTAATGTGGCAGAAAAGTTATTGGCAAGACAGTCCGAGCCAGCACTGTTATAGCGGAAGAACGAAAAGGAGAAAAAGTCTAATTGGGAGCAGTATAATTGGAGCCAGCACTGATATAGCTCAAAACACACAACCTTGCAATTGCAACCAAACCCAAAATAGACAGCCATGCACCTCTGCATAAAACAAATTACTAACTGAAAATTTTGGACTTTCGCCGAACATGATTAAAAGTTTCTCTAGCAACCGAGGATCCAGCTGCAAGCCAAGGTCGCAAAACTTCTGAGAACAACCTACTGGATCCTGCTGAACACCCAGAGAAACGATCCACCAAACTAAAATTCCTCGCGCAAATAGACAAATTAAACAGGACATCCCAGGGCAGTTATAGGATTCGAATACCAAAGGGTGAAATTATAGTCTATGCTACTTGACTTGATTTTTAGCCAATTCCAAGACCATCGTTGCACGAATTCGACCATGTTTATCATGTGGAGATCCTTATTTTTGAATAGCTTCTCGTTTCTTGACCTCCAAATGCACCAGATGCACGCGAACCAAATCACCCTAACCTTTTCGACGAAGACTCTTCCGGTGCCAATGAGTCCTTCAAATTGATGGAGATGATTTATCCCTTTGTTATGCAATGTCATTGAGATACCCAACCAATTTGAGACATAGTACCAGATACCTGCAAAAAACAGACATTCGAAAAAAAGATGGGAGACCGATTCCTCACACCCACTACAACATAATAATGATCCTTGACCTATGACTCCTCTTCTATGTAAGTTATCTTTTGTAGCAATTATGTTTTGGAAAAGCCTCCATACAAGACAAGAGACTTTCGACGGGATTGATTTATTCCAAATCTTCATCCACGGTAGATAGGGTGGGTTAGATCTGGACTCCATGATATTCTTATAGGTGCCTCTAATAGAATAATCATTAAGAGTATCTCCAGCCCCTAAATCTAGGTTGTGCAAATCGACCCACCAAAGAGAGCACGCTCTCCCCCCGCTTTTGTCAATCCTGTTGCCTTCTCCATATCTATTAGACAAAGTTGTGTACCAAAGACCTTCTCTTGCATATTTAATCTTCCAATCCCATTTACCCAATAGAGAAGTATTAAACACTCTCAAATTTTTTAATCCCAAACCCCCTCTTCTAAAGGTCTACACACCTTATCCCAATTAACCCAGTTTATCTTCCTCTCATCCTCTCTCCTTCCCCATAAAAATTGTTTAAATAAGGATTCAAGTTTTGAAATGATACCTGTAGGAGCCTTGAAGAAAGATAGATAGTAGACGGGGATAGCGGACAAGACTTGTTTAATAATGACTACCCAACCTCTGATGGACAATTGGTTGTGCTTTCATCTCCACAAAAATGGATTTCACGGCATTGATAGCTGGCTGCCATGTTAATATTCGTCTCGGGTTAGCCCTGATCGGTAAACCGAGTTATTTGAATGGGGTGTTTCCTACTTTATAATTTAGAATGCTGGCTGCCTCTTCTAACCATTCTTGAGAGATATTAATCCCAATCAGCAAACTTTTATGAAAATTCACCTTAAGACCTGACATTAGCTCAAAAAGCAAAAGAATTGCCTTCAAACTTTGAATATTCCCCCAACCTTTTCTACCAATGATTAAGCTGTCATCAGCGTATTGAAGATGGGAAAAGAATTCGTTGCCCTCCCCGTCGAACCTATAACCTGTAAAATCTCCAGAATCCAACGATTTATTCATCAAAAGATTAAAGCATTCTATCGCTAACAAGAAGAGAAATGGGGATAAACGATCTCCTTGTCTAAGACCTCAGTCCATCTTGAATTCCTTTGAGGGACTCCCATTAACCAATATAGAAGTAAAATTAGATTGTAGACATTCTGTGATCCAATTCATCCATTTCTCGTAAAACCCCATCTTTTGCATGACAAATTTAAGGAAGTTCCAATCAACAGAGTCAAAAGCTTTTTTAAAATCTACCTTAAACATAAAAACCTCTTTATTCTTTCTTTTTGCCTCATCTGTAATTTCATTTGCAATAAGGTTTCCGTCAAGTATTTGTATTCCAAACATGAAAGCTGACCGCGTTTATGTCACCACCGAGCCAATCCCTTTTTTCAATCTAATTGCTAAGACTTTGGATATTACTTTGTAAATAATCCCAATTAAGGAAATTGGTCAGAAATTAGAACTTTCACCAGATTCTTCTTCTTCGTAATCAACACCAAGAACTAACAATTTGCACCCCTTACGATCCGACCATTAGAGTGGAATTTTGTTAAGACACAAAAGAAATTGATTTTGATGTCTTCCCAAAATTCTTTAATCTAGTCGAAGTTCACACCATCTGGACCTGGAATTTTAGAAATCTCACAATCCCATACAACCCTACAGACCTCCTCTTCTGTGAATTCTTTAATCGACTCCTCATTGTCTAAGTCGTTAATTCTTTTGAAGTTCAAACTGTATGCAAAAGGCCTGGAACCCCTAGCTGCAAAATGATTTTGAAAGTGATTGACAATTTCATTTTTATATCATCCACCTCAATCAACAGAATGCCTTTTCTCTCCAAACTTAATATTTCATTTTCTCTTCTTCTCTTGTTAATACAGCCATGAAAATATTTGATCCCATCTTTGTCTCTTAGAAATTATCTCTTCCTTTGACAAGCCTACTGATTCTTCTTTATTTTCGAGTTTTTTGAGATCATCCTTTGCTTCTTTAATTTTTCCACCTAGGTTTTGAGTGTGGCTTTTATGCCAAGTTTTGAGACTTTCTTTGATAATCTTAAATTTTTCTTTAAAAAAACACATACCCCATCCTTCAACATTCGAATTTCTCCATTGTTCTTTGGCAAAATTATGGTAGCCTTCCATGTATTTCCAGCAACTTAGCATCCGGAATGGTTTTAGACCCCAATTTTTACCCGTATTCGTAGAGCATGTTAGAACAAGATTTGTTCTTATCAATTATCTTAGTTTTGATGATAACAATAATATGAATTTTGCTTAAGATAATATGGTACTCTAATCCAATGCAATTTCCCTTTCAGGAAATATATATAAAGAGTACGCATAATTCAGCGCTCAGAAGTTGTGTCTCAAATGGTTCAGCATGCAACATCAGAACATGGTCTGGCAAGACATCAGAAGATGGTCGAAGCAGAATCAGAACATGGGTCTATGGAGGCATCAGAAGAACATGAGATCAGAAGCACTGAAGATCAGAAGATGGTATCACGCAACAGAAGCACTTCAAGATCAGAAGATCAGAAGATGCTATGCACCAAGCTGTTTTGACTCTGATGATATTCAAACGTCGTATTCACAAACATCAGATCAGAAGGAAGTACAGGTGGCAGACTACGCTGACTGACAAAAGGAACGTTAAAGCTACTAAAGGCAACGTCAGTAGACACAGCGTGAACAAGGCTCGAGGTAGTTGACAAAAGCGTATAACATTAAATGCAATGCTGTACGGAACACGCAAAGCATTAAATGCACTCAACGGTCATCTTCTCAACGCCTATAAATATGAAGTTCTGATGAGAAGCAAGGTTACCAATTCTTAACAACTCTGAACGAAAATAAACTTGCTGAAACGCTCTTCAATCAAAGCTCAGAATCTTCATCAACTCACTACATTGCTGTTGTAATATCTTAGTGAGATTAAGCTTAAACGATAAGAGAAATATCACAGTTTGTGATTATAGCTTTTAAGAAGCATTTGTAAACTCTTGAATAGATTACATTAAGTTGTAAGGAACTAGAGTGATCGTGTGATCAGTATACTCTAGGAAGTCTTAGCAGTTGGCTGAGCAGTTTGTAACTAGAGTGATCAGGTTGATCAGTAGACTCTAGAAAAGTCTTAGAAGTTGTCTAAGCAGTTGTTCCTGGAGTGATCAAGTTGTGATCAGAATACTCTAGAAGACTTAGTCGTGGACTAAGTGGAAAACCATTGTAATCCGTGCGATTAGTGGATTAAATCCTCAGGTTGAGGTAAATCATCTCTGCGGGGGTGGACTGGAGTAGCTTCGTTAACAGCGAACCAGGATAAAAATAATTGTGCAATTTATTTTTATCGTCCAAGATTTAAAGTCACACTTATTCAATCCCCCCCTTTCTAAGTGTTTTTCTATCCTTCAATTGGCATCAGAGCGCCGGTTCTAAGGTGCAAGCACTTAACCGTGTTTAGAAAAGATTCAGGAAGAGAAAAACGCTTCATTTAAAAGATGGCTGGTGAAACTCCGACAAATCCACCTGCATCTACATCTGGCTCTGCTGAGCAATACAACGGTAACAATGGTTATACAAGACCGCCGGTATTTGAGGGTGAAAACTTTGAATACTGGAAAGATAAACTGGAAAGTTACTTTCTTGGTCTAGATGGTGATCTATGGGATCTTCTGATGGATGGTTACAAACATCCAGTAAATGCCAGTGGCGTAAAGCTGACAAGGCAAGAAATGAATGATGATCAAAAGAAGCATTTCAGGAATCATCATAAATGCAGAACTGTTTTGCTGAATGCTATTTCTCATGTTGAGTATGAGAAAATATCAAACAGGGAAACAGCCTATGATATATATGAGTCCTTGAAAATGACTCATGAAGGAAATGCTCAAGTCAAGGAGACAAAAGCTCTTGCCTTAATACAGAAGTATGAAGCCTTCAAGATGGAGGATGATGAAGACATTGAAAAGATGTTTTCGAGATTTCAAACTCTGACTGCTGGATTGAGAGTTCTTGACAAAGGATACACCAAGGCTGATCATGTAAAGAAGATCATCAGAAGCTTACCCAGAAGATGGGGTCCGATGGTGACTGCATTCAAGATTGCGAAGAATCTGAATGAAGTTTCTCTGGAAGAGCTTATCAGTGCCTTGAGAAGTCATGAAATAGAGCTGGACGCAAATGAGCCTCAAAAGAAAGGTAAGTCTATTGCATTAAAATCAAATATCAAGAAATGCACTAACGCTTTTCAGGCTAGAGAAGAAGATCCTGAAGAATCAGAATCTGAAGAAGAAGATGAACTGTCCATGATTTCCAGAAGGGTAAATCAACTCTGGAAGAGCAAGCAAAGGAAGTTCAGAGGCTTCAGAAGTTCAAAGAGATTTGAACATGGAGAATCTTCTGATGACAGAAGATCTGACAAGAAGAAGGTCATGTGCTATGAATGCAATGAACCAGGACACTTCAGGAATGAATGTCCAAATCTTCAGAAGGAAAATCCCAAAAAGAAGTTTCATAAGAAGAAAGGTCTTATGGCAACCTGGGATGAGTCAGAAGATGATTCAGAAGATGAGCAGGCCAACTGTGCGCTGATGGCGACAGAAGATGACGGATCAGAATCTACATCAGAATCAGATTCTGAAGAGGTATTTTCTGAACTTACTAGAGATGAGTTAGTTTCCGGATTAACTGAACTTCTGGAATCCAAGTCTCAGATTTGTATTAAATACAAAAAGCTGAAAAAGCTATTTGAATTTGAAACAAAGAGGCTTGAATTGGAAAATTCTGAATTGAAAGATAAACTTTTAAAATTATCCAATGATGTTGGATCTCCTTCTAATTCAGAAAAATCCACTCCTAGTCTAAACCATATTCTGAAAGAATATGATTTAAGTTTCAGGAAGTTCTTATCTAGAAGTATTGGCAGAAGTCAGCTAGCTTCTATGATATATGCCGTATCTGGAAACAAAAGAGTTGGCATTGGTTATGAGGGTGAAACCCCATACAAACTTGAACCTGTTGATGAAATGAAACTCACATACAAGCCATTGTATGATCAGTTCAAGTATGGCCACTCTCATGATATTAGGCACACTTCACATGCACAAAGTTTTCACATAACACACACCAAGAAGCATGTGACACAACCTAGGAAATATCATGAAACTCATATTAAAAATTATCATGCTGTTCCTCCTATTGCTTATAATGTCAAACCCAAGTTCAATCAGAACTTGAGAAAATCTAACAAGAAAGGACCCAAGAAAATGTGGGTACCTAAGGATAAGATTATTCCTATTGCAGATATCCTTGGCTGCAAGAAGGACAAAGCACAACATGTCATGGTACCTGGACTCTGGATGCTCACGACACATGACAGGAAGAAGGTCTATGTTCCAAGACCTGGTGCTTAAGTCTGGAGGAGAAGTCAAGTTTGGAGGAGATCAGAAGGGCAAGATAATTGGCTCTGGAACTATAAAGTCTGGTAACTCTCCTTCCATTTCTAAAGTACTTCTTGTAGAAGGATTAACTCATAACCTCTTATCTATCAGTCAATTAAGTGACAATGGTTATGATATAATCTTCAATCAAAAGTCTTGCAAGGCTGTAAATCAGAAGGATGGCTCAATCCTATTTACAGGCAAGAGGAAGAACAACATTTATAAGACAGATCTGCAAGATCTTATGAGTCAGAAGGTGACTTGTCTTATGTCTGTTTCTGAAGAGCAGTGGGTCTGGCACAGGAGATTAGGTCATGCTAGTTTGAGAAAGATCTCTCAGATTAACAAACTGAATCTTGTCAGAGGACTCCCTAATCTGAAATTCAAATCAGATGCTCTTTGTGAAGCATGTCAGAAGGGCAAGTTCTCCAAACCTGCATTCAAGTCTAAGAATGTTGTTTCTACCTCAAGGCCATTAGAACTCTTGCACATTGATCTGTTTGGACCAGTCAAAACAGCATCTGTCAGAGGAAAGAAATATGGATTAGTCATCGTAGATGATTATAGTCGCTGGACGTGGGTAAAATTCTTGAAACACAAGGATGAGACTCATTCAGTGTTCTTTGATTTCTGCATTCAGATTCAATCTGAAAAAGAGTGTAAAATCATAAAGGTCAGAAGTGATCATGGTGGTGAATTTGAGAACAGATCCTTTGAAGAGTTCTTCAAAGAAAATGGTATTGCCCATGATTTCTCTTGTCCTAGAACTCCACAGCAAAATGGGGTTGTAGAACGAAAGAATAGGACTCTGCAAGAAATGGCCAGAACCATGATCAATGAAACCAATATGGCTAAGCATTTATGGGCAGAAGCAATAAACACTGCATGCTATATTCAGAATAGAATCTCTATCAGACCTATTCTAAATAAGACTCCCTATGAATTGTGGAAGAATAAAAGGCCCAACATTTCATATTTCCATCCTTTTGGATGTGTATGTTTTATTCTGAACACTAAAGATCGTCTTGGTAAGTTTGATTCCAAAGCTCAAAAATGTTTTCTTCTTGGATATTCTGAACGCTCAAAAGGCTACAGAGTATACAATACTGAAACATTGATTGTGGAAGAATCAATCAATATCAGGTTTGATGATAAGCTTGGTTCTGAAAAACCAAAGCAGTTTGATAATTTTGCAGATTGTGATATTGATATATCAGAAGTTGTTGAGCCAAGAAGAAACGCATCAGAAGCAGAGCTTCTCAGAAGCAAAGAATCTGAAGATCAAGTATCAGCTTCTCTGGAGGATCTAAGTATTTCTGAAGAACCATCTGTCAGAAGATCATCTAGACTCATCTCTGGTCATTCAGAAGATGTCATTCTTGGAAAGAAGGATGATCCAATCAGAACAAGAGCATTCCTTAAGAACAATGCAGACTGTCAATTAGGTCTTGTATCTTTGATCGAGCCAACTTCTGTTGATCATGCTCTAGAAGATCCAGACTGGATAATTGCTATGCAAGAAGAACTGAATCAGTTTACAAGGAATGATGTTTGGGATCTTGTTCCTAGACCAGATGGATTCAATATAATTGGTACAAAATGGGTCTTCAGAAACAAGCTCAGTGAGAAAGGTGAGGTGGTAAGGAACAAAGCCAGATTGGTGGCTCAGGGTTATAGTCAGCAAGAAGGGATTGACTATACAGAAACCTTTGCACCAGTGGCCAGGTTAGAGTCTATTCGTCTATTAATTTCTTTTGCCACTCAACATAACATCACTCTCTATCAGATGGATGTTAAGAGTGCCTTCTTAAATGGTTATATAGATGAAGAAGTTTATGTCCATCAACCTCCTGGTTTTGAAGACTCTATGTCTCCGAATCATGTGTTTAAACTAAAGAAATCATTATATGGATTGAAGCAAGCTCCCAGAGCTTGGTATGAACGCTTAAGTTCTTTCCTTCTAGATAATGGTTTCACTAGAGGAAAAGTGGACACTACTCTCTTTTGTAAAACCTTTGAAAAGGATATTTTAATCTGTCAAATATATGTAGATGATATTATTTTTGGAACATCTAATGCTACACTTGGAAAGGAGTTTGCTAAGTCTATGCAGGCTGAGTTTGAAATGAGCATGATGGGAGAACTCAAGTATTTCCTTGGAATACAAATAAATCAAACATCAGAAGGAACATATGTTCACCAAACCAAGTATGTGAAGGAACTTCTGAAGAAGTTTAATCTTCTGGACTGCAAAGAAGCCAAAACTCCTATGCATCCAACATGCATCCTAGGTAAGGATGAGGTAAGTAAGAAGGTAGATCAGAAGTTATACAGAGGTATGATTGGATCTCTTCTATATTTGACTGCTTCTAGACCTGACATTCTGTTCAGTGTTTGTTTGTGTGCTAGATTCCAATCAGATCCTAGAGAATCTCATTTAACTGCTGTTAAGAGAATTCTAAGGTATCTGAAAGGTACTACTAATGTTGGTTTAGTTTACAGAAAATCTAAAGAATACAACTTAGTAGGATTCTGTGATGCTGATTATGCTGGAGACAGAATTGAAAGAAAAAGTACTTCAGGAAGTTGCCAATTTCTTGGAAGTCATTTGATCTCCTGGTACAGCAAGAAGCAAGCAACTATTGCTCTATCAACGACAGAAGCAGAATATGTCGCTGCTGCTGGCTGTAGTACACAGATGCTCTGGATGAAGAGTCAGTTGGAAGATTATCAGATATATGAGAGTAACATTCCTATATTTTGTGATAATACTTCTGCTATATGTTTATCTAAAAATCCTATCCTTCATTCAAAAGCTAATCATATTGAGATTAAACATCATTTCATAAGGGACTATGTTCAGAAGGGTGCTATTTCTTTAAACTTTGTGGATACAGACCATCAATGGGCTGATATCTTTACAAAACCCCTGGCTGAAGATAGGTTCAAATTTATTCTGAAGAACATCAATATGGATCTATGCCCAGAATGAGAAGATGAGAAGTTCTTATATATGAGTATCTTCTGAAATGAAATGTGATTTTCCAATCAGAAGTTCTGATTGAAATCTTTTAGAAATTATGATTCGGTTATTACTAACGTTTCATTGTCTAAGTTGATTCAGAACCTCTTTTAAAGCAAAACAGCTGTTACGTTTTATCTCGGGATGGTAAACCTGTCGTTACTATTCATGGATAAACGCGCGTGCAGTTGAAGGGACGCCGACCATAGGTAACTGTGCTAGTCACCTCATTTGTCTTTATTATCTCTCCTCACGTCACGTAACATTAAATGCTAGTCATCATTCGTTTCATTTTATTTCCTTTTAAATACTCTTCAAAATGGTTTTTGGTTTCCTATCTCTCTGTTTTCCTCTTAAAGTTTTTTTTTCTTCTCTCTCTCTCTCTCTCTCGTTTTTTCATTTCTTCTCTCAAAACCTAGCGTTAACCCTTAGCCTGTTGTAGCTCCATGACTCAAAGGCGACAGATCTCTGTGCATCTCGGGATGGCTCTTCTAATACCTCTCAAGTCAGATCCTTCTTTGATGTTGTTATCAACTTTCATCCAAAGACAGAAGACTTTCTTGAGTTGTGGGAAGATAGGCTCAACGTCTATGTTGAGGGAAAGTCCCGTTTGCAACATTAGCTCTCTGTCTGTGAACTGTCCCTCACTTCCTCCTTGGTTCTGGGATCTCTCCTACAGTGGAGGTTTCAGTCTGGAAGACAAGAAGTCCTCCGGGATTCTTGATGGGTTGACACAGAGCGTGTCTAGCTAGGGTTCTGTTTTTAATTTTTTGTAGTAATTTCCTCTTTGGAAATTCTACTTTGTATTTGCTAGGAATGTTTCTCATCTTGTTAAACATAGGAACCTTTTGTAATATCTTTTGATTATCAATGAAAAGTTTCTTTGTGTTTTACATTCCAGTAAATGTTTTCTTTTGTCGTTTTATGCATCTGAATCTTTTTAAATATTCTTTTTGATGTTATGACAAAAAGGGGGAGAAGATAAATGATAAATGATTTGATTAAATCTATCAGTTGCTGGGTAAAGAGGCTCCCACACATTCACTAACAAGAACTGCAAGTTCTATATGGTTTAAGTGTTTTGCAGGTACAGAGAAGTGAAGTGAATCTTCAGAAGCAAAACCATAAGAAGCGTTATTCTGTAAAAGGAATAAGCTCTTGGAAACTGAAGCAAGCTGAGTGCTGTCAAGCTTCAGAGATCAGAAGCAAGAAAGAAGAATGAATCAGAAGCACTGATAATAGAATTTGAATATCATTGTCTATCCTGTTCTGACAAAATTCTATTTGCTCTGATACATATAATGTTATGGCTCTGATACATTATTTGCTCTGATACATTATTTCAGCCTATATGGCTCTGATACATATAATGTGTTCAAACATACATTTTATGTTCTAACTCGTTCATGCTGACTTTTGTCGTTTAGTTTTTGTTCTGTAACATTTCAGGATGTAGAGATGCTCTGATGATGCTCTGGTACATTCAACAATGTTCTGATACAAATTTAGCATGAAGTGATGTTGGTAGACATTCAAAGTTCTGAAGCTATCCGAGGGAAGCAGAAATCAGAAGATGTGAATGTTCTAAAAGATCCAGAAAACTCAAGTTCTGAAGCTGTCCTGAATGGAAGCAGAAATCAGAAGCTGTGAATGTTCTGAAGATCAAAGAAATTCAAGTTCTGAAGCTGTCCTGAATGGAAGCAGAAGTCAGAAGCTGTGAATGTTCTGAAGATCAAAGAAATTCAAGTTCTGAAGCTGTCCACGATGGAAGCAGGAATCAGAAGCTGTGAGTGTTCTAAGGATCTAAAGAAATTCAAGTTCTGAAGCTGTCCACGATGGAAGCAGGAATCAGAAGCTGTGAGTGTTCTAAGGATCTAAAGAAATTCAAGTTCTGAAGCTGTCCAATGGAAGCAGAAGTCAGAAGCTATGAATTCTCTGAAGGCAGAAGCTTATATGATCGTCTCTACCGAAATAATCAGGGAAGTCTTTTATCAAAGTTCTTCGAGTATTTATTTCAGGGGGAGATTATTTATCTCAGGGGGAGATTGTTAATCTCAGGGGGAGACATATTCATATGCTTATGCTATAGCTGTGTAATTTGTCTTTTGCCGTCTACTCTTTCTGATCGCAAATTCATATCATTTATATATGTTTTTGTCATCATCAAAAAGGGGGAGATTGTTAGAACAAGATTTGTTCTTATCAATTATCTTAGTTTTGATGATAACAATAATATGAATTTTGCTTAAGATAATATGGTACTCTAATCCAATGCAATTTCCCTTTCAGGAAATATATATAAAGAGTACGCATAATTCAGCGCTCAGAAGTTGTGTCTCAAATGGTTCAGCATGCAACATCAGAACATGGTCTGGCAAGACATCAGAAGATGGTCGAAGCAGAATCAGAACATGGGTCTATGGAGGCATCAGAAGAACATGAGATCAGAAGCACTGAAGATCAGAAGATGGTATCACGCAACAGAAGCACTTCAAGATCAGAAGATCAGAAGATGCTATGCACCAAGCTGTTTTGACTCTGATGATATTCAAACGTCGTATTCACAAACATCAGATCAGAAGGAAGTACAGGTGGCAGACTACGCTGACTGACAAAAGGAACGTTAAAGCTACTAAAGGCAACGTCAGTAGACACAGCGTGAACAAGGCTCGAGGTAGTTGACAAAAGCGTATAACATTAAATGCAATGCTGTACGGAACACGCAAAGCATTAAATGCACTCAACGGTCATCTTCTCAACGCCTATAAATATGAAGTTCTGATGAGAAGCAAGGTTACCAATTCTTAACAACTCTGAACGAAAATAAACTTGCTGAAACGCTCTTCAATCAAAGCTCAGAATCTTCATCAACTCACTACATTGCTGTTGTAATATCTTAGTGAGATTAAGCTTAAACGATAAGTGAAATATCACAGTTTGTGATTATAGCTTTTAAGAAGCATTTGTAAACTCTTGAATAGATTACATTAAGTTGTAAGGAACTAGAGTGATCGTGTGATCAGTATACTCTAGGAAGTCTTAGCAGTTGGCTGAGCAGTTTGTAACTAGAGTGATCAGGTTGATCAGTAGACTCTAGAAAAGTCTTAGAAGTTGTCTAAGCAGTTGTTCCTGGAGTGATCAAGTTGTGATCAGAATACTCTAGAAGACTTAGTCGTGGACTAAGTGGAAAACCATTGTAATCCGTGCGATTAGTGGATTAAATCCTCAGGTTGAGGTAAATCATCTCTGCGGGGGTGGACTGGAGTAGCTTCGTTAACAGCGAACCAGGATAAAAATAATTGTGCAATTTATTTTTATCGTCCAAGATTTAAAGTCACACTTATTCAATCCCCCCCTTTCTAAGTGTTTTTCTATCCTTCAGAGCAGAATCAGGCAATGATCTGACAAACCTTTATTAAGGCACTATTGTTTGCAATACAGCCAATCAGTGATCCAAGACTCCGAAAGAAGAAACCTATCAATCATGCTCATGGCGGAGCCTCCAATTATAGACCATGTAAATTTTCGTCCATGTAACGGAAGATCGTTAAAATCTGACTCGCTGATAAAGTTATCAAAATTTGCTATTTCTTTTTTGCGAAGAGCTACACTTGAACCTCTTCTTTCTGCTTCAATCTTGGTAGTAATGAAGTCTCCTAACAAGCACCACCGAGCTACACTATATGCCGATGTCATTGCTTTTAACTCAGTCCACAAGGAACTGCTTTTTACTCAGTCCACAAGGAACACTTTCTTCTGGCTTCGCATGGAGCATAAACATTCACTATGTTGACAATTTTCTTCTCTTCACCCACTCCCCTTCAATCTATAGAGCATGGTCCTTTATAGAGATACCAAGACGCTGCTATTCCAGATTGTTAGTAATCCGCCAGACCTTCCTTCCGACGGTTTAAAAGCGGAATTAAAATCCGAGTTTCCTCATATCCACCTACATTGGCTTCTATCTATTACTTCCATTTTCTTTTCTTGAATGCAAATTACATCGGGCTTTTGGCTTAGAATTAATTGTTGGATTTCTTTTTTCTTAACCATACCACCCAAACCCCTAATATTATAACTTATCAACTTCATGGGGAAGTTTTTGGCTCCTGAAAACACCAAGCAATACTTCTCTATCGAGAATATGCCTCTCCACCCTTCCTCCCCTTTGTGTATTAATCCATAATCTTTCCCCAAATCCCAAACATCTTTTGCAACTTCTTTGGCTTCACCATATAAAAGCACCCACATTTTTCTATCTAATACATTATTTATCAAAACAAAATTGTGTTTAGCTTGTACCTGGTTTTGTTGGGAACGTTGATTGCAGGTACAGTTTGAAGTCACCTTTTTCCCTTTTCTGAATGATTTCTTCTTCTCCCTTAATATTTCTATCCTTAGATGAATGTGTTCACACTTGTGGAGCAGAGTAATTTCCCATCTTTCCTTCTTTCTTGACTTGTCGAGTCTTTAATACCAACCTCACCCACTTCATTGTTTCCTTCTGGGTTTGCTTCAGTAAGTATTTCGGGTGTAGGTTATTGGGCTGAAGCAATACCTTTTTTTCTCTTTCTAAATGGGTCTGGTTACCATTATCTTCTGATTGGACTTGGATTGGGCTGACTTGATCTGTATTATTTTTATTTTGCATATTCCCTGTTATATTGTGACTGTGTGAACCCTCCGCATTACTTGGTACCACTGTGTTGTAAACGCCTCATTTTAATTCACCCACCAGGCCTGTAGCGAATGAAGGCCCATAATGCTCTCCTCTAAAAGGATATTCATGTGGTATATTCCATCTACCTGAAATATTGCTAATGTTCACCTTGTTTTGGAAAGTTTCCCTTGCAATGATTATTTCCCTTAAAGGTTCTGCCACCTTCTTATTTTTTTCCTGCAGTGCCGCTGAAATTGAATGAATTACAACACGTGTCATTTATTTTCTACCTAAAATCCAGCGATTTTTTTCCTTCTTCATTAAACGAGGTCTTTATATTCTCTTAAGTGTGCGTTTTTCGTTTTTTCCTTTTCTATGTACGCTACCTTGTTAATTATTCTAACCGCCTCCTCAATTAATTGCTCATAATTTCCTTCTATTTCCTAATTGTATCTTCATCTTCCAAAGATGCCATTGACAGAGGTAAGCAAGTATCTTGCAAATTTAATGAATTTAGATCATCTTCTTCTGATCCAGACGAAGACCTTTCGTAAAACATCGAGAAATCTTCATGGTTGCGTCCACACATCTCTTATGTGATCCTTATGGGGAAAGTTTCATTGTTTAGTTGAACTTTGGTTACTTTGTTGATGAATTCCATTAATGGTGTTCTGATATATAATCCGGCCATGTCAAGCCTCTCTCTTTCTTGTGTTGCATGATCTGTTTTGATGAGCCTGTCAATAGAGGTTGATAACAAAGAAAAAGTTTTTTTGCACCAAGCATGCAAAGGCATTCCTAGAACTCGGACACTAACGTATCTCGCTCCTCCAACATCTCTCGATTCCCATTCCCTGATGACACAAAACTCCTGTTGGAATAAGTCATTGAACTCGTTGATAAGGTTTCTGAAGTCTTCATTATCTTCCACTTTTAGGAACACTCTTTCTCCTCCCATTGGAATAACCTATATTATCGCGATTCCTTCGTTCTCCAACTTTTGTTGCAGCAAATTTTTTTCTTCTGTATTCCTGACGACTCCAATAAAGCCTGCCTTAACCCATGCCATCTTTTCATCTTTAATTGAAAAGGTCATTCCTGAATTCTCCTTGGACTCGTTTCCATGGTGCCGATCCCTTTGTGGCTAGTGTCCGCCCAAAAGTTTCTCCAGACTTTTCTGGGTTAAATCCTTGATCCGAATTGCATCTGCATAGGAATTTCCTTCCTTTCTAAGATTATACCTGAATCATGCATTCCTATTCTTCTAAAAGTCCCTGTCCGGCCCCTTATTTCTTGTTATGATTCGATCTTTCTCAGTTTCGTTATTGATCCGGTGATGACGTCTTTTATTTTGTCTCTAGAACTTTGAGATATTCATCCATGCCTTGTACGAACTGAACCATACTTCTTTGAGTTGACCCTCTAGGCATTTTACGTCTTTAATATTCACGAATCTGACAAATCCAAAGATCTCTCCCAACTTGTTTCTTTTTCTTTCTATGTAAACATCCACCACTTTCCCCAACGTTCAAACATTCTTTCGATTTCTCTCTCTATGATATCGTTAGGTAGGTTGTTGATATAAAAGGTTGTCGTTCCGTCTGGATCTACAATAGTTACTTTGTGATTCACAATCTTGTCTTGATCTCGTCTGAGCACTCTCCTTCTTCTTGAACTCACTAAGGTCCATCTCACAAACTCACTCTTGTTCTTATCTCTCTCCATATGGCTAGCAACATGACGAATTTTTTACTCCAATAATCATATTCTCCAACTTAAATCTCAAAATAATTAAATTTATATTTTATATATCAAACTATCAAACTTGTAAAAAAAAAAAAATCCATTGAAGCAATTGCGCTCGTTCTTAAATTAAACAGGAAATGCTAATTGAATCAACGCTCCTTGATTTTTTTAATTTTATTTATATTTCATGCGGATTTGATTTTTTTAAAAATTTTATTAACATTTAAAGCGGATTTGACTTTTTTTTTGCATATTTTTCTACAAAAACTTGAAGTTTCGAAGTGTGAAATAGAGAAAGTATAAAAGCTCGTCATGTCACGTATGAGTAAAAAATATATTGTAGAAGCAAAAGGATTTTTTCGTAAAGTTACATGGCTAAACCTCACACACACACAAAAACAAACTTTAAAGCTTATTTTTCTAAAAGAATTGTTCCTAAAAATGTCTGAAAGATTTTGGACAAAATTTGCAATATTCAATCGGTTAGCATTCATACCCAATCGATTGGGTTGCAAAAACTGTCCTTAAATGTTTGGGACAATGTCTTAATGAACGATAATGGCTTTATATCTTTCCCTTCCTTTTAAACATCCTACATGTTTATTTTGAGGCCTTCTTGTCGATTGGAGCAAGGTCCCAATCGATTGACAATTTCATTTGGGTCCAAGCAATTTCCCTTTTTGTTCCATCCTCTAACCTATAAAAATGACTCTTCCCTTCATATTTTCACATCCATAAACGTGAGCCTTCTCTCTCTCTCTCTCTCTCTCTCTCTCTCTCTCTCTCTCTCTCCCTCCCTCTCTCTCTCTCTCTCTAAAATATCATTTACTTTCTCTCACTTGAGTTTAATTGAAGCACTTTGAGAAAGTCTTTTTGTATGGCGATAAATCTTTTGTATTTTGGAAAAGGTGTTGTTGTAAATCCACCAAGGAGTATTTTCTCTTGGCTGAATAATTTATCCATAAAGGATTTTTTTTTTGGTTAAAAGCTACACCCAACTAAAAACTTTAATTTTGGAAATTAAGATTTTGTTGTTTAGGTTCGTAAGCTTATATTGGTTCGAGATCAACCCGGATTAAAATCTCAACTTAGTTTGTGGTTATTCCTGGTAAAATAAATTGGTTTGGTTCATAAGCCCAGTCCAATCAAAAGCTTTCTTTGGTTCGAGTTAAGTCTGGTTTAAAATCCAAACATATATATACTTAAGTTCTCAAAAGCTCAGTCCAATCATAAATATAATTAAGTGCTCAAAAGTGTGGTTCGTAAGTTATGTCCAATCAAAAGATTTATTTGGTTTGATCTTCTCTTTCTCTTAATCACAATCCAAACATATATATACTTAAGTGCTCAAAATAATTTAATGAAACTCTTTTTCAATGATATGAATCTTATGCACAAAGCTTCATTGTAATGGATATATGAACACTTAAAAACACTTGCTTGAATTATATGAACAATGATGTATGGAAGAGGTAACTGAAAAACTTATGTTTATTCACTTAAATACATCTCATTATGCCTCTTAGATTTGATGCAATGTTTTGGAAAAGTTTCATGATCATTGGAAATGTTTTGAAATCACAATGATTCATATTTTTCAAAATAGTATGTTGTTTTGAAAAAGTAGTAAAATAGCGGCGGTTTTAAACTGTCCCAATTACAAACCTGTGTGTTGTTTCAAAAAATAGATCAATTACGACTATTTCAAATTATCACAGTTTACAAACCAATTTGTTGTTTCAAAAAAGTAGTAAGATCACAGTGATTTCCAAATTCCGTAATATACAAAATAAGCTTTTCAAACAGAGAGCACATAAATCGATTGATGCTAAGACTCAATTGATTTACTCCCATAAAAACTTAAATTTTTGCCTTTTAAAAGTTGCGCTTTGAATGTGAACCATGCATGAATGATTAGGAAACATAGAATGGTTTAGATGAAAAGATTTTGAGCACCTAAAGCTTATATACATATGAATTGCCATTATACCTTAATCTTCATGGTTCAATCCTTAGATTTCCAAAGCTTATGCCATCTTGATACCTAATTTCACTCTTTTTCTTCTTTGATCTTTTTTTGTTGATAAGCTTTTGTCTTCATCAAAACTAAGCTAAGATAGATGAATAACATCTTCTTCACAAAATGTCTAGTAAAAAGGATGAATTATGGTTATGACATAAGAGAGTAACACATATTTAGATGGACCACTTAATTAAACTAGTGTAAAAGGAATTAATTGAACGAAACTAAAAATCTTAAATATTTATTGGCCGCTGCATTAAGCATTGCACGCTATGAATGAATAAAGACTTGTTATTATAAAACTTATGCCCTATGACATATATAAAGGAAGGAAACCAAAATTTTTTAACCTCCATTTTTTTGGTTGCAAATGCTTTTTCCTTAACAATGGAAAGGATAACCTTGATAAATTTGACGCTAAAGTTGATAAAGGTATCTTTCTCGTATCCCTTGGCTGATTGATATTTTTCCAACAAGACTAAAAAATAAGTGTGAGATGTTTATAAGTTTGTTTCGAACACAATTACCTTACCATCACAAGTGTGAAACTTAAACTTACGGTGGATAGTTGATAATAAGACGCACAACTCCACCAACATCGGTCTCCCCAGAAAGGTTTGCTTGTCCAAAACACTTTTAGAAACTCCACATATCCCAAAGGTTTGATGTTTGAACCATTCAAACCCTAGAGGTTACTGTCATACCCAAAAATTTGCTCTGCCATTTTAAACGTTCAATTGTTCTAAGTTAAAGCATATTGCCTTTTTATTTTTATCTTTTACTATTAATTTGTAGTAGGGGTGTTTAGGAAAAAAAACATGGGCTTAACACTTAATTGTTAAACTCATTTCAAAAAAAATCTTTCTCTAAGATGTTAAATTCAAAAATGGGGGGTGTATTTTTGAGGAAAATCATGTGGAATCTTATTTGACTTAAGACCATTAGGATTGATTAGAGAATCCTATAATTTATAAAATATATATATATATATATATATATATATATATATATATATATATATATATATATATATATATATATTAAAGTTGTGCTTTTAATATATTTTGTGTTATTATTATGTGTATGTGTATATATATATATATATATATATATATATATATATATATATATATATATATATATATATATATATATATATATTTTCGTAAGTAATAATATCCTTTCTTAACTAATTATTATATTAATGTCATTAGTTATAAATGTTAGTTTTAAAATTGTTAATCTTCTATTTTTTAAAGTGTGATTTTAGTTAGTAATTAGGTAGTAAAAGAAAATACTATTAATATTATAAAATTAGTAATTTATTAAAATTATTATAAATTTTATTGAATTTTTTTTATTGGGAAGTTGACTGAAGTCAACTAGGGTTTTATGGAACCCACTGTTCATCTCCTCCCTCCTTGCGCTGCAGCTACCACCATCAAACACAAACCCTAATTATAAAAAACCAGGCCCAGGTCCAGAAGATTGAAACAAAATCAGATCTTTATTAAAACCAAATCACGAATCAAATATACAATGAGTGTCCAAATACATGAATCAATCAATTACAATAATAATCAGATCCTAAGACTTAAAAACTAAATCGAATCTCCATTTAACTCTTAATCAATTTCTCAATAACTAACTTCCTAATCTAAAAACCTAAACCTAACTATAAGAAGGAGAAGAAAAATCAGAAGGAGGGATCTGAAACCCTAGCCGCCGCTACTCCCATACCCTCACCAAAGCTCCTCGTATGATAAAAAAAGACTTAGGGTTCATCAATCAAGAACCCTAAGATCTTGAGCTGAACCCCTGGATCAGTACCAGCGAAGAACATAGAAGAAGGGTTGGAATCAGAAAGCTAACCATAAAAATTAGAGAAAAATTGAAAGCGAGTGAGGTAATCTCAAAACTTAGCTTAGGATTTGATGTTGTTTGCATGTGTTTTTGAATGATTGTTTGTTGTTTCTGGAAAAATTTGTTAGAACAAGATTGAGAATCCATGTTCAGAATCTGGTTTTGATGATAACGAACATATATTTTGTGAAGTAACAATTTTATTACTAATGGTTTCATTTAGTGTGCAGATATTATGTCATAAATCTTATATAGGATTCATCAGAAAAAGAGTACAACAAATACATCCAGAAGATTGACAAAGCTAAATATCATTATCAGATGTTCTGATTAAGAACAGGTCAAACAAGAAAGGATCACAAATCAGAAGCAAGAGAATCAACAGTTAGAGATAAGACTACTCAGAAGAATAAGCAATATCAAAGTCTACATACAATAGTCTCAATCAGAAAGTACATCAGAAGCTGCAAGGAAATAAACAAGAAAGATCAACCGCAAGAAGCTATCGCAAGAAGCTTTGTAAACATCAGAAGATCACACAAGTAAAAAGAAATATCAGAAGATCTTAAGTTAGAAGTTCTGAAGCTACAAGTTTTGAAGACTACGATACAGTGACATATAACATACAAACATCAGCAGAAGTCACGCCAATGAAGAATCTACAGCTCAGCATACAAATTGAGTAAAATACAAAGAGCCTAGAATCCTAGGGAAGAGCCATTAGAAACATCATCATAAGCAAAACGGTTGCAAAATTAAATGGATCAACTCCCAAGGTCAAAAGAAGAAGCAAGCCACATGCAGCGCATTGGAAAGACAAGCTTAACCAAAAGAAGCACGCCATCGACTGTAATCATCATGCTGAAGATAAGGTTCTACAGAGAACAACACTTGTCATGAAAGGATCATACGAGACAGAGCTTTTCAAAGCAACATCCAAACAAAACTCAACGGCTAGATTCTTACGGTAACACTCACCAAGCTATAAATAGAACAAATCTTTGAACTTGAAGTGTATGGAGTGACCACAGCATATGGAATCCATCCATCTTACTCAGAGAAAATAAATCAATTTATCCAGAATGAAGAGTGAGTGATCATCCATCCCTTGAATGGATCCAAAGAGAAAAAGAAAATATCCAATGAGGATCATCCATGGAGACAAGAAGAAAGTGTGCAACCAAAGATATATTCTGCACAAAAGAAGAAGAGAAGAATCCGCAGAATGCATCTGTGCATCTGAAGATGAAGTAGCTGAAGCATGTACACCAAACTTAAGAAATATGAAGACATGCATCAGAAGATACACAAGAGGAAACACATACTATGTATGTGATTAATCCACAGTGTTGTTATACACTAAACACATGTCTGTGTAAAGAAAGATGGAAATGGAGAGCATGAACGTGATAGCTAACAAGCTAAATCAATTGCTCCATTAAAGAGGCAGCATACACTATGTGTATGATGGTTAAATGTTGAAATATACATCATATGCCTACCATGAAGAAACTCTCAAAGGATGAAGAAGCTGAACCTGCATGCCTTGCAGAATGCTCCATTGGAGAAGATGAAGACATCCAAGAATACTGGATCAAACATTAATTGATCATGTTGAAAAGCAGAGGGAACTGAATACACTGAGTTATTGCTCGTAGAGTGTTTCATGTTTACTGATGTTGATCAATGTGTCATCAGCTGAAACCAGTTCTATGATCAGTATCGAAGAAGAAGATGAAGATCAAGAAGAAGAAACCAACAAGAGCATTGTCTCTTAATATGCTTATCAGGAGATGAATAAGATCTCATCCAGAAGTTCAAGAATAGAAGACTACAAGATTATGTATTATTCTTGTAATTAATTGTAAAACACATAGAGTTGTTGCTCGAAGTGTGTTATATCTTAGAAACTTCTGATAGATTGTTTAGGCTCCATAAGTGACTTCTAGTCAGTGAGTCGTAAACGTATGTGCTTAAGATAGGAGAGAATCAACTTGAATAAGAAGTAATCTTGTAATCTCTAAGTATACTGATGAACGTTATATCCTGCTGGGATCCCTGAACGGTTCATCATCTAAGGTTAGTCACAATAGGTTGTTGTACGGGGTTAGTCACAAAAGGATGGTTGTGCGGGAAGTCAAGGGATGTTATATCTCGCGGAGATCACTGAACAGTCCTTTGCAGTTAGTCACGAGTAGTTGGCTTGTGCAGGGTTCCTGAGTCAATGGACGTTATATCTCGCGGAGATCACTGAATGGGTCATTGTCCAGATGGTTAGTCACAGCAGTTGGCTGTGCAGGTTGTTAGTCACGACGAAGGATCGTGCATGTGTAATCATAATTTGGTTATAGTGGATTAAGACCTCTGTTGAGAGGCAAATCACCTGAAGAAGGTGGACTGGAGGTAGCCTTAGTTAGAAGGTGAACCGGGATAAAAATGAATGTGTCTTTTACTTTCTGCTCATGTTATTTTAACTTAGAACTTCCAAGCCTTAATCAGCAGAACTATACTAAACATGTAAGAAGTTCTGATATCCATTAGAAGTTAAAATGAACATCATATTGGTTATGCATTTCTACACTTCATGCTTCCGCAACATCAAAGCATAATCCAATAGATGAGTATACAAAAGAAAGAAAAGACGTTAATGAAAAGAAAGGGATTTTAAATTGAGAAAGAACACAATTCAATCCCCCCTTTCTTGTGTTTTTCTCCACCTTCAAAATTTTAGGGTTAGGGTTTTGACCTAGGGTTAGGGTTCATGCTTATGAGGTTAGGGTTCATAGGTAGAGGTTAAAGATTCATCACGAATCTGGGTTGGAGGGATGAATATCTTGAAGATCTTCATCTTCTGGGTTGTGATTATTGGAAGTCTGAGTTTAGAGATGAGTTTCACGGTTGAAACTCAATCGAAAATTGGATTTGATGGTGGTCGGTGGAGCGGTTCACGGCGGGTTAGAGCGTTTTCTGGGCAAATGTTTGGAGAGGGTTGAGAGAATGGGAAGGAGAGAGAGCGAAGAGAGAGAAGAAGAATTGAAAAATGAAATGAATTGTGATAAGATCAAAAGTTAACCCCCCCTAACGTTAGATCGCTGCCATGTGGCCTCACGATGGCCACATGGTTGGCACATGAACAGTGATTCGGGGCATCTCCCTTGCCATGTTCCCTAAGTCAAGCGCATGCAGGCCTTTGGATCCTTATACATTGAATCTAAGTCCTAGATTTAACTTCTATGGACCATTGGATTTGATCAATGGTTAAGATCCTGTAAACCACGTTAATTTCCATGCACGCATTCACACCATGCCCAAACGGATCCTGAATCTATTGGGCTGCCCCTGTAACTATCCACACCCCCTTAAAATTAATAATCAACTAATAATACACACCCTTGGCCCAAATCCTTTTATTTATTTCATTTAATTTGTTTTCTTTTAATGAATTTGTTTTTTTAGGATAAAAATTATTATTAAATCTGATAATTAATTAGAATTCCTAATAAATAATTTAAATAATTAATTTATTAAATTTTAAATTATTTGCTTGAATTTAATTTTTATTTCATGACATTGTTCTTTTCAGATGAATAATGTTCGAAATAAAACAATCTTTTGCTAAAATTATATGAAATATTAAATTATAATTTTGTACAAATTGAAATTCTCCTTGAAGTATTTTGATATACAAAATTCACCTTATTAATTTAAAACATGTCATTCCTTTTTAATTAGACCTTTTTAAAAGGGATTAATTTTAATTTAATATATAATATTTATAAGATATAATTATTCTAATCAATTTATAATACTTGTTTTTACTTTTTAATAAATTTTCAAAAATACAAAAATAGGGATTGTACACAAAACCTTTTTTATAACTACGAACTACGTTAACTGCGAAACTACGTCTAAAACACATTCAACATACAAATAATGGTGTACAACCCCATAAAAAACACCAACCAAACACGAACTACGTTGACTCTGATCCTCTAATAAGGAGGTACGTAGGCATTTGGGCAACCAAGGCGAGTCCCCTTTTCCCAAAACCAAATTAGGTTTATATATTTGCTATAACTGTATCGTATTTCTGCATTGTAAACCATTAGCCATAAACCTTGCCATAATACTCTAATCCTAGGGACACTATAAACTGTAAAAGAAGGATCAAGGGTGCCTAACACCTTCCATCGACCCTAATTTCTCAACTTACCTAGAAACTCTTTAATTAGGTTTTTATCCCATATTCTCCCTTATCTTAAGATATAATAAAGTATAGGTGGAGACTCTGTATATTTTAGGTATTAAACTTAGAATTAAAAAAACCGTTCGTAACAGTTACTAGCGTGGTAAGGTCGCAAAGTTTTCTCAAATCCCGAAGCGATATACAACTACATATACAAGATGTCACAAGAACTTTCTTTGTCCATGAACACAAGAATAACATCTAAACTAACCATCATGAACCTAGCCAATAATGGGACGTGGTGGTTAAATACACAATTGAATAATTTTTCATAAAAAAAAAGATAAAGGATTAATATCCCTCCTAGACTTTGGTTCCAGTTAGCCTCTCATGCTAGTGCCTTCTTACTACTTTCCTCAATTGGATTAGCAAAATACCTCTTGCAGACGATGATGACTCTAAAAAAAGACGATTGATTGACATTGTCTCTTGTTGTGTTTATAGATAAACTCTCCTCGGATGTGCAAAGTTTCTCTACCAGGCTGATTACTGTGTGGAAATTGTCCCATCAATTGAACATTATGTTAGAAAGGTGGGGTTTCGCGAAGAGAGTATTCATCCTTGTCTTCTTTTTCCCTGACAACTCATACATGGTCGTTCATCTCTCGAATCCCCATACTTCGATCATGCGTTCCCTTCGGGCGATTCTGGGCATATCGAATTTCGTTTCTACCATATTGTAATTCTTCAACCGACACATTGTCATATTTCTCCATCAAAGTGAAATGAGTGAAAATAGTAAAGAACATCCCATATATTACATCAAATGATCTAGTATGGACCTTTTATGGTTCACATGAAGGGAGTGAACTATAAGTTGATAAAAAACTTTATTGAAGGTCTTGGTGTCCTTCTTCTCCGGGGATATGTGGAAACACTTCGACACTCACGTAAGGGACCAACATAAATGAAAGGTTTTATGGTTAAACTAATGTCTACCTAAATATGAGGTCTTCATTAGAGTTTTCAGCAGGGTTCTAGGGTTTAAATATTTAGAATCCTTTTTTGCGGACACTTATCTTTTGCGGACACCTATCTCACATATAGGTGTTTACAGATCACAAATTCCCTAGATCCGACAATCCACCTTGTGTGGTGAGACATTTATCTCTCTATTAGAATTTAGCAAAATGGGCGTAGGTCCAATTCTGAAATGACATAGAATTCTATCTTTCTTCAACAATGAGGGGGTGTTTGTTTCAGGGATAGCAAATTTATTCCCAGGAATATAGGTTGAAATATTTATGCTTCTAATGTCTGTTTCAAGTTTTAAAAAATTATACCTAGGAATTTTTTATTCCCAGAAACTTATTTTACACATAGTTTTGTCTCTTTCTATTACCATGTTATAGGGTGGGAATCTTATATTTCCATGGGAATAATAATTAACCACCAATAACTTCCCACTTTCAACTATTTTAATTCATTTATTTTTTATTTTAAAATATAAATTACATATATTTTATAAATATTCTTAGGAAATTAGATTACTCACCCAAACACATAGACGAGAATAAAATTCTCAGCAATAATGTTCTCGAAAATAATTTTCGCAGAATTATAATCTTAATCCTTGAAACAAACACACCATGACAGTTTACTTCCTAGAACTTTTAAAGGGCTCAATATATTTCTAAACAAAAAAAATTGTGGATTTTTTTATCTCTCAGAATTAAAGAATTATACTTGTTTCTTGAAAGTTTGAATTTTTTTGAAAATTTCTTCACCCACCTCCCAACCTTCTTGCCCACCCCTGGTGAATTTACCACAATACCCCTTGTTTCGGAAGTTCATTTCCGAAACTGTACTTTTTTTCTTAAAAAAGGTGTTTTCGGAAATGCATCTCCGAAAACGTGTTTTTTTTAATATAAAATATTGAGTTCGGAGATTCATCTCCGAAATAAAGTTACTTTTTCAAAAAATGTGGTGTTTCGGAAGTTCATCTCCGGACGCACCCCCCTTGGGGAATTCGGAAATGAACTTCCGAAAATATGTCTTGACAGAAGAAAATGAAAAACAACAACAATTCGCTTTATTTAATCGGGTGAAGATTACAACGATAATATTACATATAATTAAAGTTACATATTGTTGATCACAGGTAGGTGGGGATGAGTCAACATTTTGATAACATCGTCCGCCGATCTTTGAAGTTTCGCGTCCAACTCGATCGGGCCCTTCGAAGAAAATTGGTCGAACGTTGTCCACAAAACCGCCAAATCTTCGTCGTTCTTGATCTCAAAAGGTGTGAACTTAATGCCTCCCTCGTCGTTAAGCGATGGCGAGCGGTACTCGAGCTTGACAACCTTTCGATTCTCGGGATAGCGCAAAAGCGTGTTTTGCGACGGTATCAACTCCGCAAACGGCGTGTCGCGCGAGAAGCGAAATTGGAACGGCATCGGGTAGCCGGTTTCAAAGTAGACGAATGCTAGGTGGGGGTAGGTTTGTGTCATTTGTGTTTTGTGGTGTGGAGAGGATGAAGAAGAGTGTGTATTTATAGACTTATTGGAGCATTGATGGCCTAACAAACCTTATCCTGCCTCAGGGGACATTTCGGAAATGAACTTCCGAAAATAGGCTCCAGACATGTATATTTCGGAAGTTCATTTCCGAATTATGCAGAAACAGACATAAATTTTGCATTTTGTTGATTGCTTAGTGTGTTGTCTAAATTGAACATATGGAATTGACATTAACCATAAATTAGACAAGCAAGTCATAAAACATAATTATATTATACATGTATTGAATCGGTCCGATTTTACATGATAAACAACAATACATACAAAAAACGATCCGGAACAAACTAAAATTCACCGAACCAATCGGTGGATCCTAAGTCCAAAATAGGCTCATTCTTCGACCGCTCTCTATTTTGCTCGCGCTCTTGGCTCATCATTTCTTCAAACTCCGCCATTCTTGAAACAAAAGGATCCGGCCAAGTTTCTGCCTTATTTGAACGATGTGCGGTCCATTGACAACAAGTAGCCGGTATAGGACACCCCGGTTTCAAAAACACTTGGACGAAGTGCCGCGATCGTAGATACCCGATGCATATGATTCGGCCCGACGAGTCCAATGGCGGTCGACTATGAAGTTGAAAGAAAGTCTCACTTAGTCCAAACCTCGTCAAATCGACGCATACAATATCATATGCACTTGCTATGAGATGACCCATATCGGGGAATGATATCCACTTCGAGACCGGAGCGATACCGGTAAGTGGTGGAACAAGTGCATCATGAATTTTTGCAATCTTTTCTTGATTTTCATATAGTCGGCCATAGATGTCCCGATACGAAGTCAACTCCGCAAGAAGTTCCCGTCGGACTAAAGTGTGATTATTTTCCCCTTTACCGAGCAAACCCGCAACGGCCCGATATCCACAATTGCCGTCTCCTCCAACATCAACGATGTTATCGATATATTTGTGCATAAAAAGTGGCATCTCATCAATGTAGACAATGGGTGATTTTTTTATCGGCGGTGTGCGAGGTGGCTTCGAAATACGGGCACCTTTGTTACCACTACTCTTGGACTTAGGTGTCTCATGAATTTCCGGTAACGATGCATCAACATGTTCAAAGTAGGAAGGAGATCGTTTTGTTGATGTGTCATCTTGTGTAATTTTGGACTTTTTCGGTGCACCTTTAGTCTTAACCGGTTGAGATGGCGGTTTCAAATCGGTGGTCTCCGGAAATGCGATCTTTCACAATTGTTCTTTTATGTGCATTTTTGTTGTGTCGTCCGCTTTAGCAAACTTCTCCATTATCACTTCCAACTCGTTGGAGATGGTGATTTTGGAGTCATTTTCTTTCGGCGGGTCAAAATCATCAAAACGAAGTTTCTTCCAATGGTCGGCTACCTCATCCATGCGTATGGGTGAATTCAAATTCTTTTTTTTTGCAAGTATACAAGCACATGGTAGGCCGTATGTCTTTCTAATCGTGCACCCACATAATGAACTATCCGGCCCCGTCGTCTCCGACCGCTTAGCTTCATGAAACAAAAAATTCAAACCCGTTCGAGATATGTTGTAAATCAATTGGGAGAATAGAATTTGCCCTTTAAACCGGTGTTCCATAACCGTCTTGCTCCGACCGAACGATGTTTGAATTTCATTGTGTTGATTTTCAAGCATTTGGTTCACGGTGTCCCATCCCCGACACAAATCTCCCTTGCTATCACCCAACCACCTCTTGAAGACCGCATGTGCGGATTCAACTCGGTTAGTCGTGGTGCAACCAAGATGTCTAACTCGATTTGTCCAAGCGCACACGACTTTTTCTCTAACTTTGTCAAGAATGGTGGATTCGACATAATGACAAAAAGTCTTAAGGGAACCACACAATGACCTAAAGTGTACCAATTTCCCGGTATACACATCTTCGGAGTAGGCATCCAAAATTTCCCTCCATGCCGCCATTATCCTATCAACCACAACACCGGCTTTAACAACTTTACCGTTTTCATCCGGCCTATCTTTTGTCCCAACCGCGGGTTTCAACTTGCTTCTCACGTTGCAAGTTATGTGATACCGGCAAAGTAAAGCGGTAGATGTCGGGAAGACGGTATCGACCGTATTCATCAAAGCATTGTCCCGGTCGGTGACAATGACGTTTGGCATAACCGCTTGATCAACTAACAAAGACTTGCAAATTCCCAAGGCCCACGTAAAGTTGTCTTCTTTTTCACACTCCAAAAAAGCAAACCCCACCGAATAAGTCTTGTCCGTCGAGGTAACACCGACTATCTCTAGAAGCGGAAGCCTATACTTGTTGGTCTTGTACGTCGAATCCATCACAAGAACGGTTGGAAATGTGTTGAATAATTTGATACTTTCGGGATGAGTCCAAAATATATCACGCACGGTAACTTTGTCCTCGGAGGTTCGGAAGCTTGAAACATAATTGTTATCGCCTAGAAGTTTCAAAAGTTGTTGCATTTCCGACCGAGGGCCCATATTTAAAACCTTGAGATTGTGCCGTTCATTGTAAACTTGCTTGATATTTGAAACGCTATCCGGTTTCTTACGCTTCAAATCGGCAAGTATGTTGCGAGGCGCCACTTTGACTATCGTTAGGTCCGATATCACATTCCTCTCTTCGCGGGACAAACGACACGCCATTGGATGCCCGTGTAACTTGACATCCAAGGCATGATTATGCATTCCACAAATTACGGTTAACCGCCACAAATCATCAACCCTCCGAGTGGCACGCAACTTAAAGGGACACCCGCACTTTCTCGACCCCGTGTCCTCGTGTTTTAGCACCTGGTTTGATTGTACATAACTACCACCCCGTTCGCAATTCAAAACAACGGAAGCTTTCCGCCTACTATTTCCGTTGTCCGACCTTTTGCAAATCCATTTTTTTTAGCTTCCTTCCGAACCCAATCAAGCAATTGTTCGCGATCGCCGAAGCTCCGATCAATTGTAAAATGTTGTCGAACATCGACCGCATTGATCATAGGAGTAACGTCAATAACCGGATCGTTATTATCGTTGACAATTTCTGGAACTAATACTCCATCGTCTTGCACAATGTTGTCCGGATGCACCATACCTAACAAATGAATAAATTATCAAAAGTTGGCCAAAACTGTTTTTTTTTTACTGCCAGGCCTATTTTCAGAAGTTCATTTCCGAAATATGTTAGGTAACATATTTCGGAAATGAACTTCCGAATTATATCAGTGTTCAGCAGAATTTTGTTGAATCAATGTAGTGAAATAGGGAATGAAATAAGTGATGTTTACCTGAAATTGTAGCTTTCTATGCTCCCTTTAACGTGATCAACGGTTTGAAACTTGATTTTAGGACGAAAAATGGATGGAGATTGATTGGGTTTTGTAGAGGGTTTGGAAAAGTGTTGGAGAAAAATGATGAAATAGTGAAGGAGGGAAATTTGTATATGCAGAAATATTTTCGGAAATGAACTTCCGAAAATATTAACGGTTTTGACATCTTCGGAAGTTCATTTCCGAAGACAAAAAAATTCAAAAAAAAAAGCGCTTCGGAAGTTCATTTCCGAAGCAGGGGTAGTTTTGGTTTTTCGCTGGGGGTCACCCCCATAGGGAGGTGGCTAAAGAAAAAATCATTTTTTTTCTATAAATATGAAAGTTATGAACTTTTCTTGCCATTCAAACATTTGGTCATTCAAAGTTAACCACTACCCTATCTCTTTAATCAGCTATGCTATTTGTACACTGCCGTACTACACCTACACCGTATGTACGGACGGCACTATTCACCGTCCGTACAGTCCGTACATGAATAGTAACTTTTTTTTTTTTAAAATTTTTTTAAAAAAATTTTTTTTAATAATTTTTTTTTTACGTTTTTAAAAAAATATTTGATAATACCTGCAGATTTACTTCCGGATTTACCTACATTTGACATTACCTGCGGATTTACCTAAATTCGTAGGTAAATTCGCAAATAAATCCGCATGTATTGTCAAATTCGTAGGTAAATCCGCAAGTAAATCTGCAGGTACTGTCAAATTCGTAGATAAATCCGCAGGTAAATCCGCAGGTATTGTCAAATCCGTAGGTAAATCCGCAATTAAATTCGCAAGTATTGTCAAATCCGGAGGTAAATCCGCAGGTATTGTCAAATATTTTTTAAAAAAGACATAAAAAAAATTAAATTTTTTTTTAAAAAAAAATTAAAATTTTTTTTAAAAAAAAATATTAATTTAATATTTTACTATTCATGTACGGACGGTGAATAGTATTGTCCGTACATGAATAGTATGTCCGTACGGTACGGACATACGTCCGTACCGTACGGACATACGGTGTAGTGTACCAAATTGGTGTAGGAATAGCATTTTTGCTCTTTAATTGTCATGTATTGATGTTGAGCAAAAAGCTTCAATGTTTTGTTGCTGATTGGACGTATACTTCTAGTATATATGGTTCACGAAGACCTATACGAGAGACTCTGGCAAAATTCAGACGAAATATGAAATGTTTTGATTATGAAATTAGAGTGATACAAAAGATGAGGAAAATGAAATCATTTTTATTTATTTAAATCTATTTAATTTTAACGTAGAATATCAAGATAGAATATGAATATTAATAATTATTTAGACTTTTTTAGAAATTTATGTGCAAGTCAATGAATTAACTCCACATAGCAATTCAGTGATATAAAAGACTCTCAATATAAAATCAACTAAAGTAACCAAATTGTTTAAACGTAAAAACAACTGAAAGCATTTGACATAAAAATAATTAATCATAAATTGAAAATTTCATGCAAGTCACTATCCAAATAGCTAGTGAAACAGTACTAAAAGTAAAATAAAACATCTTCACTTCAATCTCTAGTTTCCAACATTATACTAAAAAGCAGAATATTAATGCAAACAACACACTCTAAATGAAAAGTAGCAGTTTTCAAATATCACCATAGAAGTACTTCTTGAAAAGCTCCAAATGTGCATTCTGAAAATGCAAACAAACCAGAATAGATCCATCTTCATCAGGACTAAGAAGAATCACTGCCCTATCATGTGGAGACACATAAGCTATTCCAAAATAAACAGGCTTTCCCCATCCAAAATCAGCTTCATAAACAGGCATACTCATCCAACTAGTTAAATGAAAATTAGGGTTTCCAAAATATGGAATATTCTCACCTTCAGCACCTAAAAACAAAGCCCTTGCATCATCCAAATTCTCAAATCCCCTAATAACATCAATTTGTGACCTTATAAATTCATCTGTTACTATCTCAGTTGCTTCTCTTATTTTCTGTGCTACATAACCCAAAGGCTTTGATGTGATTTCTCCAATATGTCCTTTGATAGCTGTTTGTGTCAAAGCATTCCCAAAATAGTTTATAGGAAGATTTGGAATCATCCTTGTTCTAACATCAGCATTGAATCTAACAACACTTTCTTGACTCTCTTCAAGCTCACGTGCCTTAGATGCACATCTCCATAAATGTGCGCCATCTGCCTCATATCTACTAAAAGCCCTTGACCCCTTTTTCATCATTGCTAGAATATCATTTTCATTAGCTTTTTTCTTCAACTTATCAACTTGTTCTGGTGAGAGTCTCAACAATGTTGCTGAAGTTTTTTTCTTCCTTTCTTCACTTGTGTCTTTTCTTCCTAGAATGAGTGGTAGTGGCTTTAACTCCATGTGTTCAAAACATGGTGCCAATGGAGTGTGTGAAAATTTGAGTAATGTTCTATCCAAAAATGGTAACTCATGTTCCTCAAGTGTTTCTCCTCTAGCTATTTTGGCCCATGAGTTGATGAATCTAATGGCTCCAAGTCCATCTGATAAAGGATGGAAAAAAGCAACACCAATTGCAAAGCCTTCATTGTTTTGGAACCTTGTGAGCTGCACAAATATAATGGAATATCTTCAATGGGTTGATCATAATCGATTATTGGAAGAAGCTCTTTGGTGGAGTCAGAAGGTGAAAAGTCACCATAATCATGATATTTTAGTATATAAATTAGAGAAGGGTGGTAGTAAGGTTAAAAATTCAAAATATTGATCATTGATACACCACAAATCAAATGATGGTAATTTAATATATAAATTAAAAAATATTTAGGTCACATTTATAAGAAAAAAAAGATTTTTACGATTATTAAGAAATTAATCAACTTTTTAGATTTTGTACAAAATATTGAATAAATTTACTATATTATTTCATTTATTAAATTAAGTGAAATGTTAGAAAATGAAATATAGGAATATATTAGAAATTACGATATTAAATGATTTAGTACTAACTTACTTTTACTTATAATAGTTATAATAGTGACCCAAAATTTTTTTTTCTTCATAATAATGACCTGAAGAGGTATTATATAAATTGGAGAAACACGGCAATATGGTTAAAATGTGATATTTTATTATATTATTGATCATTGATACACCACAAATTGGAGAAGGGTGTAGTATATAAATAGGGAGTAAAGATCCTCACCATTTCTCAAATGAAATGGAGATGTCCATTACTATAGTTTTAATATATTAATGTGTAATTAATGTCATAATTTTTAAAAATACATGCAAATATATCTTTTATTTACACTAAAACTATAGTAATGGATATCTCAATTTTTTTTGAGAAATGGAGAGGATCCTTACTCATAAATTGGATAATGTGTATTATAGAGCCCACATAGGTACACTATACTAAGAGCTAATCATGTAGAGGTAGGTCTATATAGAGGATTGCTATTCTTACATTAATTTTCCTGCAACATACACATCCATCATAAAAAATACAACATGTGATATAAAAATGAACAATAATTATAAAATATAATAAAAAATCCAAACCGTATAATTATACAGTTTTAAACGTAACATTTAGGGTAGGAATATATATATATATATATATATATATATATATATATATATATATATATATATATATATATATATATATATATATATATATAAATTATAATAATAAGTAATTGTTATTACTATTTTAAAATATATTATGAATAGTGAATATTTTTTATCTACAAAATTTTTAAACTTTACAATAGTTATAAAATTCTAGCATTATAAATACCACTCATTGATATATGCAATAAGATACAAACATTCATCTTCAAAAATAAAACTATATATATTTTAAGTCTTTTCTATCTCTCTATATTTAGTATTGTTAACCATATCTATGTTTTTCCATTGGCTTTTATTGTAGAGTCCACATCATAGCTACGCCATACCTAATTTATTTGTGTAGTGGAAAATTTAACTCGCTCATATTTTATGCTTTAATTGAACTGATATCTACCCGGTCACATTTCGCCAGTAGAATTAATTAAGGTACACACAAAACTGTCTCATATAGCTAAATTTATGTACTGCTCCATGGTACTTGTCTTGTTATAAAAAGAATTTTATATTAATGGATGTTCAATTGCCTCTCATTAATTTATTAATAGCATCCAGCTATAAGGATAACTCACTTCCTACCATTACTACTACTTTTTAAAGGGGAACCTTTAAGATTAGGTCAAGCTGTAGGACAAAGTTGTAAGTGTCTGTTCAAGACTAGCCAAAGCTTGCATCAAACTGTATTAATAATACAAATTCAATAATTAAAATATTAATATTTTTGCAATTTTTGGAGCATCAAATATTAATTGACAAGGATGATTTATGATGTTTCTTAATCTTGCATAACAGTTATTTGGTTTAGAATCTAATGATCAATAGTTAATAATATAGGTTCAAACAACTATTTAAGGGTAACAAAAATACCAGTAATGATAGGTTACTCTAACACTACCATCATTATCAATGGCATGCATGGGATTCCAAGGTAATGGTGAACCAAATTAAGTCGATGCACCTTAAAGTTTAGTCAATCTACTACCAACACCAACAGCTACCACCATCAACCAGAGACAAACCCCGTCACGGCACTCGTCGTTCACGTGTTTCCGATCCCGAACTACCTCAACAACCACAACAGCATACTAATCGATCTCCCAGCACCGATTACTGACATGGCATATTTTCATTTCCATGCTCACCTTTGGATTCATCAAGAGATGATCAAGGTGTAACTCTACTCTACCACCAATTTGTTATGTTCTTCACTCTGATTCATTGTAATTTCTTCATTTTTGTAATTTTTTTTGTTGAATGGGAAAGTAATTTTGTTGTTTCGTTGTTTCCTTTTGTTGCTTTGGTGTAGCAGTGAAATTGGTGAGACTAAATCCATGGAAAAGATTTAGGCTATGTTTGGGAGTTTGGAGGGGAGGGGAGAGGAAGACTTCCAAAAATGAAATTTAAAAAAAAATATAAAAAAATATGTGACATTTTTTGAAAAAATGATTTTGTTTAGAATGATAAAAGAGTCATTATCATTACTAAATTTTTAATTTTCAGAATACTATAACAACCTAAAAGATATTTGGAAAATTTATATAAGCCCTTCAAAACCCTCCTTCAATACAATTTTTGAGTTCTCCCATTTTATGGGGTTTTTGGTGTTATGAATAAACTCAAACCCTCCAAAACCCTTCTACCCAAAATCTTTTTATCATTTTCACCTAATTCTTCCTATTTTTCAAAGCCCTCCCCTCCCTTCCCCTCCAAACTCCCAAACATAGCCTTAGCTCATTTGTTTTAAACAGATTTGCCACAACGCTTTATTGTTTCCAAAAGGAATGGGAGAAAGAGCGAATAAAACCCACAAAATTTTTTAAAATCAAAACTAATAAACTTATCAGAGATTTGGATAAGAGAGTTTGTTATACAAGGGAAAGGTTTTAAGCACCCCTCATATTCATGGTACTCCATGGGAACCTCTTTGAAAATGTTATTGTTTTTGTGTACATCTATTTGAAAAGCATATGTGAACTTGTTTAAAAAGAGTGTAGGGATGGGAAACGAAGTTTTTGAAAGTGAGCTCAATAAGACATCGCATCTTAGGCCTACATACCCCTTTAACAATAGGAAAGTCAGAACTTTTGTAGTTCCTCTTAAAAGGAAAATAAAATGGCCAAAGTGACCAAAATCTTTTTGGGTGTGAGCTTTAACAATACTCAACAGGTTTTTTAAAAGAGGTTAAACTTTAACAATACTTAACAAGTTTTTAATAAAAAGGGACCAAGCTTTAACAATACGGGGTCAATGGACTAAGAGTAGTTTCACCGGGAATAATTCTTCTCTTAGTACTAAGGTTTTAAAATAAAAAGGGTGGTTGAGCTTTAACAATACAAAACCAAATAAAATATACCAAGCTTTAGAAATACAAGGTCAATGGACTAAGAGTAGTTTCACCGGGAATAATTCTCCTCTTAGTACCAAGGTTTTAAAAACACAAGAGTTTGGTTAAGATTTAACAATACAAAACCATAAAATAAGTGAAAAGCTTTAACAATACTTTAACATTAAATAAAAAATATTTGGAAAAGAGTTTGAGTACCTTGACAATTTTAGTCAATACCATTCTCATTCCTTTGGATTTTCGACAAATAACTTAAGCAATCAGTCAATGGATACCTCAAGTGTGTGTGTGTGTGTATGTGATGATATGTGTCACAAAAGGACAAACAAGAAAGTATAACAATCATCAGTGATAATAAGCAAGGATGTTTATACCTTTTGAATGGATTCATATATGAATGAATGATGGATGATGAATATGAAACTCATGCATGTGGGTTAGATAAACAAAGTATATACAAATGATAATACAATGGATGACAAGTATAAAACTCCATGATGAAATCAACAAGTGTGTACAAAGGATAATGGTTAAGATAGACAAATAAGTACAAAACACAAGGATTGAAATCAACAAGAATATGTACAAAGTTAACAAGTTCATGGATAAGCAAAGATCAAAATGTTTCTTTTTGGATTAGAATTTTAAACCTAAGGTTTTTGAAATTAGGGTTTAAAATTAGAGTTTTGAAATTAACACCTAAACCTAATTAATTTTAATGATTAAATACCAAATTCTTAAAAGAGATAATATCCTAATCCTAAACAAATATTCACAAAAAGATACAAAGTCAACATTGAAGAAATATTCAAAAGAAATAATTTTTGGTTGGTTTTTCGTACATAAAAAGATATGTTTTTGTTTTAATTTTTAAATGAAGTAAAATAAATATTTTTTTGGATTTTAAATTTAAAACATGAAAATATGACATAAATAAACGACATAAAAAAATTGGAGTAAAAAAGATTAATTTTACTATTTTAAAACATTTTTCAAAGATTAAATAAAAATGAAATAAACTAGTGTTTAAATAAGAAATGTTTAGGCCTTGATGGGGTTTGAACCCAGGCCCTTTTACTCAATGCACAAAACTCACACCAACTGACCAATGCGCGTATGGTGAAAGGATAGTGCAAGCAGTTCAATACATAGCAAACTTAAGTGGAAAATATAGAAAAAAATAAAAGAAGTAAAAAAGTTTGGGGCGAGGGAGATTCGAACCCCAGACCCTGGGCACACACACAAACACACAACACAAGCCTTACCAACTGAACAAACAATTTAGTCGTTCATAAAACGCGCGCCAATTAAAATAAGATAAACTCAAAGTTTGAAAATTTAAAAGGGGGTAAATTCTTCATCTTCTTCGTTGAACTCATAACAACAAAAATGGTTTCAAATCTGTAATTTCATCATAACTCAAATGAATTTCAAAAGTGTAAACTGCAAAAATGCTCAATATTCAGCCACGAATCCAGACATGTATCACTTGTAAATTTTCATGGCCTATAACTCTATAATTTTCCAGAAATCGTGATGAACCCTAGCTGCTTAGAATTCAAATTAAATGATGTAAATTGCAAATAAACTTCAATGAAGTGTATAGACTCTACTTAGAAGCTTACTTGATACTCAGAAACTCTCTAACTCAAAATGGCTTGAAAAATGCAAAGATAGAAAAATGGAGAATTTCAAGGGAAAGGTGACTTGGAGAATTCTGGTGTGTTTGATCAAGGGAGTGATACCCTCTATTTATAGGCACAATTTAGAGTTTGTGGAGGGAAAAATCTCAAAGAATTGAGCTCCCATGTGAAGGATGTACTTGGTTGCTTATTTGTGAAGTTATGTGAATTTTGGTTTTCCATAGCAAGGTACATAGCTTTAAGCATGCTTGGGAGGCTTTGATCTGTTCTTAGAGAATTTTCTTGTTGATTTTAACTTGCTTTTGGTGCAAAGGAAACATGGAGGAGGCTCAAGGAGAGTGGACTTTGCAAAAGCAATGCTTTTCTAAAATGGAAGTGGTGCCTTTAGTCTTGAAATGGAATTCTAACTTGGACAAAGCTTAAATCACTTGGTTCATAGCTTAAAAGATTGTGTAATCTTCTGATTATGGCCTCTTAAACAAGTTAGAGGGGTTGTAATTTGAAGATTCTTTCAGATTTTGAACCAAATTCAAACTTGTTCTTCATGTTCATCTTCATTTTTCAAGTGTTCATGGAGCCTTCTGCACAAAATCATATCTCCTAGCTCAAGCCATGGATTTTCATGCTATTGATCTCTTTGGAAATCCCTTGCTACATACTTCAAGTCACTTGTTAAAAGTTTTTCTCAAACTCTTTTGGGATCATGGAGAAAAATGGCCACAAAGTTAAGAAAAATCTAAGTGAAAACACTTAAAATTTCTCTTAAGTTTTTTGAACATAATCTTCAAAATTCCATATCACTCAAAATAATCATTTTTGATGAAATCATGAGTGGAGACAAAGTTGTTTATTTGATTAAGATCTACAACTTTCATGTTAGGAGATATTTTAGTTTGTAGACAAAATTTGAAGTTCCCAAAATGATGTTAAAATCACTTAAAACCCTAATTTTGACTTTTGTTGACTTTTTTATTCTTGATAAATTTTCTTGATTTCTCTTAGTCAAATGTCTTCAATAGTCATATAATGATGATTTGAATCCTTGAAAGTTCAACATGAACTGTCCCGACGCTGGAGAGACCAACCATTCATAATAACTTCAACATGAACTGTCTCGACGCTAGAGAGACCAACCATTCATAATAACTTCAACATGAACTGTCTCGACGCTGGAGAGACCAACCATTCATAATAACTTCAACATGAACTGTCTCGACGTTGGAGAGACCAACCATTCATAAGTTCCTTTGATTTCTCCGTAGAGACTGTCATCTTCTTTCAAGAAGGAAGTCGGGGACATACAAGCTGCTCAAATAAAGAGACCATTATTTGTCACCATTGCAATAACAAATGTCGGGGATATAAATCCAACTTTCTGGGGAACCATAAACAGGTTCTGGCTTGAAGATACTAAGTCTTCAGCTGTGCAAAATAAATGCACTCTTAGAGTCCAGGATTTGCTGATCCAAATGATTATATCTGTTGGAGACAAAATTCAATCTAAGGCCGAGTTGGAAAGAGACACCAAACAAGAAAATCCCAAATGAGAAATAAGCTCAAGGTGGGGATTCATCCTATCTACATATACTATCTATAGATAGATGCATAAGGTAAAACAAGATCTTCCCATGAGGAACAAAATCATTGTGGAAACACAAGGATATGGGTCTTTCTGCCTAAAGCTGACGCTTAAATGGAAGGAGTAAAGACATTGTTTGGGGAATAATAATTTTATCATATTAACAAGATTCATATGATGTGCATAAATATGAATGTATGAATAAGTGTTATGTGTATACTAACAAAACAAACATGTAATATAGATGGCCACGTTGGGGATGACAACACCGGAGTATATACTCGACCAATTGTCAATAATGTCTTCTATTAGGGATGCAAATCTTGATGGGGAAGAGAACACTCTCCTTTTTAACCCTCTTCGTACATTTCGAGAAGAAAACCCGTTCTTGGCTGGAGACAACTTGTGTCAAGACCTAGCTGCTCTGTGTGGGAAAATTTGGTGTCTTTGTTTCTCGTTTCGAGGACCAACTCTTTTGGGGATTCAGAGTCAACATTTACCCCTGTGTTCAAGAGTTTTAAGAAAACATTCTATCTTTTTATTTATTTTGAAAAACAACTTTGACTTTGTTTCAAATCCTTTTAATTTTAAAGCAAAATTTTGCAAGATAGAATAAATATAAGAATTCCAAGAAATGAGATAAGGCTCAAATTTTATTAATGGAATGGTAGTCTGAGAACGACATGACTCCATGGATTACAAAAGTTTGAAAATGGTAACTTTAAATGGAAATGGTACATTGGAATACAATGATAACTAGTCTCCCTAACAACTTTTGAATATCAGGCGTACGCTGACGTTGGCTGAAAGTCTTCAAAAAAAAAAGCATCTTCAGGATGGTCAGGTTATACCGGATGTGGTTACTTGCCATATTCCCTAACTTTTGCATGGATTGCATTCGTAGGTTTTCAATCCATCGTGATAATTATTTTCTTTTTGTTTGTCTCTAATTTTTGCCTGAACCGCCTTTTTAGGTTTCAGTCCACTAAGACGCTCTCTTTTTGCCTAAGTCGCCTTTTTTAGGTTTTCAACTTAGCGAGATTTTTCTTTTTCTTTTTAGGCGAAGTATTTCTTGACCATATTGAAATTCACAGGACGTGGGAATTCTTCCCCATCCATGGTCGTAAGAATCAAAGCACCGCCTAAGAAGGCTCTCTTAACAACTTATGGGCCTTCATAATTGGGATTACATTTGCCCCTGGGATCTGGTTGAAGAGGTAATATCTTCTTAAGCACGAGATCACCTTCCTTGAACCTTCGAGGTCTGACTTTCTTGTCAAAAGCTCTTTTCATTCTTTCTTGGTAAAGCTGACCGTGACACAAAGTGGCCGTTCTTTTCTCTTCAATAAGATTCAACTGATCGTATCTAGCTTGACACCATTCAGCTTCTGAAAACTTGGCTTCCATTAGGATTCTCATGGAGGGAATTTCAACCTCTATCGGGAGCACAACTTCCATGCCATATACCAAGGAGAAGGGCGTTGCCCTAGTCGAAGTGCGAACTGTAGTGCGATACCCATGCAAAGTAAAAGGGAGCATTTCATGCCAGTCTTTGTAAGTCACAACCATTTTCTGGACAATCTTCTTAATATTCTTGTTAGCTGCTTCCACCACTCCATTCATCTTTAGCCGGTAAGGAGAGGAATTGTGATGCTCAATCTTGAATTCATCACATAGCTCTTTCATCATCTTGTTATTCAGGTTGGAACCATTATCAGTAATGATTCTCTTGGGTACACCATAGCGACGTATGAGACTGTTCTTGATAAATCTTACTACCACTTGTCGAGTAACATTGGCGTAAGAAGCAGCTTCAACCCATTTGGTGAAGTATTCAATGGCGACTAGGATGAAACGATGTCCATTTGAATCCTTTGGTTCAATCATTCCAATCATATCAATTCCCCACATAGAGAAGGGCCATGGAGAGGAGATAACATCGAGAAGTGTTGGAGGCACATGGATCTTATCAGCATATATCTGGCATTTGAGGCACTTCTTCACATACTTGTAGTAGTCAAATTCCATTGTTATCCAATAGTAACATGCTCTTAATATCTTTCTTGCCATTGTATGTCCATTGACATGAGTACCAAAAGATCTTTCATGAATTTCTTGCATTAATAGGTTTTCTTCGTGTCTATCCACGCATCTGAGCAACACCATATCAAAGTTTCTCTTATAGAGCACATTTCCGGTCAGGTAGAAATTACTAGACAATCTTCTCAAAATTCTTCTGTCTTTGCTTGATATCCCAGGTGGGTATTCGTGTTCTTGTAAGAAGATTTTGATGTCCTGAAACCATCGCTTGTCATCTATGATAACTTCAACAGCGAACACATGATCCGGCCTATCCAGGCGCATGATTTTAATTTGAGGAGCTTCATTTGGAAATTTCACTTGATACATGGAAGCCAGAGTAGCTAATGCGTCTGCCATTTGATTTTCCTTACGAGGTAAATCATGGAACTCAACTTTGTTAAAGAAGGTCAGCAGTCTTCGGGCATAATCTCTATAAGGAATTAAGCCAGGGTGACGGGTTTCCCATTCTCCTTTGATCTGATTAATAACTAGAGCAAAATCTCCACACACATCCAGAATCTTGATTCTAAGATCAATGGCTTCTTCTAGTCCCATGATACAAGCTTCATATTCTGCCATATTGTTGGTGCAGTCAAACATCAGTCTTGCAGTAAATGGTACGTGAGGACCTTGTGGCATGATAATGATTGCCCCAATTCCTCGACCATAAGCATTAACAGCTCCATCAGATATTAAACCCCATCGGGATTCAGCATTAGGTCCTTCTTCAGGTAAAGGTTATTCATAATCTTTAGATTTCAAGTACATGATCTCTTCATCTAGGAAGTCATCTTGCAAGGATTGATCATTGTCAATGGGTTGATAAGCCAAATGATCGGCTAAAACACTTCCTTTGATGGCTTTTTGGGCACGATATTTGGATGTCGTACTCTGATAATAACATATGCCAGCGCGCAATTCTACCATTTTGGATATGAGATATGTCGTATGAGTCAACATGTACTTCCTTAGTCGGCGAGCAGCCCATACATGAGTGCAACAAGTTTTCTCGAGCAGTGAATATCTTATTTCATAGTCGGTATACTTTTTGCTCAAGTAATAAATGGCATACTCTTTTCGACCAGACTCGTCTTGCTGACCCAGAACACATCCCATAAAATCTCCAAGTATGGTCAAATACATGATCAACGGTCTTCCTTCTACCGGAGGGCTCAAGATTGGAGGCTCCAACAGGTATTCTTTGATATTATCAAAAGCTTTCTGACATTCTTATGTCTATTTACACTCTTGATCCTTACAGAGAAGCTTGAAGATTGGTCCATAAGTTGCAGTCATATGGGAGATAAATCTGGAGATGTAGTTCAATTGTCCAAGAAATCCTCTGACTTGTTTTTCTGTTCTTGGTGGAGGCATTTCTTGAATAGCTTTGACTTTGCCGGGATCAACTTCAATACCTCTTTGGCTGACGATGAAACCTAGGAGCTTTCCAGAGCGGACACCAAATGTGCACTTGCTTGGATTCAAACGAAGTTTGTATTTTCTCAAACTTGGATTTCTTTTTGGCTGATGCAGACTTGGCAATTATGCCGTCCACATAAACTTCGATTTCTTTGTGAATCATATCATGGAAGAGATCAGACTTTAATATGTGGGTACTATCCACCAGCATATCAATATGTGGCAATGGAAAATCATCCTCCAGACTTGCTTTATTTAAATCTCTGTAATCAACACACATTTTGACTTTTCCATCCTTCTTGGGGACAGGCACTATGTTGGCCAATCATCGAGGATACTCTAATGTGATGAGGAAACCGACATTGATTTGCTTCTGAACCTCTTCTTTGATCTTGTCTACCATATCTGGGTGAGTTCTTCTTAACTTTTGTTTGACCGGCGTACATTCTGGTTTTAGTAGTAATCTGTGCTCTACAATATTGGTATCCAACCCAGACATATCTTGATAGCTCCAAGCAAAGATATCCACATATTCTTTAAATAGTTCAACCATATTCTCTTTAACACTTGCTTTTAACAATTCCCCAATTCGCACTTCTCTTTTCTAATCTTCAGTACCCAAATTGATTACTTCCAAAGGTCGTGCTCAAGTAGACGGGAGATCTCTTCAGGGATTTCTTCACTACTTTCTTCCTCAGCTTCGTACACAGGGTATTCAAAGTTGGGAGGGGGCCTAGGATCATTGTTTTCAATGGGTTCATCAAGAGATAATCTGCACATGAATTATGTTTTGTATTTAGAAACAGATAAAAGGAATGCAAGAGTGTATGTGCAAATTTTGAAAAACTATTTTTGATTGTTTTTATTAGTTTTTAGGAGTTACCATTTTCTAAAAAAGATAAATGATAAAACAAAACAGAAACAAAAATTGCTCTTTTATTAATGATTTGAAACAAAGCCCTACACAGGTTCAGTTTTATCCTGGGTAGAGCAAAAGGAATTATTTAAAATAGCCCGACACAATACTCTTTTGCCTTGGGAAGAGCGAAAGGATTTTTGAAAAGACAGGAAATTACTTAGACTCATGAACAACAGAAGAAAAGTTGACAGAGGTCCAGTTGGAATTAGCCTCTCCATGCGTCACGAAGCTTGAACATTCTGGAACACCTTCAATGACACCAGCTATGTCTTGGTTGTCTGGATTGATGTAGCCAGCACTTTGAAAGGTCTCATGCAAAGCCTTGCTGTAGCTTGTAGATTCAGGTTCCTTCCCCTTTGACTTCTGAGATTTGAATCCTAGACCACTCTTGTTCTTGTTGGCGGGGATCTCAATGACTTGCCCCTAACCTTCATATGATCCTTGGGCAACCACTTCTTGGGCATCTTTCCAAGACGAAATAGATGCACCAACTTTCTTTCCGTGTTCACGATTAACAACTTCTAAAGCTTGAAACTAAGCTTCAATCTCTTCGATGTTGGGAATAGAAGACAATTAACTAACGAACATAGATTTTTCTCCATAAACATTTATCAATCTTTCTCTCACAATAAATTTCAGCATTTGTAAAGGGTGGACGTGACAGTTCCACCATTGTGGAATCAAGGCCTTCCCAACAAACAACTGTATGCGGGATAAATATCCATTATCTGAAAGGTGATTTCAAAATCATGAGGTCCGATGCGGATAGGTAGATCAATATCTCCAATCATAGTGCGCTTTGAACCATCGAAAGCTTTTACAACAATTCCATTCATTCTTATAGTTGCCCCTTGATAGGACAGTCTCTCTAAGGTGCTTCTGGGCATGACATTCAAGGATGAACCAATATCAAATAGCACATTAGTCAGGGTATATTCTCCATATTGCACGGATATGTGCAGGGCATGATTGTGCTCCAGTCCTTAGGGGGAAGTTCTTCTTTACTAAAGCTCAACACATTGTTGACGGTGATGTTGGAAACAACATTATCAAATTGCTCGAGGGTTGCATCTGTCTCAATGTACGCTTGCTTTAAGATCTTCATTAGTGTGTTCCGGTAAGATTTGGAGTGTACCAGTAAGGCCAACAGAGATGTCTTTGATTGTGTGTGAAGGAGTTGGTCAACCACCTTGTAGTCACTCTTCTTAATTAGATTCAAGAACTCTTCCGCATCATCGTCTTTAGTCTCAAAGATAGGCTCAGTATTAACAGGCTCTTTCTTAGGAACATCCTTTTGAGGGGGGACTTGTATAGGAAAATTACTTCTGGGTTTAGGAATGACTGGTGCAAACAAACGACCACTTCGAGTCATACGACTCATATTAGCAATGTTCACAATAATCAGCTCAGGACTAATCTTATTTTCTTCTTTCCCAGTTATGATGGTAGCACCATATTTCCAAGGAATAGTAGTACTTGAGTACTAAGGAAATGGTTTTGGCATTTGAATTGTGAGAGGGATGACAACCATGTTTTGACTATCATAAGATATTTCCACAACTTTGGGAACTGGGAACTCAGCAGTCACCACATTAATGTCATTGTCTTCATCTTTTTCATAAGTAATGTGAAGAGTCATTTCATCCAACATCTTCTGAATTTCTCTTCCGACTTGACGACACCCACGAGGATTTTCATAACAAACTTCACAGGCAGCATGGTTGTGTTGAAAGAAAGCCAACCAGCACAACCTTATATGCATTAGGACCAATGGTTCTCTGATGAAACGAATATCCCATACTTGGTATCTTCCAGGGCATCCATGCACCATGTTGACAGAGTGAGCTTCTTCATTTCTTTTCTTGCTTGTTATACTGATGATTCCTCTATCCAACAGTTTCTGAAGATCATCGATCACAGTTTCACATCCACGAATGGAGTTTGAGCAAATTGAACAAGCACTATAATCACGAGGAGAAAAATAGTCAAGTTCACAAAGGACAATGTGCATTTGCAACAAAGATTGAGTTGATTCACGAACATCGTACACTCGCTCATAGCCAGATTGAGTATGTATAGCATTAACAACCCCATGATTGGGTAGTGGATTGACTTGGACATTGGGATTAACATCTTTGAAAGAGAGCATACCACTTCAGACCAGTTTTTGAACTTCACTCATAAGAGGGTAACAATTTTCCACAGTGTGACCAGGAGCATTTTTGTGGAAAGCACAATGAGCATCTGCTTTATACCAGAACGAAGGATTAGCAGGAGGAGGAGGTGGATCCCTCAGTTGAACCAGATTTTTTTGCAACAGCATGGGAAGAAGTTCTGTGTAAGTCATCGGAATAGAATCAAACGGTGTATATTTCCTTTGTTGATTTTGTTGAGGAGCCTGTTGTCGAGGTTGTTGAGTTCTTAGAACATTTTGTTGCGGAGCCTGGCTAACAATGGGAGTAACGGAAATAATCTGTTGAGGCTGATATCATCTTTTTCTTTCCCTTGAAATGGCACTCACAGTTTCTTCTTTATTCTTGGAGAAATTTCTACCAAACCTCTTAGTTCCACCTCTAGATAGTGATGAACCAGCTTCTTTGACTAGACGGCCTTCTCAGATACCTTCTTCAAGTCACATCCCCATGTTTACCTTCTCAGTAAAGTCATTGGGTGCACTTGCTACCATCTTTTCATAGTAAAATGTACTCAGGGTTTTGAGGAACACCTTTGTCATTTCTTTTTCTTTAATGGAGGGATGATCTAAGCAGCTAGTTCACGCCATCTTTGCGCGTACTCTTTGAATGATTCTTTCTCCTTTTGGGACATGGCGCGGTGTTGATCTCTGCCTGGCGCCATATCAATGTTGTACTTGTATTGTCTGATGAAAGCTTCACCTAATTCATGGAAAGTATGAATGTGTGTACAATCCAAACCCATATACCATTTCAAAGAAGCTCCATAGAAGCCATCTTGAAAGTAATGAATTAGCATATGTTGATCTTCAGTATGCATGGACATCTTTCGGACATACATGATCAGATGACTATGAGGACAGGAATTCCCCTTATACTTCTCAAATTCTGGGAGCCTGAACTTAGCAGGAACTCTAACATTAGGAACTAAGCAAAGATCATTGACTTGTTTCCCAAACAGGTCATTTCCCCTTAGGGCCTTGATTTCTTTTTGCATTTCTAGGAATTGATCTTCAAACTAATCCATTCTTCCCATACCTTCAGAAGGTGCACCATGGAAAATCTGTTCGTTGTGAAGAGGAACAATGTTTACAACAACATGAGTAGTAGTCATAACAGCTTGAGAGATTGTAGCTTGTGGAACAAGAATCTGTTGCCTAGCCAATTGGAAATCCATCTCTATTCCATATGGCCTAGTGGTCGTAGGATTCGACACCGGAATTGCAGAAATCTGAGGAGTCTCACTTCAGAGATCACAAGTAGCTTGAGCTTGGGTTGATGGCTGATTCTGAGCAGCCACCAAGTATTGAACCATAGATGTCAACCTTTCAATACAAGAGCATAGGACATCAACCTCTTCTTTCCATTCTTGATCATCAACCATTTCGTCTTCCATTCTTCGATGATTAGCGCGAGTACTATACCGGTGCGTCAGCTTGACTTTCTGAGGAGAGAAGGAGGAAGGAATAAAACTCTGACTCAAATGTGAATGTGGTATGATGTGTAACGCCCGCATTTCGATTCATTATTTAATTTGGATTATTTTGATATTTATTGAGTTTTGGCATATTTTGAGCGACTGAGTTGGTATTATTTCGGGATAGCGGATCGATAGTTACTCGAGAATTTTAATATTTTTAGTACTAGTAATATTATTAGAATAATATTCAGTGTTTTGGGAATTTTCCGAGCAATTGAAATTTAACCAATAATTGGAGACATAGAGTAATAAGGGAGTATGTTAATTCATTAAGTGGGCTGAGTGAGCTATGTTGCACATGAATAATTTTGTTATTTGGCCCAATTGAGAAGTGAGGTAATACTACCTAGGTTTTAGAAAAAATCAGAAACATAACATTTGGGAGCAATTGCAAAGTAGCAGAGAGAAAACAAAATATGGAGTACGAGGGTTTAGACGTGAAGAAGAGGAAAGAGGCGCAAAAAGTTGGTAATTGCGGCAAAGCTAGGAGATCGACCAGAAAATTATAGAGAGACTATAAATCCAAGGTAAGGGTGGGGTTCAATCTCTATAACCGGGTATATGATTGACCGTATGTGGGTTGGGTTGTATAAATTTGCCATGGATTGTTTGTTGGTTCTGTGATGTTTTGATTTTAGGAAATTAAATTGGTTCTGTTAATTGTTGTTCTGTTGATTGTTTGGGGAAGTTGATGTTCTGTTAATTGTTGTTGTCGTTGTTCTATCTATTGGAGATTTCATGGAAAAATAATTATGTTGCTGAATAAATCGTTGGTTGATCAATTGTTACTGGAAACTTGTAATTATTGTGTTTCGTTGAATCAAACTAAGAAGTGTTACGAATATTGGAAAATACACGCGAAGAGACGAAGATGAAACTATAAGAGAAAGGGGCCACCGTTTGGAGGAGGGACCCCATTGGATGATGGAGCACCCGCCTTTAGGGCTAGTGCGTCTGCCCTTGTGGATAGGAAAGTGGTGGGGCGACCGCCCTAGGGTGCATGGGGTTGGGATGGCTGTCCTTGCACTGACGTGGGCCACTTGTTTATTTTGTGTACTTTATATTAGGTGTTTCTTAATTTAACAGTGGAACATTGTTTCAGATAGAGTTTTTTTATAACTCATATAGTATTGTTGGGGATTAAAATATATGGAAATATTTAAGTAGTATATGAAATTTGAAGAATAATATATGAGAAACAGTGAATTAATCATTTCAGTAGCAGTATTCTGGAGGACTTGGTGAAGACAGAGGTTAGGTAATTGCTATAGCAGTAGAAAATATTCGGCAGGACAATTAGTAAAAGATCAGTAGTATATATGTATTTTGATAGAGAGTGATGTAATAGAAATATTAGAATAATTTGGTTTGTTATGTAACCTAGTTTAGAAATTGATAAATGTGGGATATTTAGTAGTAGGTTCACTAAAAATGCAGATTTGGTATTACATGAATATAACAGAAGGTTATTTAGCAGATTAGCATATTATGTTGGTAGGGTAGTTTTGGAAGCAGAAATAAATTTGTATCAGTTAGCTAATTGACAGAAACTGTATAATAATTAAGTAGTGATAGTAGTTAAAAAGAACAGTACCAAATAGCCGAAATAAGCAGTAAAACTAGTTGTCCAGATTTAGTTGAAAATTGTTGGAGTAAGTCGTATATACTAATATGTATGTTTGGTTGATTTGTTTTGTTATAATTATGTCGAATAAGTTAATTTGAAGGTGTGGTTGATTTGTTCCGGGTTATGGAATTGTATTGTTGATAATTTGTTATTGAACACGTTGTTTTGAATAGTTGTTGCTGATTCTGTTGTTGCCAAATATATTGTTGTTGTTGAACTGCCGTTGATTATAAGTTGTTGTTGATAAGTTGAATTGTCTCAATTTATGGACATGTTTGAGTGGTAGGTCGAATGACCAGCGTTGATTTAAGTTGATGCAATCGATGCATGTTTAAGTTGTTGTTGTTGTTGTTGTGGTTGATGTCGTTGTTGTTATTGTGGTTGATGTTGTTGTTGTATGTCATTCATCACATACATTGCATGATTAAGTTGGCCTTGATGGCACCATGTTGAAAGTTGAAGGCTTATGCCTTGGCCTTGATGATACCACGTTGAAGGCTTATGCCTTGTTGAAATGCCTCGATAACCTGGCATATGTTTAAGTTGGAAGTTCTGCTCCAAATGGTACCACATGCATTTTCATAGTTGAGTTGCATATTGAGTCGCATGTTAAAGTTGTTGTTATTATTCGCTGTTTATCGATTGTCGTTGTGTTGTTGTTGTAATAAGTTGTTGTTGCTATAAGTTGTTATTGTAGTGAGCTGTTGTTATTTTAAGTTGTTGTTGTTATAAGTTGCTATTGTTATTAAGTTGTGTTGATTAAGTTGTTACTTTGATTTACTAAGTGGCTTGTTGTTGTTAATAAGTGGTTTGTTGGTTGTTGTATAGTTGCTGTTTTAAAGTGGTGAAATTTATATGATTCTGATCTAATATACTGTTTATCATACGCCTGTTTATATTGATTCGATATCTCACCCTTTCTTTTATTTCGCCGTTACCTTTATACTGGTAACGTGCAGGTGATACACAGTGATGAAGATTTAATAGCTTCATCGAGTCCAAGTTGGTGTGTCGCTCTGATACGTAACACTCGGGGGATGAATGCTAGTTGTTTAGTTGTTCGATTTTATTGTTGAATGACTATGTTGATACATGAAGAGTAATTGTTGATGTTAAAATGGTTTTAAGTTGAAAAGATGCTATGTCATCAAAGTTGATTAATGTAGTTCCGCTTCTTAATGTTAATAAAGTTGATTCATGTGGTTTTAGCTCATCCGAGTATTTGTGTTATGTTTCTTTGATAGCATGATATTGTTGTTAAGTTGAATTATAATACTCCAATTGTTTGTCGAAAAAGAATTTTATAACTCTGTTTTCTTAATAATTACCAGGGTAGAATTGAGGTGTTACATGATGCATGCAATGCAAAGACTCTTTTTTAATTTTTTTTCAAAATATCTTAAAATATCTTTCAAGTATTTATTTAAGAACTTGTAAATGTAAACACAATATAGTAACTTGAAGAAGAAATTTTATTCATTAATGATAACCTTGGTACATTTTAAAGGGACAATGGTCATCAAGGGACAATCGAGGGTCATCGAAGTACCATTTCTTTTAATAGCTTACAAAGGGACAAGGGTTTCCCAAGATATAAAATAATTTCAAGTGTTACAAGGTAGAAACAAATAGAGAAAGCTAGTAAAAGCTTAAAGTGATCATTAAAGCTCAATGAGAAGTGTTCATGTCATCTTAAGTCTTCTTCTTCTTCTTCTTCTTCTTTAGCTTGACCTTCTCCAGCTTCTCAATAATACTCTTCCATGCAGCTTCCTTTGGAGGGAGTGCTTCTGCTTCTTGCTTTCTTTCCTTCTCACTTGCATATTTGGCAATGGTGAGATCTTTTTCCATGAGCCATCCATCTTGAAGGAAAAGTTGATCATCTTTCTCTTTGATTAAATCACCATAGGACTCTTTCATCATTCCCAATTATGTGAAGTCAAGACTCTCCATCTTTTTTCACTCAAATTTTCAAACAAGTGTTTTTGTTCTTAATATTTCATAAAGAATTTTCTACATGTATGTTCATAATTATCTAGAAAATTCATATCATTCTCATAAACACTTGGGCACTATATTTTCATCATAAATTGCTTATTTGGAAGAGAAGATCAATCCTAATGATTGATATATGTTCATCAACATTACTACTCAAATATATTTAGTTATTATTGACTTGTTATCCAGGATTGTTGGAAGCAAGGGTTTTTGATTATTGATAGGATTGTTCTCATAATTAATTTAGTAAATCCAAGAGGATTAATCTTGGTGGATGAAATCTTGTTGTCCAGGATTGTTGGAAACGAGTGAGTCATTAAGGGAGGATTGTTCTCTTAGTGTACTTAGTGAAAATCCAAGAGGATTGTTCTTGGTGTTTGGTTTGTCTTGTGTAAGTCACAAACAATAGTAAAATCTCTTTCTTGTTGAAAGGGGACTGGAGTACTCTCGGACTGTGAGGGGAACCAGTATACATCATTGTGTTATTTACTTTTCCGCATTTACCGCTTTCACAAATCATAACCAGAAAAGAAAGTAGCACATTTCCAAACTCTAGCACAAAACCAGAAAAATAAGAAAAACTTGTTTCTAAAACCGGATAAAATTTCAAGGTCCTAATTCACCCCCTCTCTTAGGCGCACACTCTTATACTTACAATTGGTATCAGAGCAGGTTATAGGTAACCTGTTATTAAAAGATCCAGATGGCTTCCGCAAATCAAAATCCAGTTTTTAGAGAAAGTGATAGTAACAACAAGCCTCCATTATTTTGTGGAGAATACTTTGATTTCTGGAAAATTCGGATGAAGGCTCACTTAGAAGCACAAGGAGAAGAAATATGGGAAGCAGTCCAAAATGGTCCTTTTGTTCCTACAACTATTGTCGATGGTGTTGAATCAACAAAGCTTAAAGTTTCATGGAATGATGATGATAAGAAAAAGGTCCTCTATGATAAAAAGGCAATCAATCTTATTCAAGGAGCACTTAGCATGGACGAGTTCTTTCGTGTTTTGGCATGTACAACGGCTAGAGAAATATGAGATACATTAGTAGAAACTCATGAAGGAACCGTTGAAGTAAAGATATCTCGATTAAATACATTGAGTCAAGAATACGAGTTATTTAGAATGCAACCCAGAGAATCCATTCTCGACTTACAAAAAAGATTTGTTCACTTAGTAAATCATTTAAGTTCACTTGGAAAGAAACTCACTACCGAGGAACAAAATCTAAAAGTGCTAAGATCCTTAACTAGAGAATGGCAACCGAAAGTAACGGCAATATCCAAAAAGAAGAATCTATCTAGAATTACTTCCGCAACTTTGTTAGGTAAACTTCAAGAATATGAAAAGGAACTCGGAAGACTTGAAACGCATGAAATTCAATTAAAAGATTCAAAAGACATTGTCTTAAAGACAAAAGTCAAACATCATGATAGCCATCAATAGTTTGAAAAATTTCTTAGAAAAGAAAGGAAAAAGGAGATCATTAAAGGGGAAGCACCAATAAGGAAGGTTAAATACTTTGAATGTGGAGAAAAAGGACATGTCAAAAATGAATGCCCTGCACTTGAAAAGAAGAATAAATACTTCGAGAGAAAGAAGGACAAAAGGCCAAATAAAGCATATGTAGCATGGGATGAAAATGAAGTAAGTTCATCTTCTGATTCCAAAAGCAAAGAATGTGGAAATCTGGTATTCATGGCTTCACACCATTCAGATGATGGAGACAATGAGGTTAGTAATGAATATTCCTTTTTTGATAATAATGTTCAAGGTGCTATAAACGAACTACTTAATGAATGCAAAATCTTGTATAGAACGGTATCAACACAAGAGAAACAAATCAAATCTCTTGAAGAGAAAATTGATATTATGCAAAAAAAAATTGAGGTTGAAAAACAACAATATGTTGATAAAGAAAAACAAAAATCTACATGTAATAATTGTGAATCACTTTCTTTCCAAATTTTCCAATTAAAGAGAATCCTTGAAAGATGTGGAAAAGGACAAATTGGTTTGGAGGGTGTCCTTAGTCAACAAAGATATTCTAATGATAGAAGTGAGCTTGGTTATTCAAAGTTCTCAAAACCAAGTTCTAACAAAACTATTTTTGTTAAGGCTAGTGACCAAACATCCCAAGAGAAAGTTAACAAATCTAAAGTGGTTCATCACCTTCCTAAGAAAAGATTTCCTAAAACGAAACCTTATGTTCCTATATATAGAAGTAATTTTGTTCCTACATGTTTTTATTGTGGTATAAGTGGCCATACACCCAATGCTTGCTATGTTAGAAACTTTAGTGTAGCAAGTGGACATTATGTGTGGATTAATAAAGGAACTAACTATGATGGACCCAAAGCACATTGGGTACCAAATCAAACTTAATTTCTTTTGTAGGATTGCTTAAGGACCACTTTAAATCTATGATGGTTTTATAAGTGGTGGTTGTAAGCATTTGATGGGAGACATAAACTAACTTTCAAATCTAGTTCTAAAAGTCCAAGGGTTATTTCATATGAGGAATACCTTAAAGGAAGAATTTTTGTAATTGACAAAGTTGGAGTACTAACTTTCACATCCATTTGAAGATGTACTTGATATTGAACGACTAAAGAAAAATATTCTAAGTAAAAGCCAACTTTGTGACAAAGGCTTCAAAATAATATTCACAAAAGATGAATGTTTTGATGAAGTCACTCATGAGGTAAAACTCATAGGTATAAATTGTTTTTATTTTCATAAGTTTCTCTACATTTTTAAAAGTCTCTTCCCATCCTTTTTGCTAATGGCAAAGGGGGAGAAGATATATATGTGTATGTGTATGCTTGTTGTAACGCCCCAATAATTTAATTAATTATTTAATTAACTTATTGCGGAATTTAATTATTGAAGGTGTCGAAGTTGAGAATTTTTGACTTATTACTAAGAAGTATTATTTAAATTGATGGATTGATGAAGTTGTAGAAAATAATATTATAAATAATATTATTTAATTATATGAGAGTAATTAAGTGAACTTAGTTGGTCGTGTCGAAAAAAGTAAAAGTGGGAGTATGCAAATATTAGGCCCAATAAGAATATTATTATAGTTATTTGGATTAAGTTGAATAAAAAGAAATATTAGGTTTTGGTTGTCAGTAAACAAAGGAAAGGTTTTGAAGAAAGAAAAATAAGGATTGGGAGGAGAAAAAGAGATCGTGGAAAAGTTGTTGTGAAGAAAAAAGGCAAAGAGGCAAAGAACAAATATTCGATCGGTGGAATAGAGCGATCTCAATCCAAGGTAAGGATGGGGTTCTTGCTCTATAACCGGGTATATGATGAATAGTATGTGGGATTGGGTTGTTGAAATTATTGCCGTCTGTGTTTGTGTTGTTGTTGTGATGCGGTAAAATTGATATGGAAAATTGATCCTGTTAATGTTAATTTAATTGGTAAATTTTGTGAGTAATAGGCTATTAAATTAGTAGTATCATTGAGAAATATTTTGGGGATATATGGCAGATAATTAAAGGTATTTGACCATTTTGAAATGGTTTTATTATTACTTGAGTCATACCATTAACCAATTAAGTTCATAAGAACTGTCGGTAGAGTAAATTAATAGTTGAATTTATGTTTGATGAATTAATTATATTATGTTGAAAAGTTGTTATTATAATTTGTTGATGAGTGTTATTATAATATTTTGAAAAGTTGTTATTATAAATTGTTGATGAGTTGAAGTTATATTATGTTGAAAGATTGTTATTATAATTGTTGATGAGTTGCTGTTATAACATGTTGAAAAGTTTTTACTATAATTTGTTGATAAATTGCCGTTATAATATGTTGAAAAGTTGTTAGTAGAATTTGTTGATGAGTAAGCCGTTAAATATGTTCCGGTAAATGATTAGGTTGTTTGTTGTTGATTAATATTGTTGTAATACGTGGTTGTTGATGTATGTTGTTGTTGACATGTTGATATAAGTTGTAGGCCTTTGGCCAACGGTGAAATGTGGTGAGTGCCTTTATTTATTGGCACAATGTTGAAGAAGTTGTTGAGTTGTTACTACGTTGTTGATATTGATGTTGAAATTATTATGGATTTGAGTTGATGTGTATTTAAGTTTTGTAGATGATTTCCCTTGTTGATGCATTCATAGCATGTCATTATTATGTTGGCCTAAAACTATGGCACCCATGTTGGCCTGAAATTATAGCACTCACGTTGGCCTAGATTGGCAAATTAGCGACAAAGGCTTATGCCTTGATGCCCCTATTATCTGGCAAGATTTTTACCTTGAGAGTTCTGCTCTAATGGTACCACATGCATAAGCATTGCATAGAGTCATATGGTTGAATTGGGTTATTTTAATGAGTTGTTATATTTGATTGATTTGAGTTGAAAAGTGTTGCCATAAAATGTTGTGAGGCGTGGTTTTATTCCTTGATGAGTTGCCTTTCCTTGTGTTGTATTTGAATTGATGTGTATATATATTTTGGTGAGTTGTTATTATAACATGTTGATGATTATGTGGTTAAATGTGTTGCTCTGAAATGTTTGTGAGGCATGATTTTATATAATTCAATCTAATATATTATTTATCATCAACCTGTTTATATGGTTTGAGAATATCACCCCTTCTGTTGTAATGTTGCCATCTATTGGTAACGCGCAGGTGAATCAAGAATAAAGACTTAGTTGCTGTTAGTCCAAGTTGGTTCAGTCGCTCTGATACGTAGTACTCGGGGGATACTTAGTTGTTTATGTTGCTCGTTCCTTGTTGACTTGTTTATGATAATTAAAGATTGAAATTAATAAGTACAATGCTGTTTAAGTTGTTGTTATTAAACGAAGATCAATATGTTGTATATGGTGAATATCTTGAGTTCCGCTGCTTAATTAATAAAATTTGTTATGTTATCTTCCAAAATAAAGTGTTATGTATCGTGTTATGTTGAAATGTGACATCTCATGTTTGATGGAAAAAATTTGAAACTCTGATTTTATTATAAATGCCGGGTAGAAAATGGGGTGTTACACTTGTCTTTAACTATTGCAGCCTAAAAGAAAGATGCAAAAATCAATATGAATCAAGGGAGAGCTTTGATCAAGGGGGAGTTATCAAAGATAGGGGGAGCATTCACATAAGAGATTCAAGTTTTTCAAGAGATCCAAGCACCTCAAACTTCAATGGTTTGTCATCATCAAAAGGGGGGAGAATGTGAAGTCAAGACTCTCCATCTATTGTGTTTTGACGAAGATAAAGTGAAAATCAAATGATCATGTCAAAAAGTTTGGAAAAATCTTCAAGTGCATTTTATCTATTCAAATGATTCAAGACTCATCATATTGAAAGCTAGCGCATCAAAGAATTCATGAATTATATTTTGAAGACTAGCATTGATCTTGGTTTATTGAGGTATAAGCATGCATTTATATTGATAAATCTAGTGCTCAATTATTCTCCAAAAAATCACTTGCATGCATTGGCCATTTGTGTTTAAAATTACTTTCAAATATAATTTTTTTAATCATATTTGAACCATGTTAACTCCTTTTAAATATAATTTTTTTTATCATGCTTGAACCATATTAAATCACTTTCAAATATAATATGTTTACTTGAAAAAATCAATTAGATGTTTTATTTAAGTTGGTTCAAATAATTAGATAAAGTTTCATTTTTTAATTTTTTTAAACATGCAGTTTTTCGGTAAATTGTGGCATTTTTACCTGCCATAATAGCACAAAAACCGCCATAACTTACAAAGTTTTGAAACAGTATTTTTGAATTTGAAATTTGAAAAATGCTGTGAACTTGTTAAGTTAGATGACCGTTTTAACTGACTTAAGAAGTGCTATACAGAATTTAAAATTATGTTTTTTCATGAACCGTTGTTATTTAAATTATTGCAAACCTTCATGAAAATGTTTCAAAATTTACCATGTTTTATAGAGGTGTTGTGCACTTATAAATACATGAAATTTCATATTAAAAATCACCTCTTCTATTGCAATTTAACATCATATTTTTTCACTCAAATTTTCAAACAAGTGTTTTTGTTCTTAATATTTCATAAAGAATTTTCTACATGTATGTTCATAACATTTTAGAAAATTCATATCATTCTCATAAACAAAACACTTGAGCACTATATTTTCATCATAAATTGCATGTTTGGAAGAGAAGATAAATCCTAGTGATTGATATATGTTCATCAACATTACTACTCAAATATATTCAGCTATTATTGACTTGCTATCCATGATTGTTGGAAGCAAGGGTTTTTGATTAGGGAGAGGATTGTTCTCTTAATCAATTTAGTAAATCCAAGAGGATTGTTCTTGGTGGTTGAAATCTTGTTGTCCAGGATTGTTGGAAACAAGTGAGTCATTAAGGGAGGATTGTTCTCTTAGTGTACTTAGTGAAAATCCAAGAGGATTGTTCTTGGTGTTTGGTTTGTCTTGTGTAAGTCACAAACAATAGTAAAATCTCTTTCTTGTTGAAAAGGGACTGGAGTACTCTCGGACTGTGAGGGGAACTAGTATACATCATTGTGTTCTTTACTTTTCCGCATTTACCGCTTTCACAAATCATAACCAGAAAAGAAAGTAACACATTTCCAAACTCTTGTACTAAACCATAAAAATAAGAACAACTTGTTTCTAAAACCGGATAAAATTTCAAGGTCCTAATTCACCCCCTCTTAGGCGCACACTCTTATACTTACAAGTTCAGCTTTAGAATACTCAAACTTCTTCTTCCGATGATCTCTTGACTTCTTCATCTTCCTTAGAGCTTATTGGAGGTTTTCAATTTTTGGTGGAGAGATAATAGGTGGACGAGACTTCTTAGCAGGAGGTAGAGATGTCCCAAGGAGACTAGGCATCCTAAGTTCAGCAGCTCTTGAACCAACCCAACTATCGAAAGGTTCAGGTGAGAGATCTCCTTTTTTCTTCAATTCCTTAATTTCCATTCTATGACTTGGATGCCAAGCATTAGCAATCCTTTCCCTAAAATATTTCTTTTCGACTCTTTATTCAAGAAAGAACCCATCCAATAGAATATTCCTTGGCTTTTTGTCCATAGGAAACCCAAATTGACGACGAGCTAACAAAGGGCTATAGCTGATTCCCCCTTTTGTACCAATGAGGGGCACATTATGGAAATCACCACAGAAATCCAAAGTCTTCATCCTACAAAAGTGATTGTTAGTCCAAACAATATCAGTGTTGGGGAGAGTCATGATCTTGTGTGACCACTTTAGTCCTTCTTTGTGATTCCAGAACTCATGGGTGTTAGGAAGTTGAGAGATGTACCACTTGTACAACAAAGGAGTACAACAAGTAATCATTCCCTTTCCATAGGAATTTTTTAGATGAATGGAGTAGTAAGTGTTCCCAAGCAAAGTAGGAACAGGGTTCCCTTTCATAAAGATCTTAATAGCATTCATATCAACAAAGTTGTCAATATTTCGAAACAGAAATAACCCATATGTTAGAACAAGAATTGTTCTGATCAATATTCTTAGTTTTGATGATAACAATGTATATGAATTTTGTATAAGATAATGTGGTACTCTAATCCTATGCATTTTCCATTTCAGGAAATATATAAAGAGTATGCACATTTCAGCGCAAGAAGCACTGACTCAGAAGGTTCAAGTATGCAACATCAGAACATGCTCTCGCAAGACATCAGAAGATGGTCAAGCAGAATCATAACATGGTCTATTGAAGCATCAGAAGAACTTGAGATCAGAAGCAGAAGCACTGAAGTTCTTATGGTATCACGCTAGAAGCACTTCAAATCAGAAGACAAGAAGATGCTCTGCACCAAGCTGTTTGACTCTGATTAATTCAAACGTTGTATCTACAAAGATCAGATCAGAAGCAAGTACAAGATGGCAGGCTACGCTGACTAACAAAAGGAACGTTAGAAGCTATTAAAGGCAAAGTCAGTTAAAGCAGGAAAAGCAAGGCTCGAGGTAGTTAACAAAAGAGTGAAACATTAAATGCAATGTTGTACGGATCGTGCAACGCATTAAATGCTCCCAACAGTCATCTTCTCAAAACGCCTATAAATAGTGAAGTTCTGATCAGAAGCAAGGTTAACAACACCAATTTATGAATAACTCTTTCAATCTTGCTGAAACGGTGCTGAATCAAAAAGCTATCAAACTTCATCTTCAACCTCATATTACTTTTATAATATCTTAGTGAGAGTTAAGCTTATAACTTAAAAGAAATATCACAGTTGTGATTATAGCTTATTAAGAAGCATTGTAATACTCTTGTAAGAATTTGTTTACATTAATTTGTAAAAGGTTCCTAGAGTGATCAAGGTGTGATCAGAATACTCTAGAAGACTTATAAGGTATCTAAGTGGAAAACCATTATAAATAAGGTTGATTAGTGGATTAAATCCTTAGGTGAGGTAAATCACTCTAAGGGGGTGGACTGGAGTAGTTTCATTAACAACGAACCAGGATAAAAATCATTGTGCAATTGTTTTTATCTTAAGAGTTTTTAAAGTCACACTTATTCAAACCCCCCCTTTCTAAGTGTTTTTCTATCCTTCAATTGGCATAAGAGCGCCGGTTCTAAGGTGCAAGCACTTAACCATGTTAGAAAAGATTCAGGAAGAGAAAAACACTAAGTCAAGATGGTTGAGACTCCACCACCTACATCTACATCTGGCTCTGCTGAGCAACACAATGGAAATGGTAACAATGGCTACACTAGACCACCGGTATTCGATGGTGAAAACTTTGAATATTGGAAAGATAAACTCGAAAGTTACTTTCTTGGATTAGACGGTGACTTATGGGATCTTCTGGTGGATGGTTACAAACATCCTGTGAAAGCTAGAGGAGTAAAGTTGACAAGACAAGAAATGAGTGATGATCAAAAGAAAGAATTCAAAACTCATCACAAGTGTAGGACTATTCTGCTGAATGCTATTTCTCATGATGAATATGAGAAGATATCAAACAGAGAAATTGCCTATGACATATATGAATCATTGAAAATGACTCATGAAGGAAATGCCCAAGTAAAGGAGACCAAAGCTCTTGCTTTAATCCAGAAATATGAAGCCTTCAAGATGGAGGATGATGAAAACATTGAAAAAATTTTCTCAAGATTTCAAACTCTAACTGCTGGATTAAGAGTGCTTGACAAGGGATACCCAAAGGCTGATCATGTCAAGAAGATCATCAAAATTTGCCATGAAGATGGGGTCCAATGGTGACTGCATTCAAAATTGCCAAGAACCTGAATGAAGTCTCTCTTGAAGAGTTGATCAGTGCTCTGAGGAGTCATGAAATTGAGCTGGATGCTAATGAACCTCAGAAGAAAGGTAAGTCTATTGCATTAAAATCTAATTATAAAAAATGCACTAACGCTTTTCAGGCTGAAGAAGAAGATTCTGAAGAATCAGAATCAGAAGAAGAAGATGAATTGTCCATGATCTCCAGAAGGGTAAACCAACTCTGGAAAAGCAAGCATAGAAAGTTCAAGAACTTCAAAAGTTCTAAGAAGCTTGAAAAAGGAGAATCTTCTGGAAGCAGAAGATATGACAAGAAGAAGGTCACGTGCTTTAAGTGCAATGAGCCAGGTCACTACAAGAGTGAGTGTCCAAAGCTTCAGAAGGAGAAGCCCAAGAAGAAGTTTCATAAGAAGAAAGGTCTTATGGCAACATGGGATGATTCAGATTCATCAGAATTAGAATTAGAATCTGAAGGCGAGCAGGCAACATTACGCTGATGGCCACAGTTGATGATGGATCAGAATCTACATCAGAATCAGATTTTGAAGAGGTATTTTCTGAACTATCTATAGAAGAGTTAGTTTCCAGTTTAACAGAACTTCTGGAACTCAAGGCTCATCTTAGTATCAAATACAAAAAGCTGAAAAAGCTATTTGAATCTGAAACTAAGAAGCTGGAAGTGGAAAATTCTGAACCGAAGGAAAAAGTTTTAAAATTATCGAAAGATATTGGATCTCCTTCTGACTCAGAAAAGTACATTCCTAGTCTGAACCATATTCTGAAAGAATATGACTTGAGCTTTAGGAAGTTCTTATCTAGAGGTATTGGAAGAAGTCAACTTTCCTCTATGATATATGCTGTTAGTGGAAACAAGAGAGTTGGCATAGGATATGAGGGTGATACCCCATACAAACTTGAACCTGTAGATGATATGAAAATCACATACAAGCCATTGTATGATCAGTTAAAGTATGGCCACTCCCATGATATTAGGCTCACATCACATGCCAAAAGCTTTCACATTACACACACTAAGAAGCATGTGACACAACCTAGAAAATATCATGTAACTAAGAATAAGAACTATCATGCTGTACCTCCTGTTGTTTATAATGCTAAACCCAAGTTCAATCAGAACTTGAGGAGAACTTACAAGAAAGGACCCAAGAAAATGTGGGTACCTAAGGAAAAGATTATTCCCATTGCAGATATCCTTGGCTGCAAAGAAGATAAAGGAAAGCATGTCATGGTACCTGAACTCTGGGTGCTCTCGACACATGATGGGAAGAAGGTCTATGTTCCAAGACCTGGTGCTTAAATCTGCTGGAGAAGTTAAGTTTGGAGGAGATCAGAAGGGCAAGATAATTGGCTCAGGAACCATAAGTACTGGTAACTCTCCTTCTACAACTAATGTTCTTCTGGTAGATGGATTAGCTCATAACTTGTTGTCCATAAGTCAATTAAGTGACAATGGTTATGACATAATCTTTGATCAAAAGTCTTGTAAGGCAAGAGAAAGAACAAAATTTACAAGATTGATCTTCAAGATCTTAAGAATCAGAAGGTAACTTTTCTTATGTCGGTTAGCGAAGAGCAATGGGTCTGGCACAGAAGATTAGGCCATGCTAGTTTGAGAAAGATTTCTCAGATTAGCAAACTAAATCTAGTCAGAGGACTCCTTAATCTGAAATATAAATCAGATGCTCTTTGTGAAGCATGTCAGAAAGGGAAGTTTTCCAAACCTGCATTCAAGTCTAAGAATGTTGTTTCTTCCTCTAGGCGCTAGAACTTCTGCACATTGATCTGTTTGGCCCAGTCAAAACAGCATCTGTCAGAAGTGATCATGGTGGCGAATTTGAGAACAGATTCTTTGAGGAGTACTCTAAAGAAAATGGTATTGCCCATGAATTCTCTTGCCCTAGAACTCCACAGCAAAATGGAGTTGTAGAGCGAAAGAATAGGACTCCACAAGAAATGGCCAGAACCATGATCAACGAAACCAATATGGCTAAGCGTTTTTGGGCAGAAGCAATAAACACTGCATGCTATATTCAGAATAGAATCTCTATTAGACCTATTCTTAATAAGACTCCTTATGAATTGTGGAAGAAAAGAAAGCCCAACATTTCATATTTTCATCCTTTTGGATGTGTTTGTTTTATTCTAAATACTAAAGATCATCTGAGTAAGTTTGATTCTAAGGCACAGAAGTGTTTCCTTCTTGGATATTCTGAACGCTCTAAAGGCTACAGAGTATACAATACTGAAACATTGATTGTTGAAGAATCAATCAATATCAGATTTGAGGATAAACTTGGTCTTGAAAAGCCAAAGCAGTTTGAGAATTTTGCAGATATAGATATCTCAATTTCAGAAGCTGAAGAACCAAGAAGAAAAGTATCAGAAGCTGAAAAACCCAGAAGCAAAGGATCAGAAGATCAAGTTGCTGCTTCTTTAGAGAATCTCAGAATTTCTGAAGAGCCAACTGTCAGAAGATCTTCTAGACTCACCTCTTCTCACTCAGAAGATGTCATTCTTGGAAAGAAGGATGATCCTATCAGAACAAGAGCATTCCTTAAGAACAATGCAGAATGTCAATTAGGTCTTGTTTCTCTGATCGAGCCAACTTCTGTTGATCAAGCTCTAGAAGAACTAAATCAGTTTACAAGGAATGATGTGTGGGATCTTGTTCCTAGACCGAAAGGATTTAACATCATTTGTATGAAGTGGGTCTTCAGAAACAAGCTAAGCGAGAAAGGAGAAGTTGTAAGTAACAAAGCCAAACTGGTGGCTCAAGGCTATAGTTAGCAAGAAGGTATTGACTATACAGAAACCTTTGCACCAGTGGCCAGGAGTTTGCTAAGTCTATGCAGGTTGAGTTTGAAATGAGCATGATGGGAGAACTCAAGTATTTCCTTGGGATCCAGATCAATCAAACATCAAAAGGAACGTATGTTCACCAAACCAAGTATGTGAAAGAACTTCTGAAGAAGTTTAATCTTTCTGAAAGCAAAGAAGCAAAGACTCCTATGCATCCAACGTGTATCTTAGGTAAGGATGAGGTAGGTAAGAAGGTAGATCAGAAGTTGTACAGAGGTATGATTGGATCTCTTCTATATCTCACTGCTTCTAGACCTGATATTTTATTCAGTGTTTGTCTGTGTGCAAGATTCCAATCAGATCCTAGAGAATCTCACTTAACAGTTGTTAAGAGAATTCTGAGGTATCTGAAAGGTACTACTAATGTTGGTTTAGTCTACAGAAGATCTAAAGAGTATAACTTAGTAGGATACTATGATGCTGATTGCGATGGAGATAGAATTGAAAGAAAGAGTACTTCTGGAAGTTGTCAATTTCTTGGAAGTCATCTGATCTCCTGGTACAGTAAGAAGTAAGCTACCATTGCCCTCTCTACTACAAAAGCAGAATATGTTGTTGCTGCTGGGTGTAGTACACAGATGCTCTGGATGAAGAGTCAGCTAGAAGATTATCAGATATATGAGAGTAACATTCCTATCTTTTATGATAATACTTCTGCTATATGTTTATCTAAGAATCCAATCTTACATTCTAAAGCTAAACATATTGAGATCAAACATCATTTCATTAGGGACTATGTTCAGAAGGGTGTTCTATCTTTGAACTTTGTTGATACAGACCATCAATGGGCTGATATCTTTACAAAACCCCTTATTGAAGATAGGTTTAAGTTCATTCTGAAGAATATCAGTATGGACTTATGCCCAGAATGAGAAGATGAGAAGTTCTGACGTATGGATTAGTTCTGAAATGATTTTGTTTTATCTTCTTATAAGAAGTTCTGATGTTGATCAGTTAGAAGTTCTGATTCTGTTATTACTAACGTTTCATTATCTAAGTTGATTCAGAATCTCTTTTAAAGCAAAACAGCTGTCACCAGCTTTCCAGATGTTGAACACGTGTTCACTCTATTTGGACAATGTGGTGTCGTTTTCTTTACCTCCCCGTTTCACTTGGGAGGACGGCACGCTAGACCCTTCACGCGGAATTTGGAAGGAGGAAGCGCCCGTGGCGGGATGAATTTTGTTTCAGTTCTTCCTACGATATCACACGAACTTTTTAATTATCCTACGAGTAGGAAAGGGGAAAAGATCTCAAATAAACCCTAGGAGTTTGCTAAGTGTGGGGATTCACCTAGACTAGAAATTCAGGAGTCCGGGGGGTCAGTTATACATAGGGAAGAGTTTAAGCACCCTACATATCCGTAGTACGCTACAGGAACCTTCTATGTGTCAATGTGATTGTGTTTGTTGCTTATTAATGGGAAAGTTTCTCCTTTGTGTTAGGAGATGGAATTGAATTGATTTAAAAGAAAGACAGACAGACTGACTATTTTTGGTATTTTATTAGCTCGCTGAGATTCCTTGTGAACCTCATGCCTACATATCCCTAATGGAAGTCAGAGCTTAATGTAGTTCGGGGAACTAATTAGGGAAATTAATGATTTTTGGTGCCTTGCTTGAAGCTCAAGGTTGAAGCTTGAATTAAATCTCTGTTTATAGTAAAGAGACATGAAGTCATCTTTATAGAGAGGTATTTCTACTATTCCACCACAAACATTTTTAAAGTGACAGAAAAGCTGAATCATTTCATTAAGAGAGGGAGCCTACTTGGTTGATCAAGTATGACGACCACATGCCTCTTGAATGAAAAAAGGATTCTCATCCAAATTAGGGAAAGTGTACAAGTCTGGGTTTGTTTGCCTCAGAGCATGCCTTTCAAAGTCCTAAATGGGAGAATGTTTAAAATTGAAATTGAAATTGAAATTGAAATGTTTGTTTGAATGTGGTGAGATAGGAGAAATATCTTTCTATAGAGATAAGCTATGTCTTCCTACTGTTTGAAAGATTTGATTTTTAGCTGGCTTGTATGAGGCCCAAGCTTGAGGCTTTTGATTGATTTTATTGACTCTAGGAGATGACTCCATTGGGGATGGATTTAAACTAAAGAGTTTTTGTGTTCTGTACAAAGCCCATAATTGAGGCTGACTCTAACTGGAGAGTATTTATTTGATGGATTTTATTTGGTGTTCTGTACAAAGCCCATAATTGTGGCTGACTTTACTTAGGGAGACTCTATTTTGTGCCTTGTATGAAGCCCAAGGTTGTGGCTGACTCTTAACCGGGGAAGTCATTATTTCATGCCTTGTATGAGGTCCAAGGTTGAGGCTGACTCTTTAGGGAGTTTTACTCTGCTGGAGGATTTATTTATTAAAAGACTGATTTTTGGAGGCTAACCCTTTCCAGGGATTTTGACTCAGCTGGTGAAATTATCTTTTTTAAAGAATGAATTTTTGGAGGCTAACTTCCAGGGATTTTGAATGATATCAGAAATATTATCTAAATGAGACTTCTTGTTTTAAAGCCCAAGATTAAGGCTGACACTGACTGAGGGTAGATAACTACGGATCCTAGACTTTGCTAAGGAAATTAATGAAGATGAGGGTGCCAGAGACTGTCCATGTCTCTCATTCCAAAAGGTGTGCTCAATATGAGATTGAGACAATCTTAGCTTATTTAAATTCTAGTTTACAGAATAGAAGAAACTCACTATGATAGGCTAAAAGGTGACTAAAGACCTGTTCCTAAGTTTATAAGAATTCTGATGGGTCCTTGTATACAAGCTCAAGAGGAAGCTGGAAATGCTTTTAAGAAGCCTGTGGGTCCTTGTACAAAGCCCAAGAGGAGGCTAATCAAGGGTCATCGAGGGTCCTTGTTGTAGCACAAGAGAAAGCTATGTGGTTTTGAACTTATTTTGGCTTTAAGCAAATGGGTAAGAGGTTTCACCGGGAATAATTCCTCTTGGGTGGATGTGTCCTAGTTTTTTGTTCTAAGGCTTTTTTTAAGATGTTTCACCGGGAATAATTCATCTTGAGGGTTTGAACTAAAGATCTCTAATTAGGAAAGAGCCTTCATCGGGAAGACATTCTCAATCCTAGGCCATATTCCTATAATATATATATATAGTTTAACTGTCCTAAGGTTTCACTCAGACGTAGTCCTAAACAATATATAAACAGTTCTATATTTGACAGTAATTTAAATAAAGACTATAAACTGAAAACTATAAAGCCTAACCTGGATAGAGTGGAGGCCTTTGAAGATGTATGTACAAAGCCTTACCAGCAATTTTATTGATAACAGTTGAATATTTATAATAAACAGTTAAAGGTTTTTGAAAACAGAAGAAGTGAAGATGGACAAAGGTCACATAGGTATCTGAAGAGTTTCACCGGGAATAATGCCCTTCAAATACCAGAAGAATGTTTTGGAAACCGAAAGAAGATTTTGTAAATACAGTTTTTGAAAACAAACTAAGGAAAGAAAAAGGTGTTGGGACTTACACTCTATTAGAGGCCCAGTACTTTATAGTGCTGGTTGACTGTAATGAAAACAGTTGAAAGATTTGAAATGACACAAGGCTTTGTTGTCTGAAAACCTTAGTCGTTTGTTTAATTAAGGTTTGAAAACAGTTTTGAAAATTGACAAAAGTCAACTTAATTAGGGTTTAGACAAAGTCTAAACCTAATTAAGACCTACATGATTAGGGTTTTATCACAAAAAAATATTTACAAGAGATTAGGTTTTGAAAATCAAGAGAAAACTATGTTTAAAGTATTTTAAAATACTTAAAAATGTGTTATTTTAAACCTAAAAAATATGTGTCAAATAAATAATATTTTTGTGATTTTTTGGGTTACTCATAAAATAGATATATTAAATGATAAGTGTGTGAAAAATGAAGTGAAAATGATTTAATTTGATAGGTGAGTTAATTGGTTGAATTTGTGAAGAAAATTAAAGAAAATAGTGATAAAAAAGATGTTTTGGGGTGAGGGGGATTCGAACCCCAGACCTTGGGCACGCGCAACACACAAACACTTTTTACCACTGGGCTATAACGATTTAGTCGTTTATGAAACAACCACCATTCAAAATAAAATAAACTTTAGCCCTGAATTTGAATTTTGCGTGCCACCACCATTGTCATCTTCAACCTCAAGCTCTCATATTTTTGAAATTCTGAACTCTCTCAATTCTCAACCATTTGCAAAGATGTAAAGACCAAACTTACTCTAAATTCACTCACGATTCCAGATATATAACTAACAAAAATTTATATTGACTATATCTATTGAATTAAACAAAATACGTGAAGAACCCTAAAATTCAAAAACAAAATTAAATGATGATGCTGATGAATAAATGCATGAGAGTAGAGGGCCTTTGATCCTCTAATGACACTGAATGAACTGGTATCGAGCTTTATAAGAAAGAGTACTTGAATAAGTGAGTTGGGGTTTGAAAAAATACCTCTGAAAATGGAGGTCGTGAGGATGATGGAGAACACCTGGGCTTGTATGAATGATCCTAAAAGCTTCCTTGGAACTCAGTGATGCTAACTGGATACTTATTGCTCCTTGAATGCCTCAGGATTGCTCTACTCGACACCTTCTATTTGAGCTTCAAGTGAACATGGAGGTTGGTGATTCTGTGATTACAGATGTGCTGCAGGCATCTGGATAGCTTCACTATCACCTAAGGAACGTGCCTGGATGCTTTAGGTAGCTTGACACCTTCTGAATTGCTCTATGGACCTCCAACTGCACAGGCTCCAAAGTGAAAGCAACAATGGTGTTCTCCCACCTACAGAAGTGATCCAGATGTTTGGATAAACTCCAATGAACCTCTTTGAGATGTTAGAATGCTTACTTCCCAAAGAAGAGCTCTGGTTTGAAGAAAACGATTCTTCTTGCCAAAGAACTTTGAAAAACCATAAGCATGGGAGAGAGATAAGGAGAAAGCAAGGAATTGAGTTGCTTTGGTGTGATTAATATGAAGGAGAGCACTTGTATTTATAGGCAAAGAGTTCAGTGTAATTGCAGAGGAGTAAGCTTGCTTAGTGAAGTCATTTTGGTTTCTTGGCCATGAAGAAATTCAAGGAATCTTGTAAATGTGATCATTGCATTTTCGAGCTAGCTCCCTATCCATTGATCTCTTCTGATCTTAGGGGACAATTCTGATGCAGAGGAGAGATTCAATTGGTTGGGAGAAGATTCCAATTGGTGATTCATCAATTTGCCATAAATTCCCAAATGTAATCATTACATAATCACATGCCTTTGTTTTGGGAATATTCTTCAATCCTTATGTAATGATGAAAATGGATGTATGGTATGCTTGCAGATGTATTATGGGTCGTGTAACATCATTTAGTGAAGCCATTTGCACAAAATTGCAAAGTTTCAAATTGTACATGACCTATAATTTTACTTCATGAGGCCAACTTTGAACAAGCATAACTCCTAGCTCAAAATGAATTTAGAGGAGTTTGAGCACAGTTTGGAAAGCCCTAAACATCTACTTTAATTCATTAGTTTGGGGTTTCTTCAGAATCATTTGGGAAAATTGTGAAAAATGAGCCCAAAGTTGGAAGAAAACTAGGTCAAACTTTCTCAATCTCATCCTTTCTCAAGTGGGTAAACATTGCAATTTCATGAGACTTGGGATCTTTTTCCAAACCAGTGAAGGGAATCCTTCCAGTAATAGGCAATCCAATGATGCTTGAATATTCTTCCAAGGTTGGTAGCAAATGATAATCAAGAAAGGTGAAGCAATGATACAAAGCATCAAAGAATTGGATCAATTTAGAAAGGATCCCTTCTTCCATCTTAGTCTCGAGGAGATACAATAGTCTTCCATGCTTGCTACAGAACTTGTCTTGATCAACAATCAAAGACCCTATCTTTCTCATTTCTTCCACATCTAAACTCTTGAAAGTATATTTCTTGATTTTTCTTCTTTCAAGTTCCATTCCTATAATGTTTACAAAACAAAAAAGGTTTCTTTTAATTCCTTGAAAGATATTTTAGTTTTAAGATGTATGGATGAATGAATGCAAACATAGAAAAAACATGGGGTTTAAGGGTTCAACGTCACGAGAATGGAGCTAAAGGTCTACACATCCCAAAGGTGCGTACTATGGTTATTTTGTACCTGTAGATCAAGGTTCTAAAATTTCCCATACTCAAGCAGCTCAACTTGGGGATTATAAACTCTGCAACATACATGCTCATTTGAATAATATCTAAAGAAAACCTCATCTGAGTGTAGTATCGTGTAACAACCATTCTGGAATTGAATCCAAACACAGTTTCCATATTACTTCCTAATGGCCAAGATTGGTTAAGGTGTTTCTAGGTCCCCAGCGGTTAGAACAAAATTGAGAATCTATGTTTAGAAACTGGTTTTGATGATAACAAGCATATATTTTGTTAGTAACAATTTTACTACTAATGCTTTCATTAAGTGTGCAGATATTATGATATAAGCCTTATACAACAACATCAGAAAGAAACTCAGACAAGCACAACATCAGAAAGAAACTCGGACAAGCTTCAAGGAATTAAACAGAAATATCAAATACATGAAAAACTCATTACAACAAAAAGATCACGTGAGTAAATGATCATAAGTTCTGTACAAAAAGCAAAAATTCAACAGAAGATCATAAGTCATCGTAGAAACAAAGGCTTGACATTATAAAGAATATTAAGCTTCCTCAGAAGTACAAGCAACATCCACAGAAATTTTGACTCTATATTCAGAAGCTTCGAAGAAAAGTATAAATTGCTCAAATTAAATCACATACAATTTATCACGTTACTCAATGCAAAGACAGAATTATGACATCTATGGTTGTCTATATTTTGGAGAAAGGTAGGAAAACAGGCTACCAAAAGAAACGGTCTTGAAAGAAGAAAAACAAGGAGCGCACGCTACCAAAAGATAAAATTTGCCTTGGAAATAGGTGTGTCATCATTCAGCCTACGACAAGAATTAAATGCTATGTTCAAATATGGTTCAACGGAAATATTCCAACGGTAATAACAAACTTCTATAAAAGGAACAAGACTATGATAGAAGAAGTGTGGAAAAACTGAGTGAGACAGCGTGAGCAAGCAAATAAGCATACAATTAATTAAGCTGCTCCAACAGAGGCAACACACACAAAGTGTGTGATAAAACTATTATGTTGAAATACATATCTTAAGCCTATGAAAAGAGAATCAAAAAGAGTGAAAAATAAAATCCTGCATGTCTTGCAGTATGCTCCAATGGAGTTATAAGAAATCCACAAATACTTGATCGAATCAAACACTTCTTATATTGTATGACAAAGAAACTAAATACACTGAGTTGCTGCTCTATAGTGTTTCATGTTTTCTTGTGATCATCAATGTGTCATCAGCTGTAACAAGCTTCATGATCACTATTCAAGAAGAAGAAGAATAAGATCAATGAACAATAACCAATTCATATAAGAGCTACTGCTCTTAATCTGCTTTCAAAAAAGAAGAAGAAGATCTCATCCAGAAGTTGAAGAAAAGAAGACTGCAAGAAGATTTCTTGTAATTATATGTAAAACACATAGAGTTGTTGCTCGTATTGTGTTATATCTTAGGAAACTTCTGATAGATTGTTTAGGCACCAGAAATTACTTCTAGTCAGTGTGTCGTAAACATATGTACTTAGAATAGGAAAAAATCTGCTTGACTAAGAAGCACACTTGTAATATCCAGAAGAACAATTCTGATAGAATTGGTGTTCCTTGGGTATCCTCTGATATGGATACTTGAGAAGTCCTTGATATGGATACATATTTGTATTACTCTACGGGAACCTTCTCTGTATCTATGTGTTTGTGTTTGTTGCTTGATTGGGAAAGTTTCTCCTTTGTGTTAGGAGAGAGAATTAAATTGAATTGAAAGACAGATGAACTGACTATTTTTGGTTTTTCATTAGCACTCTAATATTCCTTGTGAATCTTATGCCTACACATCCCTAATGGAAGTCAGGGCTTTTTGTAGTTCGAGGAACTAATTAGGGAAATGAATTGATTTTAGGTGCCTTGTTTGAACTCAAGGTTGAAGTTTGAATTAAATCTCTGCTTGCAAAAAAGAGACAAGTTGTCATCTTAACGGAGAGATATTTCAATTGTTTTACCACAAACGTTTTAAAAGTGAATAAAAATGAGAATTATTTCATGATAAGAGAGGGACCTTACTTGTGTGTGTGCAAGTATGCCAGTATCATCTTATGTAAAGTAAAAGATTTCAACCATTAGAGGAAGACGGCAGTCTGGACGTGAAGTCAACAAAGCAGGCAGTCTTGTATTAGTCTAAATGGGAAATGTTTTTATGAAAATGTTTGTTTGTTATGTTTGAATGTGGTATAAAAATTGAAAAGTCTATTCATAGAGATGAATCATGTCTCACCTTTGTAAGAAAGATTTAGATTTTTTGACTGGCTTGTACAAGGCCAAAGCTTGAGGCTTAAAAGAGTTTTGATTGACCCTGAGAGATGACTCCACTAGGAATTGACTTTGACTGAAGGAATTTGTGTTTTGTACGAAGCCCAAAATTGAGGCTAATTCTACCAAGGATTACTCTGTTGAGTAGGGATTGATTGATGAAATATCCAAAACTGAGGTTGACCCTACTGGGGATGTTACTCTGTTGAGGATTTATTGATGGAGGCTGACCCTTTCCAGGGGATTTATTGATTTATGGATTTATGGATGGAGGCTGACCCTTTCCAGGGAATTTATATTTCTTGTTTAAAGCCCAAGATTAAGGCTGACATTGTTGAGGAAACCATATATGGAATCTTGACTCTACTAAGGAGAAGACTTACTGGAGATTGAAAGTACGGGTGACAGAGACTGTCCATGTCTCTCATTCCAAAAGGTGAACTCAATACTGAGATTGAGACATACTTGGCTTATTTGAAGTCTGGTTTGAAGATTAGAAGAATCTCACCAGGGTAGGCTAAAAGGTAACTAAAGACCTGTTCCTATGTTTTAAAAAACCTGATGGGTCCTTGTATACATGCTCAAGAGGAAGTTGTGAGATATGCTTTTAAGAAGCCCGTGGGCCCTTGTATTGTAAGCCCAAGAGGAGGCTAATCGAGGGTCATCGAAGGTCCTTGTTATAGCACAAGCGAAAGCTATGTTGGCTTTGAACTTAGACTCAAGGAGAGGCCCATGTGAAATGATTTGAAATTGAAGTTGTTTTGAAAACAGATTGAGATTTGATTGAAAATAGTTGAATTGTTTATTGAAAACAGTCTTGAAGTTTTATTTTTGAAAATAGAAGAAGTGAAGATGGACACTAGGTCACATAGGTATATAAAGAGTTTCATTGAGGATAATGCCCTTCAATACCGAGAAGAAAGTTTTGAATAAACAAATGAGGAGTTTACCGTTTAAAAAGAAATGTTTGAAAATGAAAAGGAAAAAGGGATGGGACTTACACTCTATTAGAGGCCCAAAAGATGTATTGCATTTTGAAAACTGTATGTACAAAAAAAAGGAGTCGGGTCTTACACTCTTTAATATTCAAGAGGCCCAAAAGATTTATTGAAAATGAACAAGGTTTGATCACAAAATATTCACAAAGTGATTAGGTTTGAAAAATATAAAGAAAACTATATTTTTAAAGTATTAAAAATACTAAAAAATACACCATTTTAAACCTAATAAAAATATATCAAATAAATAATATTTTTGTGATTTTTTTAGATATTCATAAAATAGGTATGATAAATGAAAAGTGTCTGAAAAATCAAGTGAAAATGACTAATTTTGATAGGTGAAATGATTAAGTGATGTTGTGAAGAAAAATAGCATAAATGGTTGGTTTTGTTGGTAGCAAGGTTTGAACCCTCTCCCCTAGGGGGGAGCCGGCACAAATCAAGCCAATTCGGCTACATCCCCTGTGCATTAAGGGAATGAAAATCAATTGAGATATGTGAAGAAATGGGCTAAAATTCACTTTGGAAGATATTGAAAATAAAAGGTCTGAGGGGGGGATTGAAAAAATACCTCTGAAACTGAAGTCGATGGCTATGGCGGAGGACCCCCAGCAATGAATGAGCGATTACAGAAGCTTCCTTGTACCTCAGTGATGCTATATAGAGGATGAGCTCCAAGTGAGAATGGGGGATGTTGATTATGCACTTACAGAAGTGTTGCAGGCATCTGGATAGCTTCACTACATCCCAAGGATCATGTTGGTATGTTCAAACTTGATTGACACCCTCTGAATTGCTCTACACGACCTCTCTTGCTTAAGCTCCAAGTTGAATGTGGATATGGTGATCCTCCACTTTTAAAAGTGTTCTAAGTGCTTGGATCACTTCTAATGAACCTTCTTGATATGTTAGAAGGCTTACTTTCAAAGGAAGAGCTTTGGTTTGAAGAATTTGATTCTTCTTGCCAAAGAACCTAAGAAAACAATAAGCAAGAGGGTGAGAAGGAGATAACAAGAATTTGAATCTTCATATTTCAGCTTAGCAGGCGCGATGTCATGAGTTTCTACATATGACATCTCATAAGACATGTTGTCATAGAGCATGTCTCAACATTCCATAGAACATCTTGTTGTTGTACCTGTTTTGTACATGTTTATATTTTCAAGTTCTATACATCCTATTACATATTGCTGCTACAACATTTTAGCCAAACATAAATGCCAATCACATAATTCAGAGCATTAACAATCTCCCCCTTTGGCTTATTTTGGCTAAAACTACACACAACTAGGTTAAAATTTGCAGCAAAAAAAACACATAAAAAGAATAGGTCTTTCATATCTTTGGCAGACTTCAGAAATCCTTCACTCTACTCTATCCTTCAAGATTTCACAGTATCATCAATCCATGTTGCCTTCAAATATTCCTTTGTTTCTTTTGACAGTAGTGGACTTCAAAATACGTTCGGATATTTCTCCCCCTTTTTAGCCACAATATGAAAAAGAGAATATCAATGTCATAACATCCAGTTAGACATCTGCATCAACTCCCTCTGTGAAGTACACACATTGTGGTGTACATGAGGAAAAAGATAGGGGATAAGTCCCTCACTTCTTGTAACTCAGAACACAAATCACAATTGTGTTCATAACTCAGATCACAAATCACGACTACATCAGTTCCTATAATAGGCATGACAATGCATATGGTTGAACACTTTTTGGTGACCCCACACAAGAACTCACGACAGAAAATAATAGCATCCCCAGCCGTTGTTTCTCTTTTTTTGGCCAAAACTTGCCATAGCAACCCATCACAATACCAAACCCAAACACAACTTATTTGGACACAAACGAAAGACATACTGAAGGAAATTGATATATGCGATATGTTATGACACCATTATATAGCCATTTGAATTCATATAAATTAACGATGGTCTTTGGTCTTGTTCTATGGTCGAACGCGTTATTAGGAAACATTCCCAAAAGCAATTACTCTTTCCAAAGTGGTTTTTGACTTCTTCTAGAAAGAGTTATCTTTAAAACCAACGCACGCATAGTCATCAATTAACCTTTACACCATCCACTGATGTGTATAGATAATATCAAAGAAAATTCCCTTGTTTGGCTCAGTAGATACTATGTCCTTAAACATGTCACAACATCCTGTCTGACATTGCCACCTTTTCACCACTCATGCACACAAACCAAGCATCTTCAACAGACCTTGAGAAAGATCCTATTAGCCAAATTAATTGCCTTCCAATTACTCTACTAACACCCCCTATCATATATATAGTAACCCTGCTGTTGTAACAACAATTCAGCACACAATGTAATTCACATGTATCTCCTCATATGCTACTAAAGAAACTTGACACCTAGGGAACATACTTATATACTTGGGAACACAATACTGAACCAGAATCCATTACTTTGTTACTTATCACTTAGCTACTCCTTGTAGAAAAATGTCCAGTTCTCTGACATCCTCATAAGAATAAAAAATATCATAACTTATCATAATCATTTGAGCACACACTTACTTCTCTAAGGAGAATATTTATAACTCCAAGCACTATGTATACTTCTCAAAATTCCCACTAAGTGGTCTGAAAATAAATCCAAAATTCTTCTTAGAGTATAGAGAGGCTCTATTTAGTCTTTAGATTATATGAATTATCCAGTAATGCTGAGACTTGAATACTGAGATACTAGCAAAGTTAATAAAGTTGGTGTTCCAACATCATGTGTGACATCCACTGTACTGTTGTAGAACTTATAACTGCTGCTTGAGTAATACACATATCCTTTTAACTCGCTACACGCCTATTATTCCTCCTCAGTTGTAAGACAACATAAATAGCATCAGTTAGAGCATACATAAATGCACTTCTAAAGTCATTCACATCACCAATTACACAAAGACAGTTTCTCCCCTTTAACTTCATCATTGATACCAGCTCCTACATACATTGCTATGAGACAGACCATTTTTGAAGAAACTAGATTTCCATACTCATAGAGTATCCTAAGTTGATGTGCCACTTCACCAACTGTCATTCAGATGTTGAACTGGATGCCAAATCATACTAATAAGACTTCTAGTTGATGACTTCATTGAGCATAGTTCAAGAAGTCAAGGAAACACGTCATCACAATTGACATATTAACTCTTAGAGTTCTTACGCATTCTGCAAAGAAAAATGAATTCTCCCATACCTAACCACAGATGCTCTTCACAACCACCTGAGGAACCCAACAACACAAGTTAGCTTCCCACATCTAGATCAGCTTATTAGCCTTAGGAACAATCAGCCACACATAGTAGTCAGATGTCACAACATGCTGTTTAACATCACATCCTCATCAAAAGATAACAACTCTGCATACGCATGCTTCACAAAAATCTATGCCCAAAAAAAATCATAGACAACAACCTTAACTCCCCCTGACATGAACTATCAATGCTCCTTCTGTAGATGACCACTTGTCACCAGATGAAAAACACAAAGAGATTGCCACATCCCCAACATGAAGAATTGTTACTTCTTATGCTTGTTGAGCATAATCTCACCATGTTTAGATACGAGGTCTGCCAACTCTACACAAAAGTCCACTTGATTTGGAATTTCTCAGATATTCCGTAACACATAATGACTGTCATAATCTCTTACTTGCAGTAGAAGGACTCTCCTTATCTTCAGCCATTTTGATCAGATCTCACTATCAGACATCAAACTTCTGTTCTTACAGTCACTAACACCTAGTGAAGTCTTCATCATGTGAAAATCATGTATTGCCAGATCATATTACTGCCACCAAGTTTAGAATCTGCCCCATTCCAATCCACATTTTCTCATAACTGCCACTTCAAACAATAATGCTGCTTCTTCAACCTTTCCATGCACAATCCTAGACAATATTCCAAGATAATAACACACAGTGATGTTGTAACATCATGTATGACATTAGCTTCACATCACAGACAGAAGATCACACCTATTGCTTCTCAATCAATTTATCAACCACTTAATAGGAAGGCAAGAAAACTTTCACACAATTTCTAAGACAGCCAGCTGATAAGACCACCTCTGTTTGTCATACTTCAAAGCACCACTTTCAAACTTCTCAACCACAGCTACTCAAAAACCTAAGTACACTCTCAGAGTCAAACTGTTCATACTTCTCACACAAGGTAGGATAATTGATCTGACATCCTTCTTCTGCAGTCATCTGACATCAGCTTCATTTTGACAAACTAAACTTCCTTGGATGAACAATCAAAACACCTGAGATGATGTTCCACTATCTTTTCAAACATCAGTCAAGTCACAAGAATACAACATTTACTATGGTTCTTTAAGGCAACCTCCATGGTAAACCAATCATAGTTTTTGCAAGGGAACACAAGGGGATCAACCATCAGTAGCTGATCAGAGTTCCAGGTCATATCACAAACACACGAAGCAGTAGTATTCAGACCTTCTGTCTGAATTTGAAATGTTAGATGTCATCACAAATAATATACCTCTTCCAATAAGGTCAAAAACAACTAGACAGTCACATTCCAGACAATCTGAATGACCCTCCAACCATACACACACCAATCAACCACACTAGTTGATACATCTCCATACTCTATACTCCCATGTGATATAAAACTTAAGGACATCTTTGATGTTGGTCCTTATAATACATGAAGCATTGTTTATTTGGAATTTACCACATTTTCCAAATTAGGATTCCTTAGTTTACTTTATACACAAGATTTAGATTGCCACACTTTAAACTTGTAATAGAAGAAACCAAATAGTTAACCATGAGTACGTCTTCAAAAGATAAGTCTCAACCTTATCTGCCTTTTTTAATCTCTGGTGTCTTCAGTAGTTGTGATGTTACATCTTCATTCTCTTCTATACATCACATACTTCATCTCTTCTTGATTTAGATTTCCACACAATCATCATACAAATATCCAGATCCCATCAAGATATTTGACAGCACCTGTGTGCATCTCCTAAATTGGATCAACTCTTCATTCCAGCTTCTGTGTGTGTCATACCCCAAAATTTGCCCATACTATTTCTCCTATTCAAATTCAAATCAAGGAACAAAGCTCAAAGACACCCTCTCCTAAACAAGGCTCAAAGAATTAGGGTTTTGTTGTTCTGAAGAAAATCAATGAATCAACGGCTCCAGTATCTCTCATATGGTCTATGATATTCCAAAATACTTCCATGACAAAATTCAGGGCTCAATTCAAAAGATTGACCACTCAATTGCTCAGAAAGTCAACAGTCGACTGATTTGACCTAAAAGTCAGCTATGGTCAAAGTACAGTCAAAACTCCTGATTTTTTGTCAACATCCTTATATTGAGGTATCATTCACCATTTGATCAAGAATTGATCATGTTTCATCAAGGAAAGATCCGAAATCAACAATTCCAAAAGTTTCTAAATTAGGGTTTTTAGAGGAGAAAGTCAACTGAACTTTGACCAGCCATAACTTCCACATGGAACATCAAAAATTTCCCATCCAAAGCTCATTTTGAAGGAAATTGAATTATCTACAATTTTGTCTCTCACATGCCAAGTCTAAAAATGCTTCATTTGAGAAATATGGATTAAAAGATTATAGGTCCTTTTTGGAAGTCAACCAAAAGCAGTTTTTTGTCAAAGCCAATATCACCAAGATAAATTCTTCAAATGAAAAAAAGCTTCTAAAGTGGCTTGTAAAGGAAATCTTGAGGTTTCCAAAAAGTCCTAGAACTCCTCCATACCTTAAAAATTGAGGGAGATATGCCTTGTCAAAGTTGAACGAATTTGGGAAGAAAAATGTGAAGGAAAAGGTTTCAAATTGAATTTATTTGCAAAGAGGCCCAACTTTTTATGACCTAAACATGCTTCTAAGGTTTTCAAGAGTGTCCAAGCTTAACCTCATGAATATTTGATTTTTATGTTATTTTTAGTGAATTTTTATTCATTAAAATGCAATTTAAAATCAAATAATTGAAGGAACATAAGAAGATTTGATTTATTGCTGATTTTCAATCAATTGCAAATCACCTAAATGACATATTTTAGGTCCAATTTCGTGTAAATATTGATTGGGAAGAGATGAGCTAATTTAAGACCCAAATAAGAAAATTTCAATCAAAAGTTATTCTTATTTCAATCAAAGGCTCAATCATCTAAATCAGAATATTTTGATCAAGATTATCAACCTAATTCACACACTATATATACCTAAAGTAACTCAGATGCAAGGGACAAGGATTGCTGCTAAAGAAACCCGTGAAAAAACTTCAACAAACTAAAAAAAAATCCAAATCGATTTCGGAATTGGAGGAAGATTCAAGGAATTTAAAAGGCTCAATCACGTTCCCTATCACCCCTGGACACTATCTGGATCTTCTTTAAGCCTCAACGCTTTCGGAATCATCACGGTTTACCTCACGGTTTTCTTTTCCTATTTTTGTTCGATTCACATAATTCATGCATCATCAACGAGTTCTAATTGCATAATTGTGATCATATAAATGTTTGGAAACTTTCTGTGCAGTTTGGTTAAGTTTGCACTCAGGTACATGAATCCACCATTGATGGATTTTCGAGCTTCAAATTAGGGGTTTTAGTTTCCGGCAGAATCAGGCCAAATTGATGAGTCCATTGAATTCGTAATGCTGTTTATACTTAATCTGGGTTACTTGTTTGTATTATTTAGTCATGATTTGCAGGATTGGATGGAGAGGTCCTGTAGCTACGCTTGAAAAACCGTAGGGAAAGGTACCTGTTTCATAAAAATTCAAAGGAGGAAGAAGACCCCCTTGCGCGCGTTATGTGTTTTTTTGATTTTTTTTAATTAATTAATTTACTAATATATTAATCAGGGGGTATTCAATAGACAAGCAAAGCGCCACAGCACAACTGGCAAGCGCGTTTGGATGATAACCCTGGGGGACCGAGTTCGATCCCCAGCGGCCCCCATGTCTCAGTTTGTTTTTCTTGTTTGCCTTTGATTATAGATTAGCTGCAGGCCTAAGCCTTTTTTCTATTTTTTTTTATTTTATCTATTTATTTGATTATATAACTTGTTTTTTTGTTTATCCTTTTTAAATTTTTTTAAAGAATAAAACTACTTCAAAATTTCTCTTTTCCATAAAAACATAATAAAACAAAATGTATTTATGTGAAAATTCTATTTTATTTGTTTTTAACTTAATTTGTTTTTAAGTTATTTGTTTAATTAGGTTAATGTTTTTATTAACTGATTAAAAATATATTAGGGTTAGGATATTTAATCGAAACCCTATTTTTACCGATTTAATTAATTAGGTTGAAAACCAATAATTAATTAAATTGATTTTTATTCTCTTGATCATAATTAATTCGTACCCTAATCAGGGATTATGGAGATCATACATACACTGAAAAAATATTTCTTTGTGCAATTTTTTTAGGGTTAGCAACAGGGTTTCTTCCGACTACGCGCCACGCCTTTTACAAAGCTAAGTCCCGATCTAACCCTTATTTGAATATTTGTTATTTTATTTTAGGGTTTGCCTTTAAAAATAATGAACTCCGCCTACACTCACTTCTGTCTGCCTTTGCTTTGCCAATTTTTCAGGGTTAACCCCGAGGCTACCTCTGACTACGAACCATATCAGATCAAATAAAAAGCTAAGTTTTATTTTATGTTTAAATATTTATCTTGCCCTCTTTTATTTAATTAGGGTTAGCCTTCATTGTCATTGAATTATCCATACACTCACTACTTTCTGTTTATTTCTCCTTTTTTTTCCCACTTTTTCAGGGTTAGCCAACCGCCAAAGCTCAATAGTCGGTAACCCTAAATTTAACCTTGTTCATTTATTCTTCTTTAATTATTACTTGAGTCAGATCCACTGGTTTCTTTTTCCCTTCCCCATATTATTTGTAACTGTTCCGAGGTTGTATTGCTTGGCCTTAAAGGCACTTAATCTGTATATTATATTATTGCGTGGTTAGTAATCTTAGGGAGTGCAAGCCTTTAACTGAATTAGCATAACTAATTATAAGGTTAAATTTCTGAATTAATCACGTGATTGTTGCACCCACGCACACTTTTTGGTAACCCTTCTTGTTGCCTATTGCCTTGCTGCCCTGTGTTTTTTTTTTGCAGAATAGCCATGTCCCTCGAATACGAGGATACCTCAGCCATGTTGCCTCGATTAATGCAAAGATCATAAGTCCCTAATGATGCTGCCTTCGATACACTAATATGATCTCGTCCCTCGGAAGTTGCCTACGAAAGGCTGAGGTATCCTCTGGTTGTCTAAACGAAAGGCTATTCTGATCCTTCCCTTAGACTACCTGCCTGTCTATGGCATGGGACAGTCTTATGGCGAACGATATTGCGACGACCCTTCAACCTCCAAATGAAAGGCTTCCTGCCTTCTTATGGCATGGATAGACCCTTTCACCCTGAAAGGCTAAAAGAACTATTTTCTACATTATTAAGGTAATTGCTCCTAATTGCCTTGCTCTGGCTAAAATCCTTTTCATATTCTTTCTCATAAACCTTCAAAATGGCTACGCTCATTTACGAGCTAAAGTCCGTATTCACTTCTTCTACATTTCTGAAATCAAAGAGCAAAGCAATTAAGAGCCCATGGAAAACCATGGATGCCAAGGGTGCCTTACACCTTCCCTTTGCACAAATTACCCCCGAACTCAGTTTTTATTTAAAAGGTTTTTCCTGTTCTTTTAGCCTTTCTGATATTTGGATAAAATAAAAGTCGGTGGTGACTCTTGCTTACCGCGACATTTCAATTTAAAAGTCAGTTCAACGTATTACAGAACTGGCGACTCTGCTGGGGATAAATTTTCGAATAAAAGAGGGGTTACCTTAAAAGTTTAGCCATGTGGCATGCCACGTCAACATCTTTGACAGCTGTCACTGGCACGTGTTAGTGCCACATCAGCTATGTTAATAGACGTCAGCATGAGGGACCAAAAGTGTGGATGGAAAATTTTAGAGGGATCATTCTTTGAAGGAAATATTTAGAGAGACTAAAGTTTAAAACCGCTATATTTAGAGGCACCAAAACATATTTGACCCTTTTTCTTATTATGAAAATACTCCTGATACTATTTACTTCTAAAAAAATTACTTTTGTCAAATTTTTTTACTATTGATGTATGGTGAAGAAATATTTTCTGGAAGCAAAACAAAATTTTTGGTACGAACATTGCGTGTTTATCAAAAATTGTTGTTTACGATTTACCGGAAATTTCAAAATTTTCGGGGCGATTACAAAATCTTTGGAAATATATCGGAAATTTCAAATTTCTAGAATATCAAAAATTTCGTAGAAACTTGAAATTTTCGATATGTTTGTGTCTGCGGTGGAAATTCGTAAACAAGCGCTAGTCCTCTAAAACGGTTATATTTTGGTTGCTCATCGAATCGATTAGATTGGTGCTAGGATATGGTCTAGTTTTCGAGATTTTGATGTTGGTTTTGTATGCATTCTTTGATTGTTTGTGGTTAATTTACAAGTAAAGAAGGAATGCTTTAAAAAGTATAAAGTAAGTGCAGAAACATAAAAGGTTTCGACTTCAAAAGGTAAAGAAAAGTAAAAGACTTTCATGAAAATAAAGGTAAACCTAGTAAAGGACTTGTAATTTGATTAAAGTTCTTTGAGTATAATTGGGGATTTGTACAGATTTGAACATAGTATAATCTAATGCTAAGATTCTAACTTATACTAATTCGACCCTAACGGCCTTTTCTTAACAGAATGCCACATTCTTCGCTTGCATGCTCCTCAATCTCTAAGACCTCCACGAGTCCTTTTTGGATAAGACCAATCATTTGAATTCGAATCTTCTTCTGTTCGAAGCGCTAAACTCAACTAACGTGACCGCCAAAGCTTATTCTCCTTGAAAGCCCCAAAATATTCAAAGTCTTTATCTTTGTCTTCAAGGATACCTTCTTCAATAGCAATATGACAAGATAAAAACCTTTCAACTAATTGACGTTTCGAATAGCCTTTGTAAGATAGATTTTACATCTCTCATCGAAATGAATAATCTTCAATCTTATTTCACCCGTTGAAATTCCCAACTAACAAATTTCCCCGAATAAATGGGCATTTCTTGCAACTCTCATATTTCGAAGTATGGACCTTTCAATGTCCCCTCACTCTTGACGTCATGGACATAATGACCATGTCTCCAAATGTCTCATCGAGACGTGCGTGGCTGTACATAATGATTACATCTATTATCTAGGAGTAGTGTGGTAAATTATGCAACCGTCTAATTTACACGTTTCTCCTTCTATAAATACAAAAGTTTCTTCAATGAAACACTTTTCCCAACATTTTCTACGTCTTTTGTAATAAAAAACTCTCCTTCAAACAAGCCAAACCTCAATCCTCTTTAAAATCTCTTAACAATGGCACTTAAGGAGTCCAAAGCTCAGAATCAGCAACAACAAGAAGAACTTGCTCAACCCATTCTTAAGATCTCTCAACCGACATTGGTGGGAAATTAGGAGTTTTTTCCAGAGCCTCCTCTTCTTGAGGAGAAAGTAAGAGTCTATGTTTCTCAGGTACTTATTAGTCTAACATTTTCTAGGGAAATGCATGCTTATTAGGGTCCTGTTATTAGCCTAGATGCTGATGCTAATCTTATTTCTGTATTTTTTCCTGTTCACCATAGAACTAGGCCCTTAGCTAGTTAGAAAAAGTTAGATGATAAAGGAAAACATGTAATTGTTGTGCCCTCTAAAACCCAGAAATATCAAGCAAGGTCTTTAGCTGATACTTCGATCATGTATGAATCCTTTAATATAGACTATACTACGAATACTCTTAAAGTGTTTTGATCTATATCATTAGCTAATGACCCAGAGCCTTATTATGCTTTGTTACACAAAGTCGAGGCAAAGAAGTCTCAATTTTAGAAGGATTTAGGGATTTATGACCTAATTCAACTGTCTAAGTCTAGTCTATTATACAACCAGAATGTGTTAGTGGCTTCTTTGTATTTTTGGGATGCTTCGCACAACACTTTGCATCTCCCATGTGGAATTGTAACTCCTAACCTTTTTGATATTGCTTCCATCACTGGACTCCGACCAACCGGGAAGGATTTCGACCCCAACTATATGGATGAAGACACAATTAAGTTCGGTGAGGGAAAAGCCACTTATACTCCATATATCACCAAGCACCATGATAAGACCACTGAGGAAGCTTCAGACGAATAGCACATTGCTTTTATAGCCCTTTGGTTATCAAGATGTGTTTTCCGCTCAAGATCTCTCCAAGTGTCGAAGAGATTTCTCACCATGGCTAACCAACTGCATGCTAGACGATAACTTGGTTTGATCCAAATGATTCTAGCTTCGCTTTACGAATCTCTAGGCGAGTCAGTGGATTTTCTTAGGGCGTAGAGGTAGGAACCAGTATACTCTTTGCAGGTCCTTTCTAGCTGCCTTAGCCATGGTTAAATGCCAATTGCGAAGATTCAATGCCTAAGAAGAACATCATTGACGAAGAAGATAAGGTGATTAAAACATATTTGTGGAAGGAAGGAGGATAATGCTCTTGACTCCTCAGGAAGAAGGGGTGAGTCTACAAGAATCCTTCACGTCATATGTGATGATGTTCGCGAAGCGGTACAACTTTACTTCGTATATGGCCCTATTTGTTAACAGAACTCGAGGACCATAATGGTTCACCAGAGAATTCCATGCTCCTTCACCAGACTAACAAGCGGAATTGACAGCTATCTAGTAGGCATTTCTGACACCCGGGCTATTGGCTCATAGGTTGAGGACTTCGAAAAGCCATTACGCTTTGGTCAGTTATCAACCTAACTTGGTCTCCAGACAATTTGGACTTATTCAGTTAAAGCCAAAACCCCTTTATGAAAAGAAAGGCCACATGTGTCTTCACAACATGTTTTCTACTGAGGAGAGATTCGAAAAGAAAACAGATTGATACATTGGTGTCACTTCCCTCACACCTATTTCCTTTCAACCATCCTTTTATTGTACTAAGGAGTTTTCAGACCGGTGGGCACGTTATTATACCAATGAAATCTTTGAAGTACCTGATTTCGTCAAACATCTGACTCATGCTTTTGCTTATGCGTAAGAGCGTTTCAAAAAAGGTACGTCCACACACATCAAGGAATTTCAAGCGATCTAAAAGCACTTCAAAACTTTAAAACTGTCTATAGGCTTTATGATCTTAGTCGAAGCATCTGCGATGCTTCAGTTACTTTGAAAAAAATTTTACCAAGAAAATGGAGACGTTGAAACTTCCTTCGTACATTAGTCTTGCTTAACGCTACGAAACAGTTTTCCATATGTATCCTTCAAAATTCCCTCGACTGCCAAGTGCTGAATTTAGTGTGGCTCTGAGTCCTCCATTTCCAGACTGGTTCGTCTGCGGGGATTATGTAAAAATCATTCGCAAGAGATCGAAGAAACAAAATGAACGGGTGGTTCCGACTAAGCTCACCTTGGATAGTTTTAAAGGGCATCTTCATATTGGCCTCGAATGTAACATCCTACTTTCCCCATTTATTGTATTTATTTCACTTGCCTAATTTATTTCCCTAAATATTATATATACAAGGGGGAGGTTTTAAGCACCCCTCATATATGTGGTACTCCACAGGAACCTTTTTGAAAATATGTGTTTATTAAAAGATATTGTGTGTAAAAGAAAGGGTTTGTTTGATTTTAAAATAAGCTCGGCAAAACATTACATCTTGCGCCTACATACCTCCTCGATGCAATGGAGAAGTCAGGGCTAATGTAGTTCCACTTAAAAGGGAAAAGGTTTTTAAAAAGGAATAAACGCTTTATCATCGTATGAGATAATACTCAGCCATTGATCTTAAACATGACAACAAATGGAACCTTTGCATCACAAATGAAAGAAGGGCAACAACTTGGATAAAATAAATAAGTATGCCACTAGCTCTCTCAAGTGGAAAAGGTTTCATCATATCAATCAATATCAAGATCGTGGGGTATCACAACTCACCACAATAATTAATCGTGTCTAAACTTTGAAATAAATGTCAATAAAGGCACGAGGTATTTTTAAAGAAATAATTTTTAAAAGAGTTTTGCAAACATAAGAAGGTTTTGGAAAAAGGGAGAAGATTTTGAAAATCTAAGAAGGGGAGGAGATGAGGGGACTATCCTAAAGCATAAAATAAAAACTAAGGAAAAGAACGATCTGACCAAAGTCTCACCTAGGTATCCTCAAATCCCTTATAGTCACAATCCTGTGACCAAATAAAAATCAAATAAAAATAAGCAAACTACTCCTCGATGCTTCAAAGCTTACGAGGATGCAAATACTCTCCTTGCTTAAAAGCTTTGGAGATCAAACAACATTCAGCACCTAAAGGTTTGTGAATGTAAACCGTGGAATATACAATAAACAATATGAGTTCCACACCTAAAATAGGTTACAACCCTTTTATATAGAGAGATAATTCTTTTCTGGGCTGGGCTTCAAATCGCAATAGTGAGGATGCCAAAGTTATGCTACTTGTTCTCCAAGAAATTAGGACTTAAATCTAGTTTTTCCTTTAATGTCTCCAATCAAAGACACCGTGGAAATATTCTTGATTGAATCCACCTTGGAAAAAATATCAGCTGATTGATTTCTCCAAATATTCTGAGCTATTTTAAATGTTCCTGTAGCAAATAATAATGCCTGATCCACTTGCCAGATCAGCTTTCTGCAGCCAGGATGTCATGACATCTTCTTTAACATGCTAAAGTCTGAATGCTAAGTCATATAGCATCTCTTCCAACATGATCTTCCTCAATATGTATTATCAAAATGCATGCCAACAATCATAGAGCCTTCAATATATATATATATATATATATATATATATATATATATATATATATATATATATATATATATTGTTGGTTCCTTGGTTCTATGTTGGCATCAATTTTGATAAAACAAATGTTATGGAGGGATGTTTTACGAAGATGTCAAGACAGATGTCTTGACATTTCTATGGTTCTGTGTGATTGCTTTATTTAAGGGTGTTGGTCTCTAGGCCTTCCGGCTTTTTAGGAGTATTCGCTTCTTGATTACATAAAGGCTTATGGATTAAATTAGATTCTTAGACGTCTGTTTTAATTGGCCAAAGCCCTTTTGTGCGTCGCTCAATAAAAAGGATTTGTGAATCCTAATTGAAGCTGTCGGTCGACGCTGCATTAGGTCTTGAGGTTGGAGTGGCTGTTTAAGCTCCAAAATTTTTTTTGTATGTGCAAATTCACAAACCTTTAGGTGTTGAATGTTGTTTTGATCTCTGATGCTTTTAAGCAATGAGAGTATTTGCATCCTTGTAAGCTTTTAACCATCGAGGAGTAGTTTGTTCTAGAAGAATATCTTTGGATATTTTTCTTTTGATTTTTATTTTATCACAGGGGATGGCGATTGGAAAGGATTTGAGGAGGGCCTCATACCTAAGTGAGACTTAGATAGAAGTAATAGGAAGGGCAGTGATTAAGTGAGAAGGGTAAACGGAGATTGTTTAACTTCAAATTGATACTATCGGATATTGATTTCATCCTGACTTGGTAGCCCCCAGAGTAGGAAGGATTATTCTGAATTAGGTAAACATATTGCTGTATTATTTACTTTATGCACTTTTATTGTTGCTGTGATTATCCTTGTTCATAACTCAGATATCGTGTCGTGACATCTCATTCGACATCTCATATCTGATATTAGAATTTCAATTGGTATTAGAGCAGGCACTCTGCTCTGCATCTGAGTGAGATATTGGGAGGTTACTTTCTGGTACGATGGACAAGGAAGTTGGATTTCTTAACAGACCACCTGTTCTGGATGGAAGCAACTATGACTATTGGAAACCTCGCATGGTGGCTTTCTTGAAATCTACAAACATCAAAGTCTGGAAGGCTGTTCTGAAGGGTTGGAAACACCCTGTTATTGTGGGAGCAGACAAACAACCCAAAAATGAGTTAAAGCCAGAGGTAGACTAGAACCATGAAGAAGACGAACTCGCGCTCGCCAATTCTAAGGCCTTAAATGCGATATTCAATGGTGTCATACCCCAAAATTTGCCCATCATATTTTAAAATATTTCGGCTCAAGCACTGAGAAATAAGTCTGACTATCTCTCTTCTAAGCAATAAACCCACAGCTAGGGTTTTGCTTCTCTCAAAGTAAAATCAGGTTCTGACACCTCAAGTGGACCTCATGGCCTCTCACATGCCTCAAATGATCCTCATGCCAAGTTTCAAGCTCTGACTCACAAGTTTGATCAGTCAACTGCTCAAATGGACAACAGTCGACCAATTTGACCTAAAAGTCAACTATGGTTAAACCACAGTCAAAAATCCTGATTTTTGGTCAACATCCTTATTTTTAAGTAACATTCATCATTTGATCAAGGGTTGGTCATGATTCATCAAGGACAGATCAGAAATCCACAAATGTTCAAGTTACTAAATTAGGGTTTCTAGGAGAAAGTCAACCTAACTTTGACTGATCATATCTCTTTCATACTTTATTAGAAATTCCCCAACCAAAGCCTATTCTCAAGGAAATTTCATTCTATACACCCTTGACGTTGGGCCCAAAGCCAAGAAATGCACCATTTTGTCAGGAGAAATGTCATCAAGATATAATCTCCAAATGAAAAATATGTTCCAAAGTGGATTGTAGAGGACATCTTGGGCTTTCCAAAAAGTCCTAGAACACTTTCATATCTTAAATATTGAGGGAGATATGAAGCGCACAAGTTGAGCAAAATTCAAAGAGTGCACAAAACCCTAATTGAGTAATTTTGCACTTTTGAACCAATGGGCCTAGGTTTTGAATTTCAAGCACATGTATGATCCATAAAAGGGCATATAAAGCCATCTTTATATTTTTGGCATTTTTATTTCTATTTTAATTTTATTCATTTAAATGGCAAATAAATCAAGTAAAAAACTAAAAATAAAGAATTAAATCATGGGACTTTATTTTGGATCATATGAAAGCCCAAGAAACACCATGAGGACCAAAGAATTTCGTTGATACATGACCTTGATTTTTATTTTATTTAATTTTGATTTTATTCAATTTAAATCAAGATAAAATAAAATAGAGCAAATCATTTATATTTGATTGGAAGGAGATTTGGATGGAAAAAGAAAGTTTTCATTCAAAAGATCAATCAAATTTTCTCACCATCAAAATATTGGATTTGTTTGATTCTTTCTAAACCTATTAACCCTAATGCTTGGTCCTATATATACTCAACAATAATAAGCCATGAGGGGACGAAAATATTAGGACAGAGGGCAAAAATACTAGGGTTCCAAAGAGTTGAAACATTCAAAGGACTTAGGGCAAAAGAGATTTTCAAGCACAGCCAGTTTCAAGCTTTCCCAAACGTTGCATTCTCTTCTCGGAAGTTGCAGCAGCTATTCACACTCTCCCTCGAAGCCTGAAGCCTCCCGGAGCCGTAGATCCATCTTCACTTAGGGTAAGTTTTTATTTTCAATTTCGTATTCACTTCTATAAGCCCTATTAATGTGTTTGAGATGCATAATCATGTTCAGGAGGATACTCAGAGTAGATTTAACGTATGACATGTAAGCTTGCTTGCCCAAATCCGGAGATGCCATTGTTAGGGCATACATCTTTATTTCTGTGTAGTTCATTATACAGGAACTTTTAGGCCAAGACAACGCTTCCATCAAACTCGCAAGGGCCAAAATAGGTGAACTGGGTGGTTTGGGGCTTTGTGTTTGTGAGTTTTCGAAGGTTTCCAACCGTAGCCATAGGAGAAGACGAACGCATGGGAAAAATCACAGGAAAATTCGTGGCAATTTCCGCACCAGTTTTTGCAGGTAACGAGGAAGAAGAAGGTGAACAGAATCTTGGAATTTGTAGACGCATGCGTGGCCATTTAATGCTCCATGAGTGGCTGGTCAACACTGCAGATTATCTCTCCACACGTGATTGACCTAGACAAAAGACAATGGGGCCCAGGTTGACTAACTCCTTGAATTTCCCAATTATGATTTGTTTTGATATATTTATTTTCTTTTTCATTTTAATGTCAACAAAAAGAAATAACACACATGGCAAGGAGAGTGTACTGGTAACCAAACAATCCTGGGTTCGAGACCCATGGACGCCCATTTAATTTTTACGAGGACTTCCCACAAGATCCAGTGCTCACAGGTGCATGTACGACCATTATACACCCTCAACATCCAATCGTCAGATTGCTACTTGGGTAGATCTGAAGGGCCAGACAGCAGTCGTCTACGGTATGCCCTCAAGGAAGCGCCTCATAGGATCCTACACGTCCAGATTTGTTTTCTTTCCTTTTCTTTTGTATTTGTTTGTTTAAATTCCTTTTTTATTTATTTTATTGTTTGAAAAATAATTCTTTTAGGTTTAGTTAAAATTAGTGATTAGGATTAAGTTTTAAGTTTAATTAATCAATTTAGGATAACTTTTTAATTAAAATTAGGATTAGGTTAATTTAGTCGCAAAATTAATTTAGTCAATTAATTAGGTTCTTTTGATATTTTAAATTTTTTAGGGTTTATCACACTCTTTTTTTACTTTGTATCTCCATTGACCCTTAACCCTATTTTTGGACGAACTTAACATCAATTAATTTTAGGTTTAGGTTTTATTTTTAGGTTTTCAATTCTAATTTTAACTGTCTATTTTTAGGTTTATATTTATTTTTAATTTTTAGTTTTTAAATTTAACCTTAATTCAATTTTGGGTTTATAATTTAGTAATAATTTTTAAGGTTTAGGTTCGCCTTTTGTAATTAAACATTGAATTTCTTCAAACGCGGTTCTCTTCTCACCTCATACTCCCTTGATTGTTGCATGCCTTTCATTTTGATTATCTATTTTATTTAAATTTCGTTTTTTATTTAAATTATTTGCCTTTATTTTAATTTATTTAATTTAAATTATTTGCCTTTATTTCAATTTATTTTAATTTCTGCCATTTAAATTCTAGAAACTATGTATAGGGCGCAGGGTTTTATTATAATAGCTTAGGTTTACGTTCCTACCTTTATTTTTCTGCCCTATAGGTGTTTATTGTAATAGCGTAGGACATTTAATTCTGTTTTATTTTCTGCTGTGGTTAGTAATCATAGGGAGTGCAAGCCTTGTTAAAATGGATTTATCTCACTAACTTACAAGATAAAATATCTGAATTAACCACATGATTGATTGCACACACACACCTTTAGGGTAACCTCTTTTGTTGCCTTTTGCCTTTCGATTCAAAAATAGTCAAGTCCCTCGAATACGAGGATACCTAAGCAAATGTCGCTCTTAGTTCATAAATCATCATAAGATCATAGTCCCTTTGTAGCAACCTGCCCTAAAAATTTAGCTTTTTAGAGTCGCCACCTATTCTACCAGGGCGAATAGGAAAACCTACGCACTTAAGAGATTCGGGGTAAGTTATTATATTCGAGCAAGGGAAGGTGTTAGGCACTCTTAACCCTTTCCTAAGGTTTGCATTTAAGGTTGGTAAGTGTATTATGGTAAGGTTTAGGGTTTATAGCTAAGAAAATTAATAGGGTGAAAAGTGAGATTTAAAACCAAATTGAGGTTTTAGGGAAGGGGACTCGCCTTGTTACCAAGTGCCTACGTACCTCCTTATGGAGGATCAGAGTCTACGTAGTTCGGGGCAGGGTTGTACGCCTTAGAATTAATATGAGGTGGTTTGAAGGTATTTTGAGTTACCTTATAGTAGTTTTGAAATTCACAGTTTGCAAGGTATTTTGAATTACCTTATCGCAGTTTTGAAAATCCGTAGTTTGTAAGGAGGTGTGTTTTGATCAGCGTACAACCCTGATTTTATTTTGTTCCATTAATCGCAATGATCAATAGGTTTGATCACCATAATTAACAGATAAATAGGAATTGCTAACTATTCTAATCGATAGATTCGATTATCACTATTAGCAAATTGAATACATTTTAAAATTAAATTATTAATTTATCGTTACTCCTCATAATCAATAGGTTTGATTAAAAATAGTAACGAATTGATAGAAAAGAAAATTCTAATCATCATAACCAATAGAATGGTTAAAACCTTTTAGCAAAAATAAAACCCTATTTGAATTTAATTAATTAATCAATTAGATAATTGATTATTACCCACCGCGATCAATTAATTTAATCGAAGCGAATAATAAATAAAATCTTAAGATTGTTTGGCTAAAAAAACCTGAGTTGGTTAGGGAATCCTAATCCTAATACTTGGGCCAATGGCCAGTGGGATTGAGCAAACCCTAATACCTTGATAAACTTCTCTAGGGTTTTTGTGATTTTTAACAGTTAAACTGATTAAATAAATAAATCGAAGTAATCAAATAATCAGGAAACAATCCTAAACCCTAGTCATTAGCCTAATCTTGATTTTGTTATCCTAACCCTAATTGAGTTAATTAAATTAAACATAATTAATTAACATTTAATTCTAAATATTTAAATAATAAAAATATATAGAAAAACCTGGCACCAATCATGTGTGGTTGGTCTTTGAATATCCATGGTGGACTGCAAGCTCTAGGGCGTTAGATCTGATCTTGGTGAGATCTGATGGTGGAGATGCGAGGGTCCATTGCAGGCGCATTCTGAACGTGTACACTGGATCTGGAAGAACTCATTAGAAAAAAACTAATACCTCACGCCTGACTCGAACCCAGGTTCGTGAGGTTCCAATCACTAAGCTTATACCACCTGAACTGGATTGATTTGCTGTTAGTGTTCCCCAGAAAACTATTATATAATAAAACAACCTCTAAACTGAATAAATAAAAAAACCAGTCAAACGTGTGGACCCCAGTAGCATGCTTCAACTAATTGTATTGAGAGAGAGACTCCAGACTCTTTGACAAGCCATTAGAGAGACGCCACGCGTGCCACGAGATAGTCAAGGCACCAACGAACCAGAGCCACCGGACCGGAGCAAATCCGGTTATCTTCTCCGGCGAGAACTTTTCCAAAACCTGCAAAAACGCGAGAAAACCAACAAGAAAATAACCTGTACCTACTAATTAAGGGGCTGCGAATCTCATGGGCGTGTTTGTTTGCCCTGAAAACGTCTGCAACCGTGAAACCGAACCACAAGATATGCCATGCCCTAACAATGACGTACCACGCTATGGGCCTCAAAGCTTCCATGAAATGCGTTGCACCCGTCTTAAATACGACCCCGAACATGAACAAACACCATAAACACGTTAATAATGCATAGAAAATTGAAATCGAATTCAAGAACTTTCACCAAGTCGGAGCTCTTGAGAGGTGCGATTTGTGGATGCTTTAGGCTGATGTAAAGGCTTGGAACCGTTTCTCTAAACCTCCAGAAGGTGAATGGAGGCTTTAAATTGACTGAGGATGCCTGGATATTAGGGTTTGAGTTTGTCCTAAACCTTGAAAATTTTGAACGTGAGAAACCCTTTCTTTCCTCTCCCTTTTTCTCCCCCTTTGAATCTGAATATGTTTGTCTCTATATGTGGAGCCAATTAGGTCAAGTAATGGGCTTGGACCTTTAGGTTTTTGATCCCTTGGAATTTTGCATGAATATGCATGAAATATTTCTTTTTTGGATATTTTCCTTCACCACCAAGCTAGCACGAATTTGGACCCTTAGAGAATGTTATTTGGGCTTTTAAATGTTCCAAACCAAAGCCATAGATTTTTATCCATTTATTTTATATTTTTACTTAATTTATTTGCCTTTTAATAGACTAAAATTCAAATAAATATAAATAAAAATTATAAAAATATGGGGATGGATTTAGAGGTCAGATTATGGGTCATGGACATGTTTGAAATGAAAATCCTAGGCCCATTACCCAAGAAATCCAAAATTCTTCACTTAGGGTTTCATGTATTTCTTGAAATTTGGCCAACTTGTACACCTCTTATCTCTCTCAATTTTTATCATTTGAAAGAGTTCTAGGACTTTTTGGAAATATCAAAGAGTCCTCTAAACACTCCTTTTGGTTTCATCTCCATTGAAGTTTCCATGCTCATGTTCTGAGCTTTTGAAGAAGATGACCTTTTAATGACCTTTTTGGAGGACCTGTAATGTATTGGACCATATCTCTTGAATGAAGCATTTTTAGCCTTGGCATGTGAGAGACAAAGTTGTAGAGAATCCAACTTCCTTCAGAATAGGCTTTGGTTGGGAAATTTTTGATACTCCATGTGAAAGTTATGGCCAGACAAAGTTGAGTTGACTTTTTTACTTAAAAAACCCTAATTTGAACCTTTTGACTTTGTTCATTTCTGAGTTTTTATTAATGAATCATGATCAACCTCTGATAAAATGATGGATATAACCTCAAATACTTGATGTTGACCAAAAGTCTTGAAGTTTGATTGAATTTTGACTATAGTTGACTTTTAGGTCAACATAAATGATTTTTGATCATCTGAACCATTGACTGAACAATCTTGTCATCCAAAGCTTGAAAATTGGCCTGGAGATGCTCTGAGACATATGAGATACCTTGAGGTCCATTTGAGGCCTTAGAGATTCAAACTCCTTTGATAAAATGCAAACCCTAGTTTTGGAGATCCTGGATTAGGAGGAGCTTTGTCTGATAGAACCCTGAGTGCTCTTGGGAAATTGAGGAACCTTTGATTGAATATAAGAGGGCAAATTTTGGGGTATGACAGCCGCCCCTGTTCAATCTTCTTAAACCTGAATAGTCAGATAGAAACATCTGCCTATCGTGATTTAAAGGTAGAAGATGATTGAACACTGAAGTGCCCTAAAATTTGCGTTTGCTGGTGCTAGCCAATGTATTATGAGGAATAGGCTTAGAGATTCCATTTGCAGGAGATCACAACCAACGGGATGAGATCGTGATAATAATATTTCTTGTCAGCATGAATCCCATCCTGAATTGTAAAATTAGCTTGATGCAATGTTATGATGCATGTAATGTATGATGCAATGAGCTTCTCAAAATAAGTGAGAGCAATGTATGTATATGCACTATGTATGAATGATGTATGTAATTGAATGATGCATGACTGTTAGCTATATTAGTTGAAGTATGTTAGTAACTTTGGAAAAGAAAAATAGAACCCTTGTTTGTTACCGGTGAAGTTTTGAAGAAGATTACTGCCGAGGGACTAACGTGATGCATAAACCCGATTGAGGAACCCTTTGAAAAACCCTGTTGTAAAACCCTTTGTAGATCCTTATCGTAAAACCCTTTTGTAAAACCCTTTGTAGTTTTGAAGGAGATCACTGCCGAGGGACTAACGTGATGCATAAACCCGATTGAGGAACCCTTTGAAAAACCCTGTTGTAAAACCCTTTGTAGATCCTTATCGTAAAACCCTTTTGTAAAACCCTTTGTAAAACCATTTGTAGTTTTTAAGGAGATCACAACCGAGGGACTAACGTGATGAATAAACCCAATTGAGGAACCCTTTGTAAAATAGTTCACTTGCCATGCCAACTTACCTACACCAAAGTTCCTAGAAAGGACGAGAGATGTATGGACACCACTATGTGATTGAAGCGCATTAGTGGCTCCGTATAACAATCTGTGATCAGGGAAAATAAATCCCTATTTACTGCCGGAGATGATATTAATTAGCGAGAAGATTTGAAGGAGATCACTGCCGAGGGACTAACATGATGAATAAACGTAGCTAGCAATAGCGAGGGTTCGCCGTTTGTTGTGTAGAAGATGATCAACTTGCTATAGTGCTAGCAAGCTTTTGTAGTTTGTAAATAACCCACTTACTATAGTTCTAGTAAGTCTTCGTAGTTATCTTGGATGAGAGAGGGATCACTTGTTATGGTTCTAACAAGTTTACCTGCGTAAAGGATTCACTTGCTATGGTTCTAGCAAGCTTACCTGCACCAAAGGGATTACATGCCATAGTTCTAACAAGCTTACCTAGACCAATAGGGATCGTTCTCTATTGTTCTACCAAACTCACCTACACCAATAGGGATCATTTGCTATGGTTCTAGCAAACTTACCTGCACCAAAATGAATCACTTGCCATGGTTTTGACAAGCTTACCTGCACCAATAGGAATTATTTGCTATAGTTCTAGCAAACTTACCTGCACCAAAAGGGATCACTTGATATGGTTCTAGCAAGCTTACCTGCATAAATCTCTTTGACATATCCACAGAATTTAGAAATATGAGAGCCAGAGACCTAGCATTGTATATGCTGTTTGTACCAAGTTAGCGTGCGAAGCGTAGGGTGTAAAGCGCAGCGTGTAAAGCGTAGTGTGCGAAGCGTAGTGTGTAATGCATAGCGTGTACATGCCTATTATCCTGACGTTTGTACCATGTAGATGTCTTATGATGTAGACTCGAATGCTTATGCTGATGCGTATGTATATATGCTGATGCTGATGCAATCCCAAGATTTTATCTCCTTAAGCTCATTGAACCTGTTTAACCCATGTTTGCCCATACACCACGACTATGCTTGTGCCGGCTTGGTAATGTTTATGTATGTGGATAATGATTATGCTTATGTATATGTTGATTGATGTAACGAGTGGAACGAAATAATGTCTTCTATAAGACTACCTGAAAAGGTTTCTGGAATGGATATGAAAATTTGTCTTAAAGAAGACTACCTGAAAAGGTTCTTAGAAAGGATAAAATTTATCTTAAAGAAGACTACCTGAAAAGGTTCTTAGCAAGGGATAAGGAGTGTCTTAAAGAAGACTACCTGAAAAGGCTGAAAGATGTCTTAAAAAAGACTACCTAAAAAGGTTCTTGGAAAGGACGATGAATGTCATAGAAAAGACTACCTAGAAAGGTTCTTATAAAAAGAATGTCTTAAAGAAGACTACCTAGAGAGGTTCCTGGAAAGGATGCCAATGAAGGATAGAAAAACACTTAGAAAGGGGGGGATTGAATAAGTGTGACTTTAAATCTTGGACGATAAAAATAAATTGCACAATTATTTTTATCCTGGTTCACTGTTAACGAAGCTACTCCAGTCCACCCCCGCAGAGATGATTTACCTCAACTGAGGATTTAATCCACTAATCGCACGGATTACAATGGTTTTCCACTTAGTCCGCAACTAAGTCTTCCAGAGTCTTCTGATCACAACTTGATCACTCCAGGAACAACTGCTTAGTTCACTCCTAAGACTTTTCTAGAGTCTACTGATCAACACGATCACTCTAGGCTTAGTTCACTCCTAAGACTTTCTCTAGAGTCTACTGATCAACACGATCACTCTAGACTTAGTTCACTCCTAAGACTTTCTGCTCAGCCAACTGCTAAGACTTCCTAGAGTATACTGATCACACGATCACTCTAGTTCCTTACAACTTAATGTAATCAATTCAAGAGTTTACAAATGCTTCTTAAAAGCGATAATCACAACTGTGATATTTCTCTTAACGTTTAAGCTTAATCTCACTAAAATATTACAACAGCAATGTAGTGAGCTTTGATGAAGATGAAGATTCTGAGTTTAGATTTGAACAGCGTTTCAGCAAGTTTGATATGAGATGTTTTGGTGCAGAATCGTTAACCTTGCTTCTCATCAGAACTTCATATTTATAGGCGTTGAGAAGATGACCGTTGAATGCATTTAATGCTTTGCGTGTTCCGTACAGCGTTGCATTTAATGTTATACGCTTTTGTCAACTACCTCGAGCCTTGTTCACGCTGTGTCTACTGACGTAGCCTTTAGTAGCTTTTAACGTTCCTTTTGTCAGTCAGCGTAGATTGCCACGTGTACTTCCTTCTGATCTGATGTTTGTGAATACGACGTTTGAATATCATCAGAGTCAAACAGCTTGGTGCATAGCATCTTCTGATCTTCTGACCTTGAAGTGCTTCTGTTGCGTGATACCATCTTCTGATCTTCAGTGCTTCTGATCTCATGTTCTTCTGATGCTTCCATAGACCCATGTTCTGATTCTGCTTCGACCATCTTCTGATGTCTTGCCAGACCATGTTCTGATGTTGCATGCTGAACCATTTGAGACACAACTTCTGAGCGCTGAATTATGCGTACTCTTTATATATTTCCTGAAAGGGAAATTGCATTGGATTAGAGTACCATATTATCTTAAGCAAAATTCATATTATTGTTATCATCAAAACTAAGATAATTGATAAGAACAAATCTTGTTCTAACAATCTCCCCCTTTTTGATGATGACAAAAACATATATAAATGATATGAATTTGCGATCAGAAAGAATAGACGGCAAAAGACAAATTACACAGCTATAGCATAAGCATATGAATATGTCTCCCCCTGAGATTAACAATCTCCCCCTGAGATAAATAATCTCCCCCTGAAATAAATACTCGAAGAACTTTGATAAAAGACTTCCCTGATTATTTCGGTAGAGACGATCATTTAAGCTTCTGCCTTCAGAGAATTCATAGCTTCTGACTTCTGCTTCCATTGGACAGCTTCAGAACTTGAATTTCTTTAGATCCTTAGAACACTCACAGCTTCTGATTCCTGCTTCCATCGTGGACAGCTTCAGAACTTGAATTTCTTTGATCTTCAGAACATTCACAGCTTCTGACTTCTGCTTCCATTCAGGACAGCTTCAGAACTTGAGTTTTCTGGATCTTTTAGAACATTCACATCTTCTGATTTCTGCTTCCCTCGGATAGCTTCAGAACTTTGAATGTCTACCAACATCACTTCATGCTAGATTTGTATCAGAACATTGTTGAATGTACCAGAGCATCATCTGAGCATCTCTACATCCTGAAATGTTACAGAACAAAAACTAAACGACAAAAGTCAGCATGAACGAATTAGAACATAAAATGTATGTTTGAACACATTATATGAATCAGAGCCATATAGGCTGAAATAATGTATCAGAGCAAATAATGTATCAGAGCCATAACATTATATGTATCAGAGCAAATAGAATTTTGTCAGAACAGGATAGACAATGATATTCAAATTCTATTATCAGTGCTTCTGATTCATTCTTCTTTCTTGCTTCTGATCTCTGAAGCTTGACAGCACTCAGCTTGCTTCAGTTTCCAAGAGCTTATTCCTTTTACAGAATAACGCTTCTTATGGTTTTGCTTCTTGTGTTTGCTTTGAAGATTCTCTTCACTTCTTTGTACCTGCAAAACACTTAAACCATATAGAACTTGCAGTTCTTGTTAGTGAATGTGTGGGAGCCTTTACCCAGCAACTGATAGATTTAATCAAATCATTTATCATTTATCTTCTCCCCCTTTTTGTCATAACATCAAAAAGAAATATTTCAAAAGATTCAGATGCATAAGACAAAAGAAAACATTTACTGGAATGTAAAACAAAGAAACTTTTTCATTGATAATCAAAAGATATTACAAAAGGTTCCTATGTTTAACAAGATGAGAAACATTCCTAGCAAATACAAAGTAGAATTTCCAAAGAGGAAATCACTACAAAAATTAAAAACAGAACCCTAGCTAGACACGCTCTGTGTCAACCCATCAAGAATCCCGGAGGACTTCTTGTCTTCCAGACTGAAACCTCCACTGTAGGAGAGATCCCAGAACCAAGGAGGAAGTGAGAGACAGTTCACAGACAGAGAGCTAATGTTGCAAACGGGGCTTTCCCTCAACATAGAAGTCAAGAATATCATTCTTAACCTCCTCCCATAACTCAAGAAAGTCTTCTGTCTTTGGATGAAAGTTGATAACAACATCAAAGAAGAGTCTGACTTGAGCGGTATTAGAAGAGCCATCCCGAGATGCACAGAGATCTGTCGCCTTTGAGTCATGGAGCTTCAACAGGCTTAGAGTGAACGCTAGGTTTTGAGAGAAGAAATGAAAAACGAGAGAGAGAGAGAGAAAAAAAACTTTAAGAGGAAAACAAAGAGATAGGAAACCAAAAACCATTTTGAAGAGTATTTAAAAGAAAATAAAATGAAACGAATGATGAAAAGCATTTAATGTTACGTGACGTGAGGAGAGATAATAAAGACAAATGAGGTGACTGGCACAGTTACCTATGGTCGGCGTCCCTTCAACTGCACGCGCGCTTATCCATGAATAGTAACAACAGGTTTACCATCCCGAGATAAAAACGTAACAGCTGTTTTGCTTTAAAAGAGGTTCTGAATCAACTTAGACAATGAAACGTTAGTAATAACCGAATCATAATTTCTAAAAGAATTCAATCAGAACTTCTGATAAAAAAAATGTTCCACATTCATTTCAGAAGATACTCATACATGAGAACTTCTCATCTTCTCATTCTGGGCATAAATCCATACTGATGTTCTTCAGAATGAACTTAAACCTATCTTCAGCCAGGGGTTTTGTAAAGATATCAGCCCATTGATGGTCTGTATCAACAAAGTTTAAAGAAATAACACCCTTCTGAACATAGTCCCTTATGAAATGATGTTTAATCTCAATATGTTTAGCTTTTGAATGAAGAATAGGATTCTTAGATAAACATATAGCAGAAGTATTATCACAGAATATAGGAATGTTACTCTCAAATATCTGATAATCTTCTAACTAACTCTTCATCCAGAGCATCTGTGTGCTACAACCAGCAGCAGCGACATATTCTGCTTCTGTTGTTGATAGAGCAATTGTTGCTTGCTTCTTGCTGTACCAAGAGATCAAATGACTTCCAAGAAATTGGCAACTTCCTGAAGTACTTTTTCTTTCAATTCTGTCTCCAGCATAATCAGCATCACAGAATCCTACTAAGTTGTATTCTTTAGATTTTCTGTAAGCTAAACCAACATTAGTAGTACCTTTCAGATACCTTAGAATTCTCTTAACAGCAGTTAAATGAGATTCTCTAGGATCTGATTGGAATCTAGCACACAAACAAACACTGAACAAAATGTCAGGTCTAGAAGCAGTCAAATATAGAAGAGATCCAATCATACCTCTGTATAACTTCTGATCTACCTTCTTACTTACCTCATCCTTACCTAGGATGCATGTTGGATGCATAGGAGTTTTGGCTTCTTTGCAGTCCAGAAGATTAAACTTCTTCAGAAGTTCCTTCACATACTTGGTTTGGTGAACGTACGTTCCTTCTGAAGTTTGATTTATTTGTATTCCAAGGAAGTACTTGAGTTCTCCCATCATGCTCATTTCAAACTCAGCCTGCATAGACTTAGCAAACTCCTTTCCAAGTGTAGCATTAGATGTTCCAAAGATAATATCATCTACATATATTTGACAAATTAAAATATCCTTTTTAAAGGTTTTACAAAAGAGAGTAGTGTCCACTTTTCCTCTAGTGAAACCATTATCCAGAAGGAAAGAACTTAAGCGTTCATACCAAGCTCTGGGAGCCTGTTTCAATCCATATAATGATTTCTTAAGTTTAAAAACATGATTAGGAGACATAGAGTCTTCAAAACCAGGAGGTTGATGGACATAAACTTCTTCATCTATATAACCATTTAAGAAGGCACTCTTAACATCCATTTGATAGAGAGTGATGTTATGTTGAGTGGCAAAAGAAATTAATAGACGAATAGATTCTAACCTGGCCACTGGTGCAAAGGTTTCTGTATAATCAATCCCTTCTTGCTGACTATAACCCTGAGCCACCAGTCTGGCTTTGTTTCTTACCACTTCACCTTTCTCACTGAGCTTGTTTCTGAAGACCCATTTTGTACCAATTATATTGAATCCATCTGGTCTAGGAACAAGATCCCAAACATCATTCCTTGTAAACTGATTCAGTTCTTCTTGCATAGCAATTATCCAGTCTGGATCTTCTAGAGCATGATCAACAGAAGTTGGCTCGATCAAAGATACAAGACCTAATTGACAGTCTGCATTGTTCTTAAGGAATGCTCTTGTTCTGATTGGATCATCCTTCTTTCCAAGAATGACATCTTCTGAATGACCAGAGATGAGTCTGGATGATCTTCTGACAGATGGTTCTTCAAATATGCTTAGATCCTCCAGAGAAGCTGATACTTGGTCTTCAGATTCTTTGCTTCTGAGAAGCTCTGCTTCTGATGCGTTGCTTCTTGACTCAACAACTTCTGATATGTCAATATCACAATCTGCAAAATTATCAAACTGCTTTGGTTTTTCAGAACCAAGCTTATCATCAAACCTGATATTGATTGATTCTTCTACAACCAATGTTTCAGTATTGTATACTCTGTAGCCTTTTGAGCGTTCAGAATATCCAAGAAGGAAACACTTTTGAGCTTTGGAATCAAACTTACCAAGATGATCTTTAGTGTTCAGAATAAAACATACACATCCAAAAGGATGGAAATATGAAATGTTGGGCTTTTTATTCTTCCACAATTCATAGGGAGTCTTATTTAGAATAGGTCTGATAGAGATTCTATTCTGAATATAGCATGCAGTGTTTATTGCTTCTGCCCAGAAATGCTTAGCCATATTGGTTTCATTGATCATGGTTCTGGCCATTTCTTGCAGAGTCCTATTCTTTCGTTCTACAACTCCATTTTGTTGTGGAGTTCTAGGACAAGAGAAATCATGGGCAATACCATTCTCTTTGAAGAATTCTTCAAAGGATCTGTTCTCAAATTCACCACCATGATCACTTCTGACCTTTATGATTTTACACTCTTTTTCAGATTGAATCTGAATGCAGAAATCAAAGAACACTGAATGAGTCTCATCCTTGTGTTTCAAGAATTTTACCCATGTCCAGCGACTATAATCATCTACGATGACTAATCCATATTTCTTTCCTCTGACAGATGCTGTTTTGACTGGTCCAAACAGATCAATGTGCAAGAGTTCTAATGGCCTTGAGGTAGAAACAACATTCTTAGACTTGAATGCAGGTTTGGAGAACTTGCCCTTCTGACATGCTTCACAAAGAGCATCTGATTGGAATTTCAGATTAGGGAGTCCTCTGACCAGATTCAGTTTGTTAATCTGAGAAATCTTTCTCAAACTAGCATGACCTAATCTTCTGTGCCAGACCCACTGCTCTTCAGAAACAGACGTAAGACAAGTCACCTTCTGACTCATAAGATCTTGCAGATCTGTCTTATAAATGTTATTCTTCCTCTTGCCTGTAAATAGGATTGAGCCATCCTTCTGATTTACAGCCTTGCAAGACTCTTGATTAAAGATTATATCATAACCGTTGTCACTTAATTGACTGATAGATAAGAGGTTATGAGTTAATCCTTCTACAAGAAGTACTTTAGAAATGGAAGGAGAGTTACCAGACTTTATAGTTCCAGAGCCAATTATCTTGCCCTTCTGATCTCCTCCAAACTTGACTTCTCCTCCAGACTTAAGCACCAGGTCTTGGAACATAGACCTTCTTCCTGTCATGTGTCGCGAGCATCCAGAGTCCAGGTACCATGACATGTTGTGCTTTGTCCTTCTTGCAGCCAAGGATATCTGCAATAGGAATAATCTTATCCTTAGGTACCCACATCTTTTTGGGTCCTTTCTTGTTAGATTTTCTCAAGTTCTGATTGAACTTGGATTTAACATTGTAAGCAATAGGAGGAACAGTATGATAATTCTTAATGTGAGTTTCATGATATTTCCTAGGTTGTGTCACATGCTTCTTGGTGTGTGTAATGTGAAAACTTTGTGCATGTGAAGTGTGCCTAATATCATGAGAGTGGCCATACTTGAACTGATCATACAATGGCTTGTATGTAATTTTCATTTCATCAACAGGTTCAAGTTTGTATGGGGTTTCACCCTCATAACCAATGCCGACTCTTTTGTTTCCAGACACAGCATATATCATAGAAGCTAGCTGACTTCTGCCAATACTTCTAGATAAGAACTTCCTGAAACTTAAATCATATTCTTTCAGAATATGGTTTAGACTAGGAGTGGATTTTTCTGAATCAGAAGGAGATCCAACATTATTGGATAATTTTAAAAGTTTTTCTTTTAATTCAGAATTCTCCAACTCAAGCTTCTTTGTTTCAAATTCAAATTGCTTTTTCAGCTTTTTGTATTTGAGACTAATCTGAGACTTGAGTTCCAGAAGTTCAGTTAGACCGGAAACTAACTCATCTCTAGTAAGTTCAGAAAATACCTCTTCAGAATCTGATTCTGATGTAGATTTTGATCCGTCATCTTCTGTCGCCATCAGCGCACAGTTGGCCTGCTCATCTTCTGAATCATCTTCTGACTCATCCCAGGTTGCCATAAGACCTTTCTTCTTATGAAACTTCTTCTTGGGACTTTCCTTCTGAAGATTTGGACATTCATTCTTGTAGTGTCCAGGCTCATTGCATTCATAGCACATGACCTTCTTCTTGTCAAATCTTCTTTCATCAGAAGATTCTCCACGTTCAAATTTCCTTGAACTTCTGAAGCCTCTGAACTTCCTTTGCTTGGTCTTCCAGAGTTGATTTAGCCTTCTGGAAATCATGGACAGTTCATCTTCTTCTTCAGATTCTGATTCTTCAGGATCTTCTTCTTTGGCCTGAAAAGCGTTAGTGCATTTCTTGATATTTGATTTTAATGCAATAGACTTACCTTTCTTTTGAGGCTCATTTGCGTCCAGCTCAATCTCATGACTTCTCAAGGCACTGATAAGCTCTTCCAGAGAAACTTCATTCAGTTTCTTCGCAATCTTGAATGCAGTCACCATCGGACCCCATCTTCTGGGTAAGCTTCTGATGATCTTCTTTACATGATCAGCCTTGGTGTATCCTTTGTCAAGAACTCTCAATCCAGCAGTCAGAGTTTGAAATCTCGAAAACATCTTTTCAATGTCTTCATCATCCTCCATCTTGAAGGCTTCATACTTCTGGATTAAGGCAAGAGCTTTTGTCTCCTTGACTTGAGCATTTCCTTCATGAGTCATTTTCAAGGACTCATATATATCATAGGCCGTTTCCCTGTTAGATATCTTCTCATACTCAGCATGAGAGATAGCATTCAGCAAAACAGTTCTGCACTTATGATGATTCCTGAAAAGCTTCTTTTGATCATCATTCATTTCTTGCCTTGACAGCTTTGCGCCACTGGCATTTACTGGATGTTTGTAACCATCCATCAGAAGATCCCATAGATCACCATCTAGACCCAGAAAGTAACTTTCCAGTTTATCTTTCCAGTATTCAAAGTTTTCACCATCAAATACCGGCGGTCTAGTATAACCATTGTTACCGTTGTATTGCTCAGCAGAGCCAGATGTAGATGTAGGTGTAGGTGTAGACTTTTCACTTTCATCAACCATCTTTTACTGAAGCGTTTTTCTCTTCCTGAATCTTTTCTAAACACGGTTAAGTGCTTGCACCTTAGAACCGGCGCTCTGATGCCAATTGAAGGATAGAAAAACACTTAGAAAGGGGGGGATTGAATAAGTGTGACTTTAAATCTTGGACGATAAAAATAAATTGCACAATTATTTTTATCCTGGTTCACTGTTAACGAAGCTACTCCAGTCCACCCCCGCAGAGATGATTTACCTCAACTGAGGATTTAATCCACTAATCGCACGGATTACAATGGTTTTCCACTTAGTCCGCAACTAAGTCTTCCAGAGTCTTCTGATCACAACTTGATCACTCCAGGAACAACTGCTTAGTTCACTCCTAAGACTTTTCTAGAGTCTACTGATCAACACGATCACTCTAGGCTTAGTTCACTCCTAAGACTTTCTCTAGAGTCTACTGATCAACACGATCACTCTAGGCTTAGTTCACTCCTAAGACTTTCTGCTCAGCCAACTGCTAAGACTTCCTAGAGTATACTGATCACACGATCACTCTAGTTCCTTACAACTTAATGTAATCAATTCAAGAGTTTACAAATGCTTCTTAAAAGCGATAATCACAACTGTGATATTTCTCTTAACGTTTAAGCTTAATCTCACTAAAATATTACAACAGCAATGTAGTGAGCTTTGATGAAGATGAAGATTCTGAGTTTAGATTTGAACAGCGTTTCAGCAAGTTTGATATGAGATGTTTTGGTGCAGAATCGTTAACCTTGCTTCTCATCAGAACTTCATATTTATAGGCGTTGAGAAGATGACCGTTGAATGCATTTAATGCTTTGCGTGTTCCGTACAGCGTTGCATTTAATGTTATACGCTTTTGTCAACTACCTCGAGCCTTGTTCACGCTGTGTCTACTGACGTAGCCTTTAGTAGCTTTTAACGTTCCTTTTGTCAGTCAGCGTAGATTGCCACGTGTACTTCCTTCTGATCTGATGTTTGTGAATACGACGTTTGAATATCATCAGAGTCAAACAGCTTGGTGCATAGCATCTTCTGATCTTCTGACCTTGAAGTGCTTCTGTTGCGTGATACCATCTTCTGATCTTCAGTGCTTCTGATCTCATGTTCTTCTGATGCTTCCATAGACCCATGTTCTGATTCTGCTTCGACCATCTTCTGATGTCTTGTCAGACCATGTTCTGATGTTGCATGCTGAACCATTTGAGACACAACTTCTGAGCGCTGAATTATGCGTACTCTTTATATATTTCCTGAAAGGGAAATTGCATTGGATTAGAGTACCATATTATCTTAAGCAAAATTCATATTATTGTTATCATCAAAACTAAGATAATTGATAAGAACAAATCTTGTTCTAACAGCCAATTCGTCTTAAAGAAGACTGCCTGAAAAGGTTCCTAGAAAGGATCGTAAGATTTGTCTTAAAGAAGACTACCTAAAAAAGGTGTGGTGTAATGTATCAACCAATGTATGACTTATGTATGATTCTCCAATGATAGGTTGTTGATAACCAAAGCATATACAGCTCGATAATGTTGTAAGGTTGTTGGATGCTAGCGCGACTTCCCAATACCTGCTTTTGAACTTGAAGATCGTAGTTAGGATAAATATTTGTCCGATGTTGTAAGGTGTGAGGATACCTTTTCCTTTTGTTGTGCGTCTTGCCCCTGTTTGACCCTTTTGAATTACTCCACGCCTTTGAATTTTCGAAGTTCTCCACGTCTTTAACCTTTTGCAATTCGCACCTTTAACCTCTTGAAATTCTCCACACCTTCAGCCTTTGGAATTCTCCACACCTTTGCCTTTTCGAGGTTCTCCACACCTTTAACCTTTTGAAGTTCTCCACCCCTTTAGCCTTTCGAATTGTTCACCCTATTGATTTGATATCCACTGCCCCAATATTTTCGTGAAAAAAGATGCCTCTGATCTCCAAGCCATGAAGGAAATGCTCCAAGAAATAACCTTGTCGTGCAAATGTGATACATATGCTTAAGCGTTTACATTGATGGGTATGCCCTTGATCTCCAGGATATGGAGGGTTATCCCTAGTGTTCTATCCTTTTGGTTTGAATTTCTCCCATGTCTGACATGCCCCTGAATGAGATGTGCCCCAAGTTGATTGAACCTTAAGATGAATGCCCCTAGTTAACAGGATCTTTGATTGCATGCCCCTGTAATCCTTGAAATATTGCCCCTGTTTAGGAGAACCCTCTGGACGTGGTTTCCCCATTCAGGAGTCTTTATTAGAAGTGGTCGCCCTTGATTAACCAATTTCGAGATCTCCTTGATGCTAAGTGTATATTCGTAGATGACGTTGTACCCTTTGAGAAGTAACTCCAATGCAATGTGTATGCAAGTCTTGAAATCGAAGTCCGTTATGAATTAGGACTGTATGATTAGAAATGAATGTTTGAAGAAGCGCAGTGGTTAGGAACAGTTTTAACAACCCTAGGAGTCAGTATAACAAAATCCTGCTTAGTACGCTTTCGTAGTTAACCTTGCCTCAATTAGGACTTTTGAATGTTGTAACATGGTCTGGTTCATGGTTTTAAGAAACAACGGATATAAGCTCAAGATTTATTTAACCCACCCCTTTCTCCTTGATGTTCTCCCAATCCTAAAAATTCGCCTAATTCAATGAATGTGCTTCGTGTGTAAGAGAATCATTTCAGTTTTGATGTTGAGCAGAAGCCTTAGTAGAGATCCAAGCACCGATGAAAAATGTTGTAGAGATCCAATCATTGATGGGAAGCTCTGATGATTTAGTAGTCACAAGATTATCCTTTGTATTTTGCCTTTGTTGTTTTTTTTCTATCCATAATTTTTGCATGAGCCAATTCCTTTGAATTTGATCCATCGGGATGCCCTACTTTTTGCCTAAGTTATTTTGTTTTCATGGAATTTTCCTTTTTGACTTAGCGGGCACTTTCCTCCTTTTTTTTCGAATGCTCCTTTTGAAATATTGATCATTGGATATTGAATGTTGTGACTGCCATGTTGACCTTGATTTGTAAGCTTCAACTTTGATACGTCCTCGATGATGTATTAAGGAAGAAGTTGTGAGTATTGTTTTTATTGCTTCCTCATTTTTCTTTATGAATGCGAGGAAGAAGATGTGCTTAAACCTTTGCTTGATCCTTATGCTTGAACCTTTGCTTCAACCTTTGCTTGAACCTTATGCTTGAACCTTTGCTTCAACCTTTGCTTGACCCTTTGCTTGAACCCTTGCTTGGATTGGCTGATTGTCTTGATAACCAAAATACACCATTGAATTAATCGAAATCTACCCTGCCCCTGGTTGAAATCAAGGTTTATTTGAAAAGTAGAAACAAACTCCAACTCTTGGCTCGAGGGGGTGACGAGGGATTAACATCCTTATATCTCCACTGTTTAGGAATTGAAATAATGCCTGTACATCGTCGGCTCGGTCTTACCTTGAAAGCATACGTTTAGCGAGATTTAGTTATTTGTATTCGTCATTCTCTTTTAGCTTTGTTAATAATCCGAAATTTGAAATTGAAAATAGAATAGAAGTGTGCGAGTGGAAAGTCGTAGTAATGAGCGAATGAATTGACTCTAAAACCTGCATGGTTATCCCATTAGAATTGTTAATCCGAAGGTACAACCTTTATCTCGAGTAACACTTAGCGATCGTAGGGGTTGAAATTCTAAGCATGACAAAACCTATTGATCCTAGGGACAACCCCCTTTGTAAATCCATTGACCTTGTTTTACTCCTTAGTTCCTAGACTTGTAGAAGTAAAGGGTAACCTTGAATTCTCCTTGGGCACGTCAAACCTGTCGGGAATAAATTGTTAGCGGTGGGTTTTCGTCATTTCGGAACTTCATGAGTTTCCTTTGACTGAACCTCTTTTGCTTTTTCTAAGGGTAGTATCACACCGTTCGCAACCTTCAGAGTTTGTAGATTGATAATGAAAACCTATGACCCTTTTGCCCCTTGGTGGGGAGTTAACATTGCCGCCTTCCCTCCATCGAAAATATGCATCTTCGTTCAGGGCATTGCCCCAGTTGGACTGACCCTTGCCCCTCCAAGTTATCGCAGAGCGTCTTTGTAAGCCTTGCTATGTTCTAAGATGAACCCCTTTATAACTAGATATATCTTGAGTGTATCTATGGGGGAACTTCTTTGTTGAACTAATCCTTGCTCGATGATAACCTTTGTTGTATTTACAATCCTGTTACGAAAAGGCCTGAACATGTGGCTAGCATGGTGAAAGGCCTCCTTCTTTTTTTGTAAGACCAGGCTCCTTCCCAATAATTTATCCTCCTTTCTCCATAGTTTATGATCCTTTTGATTTTCTTCGCGAGTCTCGAGGAATCGGCTAGCACGCAAGTAAGGATGCAGGCGAAGATAGAAATGCAAATGTAAATGTATGAATGCATGAAAATGCGAATGCAAATGCATGGATATGCAGAAGACTCTTTTTTTCAGCGTGTGTTAGACCTCCTTATAAGCAATGCAGACGTGCAACATATATAAACCTAAGGATAGCCTATACGGGAATAAAGATGACGTTGGACCCAATGGAATTCTTTTTAAAAGATAAGTGTTATGATACGCCAATAGAAATCCCTTAGATTAGGGAGTATGCAGAAGGTAGCGGCTGGTAATCGTTCAAGACAGTCACCAAATCTCATGGCCATCGAGAGGCCGTTCGACGTGTACCAATGAAGTTGTCCCTCGTGGGAAGGTTCTCTGTGCGGAACACAACCTATCTAAGGACGATATCAGACGAAATGAAATCCCTACAAGCTAGGGATGAAAGATGTATAAATGGAAGTCCAAACCCTACGAGCTAGAGGTACGCGGGAGCAAGCATGGGGTGACTGTTCAAGACAGTCACTAGATCTCATGGCCATCGAGAGGCCAATTGACATATGCTAACGAAGTTGTCCCTCATGCGAAGAATATGATCCTGGAAGTAGAATCCCTACCGGCTAGGGAGTGCGTAGATATAGGCATAGGGTGATTGTTCAAAACAGCCACTAGGTCTCATGGCCATCGAGAGACTAATTGACGTGCATAAATGGACGTGTCCTTCGTGGGAAGGACATGGTCTTGGAAATAGCATCCCTACGGGCTAGGGAACACGTAGGAAGACCTGCAAAATTAAAACGCATAGATTCGTAGTATATAAATTGCAAACATATAATAAGCACTTGACCCTAAGTTCATAGGTTCCGCGTGATGGCTTAGGGAGTCTACCATTCCCATGGGTATGTTCTAGAAGGTCTCATGGGGCCGTTCGTAGCCTCCGAGACTTTTTGTCTCTTTGGATTTTAGAACAACTCATTTATCCATGAGGTTCGAGTTTTAGGGTTAGGTTCCCAGAGAGGTCAGCTAAATACCAAGTCCTGCCCTCAACAAAGTCAAGCCTCGTATCAGACATTTCCGGATATCTAACCCACTCTGGGTGGAATTATCAATAAGACTCGTAGGCGATGCAAGTCCCCTCTGGTCTTAAGGATAATTCCCACGCTTAGGTTTTACAACAGTTTTATATATATCCCAGCAATGCAATAAGATAAATATTCACATATACCCAATTAGGCAAACATTTATTCAAATTATTATAAATAATAAAGAAATCAAATAAAATAATGTAAGAAGGAAACCTAAACCTAAACCCCAAAACCCTAAAAAACCTTTAACCCTAAAATCAAAACCATAACCCTAAAAGATTAGCCGAATACCCTAAACCAAATATAGGAGCATAATAATTTACCAAATGCGTCCCCAGCAGAGTCGCCAGCTGTAGCAACCTGCCCTTAAAATTTAGGTTTTTAGAGTCACCACCTATTCTACCAGGGCGAATAGGAAACCCTACGCAGTTAAGAGATTCGGGGTATGTTATTATATTCAGGTCAAGGGAAGGTGTTAGGAACCCTTAACCCTTTCCTAAGGTTTGCATTTAAGGTTGGTAAGAGTATTATGGTAAGGTTTAGGGTTTATAGCTAAGAAAATGAATAGGGTGAAAAGTGAGATTCAAAACCTAATTGAGGTTTTAGGGAAGGGCACTCGCCTTGTTACCAAGTGCCTACGTACCTCCTTATGGAGGATCAGAGTCTATGTAGTTCGGGGCAGGGTTGTACGCCTTAGAATTAATATAAGGTGGTTTGAAGGTATTTTGAGTTACCTTATCGTAGTTTTAAAAGTCACAGTTTGTAAGGTATTTGAATTACCTTATCGCAGTTTTGAAAATCCGTAGTTTTGCACCTGTCTTAAATACGATCCTGAACATGAACAAACACCATAAACGCGTTAATAATGCATAGAAAATTGAAATCTAATTCAAGAACTTTCACCAAGTCGGAGATCTTGAGAGGTGCGATTTGTGGATGCTTTAGGCTGATGTAAAGGCTTGGAACCGTTCCTCTAAACCTCCAGAAGGTGAATGGAGGCTTTAAATTGACTGAGGATGCCTGGATATTTGGGTTTGAGTTTGCCCTAAACCTTGAAAATTTTGAATGTGAGAAACCCTCTCTTTCCTCTCCCTTTTTCTCCCCCTTTGAATCTGAATATGTTTGTCTCTATATGTGGAGCCAATTAGGTCAAGTAATGGGCTTGGACCTTTAGGTTTTTGATCCCTTGGAATTTTGCATGAATATGCATGAAATATTTCTTTTTTGGATGATTTTCCTTCACCACCAAGCTAGCACGAATTTGGACCCTTAGAGAATGTTATATGGGCTTTTAAATATTCCACACCAAAGCCATAGATTTTTATCCATTTATTTTATATTTTTACTTAATTTATTTGCCTTTTAATTGACTAAAATTCAAATAAATATAAATAAAAATGATAAAAATATAGGATGGATTTAGAGGTCAAATTATGGGTCATGGACATGTTTGAAATGAAAATTCTAGGCCCATTACCCAAGAAATCCAAAATTCTTCACTTAGGGTTTCATGTATTTTTTGAAATTTGGCCAACTTGTACACCTCGTATCTCTCTCAAATTTTATCATTTGAAAGAGTTCTAGGACTTTTTGGAAAGCTCAAAGAGTCCTCTAAACACTCCTTTTGGTTTCATCTCCATTTAAGTTTCCATGCTCATGTTCTAGGCTTTTGAAGAAGATGACCTTTTAATGACCTTTTTGGAGGACCTGTAATGTATTAGACCATATCTCTTGAATGAAGCATTTTTAGCCTTGGCATGTGAGAGACAAAGTTGTAGAGAATCCAATTTCCTTCAGAATAAGCTTTGGTTGGGAAAGTTTTGATACTCCATGTGAAAGTTATGGCCAGTCAAAGTTGAGTTGACTTTTTTACTTAAAAAACCCTAATTTGAACCTTTTAACTTTGTTCATTTCTGAGTTTTTATTAATGAATCATGATAAACCTTTGATAAAATGATGGATATAACCTCAAATACTTGATATTTACCAAAAGTCTTGAAGTTTGACTGTATTTTTACTATAGTTGACTTTTTGGTCAACATAGTTGATTTTTGATCATCTGAATCATTGACTAAACAATCTTGTGATCCAAAGCTTGAAAATAGGCCTGGAGATGCTCTGAGACATATGAGATACCTTGAGGTCCATTTGAGGCCTTAGAGATTCAAACTCCTTTGATAAAATGCAAACCCTAGTTTTGGAGATCCTGGATTAGGAGGAGCTTTGTCTGATAGAACCCTGAGTGCTCTTGGGAAATTGAGGAACCTTTGATTATATATAAGAGAGCAAATTTTGGGGTATGACAGCTGCCCCTGTTCAATCTTCTTAAACCTGAAGAGTCAGATAGGCACGTCTGCCTATTGTGATCTAAAGGTAGAAGATGATTGAACACTGAAGTGCCCTAAAATTTGCGTTTGCTGGTGCTAGCCAGGGTATTATGAGGAATAGGCTTAGAGATGCCATTAGCAGGAGATCACAACCAACGGGATGAGATCGTGATAATAATATTTCTTGTCAGCATGTATCCTATCCTGAATTGTAAAATTAGCTTGATGCAATGTTATGATGCATGTAATGTATTATGCAGTGAGCTTCTCAAAATAAATGAGAGCAATGTATGTATATGCACGATGTATGAATGAGGTATGTAATTGAATGATGCATGACTGTTAGCTATGTTAGTTGAAGTATGTTAGTAACTTTGGAAAAGAAAAATAGAACCCTTGTTTGCTACCGGTGAAGTTTTGAAGAAGATCACTGCCGAGGGACTAACGTGATGCATAAACCCGATTAAGGAACCCTTTGAAAAACCCTGTCGTAAAACCCTTTGTAGATCCTTATCGTAAAACCCTTTTGTAAAACCCTTTGTAGTTTTGAAGGAGATCACGGCCGAGGGACTAACGTGATGCATAAACCCGATTGAGGAACCCTTTGAAAAACCCTGTTGTAAAACCCTTTGTAGATCCTTATCGTAAAACCCTTTGTAGTTTTTAAGGAGATCACTGCCGAGGGACTAACGTGATGAATAAACCCAATTGAGGAACCCTTTGTAAAATAGTTCACTTGTCACGCCAGCTTACCTACACCAAAGTTCCTAGAAAGGAAGAGAGATGTATGGACACCACTATATGGTTGAAGCGCATTAGTGACTCCGTATAACAATCTGTGATCAGGGAAAATAAATTCCTATTTACTGCCGGAGATGATATTAATTAGCGAGAAGATTTGAAGGAGATCACTGGCGAGGGACTAACGTGATGAATAAACGTAGCTAGCAATAGCGAGGGTTCGCCGTTTATTGTGTAGAAGATGATCAACTTGCTATAGTGCTAGCAAGCTTTTGTAGTTTGTAAATAACCCACTTACTATAGTTCTAGTAAGTCTTCGTAGTTATCTTGGATGAGAGAGGGATCACTTGTTATGGTTCTAACAAGTTTTCCTGCGTAAAGTGTAACATCCCAAAATTTATTATTTAATTAATTTAATTAAGTTTTAAATTAATTAATTTGAATTAGCATTTTATTGGAATTATGTGGGAAGAAATAATAAAATATAGTGTTGGGCCATTGGTGGAGTTAGTAATTTGGGGGTGTTAGTGTGAAGAAGCCCATTACTAAATTATGTTATGTTTTGATAAAACAAGAAAATAAGAGAAAATTGAGAAAGAGAGGAGAAAGACCTAAGAGGGAGAGAAGAAGAACTCATATACAAAAGCCATTTTTGTACTCATGGTGCAGCCTTCACAAAATGGGTCATAACTCTCGGCTCTTAACTCCAAATTAGGTAATTCTTGAAGATTCGGATTCTACACGAAATTTCCTTCGATTTGATATATTAATTCGTGTCAGGGAGGTTCTCGATGAGGGATATAAGCGAGTTTGAAGATGGGAGATTCTTTCTGAATTTGAGGGAAAAGGGCTTACGGGTTTGATGAAGAAGAAGGGGAAAAGTCCAGATTCTTGGCTAAGGTAAGGGGGGACTCTTCCGATTAACATCTATTATCGGGTTATGGATAATAGGACTGATATAGATATATTATTTCATGTCAATTGAGTCGTATGATAGAGTTGGGATTTTGGGGATGTTTGTTGATAATTATCTATTTTGATGAATTCCATGAATTTGGTGTTGTATGATTGTTTGATGATGCATAATATATGTTATATGTGTGTATGATATATGTTGTGTGGCTGTTTGTGGTGTTTGATCAACTTGAATCGATTTGGTCGAGGTTGAGGAATTTGGGATTCAGGTTCGTATACTGTCAATTGCGATTGAGATCTCTGATTTTTGCCAGTTCGCGCCGCGAAGGTAGGTTGGCGCCGCGAAGGCGTAGTTCTTTTCTCGTTTCGCGCCGCGTGCATATGTTTGCGCCGCGAAGGCGTCGTTTCCTGGCAGCGCGTCGCGAACATTGTGTGGCGCCGCGTGCTGCTAGTAATTTTTGAAAAGTTTAAAGATGCATAACTTTCGAACCGTTGGCCCATTTTAAGTGCCGTATCGAGCAGGATGAAGCTTATGAAATATTCTTTGTGTTATAATAATAAAATGAGCAGCATCTTGAATTTATTTTATCAACATTTGTTTGTTTTGATGTATGATGTGTTGTGGATATATATGATAAGATGTAACGATACAAGCTATGTTTAAAACATGATTCATGTGATGATTTGTTTGTTGGTATGATGAATCTTATGAGATAGTTTTGTGATGATGTGAGTATGATGTGAATAGCTTGTTTGTTGGATGGATGACGTATTGTTGACATATATGATAAAATGTGACAATATAAGATGTTGTTTTGAAAAACATTATGATGTGATGATTAGTTGAGAATTATATGATGATGATTGCTTTGTTTTAGAATGATGTGGATACATGTATGTTCTTCCTTATTGATGATGATGATTGATGTGGTTACATGTATGTTCTTTAATGATGATGATGATGATGATGATTGATTGTATGTGAATGATGCTAATGTATATAAACATACTTTGATGATGATGATGATGATGATGAAATGAGTATTTGATGATGCTACTCATTAGACTTGACGATGGTATAAGTATGTTCATGTATGTTTGCATTCATTCATGTTCATTGATGATATTGTATCCATAAGGGTGTGTTGGATCAGTGAAGAGCATGATTCCCATTGTGTGGAATCTGTGCTGGCAGGGCCGTATCTTGATGATGTTGGATCGGTCATGGGTTATTCCCATTTGATGATGTTGGTACCACATGCATAGTGTCAGTTGCATTCATATGCATGACTTTTATAACATGATTGGATGTATTCCAGTGTTATAAATATTGATGATGTGTTGGTTGATTGTTTTATTGATGATGAAACTTGTCTGAATGTCTTTTTATGAACACAATTGGGTGAATGATGTAACTATGATGTGTTATTATTTATGATTCAATAACATTTGTTAATTTGAATGAGACTCACCCTTACTGTTGACATTTTCAGATTGGCGAGTAGCGGCTTTTTGGCTTTGGTGAGGATAGCTCATAGGCCAGTTTGTTTAAGTATAGCGTCGGTGTCATGCTCTGATATTGTAACACTGGGGAACGCTAGTTTAGAGTCTATGATGTTACTCTAATGTGTTGTTATTGTATATATGTTGTGAGATATTGCATAGATGATGTTATGCTTATTTGTATGATGAATATTCCGTTGTGTAAAAACATGATTTTGTTAAATTGATGATTCGTTCCTAAGTGAAGCATGACAATTGATTCATGGTAAATTGTTTTAAATTGAATTGTGGCACCCTTGTTTTCATGTTTTACTCTGAATTATTTTATTAATTTCCGCGGGGTTTGGAAGGGTGTTACAATAGTGGTATCAGAGCAGGTCGGTCCGTCCGGCCTATTGTCGAGTCAGTTGAGTTGCACGACAGTCGAATACTGTCGGCATATTATCCCTTGGTACGCGACATGTGAGTGAATCACTGTCGGTACTTGGTTGTTTGTTGCGGAAGTTGGTTTGAAACATGTGGGGGAGAAGCTTCGCTTCTCGGTTATGTTTCAGTTGTAAGATGATTGATTCAGTAGGCTGTTGTTGGCAATAGTGCAAGCGTTGTTGGAGGTTGTTGTTTCTCGAATTGAAGGTGACTTGGAATTAAGATTTGACTGGTAATTGAGTTGGAACATCTTGAAGGAAGATGATTAGAGGTATTTGGTGATTATTTGTAGGAGAGGAAAATTGGAAAGTTGCGATGTGTCAGCTCTGCTGGTGTGCTGCGAAGTTGTCAGTTGAGTAGCTTTGCGTCTCAAAAGAAGTTCAGCTGCAAGTTGCAAAAAGGTTTGCGGTCGTAAGGTTTCAGAAATCGCACTTCGGCGATGGGGTGTGTTGCTTAAGTTATAAGAATGATTGGAAGTGAAGAGATATGATAAGAGGCTGTTTGGAATGTGATCGAGTTGAAGAGAATGAGTTTTGGAGTGAGATTTTCGTAAGCAAAACGCAGGAAAATTGCTGAATAGCTGCAGAACTTCGAAAATTCATAACTGGAGTTCTGGACATCCGAATTGAGTTCCGTTTGAAGCGTCGGAAAGCTAACGAGATGAACTTTGTTATAAAAATTGTTGCAGCAGCTGTAACAAGATTAATTGTGACAGAATAACGTTGGAAAAAGGTGAAGTTACGGTTACTCTTGTTATTAGAATTAGACTTGTTTGTTAGTACTGCATGGGATATCAGTGTCAGAGTGGAATGGATTGAAGGAATAATTAGAAGGTTTGTTGAGAATTAATTTTAAGAATTGAATGTACCATTTGAAGAGTTTTGGGAATACCGTATAGAGCGTCGCTGCATGATGCGATGTTGCATTTTCGGATAACGATGGAAAATTCATATCTTGAGTTCCGAGTGTCGGATTAATGTGCCGTTTGAGCCTACGAAGAGGTGAAATTATGTTCTACCTTATGGGAGAGTTATAAATACAGTATAGGTGATCCTATGAGGACATATTCTGAATTCGGTTAAGGAAGCGTGGAACTTGTTGAATAGGAATACCTACTACCGCGATTGTTTGAAACAAAATTGAGTGGAACATGTTGTTGATGAATATGTTGATGAGATGTTCGGTAATAAAGATGATTTGAGTGCCGATGGATTTTAGTGAAGAGTGAATGAGTAGGAAAGGTGAAATAAGCTTTAGAACGGTTGAAGTCGTATTTATGACGCCAAAGCAACGACATGTATAGAAGAAGAATTGTAGAGAATTTCTTAAACCTGTTGATGTGAGGAAGACTTTGTTGAGATGTCGAGTGGAATGACATTTGGGCGCGAAAGATGTTATGGCATTTAGAGTATAACCATTAGTTATGAATGTTGTCGCGGTCTTTTGCTAAGATGGGGATTTTGATTTGGAACGAGATGAATAGTAATGTACGAGTATATTAGCGATTGTGAAGTTGGAAGTACTTAACAAGTGTGTGATGCTAAGCGACTATGAAGCGGATTGTGTAAAATGTTTAGATGTTGGTGTCTCACCGATAAGATCCAATGAGAGGGAAGTGTGCGAGTTGTAAAGACTCAAAGTGAATTATTGAACTATGACGATGTTAATGAGTTTGAGTGCAAACTCGGAAAGGACACTATTATGTAGTAACGACGGTTTATGATTACATATGGTTGTCGGCTATCTATTGACAAATTGAGGACTTGATCACCCTTAATCTCTTGTTGATAGTAGACGGAAATCATATAAATGAGATGAGCTTGTTTTGTTACCTTAATGGTTTAAGATGTGATGAATACTAAGCAGTGAGAATAATCATTCACCATGTTGTGTGAACTTATGAAGAAGTGAATACGAAAGAGTGCAATATATTGGATGATAACTTAAGACGGGTAATCAGAGTCGCGCAGCGAAAGTGTGATGTGGAGTAGTATGCAAGTACTATTCGTGGACAGTGAGGAATTAATATGTCGGAAGCCTACATAGAGAATATGTATTGATTTATATGTTGGATTTAGAATCTAGTGGAGGTAATGATGTCGTATCGAAGAATTAGAACTCTTTTGAATAATTTTCGAGATGACGAACATGTTATTGTGGTTGTACGTAGTTAACGGGTATGTATTTGGCAAAGTTAAGATGACGAGTTGATACTATATGATATTATAATAATTTTGTTTCGTTGTTAAGGTGATATTGTGGATTCCAGATATAATGAGGAATTATACTCTATGAAGGACGAAGTTGATTTAATTCTTAAAGAAGAGTGAGATTCAGTTTGAGTTATTTTGTAAGAAATGGTGTATTGAGGATGACGAGTGTGATTATAATTACTTGTGTGTGCACTCATTCCGATGGTTGGAATGTTTAATAGATGAAGTAAATCAGGAATTTGTTTTTTTGAGTGCGAGTAAGTATTGATGAGTGGTGGATTAGTACCATGGATGGTAAAGAATGATTCTTGAATGAACGAGTAAAGAAGGCCAGAGTTGGGTATAACTCAAAAATCTAATTGGTAATGATGGTTGTAATGAGTAATCAGAATAGTGCAGCAAAAGCAGAGTGTAACGTGTTGGATAATTGATGGTGTGACTTAAGAGGAGTCAGATAATTGGAATTCAATGGTATAGGAATATGAGTATTGAGTTTCTTGAAGGAAGCAGTTGGTAAAAAGTGTAAGTATTATTTTATCGCTCAGATGGAAGAGTGTGTCTAAGGTTGGTATGTTTGGTAGATGGAATGCATTACTGCAGTGTTGATCAATGTGATCATACCATGGTTGCGTAATTATATTATTCAGTTATTGGGCGTATTGTATGGGTTGTACCTCAATGTTCTATTGTTATTAACCTTTTAGAGGTATAACGAGTAGTACACCTTTGGGTAGTCAAATGCGACGTAAGAGCTGAGATTGAATGTGTGAGATGTGTTTCCTGTTGGTTATGTCAGATGGATTTTGAGGATTGACTGATGGAAATGTTACTTGGAAACTGGAGAGCCAGATGAAAGACTCCTATCCAGAACTCTTTGATTGAAGGATGTTTTCGAGGACGAAAACTCTTTTAGTGGGGGAGAGTTGTAACATCCCAAAATTTATTATTTAATTAATTTAATTAAGTTTTAAATTAATTAATTTGAATTAGCATTTTATTGGAATTATGTGGGAAGAAATAATAAAATATAGTGTTGGGCCATTGGTGGAGTTAGTAATTTGGGGGTGTTAGTGTGAAGAAGCCCATTACTAAATTATGTTATGTTTTGATAAAACAAGAAAATAAGAGAAAATTGAGAAAGAGAGGAGAAAGACCTAAGAGGGAGAGAAGAAGAACTCATATACAAAAGCCATTTTTGTACTCATGGTGCAGCCTTCACAAAATGGGTCATAACTCTCGGCTCTTAACTCCAAATTAGGTAATTCTTGAAGATTCGGATTCTACACGAAATTTCCTTCGATTTGATATATTAATTCGTGTCAGGGAGGTTCTCGATGAGGGATATAAGCGAGTTTGAAGATGGGAGATTCTTTCTGAATTTGAGGGAAAAGGGCTTACGGGTTTGATGAAGAAGAAGGGGAAAAGTCCAGATTCTTGGCTAAGGTAAGGGGGGACTCTTCCGATTAACATCTATTATCGGGTTATGGATAATAGGACTGATATAGATATATTATTTCATGTCAATTGAGTCGTATGATAGAGTTGGGATTTTGGGGATGTTTGTTGATAATTATCTATTTTGATGAATTCCATGAATTTGGTGTTGTATGATTGTTTGATGATGCATAATATATGTTATATGTGTGTATGATATATGTTGTGTGGCTGTTTGTGGTGTTTGATCAACTTGAATCGATTTGGTCGAGGTTGAGGAATTTGGGATTCAGGTTCGTATACTGTCAATTGCGATTGAGATCTCTGATTTTTGCCAGTTCGCGCCGCGAAGGTAGGTTGGCGCCGCGAAGGCGTAGTTCTTTTCTCGTTTCGCGCCGCGTGCATATGTTTGCGCCGCGAAGGCGTCGTTTCCTGGCAGCGCGTCGCGAACATTGTGTGGCGCCGCGTGCTGCTAGTAATTTTTGAAAAGTTTAAAGATGCATAACTTTCGAACCGTTGGCCCATTTTAAGTGCCGTATCGAGCAGGATGAAGCTTATGAAATATTCTTTGTGTTATAATAATAAAATGAGCAGCATCTTGAATTTATTTTATCAACATTTGTTTGTTTTGATGTATGATGTGTTGTGGATATATATGATAAGATGTAACGATACAAGCTATGTTTAAAACATGATTCATGTGATGATTTGTTTGTTGGTATGATGAATCTTATGAGATAGTTTTGTGATGATGTGAGTATGATGTGAATAGCTTGTTTGTTGGATGGATGACGTATTGTTGACATATATGATAAAATGTGACAATATAAGATGTTGTTTTGAAAAACATTATGATGTGATGATTAGTTGAGAATTATATGATGATGATTGCTTTGTTTTAGAATGATGTGGATACATGTATGTTCTTCCTTATTGATGATGATGATTGATGTGGTTACATGTATGTTCTTTAATGATGATGATGATGATGATGATTGATTGTATGTGAATGATGCTAATGTATATAAACATACTTTGATGATGATGATGATGATGATGAAATGAGTATTTGATGATGCTACTCATTAGACTTGACGATGGTATAAGTATGTTCATGTATGTTTGCATTCATTCATGTTCATTGATGATATTGTATCCATAAGGGTGTGTTGGATCAGTGAAGAGCATGATTCCCATTGTGTGGAATCTGTGCTGGCAGGGCCGTATCTTGATGATGTTGGATCGGTCATGGGTTATTCCCATTTGATGATGTTGGTACCACATGCATAGTGTCAGTTGCATTCATATGCATGACTTTTATAACATGATTGGATGTATTCCAGTGTTATAAATATTGATGATGTGTTGGTTGATTGTTTTATTGATGATGAAACTTGTCTGAATGTCTTTTTATGAACACAATTGGGTGAATGATGTAACTATGATGTGTTATTATTTATGATTCAATAACATTTGTTAATTTGAATGAGACTCACCCTTACTGTTGACATTTTCAGATTGGCGAGTAGCGGCTTTTTGGCTTTGGTGAGGATAGCTCATAGGCCAGTTTGTTTAAGTATAGCGTCGGTGTCATGCTCTGATATTGTAACACTGGGGAACGCTAGTTTAGAGTCTATGATGTTACTCTAATGTGTTGTTATTGTATATATGTTGTGAGATATTGCATAGATGATGTTATGCTTATTTGTATGATGAATATTCCGTTGTGTAAAAACATGATTTTGTTAAATTGATGATTCGTTCCTAAGTGAAGCATGACAATTGATTCATGGTAAATTGTTTTAAATTGAATTGTGGCACCCTTGTTTTCATGTTTTACTCTGAATTATTTTATTAATTTCCGCGGGGTTTGGAAGGGTGTTACATAAAGGATTCACTTGCTATGGTTCTAGCAAGCTTACCTGCACCAAAGGGATTACTTGCCATAGTTCTGACAAGCTTACCTGTACCAATAGGGATCGTTTGCTATTGTTCTAGCAAACTCACCTGCACCAATAGGGATCATTTGCTACGAATCTAGCAAACTTACCTGCACCAAAAGGAATCACTTGCCATGGTTCTGACAAGCTTACATGCACCAACTGGAATTATTTGCTATAGTTCTAGCAAACTTACCTGCACCAAAAGGGATCACTTGCTATGGTTCTAGCAAGCTTACCTGCATAAATCTCTTTGACATATCCGCAGAATTTCGAAATATGAGAGCCAGAGACCTGGCGTTGTATATGCTGTTTGTACCAAGTTAGCGTGCGAAGCGTAGGGTGTAAAGTGTAGCGTGTAAAGCGTAGTGTGCGAAGCGTAGTGTGTAATGCGTATCGTGTACATGCCTATGTTCCTGACGTTTGTACCATATAATGTCTTATGATGTAGACTCGAATGCTTATGCTGATGCGTATGTATATATGCTGATGCTGATGCAATCCCAAGATTTTATCTCCTTAAACTCATTGAACTTGTTTAACCCATGTTTGCCCCTACACCACGACTATGCTTATGCCGGCTTGGTAATTTTTATGTATGTGGATAATGATTATGCTTATGTATATGTTGATTGATGTAACGAGTGGAACGAAATAATGTCTTCTATAAGACTACCTGAAAAGGATTCTGGAATGGATATGAAAATTTTTCTTAAAGAAGACTACCTGAAAAGGTTCTTAGAAAGGATAAAATTTGTCTTAAAGAAGACTACCTGAAAAGGTTCTTAGAAAGGGATAAGGAATGTCTTAAAGAAAACTACCTGGAAAGGCTGAAAGATGTCTTAAAAAAGACTACCTAAAAAGGTTCTTGGAAAGGACCATGAATGTCTTACAAAAGACTACCTAGAAAGGTTCTTAGAAAAAGAATGTCTTAAAGAAGACTAACTGGATAGGTTCCTGGAAAGGATGCTAATTCGTCTTAAAGAAGACTGCCTGAAAAGGTTCCTAGAAAGGATCGTAAGATTTGTCTTAAAGAAGACTACCTAAAAAAGGTGTGGTGTAATGTATCAACCAATGTATGTCTTATGTATGATGCTCCAATGATAGGTTGTTGATAACCAAAGCGTATACAGCTCACTAATGTTGTAAGGTTGTTGGATGCTAGCGCGACTTCCCAATACCTGCTTTTGAACTTGAAGATCGTAGTTAGGAGAAAGATTTGTCCGATGTTGTAAGGTGTGAGGATACCTTTTCCTTTTGTTGTGCGTCTTGCCCCTGTTTGACCCTTTTGAATTACTCCACGCCTTTGATGAAGACAAGATCTCAATTGCAAAGGGAATGGATCAATACATGTGAAAGCACAAAGATTCAAGTATTTCAAAAGGAGCTTAACTTTAATTGATCAAAAATATTAAGGTATATGGCATACAAGTCTCTTAATGCATAAACAAGTGTCTTCAAACATCCATACATGTCCCATAAACTTTATAAAACATTAGAAACTCATTCAAACCTTTAAAAATAAGTTTTTGGAGTTTTTTGCATATGGGAACTGAGTTCCAGTTTGAAGGAACCGGTTCCCAATTCCCTCTGCCCCTTTATTTTGCGCCCATCATGTCCAGGAACCGAGTTCCACTTTCTGGGAACCGGTTCCCCCGTTCAGTTTTTCAAATTTTGTTAACGTTACAAGTAGGGAACCTGGGTTCTAGATTAAGGGAACCGGTTCCCACGTGAATATTTTCAAAAATTAAGAATTTCTTTCTTTCTTCAAATGGTACCTCTTCACCTTTTATCCTTGCATCCTTCCCTACATAATAACCTTTTGTAAAGGTGTCTTAGAGGCTATATATTTCAAATTTTTCAGAATTTATTTTTTACCTCTTTCATTCATATAATTTAAACAATTCAAGTGTCCATATCTTTCACAAAAATTACCAAGTGTCTATACTTCATTTTCATTGAAACTTTGTGCATATAACCTTCACTCAAAATACCAAAGTTTCATATCATACATTCATTGAACACTTGTTTATCATTAAAAGGAATTGTATGCTTGAAAGGGAAGATCAATCCAAGATTGATATATTATTCATCTTCATAAATTCTTGTATCATTCAAAGATATTTTTCTTTTTCCTTACTATCCAGGATTGTTGGAAGTAAGTGTTGTGTTTTGAAGAGGATTGTTCTTCATTCACATTAGTGTTGTTTGATCTTAAAGGTGTTAAGAACCTTCGATCACCCTATAGGTTAGATAGTAAGCATATGCTTGTACAATAATTCTAACTATAGTAAAATCTCTTTCATGTTGGAAAGGGGACTGGAGTACTCTCGGATTGTGAGGGGAGCCAGTATATATCCTTGCGTTCTTTACTATTCCGCATTTTATTGCTTTCATCACCATTACCAAGAAAAGAAAAGAATCACTCAAAAACCTTCAGTCATTCAACCAAAAATTGTTAGAAGTATTCTCATAAAACCGATTAAATTTTTGAACACCTAATTCACCCCCCCCCCCCTCTTAGGCGTACTTTAGACTTACATAAAGAACAAGAAAGATCCACTCTTAGGGTAGGTGCTCTTAAATGCTTGCTCTATTCAAATTCAAATCAAAAATACTTTTCACACCCCTTTTTCAAATCAATTCAAATAGGATACGCTTATTTACAAGCTAAAGTCCTTATTCAAATCTTTTCAATTCACACACGGCACTTTTCGAACAATTGAAACAATTCAAAAGTGAGCTAAGAAATTAAGAGCTCATGGATAACCATGGATGCAAAGGGTGCTTACACCTTCCCTTTGTATAACTTATCCCCCGAACTCAAAATCTTTAAAAGGTCTTTCCTGTTATTTTTGCCATTCCAATTGGATAAAATAAAAGTCGGTGGCGACTCTTGCTATCCGCAAAATTTCAATAACGTCAGTTCTCCCACCGTATTACAAATGGAATTGACAAGAACATATTTAGGCTGGTGAACACGTGTGAAGTAGCCAAGGATGCATGGGAAATTCTAAAAACTGCTCACGAAGGGACAACCAAAGTAAAGATGTCAAGACTGTAGTTGTAAACCACTAAATTCGAAAATCTAAGGATGAAAGATGAGGAAAGTATCCATGACTTTCACATGAATGTGATTGAGATAGCTAATGCAGCCAGTGCTCTAGGAGAAAAGATACCAGAAGAAAAACTGGTAAGAAAGATTCTCAGGTCTCTAACCCAAAGATTCGACATGAAGGTAACTACCATTGGATGACCTGGTAGGGTCCCTCTCAACCTTCGAGTTGATCATCAAAAATAGAACCAAAGAGGAGATCAAAAATATAGGATTTATTGCTAATGCTGAAGACATGATGAGAAATTACGATCTGGACTCAGAAAAGGGAATATACAATGTTGTAGTGTTACTTGAAAGACTACTCAACAATGTAACCAAAAAGATGGACAAAATTCTCATTTCACATTTCAAGGACAACTCAGCTGCATCCTGCGATGGAATGATGCTGAAATAAGGAAAGTAAAAGACATGTCTTTGCACAGAAAAGAAGGATCCGAAAGAGGCATTGATGAGAAATCCAGCAAACATATGAAAGCCTTGACTGGGAGATGGGTGACATATGAAGATTTAGGTGGTGACGATCTATCCTATGATGAATTGGCTACATCATTCAGAAAACTATACCTAATGAGTTAGAAGCAATAGGCTCTCATACACAGTCTGAGGACAGAAAAGGAAGACCAGATTAACACTATCTCCAGCCTGGAAAAAGAAGTGGTTTCTCTAAAGTCTGAACTTTATAGGGTCCAGAAATATATTAGAATGCTCAACAACAGCACTGATGTGTTAGATGAGATCTTACAAATAGGAAGAGCTCTAGGAGAAATGAGGGGATTAAGGTTCAATGAAAATAAGAAATCTGTCTCAAATCACACTCAACCCAAATCCAAGTCACAACCAAGGAATCAGATGAGTCAAAATCATGGCAAGAGTAATGTCATCCATACCAAGAAGAAGTTCTAACACTAAATATGCCATCAATGTGGGCGATCTGGCCATATAAGACCCTTTTGTTTAAAGCTGCATGGGATTCCCAAGATTACTATACTTGCCAAAGCAGACAAAACAAGATTAGATAGCAAGAAAAAGCATTGGGTTCCTAAGTTTAAAGTTACCAGTCTTATGGCCAATGTCTCTAACAAAAGCTTAGCCCAGAATGCCTGGTACTTTGATAGTGGATGCTCGAGGCATATGACACACAACATGAGTCTACTGAAGAATATCATTCCTCATGATACTAGCTTTGCAACCTTTGGTGATGAAACCAAAAGTGAAATCATAGGATCTAGAAATATATGATCCTTAGAATGACTTAGCCTGAATGATGTCTTACTTGTAAAAGGACTGGCAACAAATCTGATGAGTATAGGTAAATTGTGTGATCAGGGACATAAAGTCAATTTCTCAAAATTTAAGTGTCTCGTATTCAACAACTGAAATGAAGTGGTAATGAGAGGTGTCAGGACTAAAGACAACTATTATAATTGGATACCTCAAGAGCTGAGGAAGTCATGGTCTAAAGAGAAGGAATGCGAGCCTTTGAGCACTCAAACACGTATTAATGATACAATGACTATTAAAATGTCCAATAAGATGTCTCAACCTTACAAAAACCAAGAGAAATTAAAATATGAAACTTGGCTCAATCACCCCAGTTGCCATACTATGCAATTTGAAGATTCGAGAGTCCTATGTCAGAATTGAAAGGTCAAAATCATTAAAAACATCAAGGATTCAAGAAGAAAACTAGACGATGACATATTTAGGGAATTATTGCTATTAAAAGAGTACGGGAATAGAATTAAAATTTCTCTATATTATTCTCTTGGGTATAACCTAAACCCTATTTTGAGGCCATTTAGCCTAACAAGTAGTCACCAAAATCAATCTATTAAAATTTCTGGTGAACACTCTCTTTTGCGCCAACCTAGCTCTCTCTCTCTCTCGCTCTAATAACATGGTCATCTTCATAACCAAAGAGACCCTCATAGTCATCGATTTCCAGTTCTCAAAATTGCAGAGATGTCACAACATTGTGGTACTTCTTCTCCTAAACCGGTGTTTGATCAAAATAATGAATTTATATCAAATGTCGATTCGGTAGTCCCTTCTCTTGATGAAGTGTTGGACGTTTTTCCTTTGTAAATGGTACCTTGCTCATCAACGAAGCTCAAAAGGGCAAAATTTCCGTACGCCTTGTCATCTCAAGCAGCTTCCGTACTCACTAGAGGTAACTCTTCTAAATCTAATACTAAGGCATCCTGCCCTAACGCCTCAGGAACAGATTTTGTAACTACAGATGGTCACATTAGAAAGATTGTAGCCCAAACCCTAGGGATAGCCATGGCAGAAACTTCTCAAATGGCTGAGGAGACATTCTCTGATATTAATCCTCACAATGCCACTGCCTCTTCAAGATTAGGAAAGGATGGAGAAGAAGGGAGCCTCCCCAAGGATGCAACTTTTGTCTCAGAAGAAGTAAGAAAACAACACCAAGCAAGGGGAAAATCTGCCTCCATTGGTGAAGGAAAGTACTACCAGTCAAGATGCTCCTAAAGCAAGAGAAGCGCTCAATCCCATTACTGAGACAGGTGTGAATCTTAACGAGCTGTCTGAAAATGATCGGCTCACCTCTCTTATACCTGGGATCTCTAAGAAACTTAGGTCCAGAAAAGACAAGACTGTGGTTGCCACAACTTCTACCAAAAGTAGGTATGGTCCTCCAAAGCCGTGGAGTAAGGAGGTTCCTCATTCAAACAAAAGGAAAATCAGGGTTACTGCCACCTCCGATGATGATGCTGGTGAATATGCTCAGAACATTGTTCGTAGAAGAGATTTGACAGGAAAAAGAAGGCTAATGAGATAAATAATGATTCGGATCATGATGTTGAGGAGAATGATCAAGACATTCGAAGCAAGAGAGTGATTGGGAAGAAGAAACTCTATGTCGAGGTGCGTCATGCCCACATGTGTGCCTGCTGAAAGCATGACCCTAACAAAGGATGGAACGATTTATGAGCTCATGAATGCCTGCAAAGAGCTCAATGAGGTGATACGAGTGAGTTCAGCAAGAAAGCTTAATTTTGAGCAATTGATTAAGGCCTTGAAGCAGGCTGATATTGCTGATGCAGAAGCAAGTTCTGAAGAAAGAGATTCTGAAAACAGGGAAGGTTTCTGTTATACCCCAAAATTTGCCCGCATCTTTTTTCAAGAAAACTCCAATCTGAAAATTAAGAGTCTCATATAATCATGGATTTTTATTTCAACAAATATCCTGACATATGAAATACTTAGTTTTTAGAATTTTTCTTATACAGTAATTTGGCTTGCAGTTGAATTTATTCTTACGCAAACGCCAAATACTGTTTATTACTTCACACATGCTATTTATTTATTTACAGATAAATAGTACTGACACAATTGGTACAGAGTTAAATCTTTTTGCAGGCGCAAAATCAGGAAACTCAGACTGTACTGGTAACAAGTAGATTATTATTATCTTTTGTTTCCCACTGATTTTTGTACTATATTCCATTATTTTCAAAAATCTTTTCAAATCTCTTTTTCAAAAATCAAATCCTAACTTTATTCTCTACATCTCTCTTTTTCCCAACACTATCATACACTTTCTTTCAAATCTCACTTCCACTCAAATTCTCCTTTTGTACGGAATCACATCATTCCCCAACGTCTCTATCCTTCTTTCCACTCTATAAATACCTCTCATTTTCTCATAAAAATCTCACATCAAATTCTAATTCATCTCTCAAATTTCTACTTCATAATCCATCCTTTCTTCTTTCCCGACAAAATGGCGAAGCGGTGGGAAACGTGTTTTCTTATGGTCATCACCATTGCTACGGTGATCATGTCTTTCTTCTGTCTACATAGCCCGGAACACTGTGGACCTGGGATGCTTATGCTCCCAATCATCTACATGTTACTATTTGTAGCATGGGTTATCAATCGTCATTCTTAAAATTTGCCGTATTTCTTATTTCTTAAATGTACCGTTTATTCGTCGTACTGTTCAATATAGTATGTAATATTTGTACTGTCAGTATTAAATGTTGTACTATTTGTCATAATATTGCTTAATTACTCAGATAATATTTTATGTGTTTTCTGCCAGTCAAATATTCATTTTTCTGTGCATTAAATGATTTTCAGGGTTATTATCGGTAATTTTGCTCGCGTACAGTAAATATTAGTTCTTTATTATGTCTGTGTTTTTTTTAACAAGTTATGTAAATAAACTTTAATCTTTCACATAAAACAAAAACAAAAAAAAAAGAAAATTAACTTTGACTGTTGATTTTTCACTCTAACTGCTACGTCAATACCTGAACAGTCAGTTGACAGCCAAACTGCTGGCAGTACAATTCTCAGTGTTTTGTACCATCAATCAAATCAATCTTTCACAATTCAAAATTCCAAGATTTTTGTTCTAGAAGTCTTCTGAATATCACGCGATTAGGAGAGACTCAACACTGCACAAAAATCAGGTACGCTTAACTGTCTCCTACACAAACAGTCCCTGACTAGGGTTTTCTTGTTTTTACAGGAGAAACAAGCTTTTGAGACCTCAAATGGATTTCATGCACATCCATATATCTCAAAGTACCATCATACAAATTTTCAAACTTCAATTCACTCAGACGCACCGTCAGCAGCTCAAACAGTCAACAGACGACCCGTTTGACCAAAAAAGTCAACAGACAGTCAAAAATGAAATTTTTTGTCAAAGTCCATATTTTGTCAAAGGATTCATCATTTGATCATTGGATGATCATAATTCATCAAGGAAAGATCAAAAATCAACAAAACCCTAAGATTCAAAATTAGGGTTTTTGCCTGAAAAGTCAACTCAACTTTGACTGGTCATAACTCTCTCATCCTTCATCCAAAAAATTCAAACCAAAGCTCATTTTGAAGGAAATTCAATTATCTTTCAAATGCAATTGATCCCATGGTCATTGCATTCACCATTTGAAAAATATGACCAAAGACATTACAGGTCATTTTCAAATTCAACAAAAAGACACTTTTTTCAAAAGGACACACAAGGAGCATCAAAAATCATTTTGACATGAGACCAAAGGCATTGGTTAGAGGACTCTTTGAGGTTTCCAAAAAGTGCAAGATCTCCTTCATATGACAAAAATTGAGGGATTTACACCTTGTTGAAGTTGGCTAAATTTTGGGAAAATGCATGAAATCAACATTGCTCAAAAATGTATTTTTTCCAAATGGGGCCAAGTTTTCATGGTTCAAACATCATTTCCATAATATTATGGGCCTCCCACGACCAAGACAAGGCCCACACCTTTTTTTATCCATTTTTTGCTTAATTTTATCTTATTTTAAGATTAAATTAAAAGGAAAATGAATGGATAATGGGTAGCTTACAATCCAAGCATGACTCACCCAAGGAATCTCTGATTTTCTGCAGAGAATTGAAGAGCAAGGCAAGAGCATTGAAGAGAAGAAGACTTGGTCAATAATTCAAAGGTTTTTAATATAAAAAAATCAAGAATTCCACAAAGGCAACTAGATGCTTCTTGGCTTCAATTCTAAGCACAACATAGTCTATATAAAGGCTATAACACTTCACAATCAAAAGAGACAGAAATCAGAGCCATTCTTATTGTACCATGCTTGTACCATGCTTGTAACCACTTAAACTTTTCAAAGAAATTTCAAATTCGAATTTTTAGTTTAATACATTTTCAATATAAACTAAACACTTAAACACCTTCCTCAAGCATTACTGAACATATCTCAATCATTTCCAAGTCCTGAAACCTCATAAATCGAGCTACCTAGGCCACGGTTTGTTCAAACTAAAACTAACTTATATCTCATAATCCATGCATGTTTAGCAAGATGTAGACATATATTTGTGTTTGGTTTGAGGTCCTAATCGTTTCTGGAAACTTAATTGAAGTTTGGACGCCTATACGAAGGATCACCATTTTAGGGTTCGAACCTTTAAATTTGGGGTTTTACGATCCATGCAAAATTATGAACTCTAAGTAGTACCTTCAAACTCGCATGAACAAGACGAATTGAACCATGGCATCGCGCCAAATTTATATTAATGTTTGCTTGCATTCGTTATTTTCAACAGGTGTAAAAGGTTGGAGTTTTTACACCACCTGCAATTGAAAGGTGTAAAAGACCCATCCTGAGGAAGAAGATGATGCGTGGCGTCCTCTGATTGGCTGGAGGGCGCGCGCGTGTTTTTTAAACTGATCTTGGATTCAGTGTTTTGCAGGTGTACCACGTGCGATGGTCCCCCACTTTAATCACCTTCTGATCCACTTGCCAGCTCATCCAACGTTCCAGAACACTCATCCTTACCATGTTCCCTCATGAATTTCCACATCTGATCAGTATCCTTTTATTTTCTATTTTATTTTAATTTCTTTGCAAAATTAATTAAAAATAGTTTTAAAAATCCAAAAAATACACAAAAAATATTTTTAGACTTCTAAAATAATATATTATTTTCTGAAATAAAAATATTTTATTTTTCTTCAAAATTTCAATATTTTGCATAATTAATTAGTATATATTTATATATTTGCTTTTTAATTATTCTAACCAATCAAAAATCATAAAAAAAATTGTTCTTTATATAAAATATTGTTTATATATTATAAACTAATTTTGTACATATTTTGAATAATTTTCTCTTTGAGTTTTAATTATTTGTATAATTATTTGTATAATTATGTATTAATTAGCTTAATCAATTTCAAATCAATTTCAAAAATTCCAAAAAAATTAGTTTTGTTTTAAAATTAATTGACAAATATTTTGTACATATTTTAAACTTAATTTCTAGGTTTAAATATATTTTCATCTTTTTTTCTTCATTTTAATTTAATTAATCATGCATTAATTATAATTAAAATCAATCATAAAAAATCCAAAAATATGCCTTTTATTTTTCCTGCAATTTAAATTCCTAGATAAATGTATAGGATGTCAAATTCATGTAAATAGGCTAGTTTACATTTCCTGCACAATCGATGTAATAGCGTAGATTTACTTTCCGCACTTTACATTTCCGCATTTTAATTTCCAGCAAATATAAACTGCGTGTATGTCAAAGATAAAATTGAACCGTTAGATCACTAACTCCAAAAGATAAAATATCTGAATACAAACACAATCACACTTGCACCTTTTAAGGTAATCCCTTCTCATTCTTTTCAAAATCAAAGTCAAAATTCTACTGTTTCGAGTACAAAATCGAACCTTTTGTTTGTATCCGGTGAAAGGATAGATTTTTAAAGGAAATAAGGATAAAGACCTTACAACTCAGGGTAGACCTCCTAGTTTGCTTGCTCAAATCAAAACAAACAAAATTCTCATACACTGTTGTTTTTCAAAACAAAACTTTCCAAAAAGACAATACTTTGTATACATCCAAACACGGATCATTACAAAGTTAACGTTCTTTTCAAAACATCTTTCGAAAGATAAACAAACATTTTGTATACATCCGCACAAGGATCATTACAAAATTCAATTTACAAAGGTATTTGAAACCACATATGAGCATTCTAAAGCAATTGAAAAGTAATCGAAAAACAAGTGAGCTAAGCAAACTTAAGAGCCCATGGATAACCATGGATACAAAGGGTGCTAACACCTTCCCTTTGTATAACCTACCCCCTTACCCAGAATTTCTTAAAGGTCTTTTTTCTGTTTCTTTTATAAACCTTTCCTTAATTGGATAAAATAAAAGGTCGGTGGCGACTCTGTGAATTTTCAAAAAAATGCGAAAGCATAAGCGATAAAAAAGAGTCAGTTCACGTATCTCTCCCGCTCAGAGGTATGGCCCGAAAAAAAACGGAGGTCCACAGAACTGGCGACTCTGCTGGGGAGATACTTTCAAAAACAAAATGTTTTCAAAAGGGGTTACCTTAAGAGAATAGATCACTTCGATGTTTTCAATTGATTGACTTGATTGCTCTATTTTTCAAAGGTTTGTTTGGGTATTTTGCTTGTGTGAAAGATTCTAACCCGAATCTCGAGATACCTTAAGTATATGACAATAGACCAAGGAAACTGTACGGCATGTACCGATACGGTTGATCTGGTAGTCATCGTTAGTGCGATACTTTGGTTTATACTGATGTCCCTTGAAAACGATCAAGGAGTATATTAGGCTTCCGAAATGTCATTAAACACTAATTTGTCTTAGAACCTTTTTAGTTGAACTTGACTTGTGGCCTATTAAGTGGCTAGCTTTGAAATTGATCGAAGTTAGTTATCCTCGAGGAATATTTTGATCGGCCGCTCGAGCGCCGTATTGAGATGTTACTTCCAAGGATCATAGAACCCGAATACTATTCTAGGACAGGTTTTAACCAACTCAACTTCAGTGGGGAGGGTATCACCTATCAGCTCCATGCAAGCCTTTAAACCTAAGGCTATTGTTTGATTTGTTTTTGTGTGCCACATGTTTGCATCATAAGCATATCATTTTCTCACAAAACACTTCAAGGATCAAAGAGTTTACCTTTGTTTTTGCAGGTAATGGCTCCCGCCACTCGAGATTACATCCGAATCAACATCTCAACGGTACCATCTGAACTAAAAGACTTAGTGTCAGAATTCCCCAGGAATGTTCAATTCACCGAAAGGCATGGTCACCTACTCCATTTGGTTACCTCAAAATTTGAAGAAGACATGATACGGGTCCTGTTCCAGTTCTTTGACCCTGAACATCATTGCTTTACCTTTCCTGATTACCAGTTGGTACCCACTTTGGAAGAATTCTCTGAACTAATGGGATTGCCTGTTCGAAATCAATTACCTTTCACTGGTTTAGAAAGGATTCCAAAACCTGAAGTCATTGCTGCTGCTTTACATCTGCGAAAATCAGAAATCGAGTCCAATTGGGAAACAAAGAGTGGAGTTAAGGGTTTGCTTGCCAAGTTCTTATTGGAAAAAGCTCGACTACTGCTAGAAAACAAAAGTTATCCAGCTTTTGAGGAAGTTATGGCACTTTTGATCTATGGGTTGGTTTTATTCCCTAATCCCGACCAGTTCATAAGTGTACACATCATCAACCTTTTCCTAATCCGTAACCCGGTACCAACATTGCTGGGAGACATTCTACATTCTCTACACACTCGTACCATGAAGAAACGAGGAACTCTCATGTGCTGTATACCACTACTGGCTAGGTGGTTTACATTTCATCTTCCCCGATCAGTGTTGAGAAATGAACAAAGAATGCAATGGTCTCGCAGGATTATGTCTTTGTCTCATTCAGATATCCGGTGGAACAACTTCTTTCAAAGAGACATTACTATCATTGATCATTGTGGAGAGTACCCTAATGTGCCACTCCTTGGCATCAAAGGAGGCATCACTTACAATCCCTCTTTAGCTCTACGCCAATTCGGATATGCAAGGAGCAACGGTCCTCATGACATGATTATCCGTGGCATTGTGTTTGATTACGAGAATGATTCTCATAGACACCGACGAAGGTTCATACATGCATGGGACAGTGTCTATAGAATAGAAAGCAAAACTTTGGGGCAATGGAATTCTATCCCTATGGAACCTTACCTCAGATGGGTCCGCACTCATGCTCAGAAACTCATTATGCCATATCCCGCTATTCTACCTGTGACTATTGAACCAGAGGTCGAAGGATACGAACCTCAAGTTATTCTACACCCGGATATGCCAACTGACCTAGAAGAGTTGCAAAAATCTTGGGTTCAACTCAAAGAGGAAAGAGACACCTTCAAAGCACACTGTCAGGACTATGAGAGAAGGATATTGGAGCTCACCGGACAGCTTCAAGAAGAACAGCAGATCAACACATTCCTGGGGGCAAAGAGAAAGCGTCCAAGGGAGACCTGAAGGATCATTTATTTTATTTCTGTCTTGTAAGCCCAAATGAGGCAAAGAAAAAAAAGAATAAATTGATTAACTAACGTTTGTTTCTTCTTTAACAAATCTAAACTCTAAGATCCTTGAAACATTGCACACACATTTCATTTCATGCATTGCATACATTGCATTCATATACATTGCATATACATTTCATACATTTGCATACATTGCATCCAGTCATACACATTGCATAACAGGTTCACATGACGGATTTCTCATCTCCTCGCTGTTTATTTCAGTCAGAAGAGATGGAATCTGAGACAAGCATCAAGAATCTCGAAGCACAGAATGCCCAAGTTCAAGTGGCAATTCTGGAACTGGCAAAGGGGCAGCAAGAACTGAAAGCCCTGATAATCAAGAAGAAAAAGAAGCCCAAAGGATCTGTAGGCTTGAGTCACCTGAAAAGGAAGATCAAAATCCCAGTCAAAAAGTTCAAAAAGCCACCGATCCCTGAAACAGTCGGTGATGGTGAACAAGAAGACAATCAAAGCAACCAGGGTTCTGCTAAACCCTCTCTCTCTTCAAATGAAGAAGATGATCATTCTGGGGACGAACCGGATGATGACAAATACCAACAGCTGGAAGACCGTATGAAAGCTATGGAGATACAAAAAGTACCTGGCTTAGATTTCAATGATCTGGGGCTCATCTCGGATGTTGTTATCCCTCCAAAATTCAAAGTTCCTGTCTTTGCAAAATATGATGGAGTTTCTTGCCCGAAACTACATCTGAGATCCTATGTGAGGAAGATACAACCTCATACAACAGATAACAAATTGTGGATTCACTTCTTCCAAGAAAGTCTGTCGGGTACACAACTCGAGTGGTACTACCAGCTGGAAAATACCAAGGTTCATACTTGGGAAGAATTAGCTGCTGCTTTTTACAAACAGTACCAATACAATGCTGATCTTGCGCCAACCCGTACTCAACTAAGGGGCATGTCTATGGGACCAAAAGAAAGTTTCAAAGGATATGCACAAAAGTGGAGAGATATGGCTGGAAGGGTTCAACCACCCTTATCTGATCGCGAACTAGTCGACATGTTCATGGGCACTTTAACTGGCCCTTTCTATAGCCATTTGCTGGGAAGCTCATCATCAGGTTTCACTGACCTGATACTGACCGGAGAACGTGTCGAAAGTGGCATTCAAAATGGAAAAATTCAAATAGGTTCCTCCTCTGGTACTACAAAAAGGCCCATCAGCGGGAGAAATGAGGTCAATGCAACACAAATTCAGAAAAGTCGCAAAAGTGAGCAGCATCAATCTGTAGGGGCAGTTCTGATCTCCGCATCTGCACCTCAAAAAGATCAACAGCCAAAATATACGCATCGACCAGATGCACCAAGAAGAAATTTCACCAGAATCAACATGCCAATCTCTCAGGCATTGCAGCACTTGCTAAAAGCAGATCTGATCACATTAAAAGGTCCTCCAAAGAATGTCAACACTTCCTCTCCGAATTATCGCCCTGATGCGACATGTGCCTATCACTCAAACTGTCCAGGACATGACGCAGATCACTGCTGGGCCCTGAAAAATAAAATACAAGATATGATAGATGCTGGGGAAATTGAGTTCGATCCTCCAGAAACTCCAAATGTCATCACTGCACCTATGCCAAAGCATGACAAAACTGTCAACGCTATCCTGGACACTGTTTACATCTATGATGTGAACGAATTATCAACTCCACTCTGCGAAGTCAAAGGAAAGCTAATCCGAGCTGGTTACTTCCCAGGATGTGACCCCGACTGCTTTTACTGCTCCTGCCTGCCCAATGGTTGTGAAAATCTGAGGATGGGAATTCAAAAATGGATGGATCGCCGTATCATTATGTTTGAGAGGCTCCCTTCTATGGACGTGCTGTGCGAAGTCTTTGCAAACGGGATGAGAATAGAGGATGCCTCAGTGATCTCCAGCTTACCATTCAAAATCTCTGCCAAGGCTCCATTCAAAATTTCTGCTACACTCAAAGTGGCATCAGTAGTCATTGCTAGTCCAACTCCATTTCCATACTCCTCAGACAAAGCTGTCCCATGGGGATACGACACTAATGTTTACGTTCATGGAGTTAAGCAGGGTACCTCGACTGAAGAGACCGCAAAGTTAACTACTCCAACTGTGGGTAATATTGTGGGTACCAGCAAGATCACGAGAAGTGGAAGAATCTTTTCACCAGAAATTTCTCCAAATGTTGCTGCTGGTCCAGTCCGAGTCCCAGTTCCTAATCAAGATAACAGCGCTCGAGGCAAAGAGCCACAAGTTGAACAAGTTCAAACCCCGGTGGAGATCACTGCTGAGGATCCATCAAAGCAAGAAATGGAGGAAATATTGAAAATCATCTGCAAGAGTGATTACAATATTGTTGAGCAACTGGGGCACACCGCTTCAAAAATCTCAATGCTATCCCTGCTAAAATATTCAGAAGCCCATGCCAAAGCTCTGATGAAGTTCCTTAAAGCTGCGCATGTGCCTCAAGAGATCTCAGTCGACCAATTTGAGAATTGTGTTGCCAATCTAACCGTGAGCAATGGTCTCGGTTTCTCTGATGTGGATCTAACCCCTGCTGGAAAAAATCACAACAAAGCCCTACATATCTCCATTGAATGTAATGGCACCACTCTATCTCATGTGCTAGTAGATAACGGTTCTTCTTTGAACGTGTTACCGAAAACAGTACTAGAAAAGCTTGACTTCGAAGGAATTGTGTTACAACCAAGTGATGTTGTGGTAAGAGCCTTTGACGGGTCAACAAGAACGGTATACGGAAAAGTGAATCTCCCAATCAGAGTGGGTTCTCAAATCTTCGATTCTATCTTTTACGTAATGGAAATTCACCCAGCCTACTCCTGTTTACTTGGACGTCCTTGGATACATGGGGCAAACGCTGTAACTTCTACCCTGCATCAGAAGTTAAAATATCCAGTAAAAGGAAAGATTGTCACAGTCTATGGCGAAGAGGAATATGTGGTTAGTCACCTAAGCAATTCCAAATATGTTGAGTTGGAGGACGAATTCATCGAAACTCCATGCCAATCATTTGAGGTGGTCTCCCCAGATGTCTCTACCACCAAGCATATTCCTGCTACTCCAACTACAACTATGGCTTCTCTCAAAGATGCCAAAGCCATGATTGAACAGGGTGATTGCACAGTATGGGGACAACTTCCCGATATACCCTACAAGTCTGACAAGCTAGGCCTGGGCTATGATAGTGAAAATCAAAAGAATGATCAAGGTCCTCGTTCTGGAGGATTAATGTCACACTTCGTCAGCCAAGAAGTAAACGCTATTGAAGATGAAGGAGTGTTCTTGAACCATATCATTCAGCCATATCCAGATGAGATTCCACCCATTTCCATGGGAATGTGGGATGCTGTGGGAGAACCAAATGGCGGGTATAATTATCAGTATACCACACCTCAGAATTCTTATATTGCTATGGAAGACATTACCCCGACTGGATGGGGTGATCAAATTGGAAATGACGAAAGTTTCACAAGTCCCGTCACTGAGCAATATCAAAATCCACCCAAAGAAGTATGGGACACGCTAGGAGAACCCAGCGGCAAATATGACTATATGGTGAAATACTCCGCTCCTCCGAGCTCACAAATTGCTATGGAGGACATTGTCCCAACTGGATGGGATGAACAGTACGATGACAATTTCGCTCTTGAAAAAGCCAGGGAAATACCAAATAACGAGGGTTGCTTTCTGTCAGCATACACTCCTCATCAGGATGCACAAGTCTCTATTCAAAACATCATCCCGACTGCATGGGACGGCCTTATCGAGCATCTCGCTCAGCCAACAGAGATATCTCAGCCTGGGCTCTCGTATCCAGCAGAGTATATCCCTTATCCCGAAGGATCACCGGCTCATTTTCCCACTAATGAAATCAATGCTGTGGAAGATGAAGAAGACAACTGCAACTGGAACAGCTGGATACTCCCTGCTCACAACAGTGGATTGAACAACTGGAAAGCTGAGGATGTGATCTCCTTTGACCAGGAGTAAATGCCATTTCCTGTTTTCTTTGTGTATATTGTGCAAAGATAAAAATGGTTCCTGAACAATCGAACCATGAGCTTGAAAGCCGTGTGCCTTAGCACACTGGTCCTTCTATAAGGGCTTATCATATCATGATCATGTGCATTCAATAAAATCATGGGACGCTTGCATATTTAAATTTTGTGATCCTTTTTCTTTCTTTCTTCGCTTTCAAATAGCTATGTTTTTTCTTCACACACACTCACATAACTAACATGCAGATTCACATACACTCTGGATCCAGTCAACAACGATTCTGCTATTGCCCGTCATGACTTTGAAAGTCCGATCTACCAAACTGAGGACGAAAGTGAGGAAGATTGTGAAGTGCCAAGAGAACTTGCAAGGCTGCTAGAACAAGAAGACAAGGCCATACAGCCTCACGAGGAGCCAATTGAGGTCATCAACTTGGGCAGCAACGAAGAAAAGAAAGAAGTCAAAATAGGGGCTGATTTAGAACACAGCATCAAGCAAAGACTGATTCAAATGCTGCGAGACTACGTCGAGATATTCGCCTGGTCCTATGAAGATATGCCAGGCCTTGACACGGACATTGTAGTTCATCGCCTGCCAATCAAAGAAGGTAGCACTCCAGTCAAACAGAAACTACGAAGGAGTAGGCCTGATATGTCAAAAAAGATCAAAGACGAGGTTGAAAAACAGTTCAATGCCGGATTCCTAAAAGTTGTAAGTTATCCTCCTTGGATAGCTAACATCGTGCCTGTACCTAAAAAAGACGGGAAAGTCAGAATGTGCGTGGACTACAGAGATCTGAACCGGGCAAGCCCCAAAGATGATTTCCCTTTACCACACATCGATGTACTGGTTGACAATACCGCACAATGCAAGGTATTCTCCTTTATGGACGGATTCTCAGGGTACAATCAAATCAAGATGGCACCCGAAGACATGGAAAAAACAACCTTCACAACACCCTGGGGAACCTTTTGTTACAAAGTAATGCCCTTTGGTCTGAAAAACGCAGGAGCAACCTATCAACGTGCAATGGTAGCGCTATTTCATGATATGATTCATCAAGAAATAGAGGTGTATGTCGATGACATGATTGCAAAATCCAACACCGAGGAAGAACATCTGGGTCATTTACACAAGTTGTTTGACAGACTCAAGAAATACAAGTTGCGACTGAACCCAAATAAGTGTACCTTTGGAGTAAGATCCGGCAAACTCTTAGGTTTCATCGTCAGCAGCAAAGGTATTGAGGTTGATCCCGCCAAGGTTAAAGCCATTCAAGAAATGCCTATACCTCGTACCGAGAAACAAGTCAGAGGATTCTTGGGACGTCTAAATTACATCGCCCGATTTATTGCCCACATGACTACTACTTGTGTGCCGATCTTCAAACTGTTGAAGAAAGATCAAGTGGAAAGGTGGAATGACAAATGCCAGTTAGCCTTTGACAAAATCAAAGAATATCTCCAAAAACCTCCAATCTTGTTGCCACCTGTGGAAGGCAGACCTCTGATAATGTACCTAACTGTGTTAGAAGACTCAATGGGGTGTGTACTAGGACAACATGACGAATCCGGCCGAAAGGAGCACGCAATCTACTATCTTAGCAAAAAGTTTACCGATTGTGAAACAAGATACTCACTACTCGAAAAAACTTGTTGTGCCTTAGCTTGGGCGGCTCGCCGACTAAGACAGTACATGCTAAATCACACCACTTTCCTAATCTCCAAGATGGATCCCATCAAATACGTGTTCGAAAAACCTGCTCTCTCTGGAAGAATAGCGAGATGGCAAATGATCTTAACAGAATATGACATTCAATACACTTCACAAAAAGCAATCAAAGGAAGTGTGGTAGCTGATCATCTGGCTCATCAAGCAGTGGATGATTATCAAGCATTGAACTTTGACTTCCCAGACGAAGACATTATGCTAGTCAATGACTACAAACAACCAGGACCAGAAGAAGGACCCGAGCCAGGATCCCGGTGGACTATGGTTTTTGACGGAGCTTCTAATGCACTTGGCAATGGCATCGGAGCTGTGATCATTTCCCCCGCAGGAGGTTATACACCATTCACTGCCAGGTTATGCTTCAATTGCACTAACAATATAGCCGAATACGAAGCATGTATTCTGGGTCTTAAAGCTGCAATCGATCTAAGAATCAAATTCCTGGAAGTCTACGGAGACTCGGCCTTGGTAATCTACCAAGTCAAAGGGGAATGGGACACGAAGCACCCGAATCTAATTCCTTACAAAGAATATGTGCTGAGTTTGATTCCTTACTTCGAAGAAATCACTTTCGAACACATCCCACGCGAGGAAAATCAACTAGCTGATGCTTTAGCTACCATGTCATCCATGTTCAAAGTCAGGTGGGACAACGAGGCGCCTATGATCACCATTTACAGGCAAGATGAACCATCCTATTGCAATGAGATCAATACCGAGGGAACAGAAGAAAAACCATGGTTCCATGAAGTAAAAAGATATCTCGAAGCTCAGGAGTACCCTGAAGGGGCATCCATTAACGACAGAAAGTTTCTAAGGAGATTTGCTGCCAAATTCTTTCTAAGCAATGGAACCTTATACAAACGCAACCATGACTCGACTTTACTTCGCTGTGTAAACAAGAAGGAAGCAGAACAGATCATGGAAGAAATACACAATGGTGCCTTCGGTACTCATTCCAGTGGACATACAATGGCTAAAAAGATCCTGAGAGCAGGTTATTACTGGTCTACCATGGAAACAGACTGCCATCATCACTCCCGAACATGTCACAAATGCCAGATATACGCTGACAAAGTACATGTACCTCCAGTTCCATTAAGCGTCCTGACGGCTCCTTGGCCTTTTGCAATGTGGGGTATTGATATGATTGGAGAAATCAAACCTACTGCCTCCAACGGACATCGCTTTATCCTGGTCGCTATTGACTACTTCACAAAGTGGGTAGAAGCAGCTTCATTTGCTTCTGTTACCAAGAATGTGGTGGCCCGGTTCATCAAATACAATCTCATTTGTCGGTACGGCATCCCTGAACGGATTATCACGGACAATGGCACAAATCTAAACAACAGAATGATTACTGAACTTTGCACACAGTTCAAGATCAAACATCATAATTCTTCTCCATATCGACCAAAGATGAACGGCGCGGTGGAAGCTGCCAACAAGAACATCAAGAAAATCATACAAAAAATGACAGTAACCTACAAAGACTGGCATGAGATGTTACCTTTTGCTCTTCATGGTTATCGCACATCTGCGCGTACTTCAACAGGGGCAACTCCATTCTCCTTAGTCTATGGTATGGAGGCAGTTCTTCCAATTGAAATTCAGATTCCTTCCCTAAGGATTATGAAAGAAGCCAATCTAGACGAAGACGATTGGATTCAAACACGGTTGGACCAGATAAACTTGATTGATGAGAAAAGGCTCGCAGCTATTTGTCATGGTCAGCTATACCAAAAGCGTATGATCAAAGCCTTCAACAAAAAAGTCAAAAGTCAAGCATACCAAACTGGTGGCTTGGTTGTCAAACGCATCATCTTACCACAAGGTGATCCCAGAGGCAAATGGACTCCCACCTACGAGGGACCATTCATAATCAAGAAAATATTCTCCGGCGGCGCCATGTTGCTTACCACCATGGATGGTGAGGATTTCCCACACCCTGTGAATGCTGACATAGTCAAAAAATACTTCGCTTAAAAAGAAAAAAAAACAGCTCGCTAAGTTGAAAACCTGAAAGGGCAACTTAGGCAAAAAATGAGCGTCTCGGTGGATTGAAAACCCGAAAGGGCGGTCCAGGCAAAAATTAGAGACTAAACAAATACTATCCCGGTAGGCTGAAAACCTGAAAGGGCAGCCTAGGCAAAAGTTAGGGAATGAAGCATACAACTATGTTCCGTTCAACTGCCTACTCACCATCAAGATTCAACACCTCAAAGACACCGATCAGTCCAATCACTTTCTTCCAACAAGTGAGGGATGAGATGCTCGAAGACAGATTGGCAATAGCAGAATTGAAACTTGACTGGATCATTTTCACATAGCTATTTATCTTCATAAATATTTTCCAAAGCTTTCTGACAATTTCCTACTTCTAGGATTGTTGTCTCCCTGTGCGAATCAGCCTATCATGGCTCTTTTTCAAAAATCAATGCAGCTTAGGCTCAAAATCACTATTTTCACTTTTTCTGTTTTGAATACGTAAACGTCCCAATGATAATTTTGAATGAACATGTGCATTTGAATATGATTGATGTTTACCAGGAAAAACAGGAATAGCATTCAGGAAATGTCCCAATTATCTGGACATCATTCCATCAGAAGAAAATCCCCAAGAGAAACATTTCTCAGCAAATTCCTCAAAAAGATTTTCTCTTCAAAAGAAGTCTTATCCCCCAGCAGGGTTGTTCCAGATTACTATCTTCAGAAGGTGTGATCCCCGCACCCGGACTTGGTCAGATAGTGCATCGGAGGATTATGCATCTTCCTCATTCCCATTTGAAAGGGCATCAGAACTTCCAGCTACCTTTCATTCCCAAGTGATAGTCAAAGATCCTTCAACAGAGTACCATGGTTCTCAAAGAATTTCCCCAGCCGAGGGTACTCAAACAAGACAAAAGATCATCAACAATCACAATATAGTCATATCCAGATGACTGGCGGAAATTTATTTTCCCAAATAGAAGCTTGACATCATATTCATACATCACACATTCATATTCACATTCATACATTCATACATTCATACATCATACATCATACATCATACATCATGCATCATGCGCATATTCATACACAACATCACATGCATATTTCTCCGGGAATATCTCACATTTACATGCATCATAAACATTGCATATCACTAACTTGATTTTTCAGGTAGACGGATATCTTCAACAAAGATGTTCTCAATCACATGCAGTGTTCACCTGAATTCCATGAACGGTTCTCTCAGATATAATCAAGCCAAAGATTCATTCTGATCACTTATCAACTCAAAAACAGACATTGCAGATCTAAAGTCGATACCTCAGACGGTTCCAGAACGATCTAACATTGCAGATCTAAAGTTGATACCTCAGACGGTTCCAGAACGATCTAACATTGCAGATCTAAAGTTGATACCTCAGACGGTTCCAGAACGATCTAACATTGCAGATCTAAAGTTGATACCTCAGACGGTTCCAGAACGATCTAACATCGCAGATCTAAAGTTGATACCTCAGACGGTTCCAGAACGATCTAACATTGCAGATCTAAAGTCGATACCTCAGACGGTTCAAGAACGATCTAACATCAAAGATCTAAAGCTGATACCTCAGACGGTTCCACAATGATCAAAATCTAAAGCGGAAAAACTTTGGACAAGTTCCGTAGCAATCATCCTCCTAGACTTAAAGCGGTAACCTTGGACGGTTCCGAAACAGTCAACACAAAGACTTTCAAATCCTTCATCAAGATATAATCAATGGATTCATTCTGATGAACAAACCATCAACACATTTACCAGGTGGCATCTGAAAGCCCATCTCAGGTAATGTTTCAATCTGCCAACAACATTTCGCAGACGACATTCAAATGCAACTTCCAACATCTCTTCTGATCAAGGTAAGTGCAAATTTTCAGGGCATCTAAATATTCAATCATCTTCTACCTTCAGATTTCAGACAATCTCTTCAGGTTTAAGAAGATTGAATAGGGGCAACTGTTATACCCCAAAATTTGCCCGCATCTTTTTTCAAGAAAACTCCAATCTGAAAATTAAGAGTCTCATATAATCATGGATTTTTATTTCAACAAATATCCTGACATATGAAATACTTAGTTTTTAGAATTTTTCTTATACAGTAATTTGGCTTGCAGTTGAATTTATTCTTACGCAAACGCCAAATACTGTTTATTACTTCACACATGCTATTTATTTATTTACAGATAAATAGTACTGACACAATTGGTACAGAGTTAAATCTTTTTGCAGGCGCAGAATCAGGAAACTCAGACTGTACTGGTAACAAGTAGATTATTATTATCTTTTGTTTCCCACTAATTTTTGTACTATATTCCATTATTTTCAAAAATCTTTTCAAATCTCTTTTTCAAAAATCAAATCCTAACTTTATTCTCTACATCTCTCTTTTTCCCAACACTATCATACACTTTCTTTCAAATCTTACTTCCACTCAAATTTTCCTTTTGTACGGAATCACATCATTCCCCAACGTCTCTATCCTTCTTTCCACTCTATAAATACCTCTCATTTTCTCATAAAAATCTCACATCAAATTCTAATTCATCTCTCAAATTTCTACTTCATAATCCATCCTTTCTTCTTCCCCGACAAAATGGCGAAGCGGTGGGAAACGTGTTTTCTTATGGTCATCACCATTGCTACGGTGATCATGTCTTTCTTCTGTCTACATAGCCCGGAACACTGTGGACCTGGGATGCTTATGCTCCCAATCATCTACATGTTACTATTTGTAGCATGGGTTATCAATCGTCATTCTTAAAATTTGCCGTATTTCTTATTTCTTAAATGTACCGTTTATTCGTCGTACTGTTCAATATAGTATGTAATATTTGTACTGTCAGTATTAAATGTTGTACTATTTGTCATAATATTGCTTAATTACTCAGATAATATTTTATGTGTTTTCTGCCAGTCAAATATTCATTTTTCTGTGCATTAAATGATTTTCAGGGTTATTATCGGTAATTTTGCTCGCGTACAGTAAATATTAGTTATTTATTATGTCTGTGTTTTTTTTAACAAGTCATGTAAATAAACTTTAATCTTTCACATAAAACAAAAACAAAAAAAAAAAAAAAAGAAAATTAACTTTGACTGTTGATTTTTCACTCTAACTGCTACGTCAATACCTGAACAGTCAGTTGACAGCCAAACTGCTGGCAGTACAATTCTCAGTGTTTTGTACCATCAATCAAATCAATCTTTCACAATTCAAAATTCCAAGATTTTTGTTCTAGAAGTCTTCTGAATATCACGCGATTAGCAGAGACTCAACACTGCACAAAAATCAGGTACGCTTAACTGTCTCCTACACAAACAGTCCCTGACTAGGGTTTTCTTGTTTTTACAGGAGAAACAAGCTTTTGAGACCTCAAATGGATTTCATGCACATCCATATATCTCAAAGTACCATCATACAAATTTTCAAACTTCAATTCACTCAGACGCACCGTCAGCAGCTCAAACAGTCAACAGACGACCCGTTTGACCAAAAAAGTCAACAGACAGTCAAAAATGAAATTTTTTGTCAAAGTCCATATTTTGTCAAAGGATTCATCATTTGATCATTGGATGATCATAATTCATCAAGGAAAGATCAAAAATCAACAAAACCCTAAGATTCAAAATTAGGGTTTTTGCCTGAAAAGTCAACTCAACTTTGACTGGTCATAACTCTCTCATCCTTCATCCAAAAAATTCAAACCAAAGCTCATTTTGAAGGAAATTCAATTATCTTTCAAATGCAATTGATCCCATGGTCATTGCATTCACCATTTGAAAAATATGACCAAAGACATTACAGGTCATTTTCAAATTCAACAAAAAGACACTTTTTTCAAAAGGACACACAAGGAGCATCAAAAATCATTTTGACATGAGACCAAAGGCATTGGTTAGAGGACTCTTTGAGGTTTCCAAAAAGTGCAAGATCTCCTTCATATGACAAAAATTGAGGGATTTACACCTTGTTGAAGTTGGCTAAATTTTGGGAAAATGCATGAAATCAACATTGCTCAAAAATGTATTTTTTCCAAATGGGGCCAAGTTTTCATGGTTCAAACATCATTTCCATAATATTATGGGCCTCCCACGACCAAGACAAGGCCCACACCTTTTTTTATCCATTTTTTGCTTAATTTTATCTTATTTTAAGATTAAATTAAAAGGAAAATGAATGGATAATGGGTAGCTTACAATCCAAGCATGACTCACCCAAGGAATCTCTGATTTTCTGCAGAGAATTGAAGAGCAAGGCAAGAGCATTGAAGAGAAGAAGACTTGGTCAATAATTCAAAGGTTTTTAATATAAAAAAAATCAAGAATTCCACAAAGGCAACTAGATGCTTCTTGGCTTCAATTCTAAGCACAACATAGTCTATATAAAGGCTATAACACTTCACAATCAAAAGAGACAGAAATCAGAGCCATTCTTATGCTTGTACCATGCTTGTAACCACTTAAACTTTTCAAAGAAACTTCAAATTCGAATTTTTAGTTTAATACATTTTCAATATAAACTAAACACTTAAACACCTTCCTCAAGCATTACTGAACATATCTCAATCATTTCCAAGTCCTGAAACCTCATAAATCGAGCTACCTAGGCCACGGTTTGTTCAAACTAAAACTAACTTATATCTCATAACCCATGCATGTTTAGCAAGATGTAGACATATATTTGTGTTTGGTTTGAGGTCCTAATCGTTTTTGGAAACTTAATTGAAGTTTGGACGCCTATACGAAGGATCACCATTTTAGGGTTCGAACCTTTAAATTTGGGGTTTTACGATCCATGCAAAATTATGAACTCTAAGTAGTACCTTCAAACTCGCATGAACAAGACGAATTGAACCATGGCATCGCGCCAAATTTATATTAATGTTTGCTTGCATTCGTTATTTTCAACAGGTGTAAAAGGTTGGAGTTTTTACACCACCTGCAATTGAAAGGTGTAAAAGACCCATCCTGAGGAAGAAGATGATGCGTGGCGTCCTCTGATTGGCTGGAGGGCGCGCGCGTGTTTTTTAAACTGATCTTGGATTCAGTGTTTTGCAGGTGTACCACGTGCGATGGTCCCCCACTTTAATCACCTTCTGATCCACTTGCCAGCTCATCCAACGTTCCAGAACACTCATCCTTACCATGTTCCCTCATGAATTTCCACATCTGATCAGTATCCTTTTATTTTCTATTTTATTTTAATTTCTTTGCAAAAGTAATTAAAAATAGTTTTAAAAATCCAAAAAATACACAAAAAATATTTTTAGACTTCTAAAATAATATATTATTTTCTGAAATAAAAATATTTTATTTTTCTTCAAAATTTCAATATTTTGCATAATTAATTAGTATATATTTATATATTTGCTTTTTAATTATTCTAACCAATCAAAAATCATAAAAAAAATTGTTCTTTATATAAAATATTGTTTATATATTATAAACTAATTTTTTACATATTTTGAATAATTTTCTCTTTGAGTTTTAATTATTTGTATAATTATTTGTATAATTATGTATTAATTAGCTTAATCAATTTCAAATCAAATTTCAAAAATTCCAAAAAAATTAGTTTTGTTTTAAAATTAATTGACAAATATTTTGTACATATTTTAAACTTAATTTCTAGGTTTAAATATATTTTCATCTTTTTTTCTTCATTTTAATTTAATTAATCATGCATTAATTATAATTAAAATCAATCATAAAAAATCCAAAAATATGCCTTTTATTTTTCCTGCAATTTAAATTCCTAGATAAATGTATAGGATGTCAAATTCATGTAAATAGGCTAGTTTACATTTCCTGCACAATCGATGTAATAGCGTAGATTTACTTTCCGCACTTTACATTTCCGCATTTTAATTTCCAGCAAATATAAACTGCTTGTATGTCAAAGATAAAATTGAACCGTTAGATCACTAACTCCAAAAGATAAAATATCTGAATCCAAACACAATCACACTTGCATCTTTTAAGGTAATCCCTTCTCATTCTTTTCAAAATCAAAGTCAAAATTCCACTGTTTCGAGTACAAAATCGAACCTTTTGTTTGTATCCGGTGAAAGGATAGATTTTTAAAGGAAATAAGGATAAAGACCTTACAACTCAGGGTAGTCCTCCTAGTTTGCTTGCTCAAATCAAAACAAACAAAATTCTCATACACTGTTGTTTTTCAAAACAAAACTTTCCAAAAAGACAATATTTTGTATACATCCAAACACGGATCATTACAAAGTTAACGTTCTTTTCAAAACATCTTTCGAAAGATAAACAAACATTTTGTATACATCCGCACAAGGATCATTACAAAATTCAATTTACAAAGGTATTTGAAACCACATATGAGCATTCTAAAGCAATTGAAAAGTAATAGAAAAACAAGTGAGCTAAGCAAATTTAAGAGCCCATGGACAACCATGGATACAAAGGGTGCTAACACCTTCCCTTTGTATAACCTACCCCCTTACCCAGAATTTCTTAAAGGTCTTTTTTCTGTTTCTTTTATAAACCTTTCCTTAATTGGATAAAATAAAAGGTCGGTGGCGACTCTGTGAATTTTCAAAAAATGCGAAAGCATAAGCGATAAAAAAAGAGTCAGTTCACGTATCTCTCCCGCTCAGAGGTATGGCCCGAGAAAAAAACGGTGGTCCACAGTTTCTCTGAAGCAGTGGAAACTACAGAGTCTGAAGATATTTAACTTCATTCTTTCTAATTATTATTTACTTGTGTATTTTTGGAACCTACGTGTGCTTGTTCCATGAATATTTGGTTTCCTTTTCCTTAATATTTTGTCGGCACATTATGGCTAAAAAGGGGGAGATTGGTTCAAATGCTGTTTAGTTTAGTATCCTATTCTTTAGGGGGAGCCGTGGGTAGGAGTTTTTGCTTTAGCAGTCTTTTGTACGTTTATGTGCATTTATTTTGTCTATTGTAACTTGCTCTGATGTTTGTGTGATGTGGTGTTGTATTAGCCAAAATTTGCTAAAGGGGGAGCTTGTTGGTTCCTTGGTTCTATGTTGGTAACAATTTCGGTAAAACAAATCTTCTAGAGGGATGTTCTGCGAAGATTACAAGACAGATGTCTTGACATTTCTATGGTTCTGTGTGATTGCTTTATTTCAGGGTGTTGGTCTTTGGGCCTTCCGGCTTTGTAGGAGTATTTGCTTCCTGATTGCATAAAGGCTTCTGGATTAAACTAGATTCTTAGCCGTCTGTTTTAGTTGGCCCAAGCCTTTTTTTGCGTCGCTCTATAAAAAGGAATTGTGAATCCTAATTGAAGCTGCCGGTGATGTTATAAGTATGTCATATGTGTGCATTCATTCATACGCATTTTTGGTGATGGATCCCGGTGATGTTGTGGATCAAATGGTGGGCATAATTCCCATTGTGTGGAATTTGTGCTAGTTGGACTGTATCTTGATGATGAATAGATCAGTTGGATGGGTTTAGCCCATGTATGGTACCACATGCATAGTGTCAGTTCATTCATGTGCATGATAATATAGTATGACCAAATGATTGTGTATTATAATTGGTGATGCGTTTGATTTTGGTGCCTTGATCAGTTGTTATAAATCTGAATACATGTTATGATTGGGTGAATGATAATGCTATGATGTTTTATTACTTATGATTGTATAATACTTATTAATTTCAAATGAGACTCACCCTTACATGTTGATATTTTCAGATTAAGGAGTAGCGGCAACTTGATTTGGTGAGGATAGCTCATAGGCTATTCCGTAGTTCGTGTCGAGTCATGCTCTGATTTGTAACATTGGGAACGATAGTCTTAGAGTTACTTATGACACTCTATTTTGCCGTTTTGAATTATGTATCGTTTGGTTTATGTTTGGTGATGTCTTACGATACTGTTGAATGAGATTCCGCTGTGCTGATTATGCGTTTGATATTTTGTGGATTATTCCTAATAAAGCATGACGAACGACTTGGAGTTTTCATTATTTTATTAATTGTAGCACCCTTGTTTTATGTTTACTCTGATTATTATTATAATTGCCGCGGGGGTTTAGAAGGGTGTTACAATGCACACCTGGCATGGAACTTTGACTGAATTCTTATCAAGTCAGATCTAGCTTGTTGCATTCAAACGAAATTAACACTGGATGTGTGACACTCTTAGGGTTCAGCATCCTAAGGAGTATGACTGGAAGGTCGTGAGGTGCGATGACCTCAGTGGAAACCTGTCCAGTTATTGTCGGTCGTGGCTATAAGATACAAGTGGAGATCATTATACGCTACAAGGTAAGTTATTTGATTGCATGGCCTCGGAGTTGGACCACCATGTTAGTACTACCAGACAAGTATGACGCCACAATATCATTGTCGTGCACGGGATGCGTGAGTCATATTTTCCGACAGATATGGGGCAGTGTTGATCTGAAACTCGAGGTAGGATCCTAATTTGGTACTCGTGAAACACGAACCCGGAATTTTCATAAGGTTTGTGGGATAAGGATCCATATGTTGTGCTTGATTATTGGGGATCATGCGAGCGGTTGACAATGAGATGGATTATATTCTAACTCTGCACTTATGAGGATACCTCGGGTGGTTGTGGTCGCGTGAGAATTTTAGGTTTCTATATCATGTATTTTTCTTAATCTGCCAGATTGGTGAACCTTTGTGTGTGAGTGTCCGAGATAAGAGACATGTGTGAATAGTGTATCCTGGACAGCACAATGCGTGGCTATTCTCTAACCTTGGTGAACAGTGTTGGAGTGGATGACGTGTATCTTGGATTAACTCAATGTGGGATATCCCTAGAGGAGTATTGGTAGATCCTCATTAATGTAGACAATGTCGGGCTTGGTAAATTATAGGCACATTAGTTTTGGGAGTATTGTGGAATTTCAAAGGGGGACGTCCAAGGCATTGAGTATGATCTCTTGTTCTGTGACTACACCTTAGCAGTTAGAAATGTTGCATTGGGGAAACGCAACCGAAGAAGTCAGCTTTATGTCAAATTCAGACCCGAAAAGGCATTAGATGTGACTGAGAAAAGATTATTACATCAGTCAAATCGCGTGAGTTATTAGAAGTATTGTCACACCAACGGTGTGAAGTCGTATGGTTGAGAAGAGTTGTCGTGGCAGTTGTAAGATGTGGAAGTCGGTAAGATAAGGCAAACTCGTAACAAAGAGAGTATTTGACTTTAGGAACTCTGGAATCGAAGCATGTGGACCAAGTTGTGTTCAAGTAGACCCAATCTAGAATAGTGGAAAAGTTAGTGACCTGATTTTGGGAATTACTCAACCTCGAGGAGTAGTGGGCGATGAGTGTGTTTAAGGGTCTAGCACGTGTTGTGTTTAAGGAACTGTTTCTAATAAAAGACTAAGTGCGGTGTAGTAATGGAACTAAGTGGACAATGAACAAAGTGTGATTCAGAGGATTCCAAGAAGTGTGTGACTAGTTAAGATTAGAGTAGCGCAACGGATAGATAGAACCAGATAAGTATGTAGTGGGTATGGACGGACAACTTGTTGAATTTTGTGTTGGAATGGAGATATTTTCCTAAGAGAACTCACTAGAGTAATGTTTCCTTTGTTTCTATCTCTTAGTGATCTACCATAATCTTGAAAAGTATTATTGATGGACTGGCTTAGAGGAGGCTTCATGATTGAGGTGTGATCAGATGTTCCCCTGGTCGACGGCCGAGCTTGTGAATATAGTGACCATTAGAATGATGAAATAGAGTAAAACATGATGCTTGATGAAGACTCATCGTGGATATGTCTTGTGCACTTATGAATGTGCGTTAAAACTTGGGCGATGGTTGTCGTACCGCTGTTAGAGTTCACCCTTTGTCAATGGAGCCTTGTGGGAATTTGTCGGACATCAAGGTTGTAGTTGCGGGATTCTACTCCCTTGTGGTTTATAGTGGCAGTGATGTGGTCTAAGAATGAATGAAGGATTCGTTTGGAAGTGAATCTGGAATATCATCATTCAAGGAAAGTTGTAGCAAGATTTCTTGGAATGGCAGTGTTTCCAAAAACCAAGGGCAAGGATGAGTTCGGCATATATGAGGTACGATGAATATTTAACTAAGTATGGATTACCATCAATTCCAAGTCTACAGGCTCAGTATGATGAGTAGAGGTTAGGGACCTCGAAAGATATGCGTTGTGTGAGGACTTAGACTCCCAGTCAAGAGTATTTGAACGCGAGTGTATAAGTGGGTTGTTCTCTTGGATGGAATAGCCTTCAACAGAAGTCGTTAGGTTTATCTAGAGGAGGAATGTAAAGAACATTTATCCCCTCATTAGAATAACATGTGAGGAGCTTGCCTTTCGAGTGACTGGGAAAGAATTCAAGGGCGAATTCAATTTAAGGGGGGAGAATGTAATATCCCATATTTCCTAAGCATGTATATTTATATACTATGAAGGATTAAAGAAAAGATTAGTAGGGATATTAAGGATTTGGTTGGAATTGAACCAAATGGCATCTCGGTAAATACCATTTCATTAGAGGGCTAATTGGTCCAAAGAGAAAGTATATCATTAAAAGGATTTGTTGGACTTGTAAGATCAGACTTGGAATGGAGAATGGGAAGCTTACAAGCATGGGATAGAAGAGTAAGACTCATGTTCATCATCTTCATCCTCCATTTTCATATATTCATGGTACAGTCCTCACTAAACAGGTCATAACTTTCTGTTGATAACTCTGATTTTAGAAATTCTTGAAGTTCTAGAATCTACACGAAATTCCCTTCAATTTGCATATAAAGTTTGTGTCAGAGAGGTCAGTATTGAAGCCGATAAACATGTTTGAAGATGAGGAGCTGATGTTGATTTTAGGAAAGACATGCATGCAGGTTTGACACTATTTGGGGTATAGTTTTGATCAAAGGAGAACCTTGAGAGCACCATTATTATCCTCTTAACCTATTCTACTCAGAATCTTCAAATCTTGAGGTGAGTTCCATTAGATAGAACTTGGGTAGGAATTTTGGGAATTATGCATGTTTGGGGTTTTGGGTGAGATCACATGTTTGCATGTTGATCAATTGACAGAAATGTGTTATTGTGATGTTTCCTCTATGCCTTGGATGGTAAGTATATGCCTTGGGTCATTATTGTATGTTAGTGTTTGAATTGAGATGAATTGGGATGCTAATAGTGGACTGTCAGGTTTGCTTAAGCGAACTCTGTGTTCGTTTAGAGAATGTCTGCAGACTGCACAAAATTGTGTTTCACTAAAACGGTCATAACTTGAGTTCTATAACTCGAAATGGAGTGTTGTAAGAAGCGTTGGAAAGATCTTTCAGTGCTCTTTGTGATATTGCTTAGATACCATACTGTTGATGCAGGTCTAAATTATGGTACATGAATATGTGTTCCATGATGTTGGAATAAGCACAATTAGCCTTGAGTTTATGTCATAAGATGCTACCCTTGTGTTGAACTTAGAACAGGATGTTTACCTTGGTTATTAGGCTATACTATGTTGTTCTAACCTGAGTATTGGACCCTTGATCTTATTTAAGGAAGTGTAGAAGTACTACAGAAGTTCTGATTTTTCCCTTTGCTGAGAACTTTGCTTAGCGAACTTAGTTCGCGTAGCGAATCGAGACTTCGCTGTAGGTTCGCGTAGCGAACCTTCCTTTCCAAGATTAGATGAAACTTCTGACTTCATTCCCTGAAGCTCACTAGCAGTTCGCATAGCGAACTTGTCTAATGTAGAATTTATACTTTTCCCTCTTGAGTGTAGTTGCATTCCGAATCGCCAACTGAAAGCCTCGTGTTCTGGAATGAGAATTTTCATGGAATTATTTGAGTAAATATATGTTTCTATGATGATTAAATGCATGATTACGCTATGGTTATGACTTTGGTATGCATGTTAGATGTGTTATGAATGACATGTAATGTTATGTATAATTATGCATTATTTCCCATTTGTTCCGGCTGAACATTCAGATGTGATTGTCTGCGTGATGGCTTATACCGTGCTGTGTGATCTTGGTGATGTGTGTATATGCTTGAATCGGATTAGGCCTGGCTAATAGAGGGTAAATCGCTTAAGATCACAACTATTGCTTTGTGATCTTTAGTGCGTGTCTTGCTTTGTGATCTTGGATATCTTGCTTTGTGATCTTGGTATGTCTTACGCACCTGAGCTACCATTGTGATGTGCTTGTGTGGATCTTGAAAGGCGTTCCACCAGCGGTTAATAGCATTGGCGTGCTTGGTATGGTGAGGTAGTGGTACCATATAGGATGCACTTATCGGTTAACTCACCTCTAGGGATGTCACGTAGACAAGATCATTAGGCTTTCGCCCAGTGGGCTCGTGTTGTCAAGATGGCGTATTTGCACTAGCCGTTAACACATAAGCGTATAGACAATGATGGGGTCGGACACCACTTAGGCAATGTCGCGGCTATAACTCATCTCGGATTGAATCCATTTAGGAAGTGAATCTGATTAGTCTTGCGATGTACATGTGCAAGTCTCTTGATGCGATGTACGGGTGTAACTCACCAAGGGTGTGGATGCGTAGTCTTTGTAGCAGGCATGTAAACTTACTCCTGGATTCCTCGTATATGGGTACGGGTTTGCATGTTTGTTTGTACTTGGCTTGTGCTTATTGTTGTTGCCTCATTGGATAGTCACGAGACTTCCAATGGTGGTGTTACCTTGTTTGTTCTTGTACCGAGGCGTGAGGAAAAACCCGGATTCTTGGTGAATTCATTTGATTGCATGCACCTTTTAGAACTGGGCGAACCTATAAGATAGGGGAACTCACTGGGATTTAGTAATCTCACCCCAATCCTCTTAATATTTTTCAGGAACATGTAAGAAGTAGATGGATTGCTAGATGGTTAATATTGAAGACGGTGGACGAGCAGATGGTAGGATGACCTAATAAAATTATCTTTCCACTGTGCATTGTTGAAGACAAGCCGATTGTATACATTTTCAGTTTCACATTTGAATTGTATATAATTCTAATTTCTTATCTTTACCGCTTATGTATGTTTCTTCTACCATTTATAGCATCACTACATATTATTCTAGACATATATGTACTGAGTGTTACACCATAAAACAATTGTTCACTCATTTAGCTAATCTTAAAATAAAATAAATTTGATATTCAATTAAAATATTCATGGAAAGTGATTATTTTATTATGTGAATTAACTACGCACTTACATGGCTATCATATCATATATATAAATGTTTAATTCATATCACAATTATTATAAATTATGCAAATATCAATGGACGAGATGAGAGTTCCATACTAAAAAGAATCTCATTCGCAAGATGAAGATGAAGATGAAGAAATTACGCCAAAAATAACACTATTGATGGCGGTAATGTTAAATTTAGATTTTTTAGCAATAAAGTAATAAGTTAAGGATTTTATAACAATTCTTTTTTTTAACGAATTCCTTTAAAAACATATGTATTATTCATTGCATTGTTGTAAATGATTCATTTTGCACAGTGAATGAACATTGAATCAATTGTTATTTTTTTTCTCTAAATTTGTTATTATAATTCTATCAATTTTATGAATTGTGATATATGTACATATTTTAATATCATTTTGACCATTGAATTTTCATTAAATAATAAAAAATTAGTATTTGGATTTATAAGTTGCATCCCACATTCAATTATACCACTATAAATATTGTTACTCTCTTCCTCAAGGAGGTTCAGACCACACCATCTTTTAAGATATCCATGGATAAACCTCAAGGTTCTATGAACAAGCCTAAACCTATTAAGATTGAGGAAGACACTAATACCACTATGAAGCAAATTCTTATCAAAATTCCTGCTGGAAATGATGTAGTGGAATCCATCGTCAATGTTGCTTTGCATCATCAAGCTAATATCACAGTACTAAAAGGTAGTGGTCTTATCTCTGATATTACTTTTCATAACCCAGTGTCTCATGCCTATGTATTCACATTACATGGACCCTTTCAAATGACATCTATATCAGGAGAATATGTTAATACCAACTATGGTTGTGTTCCTTCCGGGCTCACCGATGAACCTACTTATTCCTCCTTTTCCATTTTCCTAACCCGTGGTGATGGAAAAGTTTTTGGTGGGGTTGTTCAAGGAAAGGTTAAGGCTGCAGGTGATATTCTAATCACCGCCACTCTTTCAAATAAGTCCAAGTCTTTTAGGGGAGGCCACCATCATTTGAAGTATTCAAGAATTTAAAAAGTTGATTTGGAAGATTTTGGACTTGAATGCAAAAATACTCAAATTATGTATGGTTATGAGAATGTCATGCAGCGGAATTATTCTGCTTGTATCACTAGTTACTAGATATCAAAAGGAGTCTTAAAGGTTTTCTAATTGTTTTTTAAAATCCTTTTTCATTAATGTTTAAATAAAATCGGCTTAATTTCTTATTTTATTAGTTTCATCAATTTATCATGTGTTTCAGTCCCACTCCTTCATTTTTATTTGACTTACATTTTTTTATTAGACATCTATTTGTCGTTGATACACAAAAAAGTTTAATGTGTTTTTTATGGTCTGTAATTTTTTTAGATGCACGAATTAAATTAAAAAATATGAGTTTTATTAAAAAAAATATAAATTTTCTTATATTTATATGTTTTATGACTTTATCATATGAATCATCCCCCCTTTATTTTTATTGAGTATTTTACCGTCGTTAATTTTATTAGATGCAGGAATTGAATAATTCTGGAGATATTAATTTATGAATTATTGAAAGGTGGTTAAATATATTATAAGTATATTTGATTTATGTTTCTATTGATAGTGCCATAATCGTGTGTGATTATGAATGCTAATTTGTATTTTTATAAAATGCAATTCTTAAAAATTTGACAAGTATAATCCATAAATTTTGAAGGATATATATATATATATATATATATATATATATATATATATATATATATATATATATATATATATATATATATATAGATTATTTTGACCATTGGTTGAATTTTCAATAAATAACAAGAAGTTAGAATTTGACTTTAAAAGTTGCATCTCTTGCATCGATTTCAACCACTTTAAATATTATCACTATATTCTTCAATGATTATATTATCTAGCAATGATATAGAATATATACACACCCTCTTTTAGATCTCCAAAATCAGAGAATGAATTCTCAAAGAAGAAACCCTAAGGTTTCCCACAGCGTAAAAGTGGGAGAAGAAAGAGGACACAAAGTGTTCTCCCTAGCAAGAGCACCAATAACCACTATGGAAATTTTTTGATGCCAATACCACCACAAAACCATTATACTTTAGGATATGCATTGATCTCTCTAGAAGCCAAGGAGGATTATACCACACCATAATTTAAGAGATCCTAGGATAGACCACCAGGCTTTTTGTCAAGCTTAATCCCTATTAGGATCAAGGAATACATTGATAACATTGCGAAACTAATTCTTATCATAATCTTTGCTGGAAACAATGATGTGGACTCTATCATCAATGTTGATTTTCTTCATCAAGATGGTGGTCTTGTCTCTGATCTTACGTTTCACAACACAAAGTTCCAAGTTCGTGTCTTCATATTACATGGACCATTCCAAATGGCACTATGTCAAGAGAATATGTTAATACCAACTATGATTGTATCCTCCCTAGTTTATTAATTTTTAAATATAATCGACTTAATTTCTTATTTTATAAGTTCCATCTCTTTATCATGTGATTCATTCCACCTTCTTTCATTTTTATTTTTGTCATAGTTTTTTGTATTTAAAATCTATTTGACATTATTACACAAAATATTTGTAATATGTTTTTTATGGTCAATAAGTTTACTTGAATCATGAATTAAATAAAAATTATGCGGTTGATGAAAAGATATTTGAATTTTTCTTATTGTTATATGTTCTATGGTCAATTTTTTATGGTCCCTAATTTATTTTTCTTTGTCTCATATTTGGTAAGTTCACGTGTGTTTGACATTGATACACAATATTCTTAATGTTTTTTTATCGTCCTTAATTTTTCTAAGATACATGAATTAAAAACTTTAGAGATATTAAGCAATGAATTATCAAATGGTGTCTAATGACATTTTAACTATTTTAAATTTATCTTTCTGTTGAGACTGTCATAATTGGGTGTGATTATTAATGCTAATTTTTTATTTTATCAATTGTAATTCTTAAGAATTTGGCAAGCATAATAGTACAATTTTGAAAGAAGCGTTGGGTTACATGGCGTTCCTTTGTGTATTGTTTCGGATCGGGACCCGCGGTTTACTTCTGATTTTTGGAAGAGTTTGCAAGGAGCATTGGGTTCTAAGTAGAGGTTGAGTTCGGCGTATCATCCTCAGACGGATGGTCAGACGGAGCGAACTATTCAGTCATTGGAGGATTTATTGAGAGCTTGTGTACTTGAGCAGGGAGGTTCGTGGGATACCTATCTTCCTTTGTCGAGTTCACTTACAACAATAGTTACCATTCGAGTATTGGTATGACACCTTTCAAGGCATTGTATGGTCGGAGGTGTAGGATTCTCTTGTGTTGAAATTAATCCGGTGAGGGTGTAGTTCTTGGACCTGAGATTGTTCGAGAGACTACCGAGAAAGTGAAGTTGATCCGTGAGAAGATGAAGACTTCTCAGAGTAGGCAGAAAAGTTACCATGATAAGAGAAAGAAAGTATTTGGAATTCCAATCTGGTGATCATGTGTTTTTGAGAGTCACGCCGGTGACCGGTGTTGGATGTGCGTTGAAGTCGAAGAAGCTTACTTCACGTTTCATTGGACCTTATCACATTTTGGACCGGATTGGTAATGTGGCGTATCGTGTGGCATTACCGCCAAATCTTTCGAATTTGCATGACGTGTTTCATGTGTCGCAACTTCGGAAGTATATTTCTGACCCTTCTCATGTGATTAGTATGGATGACGTACAAGTGCGGGATAATCTCACGGTGGAGACTATGCCGATGCGGATTGATGATTGAGAAACGTAGATTCTTCGAGGCAAAGAGATTGCCTTGGTGAAGGTTGTTTGGTCAGGTGCCGCCGGCGAGAGTATGACATGGGAGTTGGAAAGCAAGATGCGGGAGTCTTATCCCGAGTTGTTCGTTTCAGGTATTTTCGAGGACGAAAATATTCTAAGTGGGGGAGAGTTGTAACGCCCCGTTTTTAATCGCTTTATATATTTAATTGTGTGATTGGTAAATTTTCGTATTATTTGTGTGATTATATGTGAATTAAGTGATTACGTGATTAATTGACTTTTTATGCTAATGTTGTTAGTAAATAACTTAAGTTAGTAAGACAATTGGCATTTGGGCCTAAGTTGGTGTTAGTAAGAGTAGAGTGTTAATTAGAGCCCATTAGTAATAATAAAATAGTAAGGGTTTAATAAAACTAGGGTTTTATGAGAATTAGAGGTTATTTGGGAAATAAGAGAAAGGGAGAAGAGAAAGGAGGAAGAGGAGAAACTAGGAGAACCCATTGAAGATTTAGAGGTTCCTTCAATCCAACCAAGGTAAGGGTGGGGTTCTTTCATTCTAAAGGGATGTATGATGATGGTTTATGGTGGGATTTAGGGGTTATATGTATTGAATCATTTTCTTGATAAATGTTAGGTTTTGAGTAAAATCAATTGGGTTTTTGTGAATTGTTGTGTTGAATGATGTTATAATGATTGCCCATGAGTAGTAACATGCTAGGTATCACTAATATGTGTTGGAGTTGGTCTGGAATGAGATTTTGGGTGATTTTTTATTGGAACCCGTAGCTGTTGGTTGAATTGAAATTATGATTTTCGTTCGGTTTGCCCCGTGAATAGCAAAACTTCTGTCATCACGCCGCGAACAAGGCTGGCGCCGCGAACTGTAAGCAGATTTGGGGAAAACTCAAATATGCGTAACTTTTGATTCGTAGATCCGTTTTATATGCCGTTTGAACCTATGTGAAGCAGAAATTAATTCCTATATGATGATATATGATTGAATAGCCCTTGACAATGTTTTGAAAATTCTATTTCTTCCTTAATGGCTTTATATGATGTGAAGTGATATCATTGTGCTTTGATATGACAAGTGACGTGATTGCGAAGTAATTCATTGCTATGAACAGTAATGATATTGTGGTTGTCGTTAAATTGCGACATTGAATTGATAATGTTTAGTTGTTATGTGATAGATGACGTGAATATGGATGTTGCATCATTGAGTCTCATCCATTGCATAAATGTGAAGTGGCCTTAATGGAAAATGTGACGATGGCCTGAAAATGGAAAATTGGAAGTGGCCCTAATGGCAAAAGCGAAGTGGTATTTTTACTCCAAATGGTACCACATGCATGTGCATTATGTCGAGTTACATATTGAGTCATATTTTGGTATTATGCAATGATGAATATGTTGCATTTGTTATATGATGTGAATGATGTTTGAATGATATGTTGCTTGAATACTATATAGCTTGGATAATTGATAATATATATGATTATTGCAAAAATGCATATGTAGAGAAGTGGTGAATGTGTATGATTCTTATTTTTCCGCTATAAGTATTATCATATGTTTCTTTATCATGAATGATATCTCACCCCTTTTGTTGTATGTTACCTCTTCGGTGGTAACTTGCAGGTACTAATGACGAGTAGACGTTAGCTTATTGTTCGCGTCGGTGTGTCTTATGCTCTGATAAGTAGCACCTAGGGGGTTTCGCCATTTGTGTCGCTTTATGTTACCTTGTATTTGTTGGATTTTGATATTAACTCGTATGATGACATGATATTTCATGGATGCCATGTTGGCAAGTTCTCATTATGTTGAGATGTTATGATTTATGTGATCTGCTACTACATTATGCGATATTTTGCATAGTTGTGATGATACTTTGTATTCCCCCATGACTATTATTACGTATCCATTATACGAGCTTTGATGCATTATGTTGTGTTTGCTTATGTTGATCAAATGTGACACTCTGAATATGCATGTTTTCATATCTTTAATTATTCTGATTGTTATAGAAATTACATGGAAGATTCGGGGTGTTACAATTATGATCCCTTGACTAAATTTGATTAAATTATTATTGAAACACATCATTCCCACATTACAAGAATGAGTGGATCTAGAAGGTTGGCTTGGATGGCCCTACTTCAAATGGGTATCCTTTGTTAAGGCCCATAAAATGTTCACTTTCCTTAAGCATGAGGTCTTTGCAAAAGGACAAAGTGGCTTAATCCATCAAGAAGATAATTTATTTTTAGTCTAGACATTAAATTGAATCATTCGGACGAGACTTTAAGTTATGTTACTCGAGCGAAATTTGAAGTTGATTCCCTATGGAGAAACTTTAAGATGAGTCCCATAGGAGAAACTTTAAATTGAGTCTCTTAGGCTAGGTCTTAATTGATTCCCTTGAATGAGATTTTAATTTGACTCCCTTAAGTGAGACTTTATGTTTATTCCCACGAGGGAGAATTTAAGTTTAATGCCTCGGGCTAGACTTTAATTTGAGTCTGTCAGGCGATACTTGAAGTTTATTTCCTCAAGCAAGACTTTAACTTGGATCTCTCAAGCGAGAATTTAAGTTGAGTCCCTCGGGAGAGTCTTTAAAATGAGTCCTTTAAACAAGAACTTAAGTTGGGTCCCTCGGGTGATACATTAAGTTGAGTCCCTTAAGCGAGACTTTAATTTTAGTAACCCAAGTGAGACTTAAAGTTGAGTCCCTTGAGCAAGACAATAAGTTTCTTCCCTTGGGAGTTACTTTAAGTTTAGTCCCTCAGTCGAGCCAATAAGTTCAGTCCCTTAGGAGAGACATTAAAATAAGTCCCAGAGAAAATACTTTAAATTTAACCCCTAGGACGAGACTTTAAGTTGATTACCTTAAGAAATACTTTTAGTTGAGTCCCTTAGAAGAGTCTTTAAGTTGAGTCTCTCAAGAGTGTCTTTAAGTTAAGTTCCTCAAGTAAGACCTTAAGTTGGGTGCCTCAACAAAAGGGTTTAAGTTTAGTCCCTCGGGAAAGAATTTATGTTTAGTCTCTTAGGCATCACTTTAAGTTATGTTGTCATACCCCAAAATTTAACCGATACAACCGACGTACATCAATCCATCAAGACTATTAAAATAAGGGTCATGGGGTTTAACATCTCTATTGTTAAACCCAATCTCTTATAAGGGTGTATTTAAAAATTAGGAGGTCTATTGGGCTTGACATTCCAATTGTCAAGCCCATTCTTAAATTACTTCCCAAAATTCAGAATAATGGGGGTGCATTGTGTAGAATTTCTTTTTAAAGCCCAATGTGAATTTAGGCCCATCAAACTTGATTTTAATTTTTGATATTTTTCTAACTAATATGTACCACTAATTATATTCAAATAGATTTCGTTTTTTATTTATTTATATAAAACTTGTTTTTAAATTTATTTTATATACAAGTTATATGTAAATTTTTATCTTTATTCTATTTGTTGGTTAAGTATTGTTATAAAAAAAAAATTTATATTAATATAACTATTAATCATTATTATTGTTTAAATCAATTTATTAATTATTTTTATTTTTTGAAGGCGTTGACCGAGTCAACTAAGGAAACTAGGGTTTCCTGTTCACTGTCTTCCTCACGCCGTTGCGGCCTGTGCAACAACTAACCCTAATTCCAAGTGAGATCCAAAGCCCAGTCAAATGAGATTGAAACAAATCAGAAACGAATCAAATCAAACAAATAACAAATCAAATATTTTAATGAATGTATGAATCAATTACAATACGGATCAAATCTAATCAAATCTAATCATCTAATCATCTAACCTAACCCTATATAAACTAAGACCTAATCTAACAGAAGGGGATGAAAAAGTAGAGTCCTAATCTAACACAGAAACGAAAATTGGAGAAGCCTTCAATCTTCATCCTCCTTGCACCACTGTGACGAACCTGCAAACATAAGAATAGGAAGAAGGATTAGCAAATTGGGAGGGAGCTTACACGTTCCTGAATTCAAGACAAAAGGTATATATCGAACTTAGCTTAGGGTTTTTATGCATGTTGTTGTTTCGATTGCGTTTCTGGGCTTAAAGTAAGGTTAGGGTTCTTAATTGTTAGGGTTAGGGTTCTTGAAATTGTTGTGGTAGGGTTAGGGTTCTTTAACTTTGGGGTTAGGGTTCTTAAACGTTTGAATTTCTGGATTTTCTGGAGATAGAAATTGAGATTCACGGTTGAAGTTCAACCGGAAACTGGGGAGTGACGGCGGTTTAGGGTGGGGTAAACGGCGGGGCGAGGTTGTTGCTGGGTTTGAGGGGGTGAGGGTCACGGTGGTGGCGGTGGGTTTTCTGAGCTTGTTTAAGAGAGAAACGAGAGAGAGAGAGAGAGAGAGAGAGAGAGAGAGAGAGAGAGAGAGAGAGGCAAGAGAGAGAAAAAGAAAAGGAAAATGAATTAGAGTTTGGAGAGATTGAGAGATGACTCTCTCTTAGCCGTTGGACTCGCGCCATGTGGCCTTCTGATGGCCACGTGGTTTGCAGAAGGACTTTGATCCTATGCACAACTCTTACCATGTTCCTTCACCCAGGGCAGCATACAGACCATCAGATGGTGAGATCCCAGATCAAACGATCACCAACCTCGCAGTCACATTGTAACACCATACGCACACCCACACAATATCGAAACGGACTCCAAAGCCTTTTAGGCATGTGATCGGTAAAACAGCAAGTGTACTATTTTGCCTCTGTAGTAATAAAGAAGAAATTCCCCAAATGTCGAATCTCAAGGACTGCTTGACGATACAGAGTTTTATCAGTATTTCCATTAAACAAAAGTTATAAGAGGTTTGGTTTAGTTTTGAATAAAAAGCAATTACAGTAAATAATTAAAGTACGAATGAATTAGACAGATATGAGTAGGATGCTAGGGATGGTGAATGATTTGATCATGCAACAAATATAACTATATCTTGCATTAATGGTTTGTCCAATTGACTATCAGTTCTTAAGGTTTATTATTCCCAAGTCCTCAGGTAATAATTCTTTAATCCCTCAACCTAATCACTATGTCCATAAAAATTATGGTTGAGATTAAGCTTTCCAATACCAAGAGTATTATGATTATTGAAGGGTATTCTTAGTCCTAGGTAATATCTACTAAAATATGTTCTCAGACAGATCACGAACAACAGCTGGTCCGGCTTAATTGTATCACACAAAATCAATTTCCGTTTTTCTGACCGAAAAAGCAATAAGACAGTAAGAGAACAAATCAATGTAGAACAAACCAAACTATCATTGCAAAAATATAAATTTATTCATTACAGATAAAAATCAAGGTCACCCCCCTAGCATTGGGGGGTTTAGCTACTCATAACAATAACAAAAATCATAGTTTTTATTGCAGAAATTACAGATAAATGAAGGAATCAGATCTTCAATGGCAAAAGCTCATGGAATTCTTCACTCCTTGCATCAATCTTGAATTCTCTAGCCTCTCTAATGTATTTTCGCACCCAAAATTGTCCAACCCTTGTTCAGAAGCATTCTCCTCCTTTTATTTCTGCCTGACTGGGCTTTTCAGCAAGAAAGCCTAACTTTTCACGTTTGGTGCTTCGACACGCGACCTGGGACGCGTCCTGGCAAGGGAAGGTATTTCTAGTACAGTTCTGGTCTTCTAGACGCGTGTGGGCATGCATCTAGGTCAGTGACACGCGTCTGGATGCGCGTGTAGGCCGAGGGGATGATTACTTGCTCCTTCCATGGCCTGAGACGCGTTTAGGGACGCGTTTAGGCAGCCTTCTGCATTTTCTTTGGTTCACACGCGTCTGGGGACGCGTTTTCCCAGTTGGCCTGATATTCCAAGCTCAAACGCGTCTGGAAACGCGTTTGGCTAGTTGTTGTGCTTTTCTCCAGTTTTTCACTTTTTCGCACTGATTTTCTCTACTTCATTCATCTGAGTCTTCAAACACTGAAACACATAATCAAAGCATAAAATGCGGAAAAAGGAAATAAAATACTAAATAAAATAACTTAAAGATAACTAAAAACAACGGTAAAAACATATGTAAAAACCACTGATCAAACTCCCCCAAACTTAAACCGTTGCTTGACCTCAAGCGACAATTACAAGAGTTAATGACCTTCAAGGCACACCGGTGTTCATACGTGAGATTTCTGTTTGTATTGATCAAGAAACAGTTGGTCCGGCATTCACATGACGCGACGAATTTCTGCTAGAACATTAAACCTTAAGCCCCCTTTTGGACACTTCTCCAACTAAGCTTTGCACTTAAGTCTCTTTCCGATTTTTCCTCCTCTTTCATTCGGACAATCACATTAAGGCATTGTATTTCTTATAATAATCATCACATGCATGAGACAAATCAAAGCTTTTTATTTTCTTTTCTTGGCACCAAACGAGCAGCATTTGCTACCTTTTTATTACCGATGAAATTTTCAAACTTTGCAGTTATATATTGTCCTTTCGGACGACGTTTGGGGATCAACCTCCTTTGGGATGAATAACCGGGTGAGGGTTACCCAACTTAGCGAGCCAGTTGCCTTTTACCGCCTTTTAATCATTTGGTGCCAACTTTGTATATTTTTCTCAACCAGTCATCTTGCACGTGAATCTGAGTTATGCCAGACTGTATCAATAAACTACTGGAGGAGTACTTCTCAGGAGACAAGTACTATTGTGCAAATCTACACGTTAGACTCGTATTCTTTTAGGGACCAAGGTTTTTTAAATAAACCTCTTCTTGTCACATTATTCCGAACTTCCTGTCCTCAAACAATCCTCCCTTCATCTCTATATACTATTTCCGATCACTCTTTAAGATCAAAATTCTTCAAAAATTAAAAATTTCAGTCAAAATTTGGGACAAATATGATTTTGTAGGTCTTACACATATTTAGCAGCAATATAAATTAAAATACAAAGAGTAAAACCTCCCCCAAACTTGAACGAAACATTGGCCTCAATGTTTTAGAACAAGCCCGAGAGAGGTGACTCACAGTGGGTAATGCACTCCATGGCTTCCACTTGAAATGCCCCTTTTATTTCCTGAAATAAAATAAACAGAAAGACAAAGTAATTATTAAAAGTATGGGTTTCCTCCCACGAAGCGCTCCGTTTAACGTCGCATGGCTCGACGGTCCATTACCCTTTATTATGGAGGGTATTTTCTCTTCCACACCTGGTTGCTTTTCACCTCCGCAACCAAGAACTCATGAAGATGAAAAGCGTGGACAACTTTTCTCTTCAATTCACTTCCCACATTTTCTTCTAACCCTGCTCTCTCTCTTCCACCTTCTTCTTGACTTCCTTAGCCTTCTTAGGACTTTTGATAGCTCCATGAGTTAGTTCCACCCGAGAGGCTATGCTTGAAACTTTTTCTTGGAGATGCTTAGGGTTTTTTTCTTTTTTCTCACTTTCTGTCATGCCAACAGAAGTTTGACCATTTAAAACCGCCCTATGTTTCTTAACTCCTAACATCTTCAAGGTTACTTCTTCATCAAATGATTTCAGCGTTAGTGTCCCTTTTTCAATGTCAAAATTGCACGGCCTGTTGACAAAAATGGTCTCCCAAGAAGGATAGGAGTTTCTTCGTCTTCCGGAATGTCCATGATGTGGAAGTCAATAGGGAATACAAACTTATCAACCTCCACTACCCCATATGATTTCTTAATGGTGTGATCGGCGAACCTTAACTTTGTCTTACTTTCACCAATCTTTTCCAATTCAAGCTTTTTGAAAATGGACAATGGCATTAAACTCTCACTAGAACCAGAATCGATGAGTACCTTTTTTAATGTTATATTCTTGATATTGCATGGTATCGCCACCGCTCCAGGGTCTTTCCTCTTGATAGGGATCTTTCTTGCTGATGAGACTATACCACACTTCTCAGTTTCAATTTTTGGTTCTCCTCCCAGGGATCTCTTTTTCGCCGTCACCTCCTTCATAAATTTCCTATACAAGGGCATGTGCTCAAGTGCTTCGAAGAAGGGTAGATTTACCTCTGACTTTTTGAACAAGGCAGTAAACTTCTCAAAGTCTTTCTCTTTTGAATCCTTCTTTGTTACTCTAGAAGGGAAAGGTAGTTTGATCACCAGTTCAACATCTTTCTTATTTTTTTCTTCAAATGGTTTAACCGGTGGTACTAGAGCTGTCAAAATGGGCTACCCGGCCCTAAACGGGCCGGCCCATGCGGGCCTCGGGCTTTTCAGGGCCGGGCCCAAAAAACCCGTTTTTAAATGGGCTCCATTTTTACTACCCAGGCCCAGCCTTGTCTGGGCTGCGGGCTACCCGGCCCTAAATGGGCCTCGGCCCTAAACGGGCCTATTTCTTAAAAAAAAAAATTTCTCCTTATTTTTCTAATAACCATACAATTGCATGCAATAATAATTATATATATATATATATATATATATATATATTTAAGATTACGATTTCTAAGTAATCTATATAAGTTACAATTAAAATGTAAAACAACATATTAATTTAATTTCAACAATTCAAAATACATTATAAATTATATTTAATTTTGCACACAAAATTAAATAACTTGTTCCAACAAATTTTAAAATATAAATATTCATGACAATTATAATTTTATAACAATCATAACAACACACTGTTATAAAATTTTATAACAATTATAATTAGATTGATGAGATATTATTTTATAGCAAATTGTTAAATCTCATTTCAACCTTATTTAAACCTCATTTCAACCATAAAAAATTACATCATAACTCTATCCTTACATCATAACTTTTTAAATCTCATTTCAACCTTATTTTTAATTAGAATATATCATGGTGTCTTTTCTATACTATCTACATAATTATATTAGGATGAAACCTTTTAGTTTGAAATTAAGTCAAACCATCAACTTTTGTTTGATATTTATACCTTTATAATACTAAAAATAAATTAAAATACAAAATAAGCAAATTGTTTATAGCATACCTTTATGAATTAGGAAAGGATAATTTCTAGTTATATTAAAAAATTTAATTTTTTTCGGGCCGGCGGGCTACCCATGGCCCATACGGGCCGGCCCATATTTTTTATGGCTTTTTAGGGCCGGGCTTAAAAAGGCCCGAATGTAAATGGGCTCGAAAAATAAGGCCCAAGCCCTAATTATTTTCGGGCCTGGTGGGCCGACCCATGGGCTTCGGCCCATTTTGACAGCTCTAGGTGGTACCATAACTTCTGGCTCTTTCGGATTCTCTCTTATTTCCACATCCACCTCTATTACCATGGGGTCATCTATTTCCTCTTTTTCTTTTTCAGATTCTGCCACTTTTTTGCTCCTTGTTGTAACTGCATTAATCTTCTCTTGGTCTTTCGGATTTTTCACAGTTGAGCTCGGAAAGGCACCTTATGCCTGTAGAGTGAGGTGCTGTGCTATTTGACCCACTTGAACTTCCAGATTTTTGATTGACGATGTCGTGTTCCTATGGTTGTTTCTTGTCTCTTATTAAAACTGAGAGCATTGTCCAGCCAATCTCTCGATAGCTAATTCCCACTCCGCCTTCTGGCGGCCTTGTTGTTGTTGTTGATCTTTCCAAGCGAAGTTGGGATGATTCTTCCACCCTGGATTATAGGTTTTATAATACGGATTGTTTTGCCTCAAGAATTTTATTTCTTCAATCTATTTTGGAGTAGCAACACAGCATACAGTTTGGTGAGGACCATGGAAAATTTCACAACTTAGAGGTTGAGCTTGTGGAACTTGAGCCACCTGTTGTGTACCTATGTTCATAGTTTTTAGTCTCTTTTCAACTTCTGCAGCTATAGCATCTTCAACCCTAATTTTTGAAGTTTCCAGCTTAAGATTAATGATTCCTTCCGGTTTGCTAGCACACCTGTCGTATAGCTCCAAATGCTCATTTGCAGCTATTGCTTCAATGATTTTTATGATGCCGGAGGCTGTTGTAAAATTTGTTGAGCCTCTAGCTGCTGTATCAATCAACTGCTTTGTTTTCATTCTGAGCCCATTGACAAATACTTGCATCTGTTCAGTCTTGTCCATATTATGAGTGGGACATGCTACTAGAATTCTTTTGAATCTTTTGTAGGCATCTCCTAAGGGCTCACCCTCTTTCTGCTTGAAGTTTAAGATGTCATACCTCTTCCTTATCAATACAGATGCGGGAAAATATTCATTCAAGAAAGCTTTTTCCATCTCTTCCCATGATGTAATGCTGCCCGCTGGAAGAGAATAAAACCACTCTTCTGCTTCTTCTGCGAAGGTGAATGGGAACATTCTCAGCTTCTTTGCTTCTTCTATATGACCTTCAATTTTTAAAGTTGTACTCATGGTCAGAAACCTCTGTAGGTGCTTGTTTGCATCTTCATTAACCTTTCCGGTGAAAAGTTTTCTTTCAAGCTGATTTTTCGTGCTCGGATGCAACTGAAAGTTGGCAGCATTCACCCGTTGGTTGACAATAGTTAGTCTACCCCCCGGCGTGTTTGTAGCACCATAGTCTCCAAGAAGTCTCTCCGGTGGTGGTACCTCTCCCATGATCTCTTCTTCACTTTCGGTGTCTTAACCAGAATGAACAGTAACCACTTCTTCCTCAGATTCAAATTTAGCTTGACGAGCTTGTCTGCCCCTTGCGTGCAAAGTCCTTTCAATTTCTGCGTCAAAGATAAATTCAGCTGAGGCCTTACCTCGCATAAACAGATTAGACAATTATCATAATAAGGAACAAAAGTAAAAATATGCTGAAAATAAAATTTTAGTCGCAGAGCAACAAAATTCTAATTGAAAAAAATCTAAAAACTCTATAATCTTCGGCAGACCCCGGCAACAGCGCCAAAAACTTGATCGGTAAAATAGCAAGTGTACTAATTTGCCTCTGCAGTAATAAAGAGGAAATACCCCGAATGCCGAATCTCAAGGACTGCTTGCCGATACAGAGTTTTATCAGTATTTCAATTAAACAAAAGTTATAAGAGGTTTGGTTTGGTTTTGAATAAAAAGCAATTACAGTAAATAATTAAAGTACGGATGAATTAGACAGATATGAGTATGGTGCTAGGGATGGTGAATGATTTGATCATGCAACAAATATAACTATATCTTGCAACAATGGTTTGTCCAATTGACTATCAGTTCTTAAGTTTTATTATTCCCAAGTCCTCAGGTAATAATTCTTTAATTCCTCAACCTAATCACTATGTCCATAGAAATTACGGTTGACATTAAGCTTTCCAATACCAAGAGTATTCTGATTATTGAAGGGTATTCCTAGTCCTAGGTAATATCTACTAAAATATGTTCTCAGATCAAGAACAACAGCTGGTCCGGCTTAATTGTATCACACAAAATCAATTTCCGTTTGTCCGACAGAAAAAGCAATAAGACAGTAAGAGAACAAATAAATGTAGAACAAACCAAATTATCATTGCAAAAATATAAATTTATTCATTACAGATCAAAATCAAGGTCACTCCCTAGCATTGGGGGGTTTAGCTACTCATAACAATAACAAAAATCATAGTTTTGATTGCAGACATTACAGATAAATGAAGGAATCAGATCTTCAATGGCAAAAGCTCATGGAATTCTTCATTCCTTGCATCAATCTTGAATTCTCTAGCCTCTCTAATGTAATTTTGCACCCAAAACTATCCATCCCTTGTTCAAAAGCATTCTCCTCCTTTTATTTCTGTCTGACTGGGCTTTTCAGCAAGAAAGCCCAAATTTTCACGTGGGCACGCGTTTAGTGCCGTGACACGCGTCCTGGGACGCGTCCTGGCAGGGGAAGGTATTTCTAGTATAGTTTTGGTCTTCTGGACGCGTGTGGGCACGCATCTTGGTCAGTGACACGCGTTTGGACACGCGTGTAGGCCGAGGAAATGATTTTTGGCTCCATCCATGGCCTGAGACGCGTTTAGGGACGGGTTTGGGCAGCCTTCTGCATTTTCTTTGGTTCACACGCGTCTGGGGACGCGTTTTCTCAGTTGGCCTGATATTTCAAGCTCAAACGCGTTTGGCCAGTTGTTGTGCTTTTCTCCAGTTTTTCACTTTTTTGCACTGATTTTCTCTACTTCGTTCATCTGAGTCTGCAAACACTGAAACACATAATCAAAGCATAAAATGCGGAAAAAGGAAATAAAATACTAAATAAAATAACTTAAAGATAACTAGAAACAACGGTAAAAACATATGTAAAAACCACTGATCAGCCTGACCTGTAGCTAAACACACCCCCCCTGAATTCCTTACAGAACTAACAATGCACCCCCTGCATTTTTTTATAAATTAACTAATTGTTTTTAATAAAAGATTAATTTTAAATTAATATTTGGTTCGATTATATTTAATAATCGCGCTGATTATTAATATTTCTCCTTATTAAAAAATATGTAAATATTTAATATGATTTTATATGCACATGAAAGGTTTAATTCGTTAATTGTTTTAATCAAACCAATTGATTACGATAATTAGCGACAAAATTAGTTTTGTCAAGCTAATGTAGGTTAGCGTCGATTTATTAATTGTTTTAATCAAATCAATTGATTGCTATGATTAATAATTTTAATCATTCAATTTATTTTAATCTAAATAATTTATTTAAACTGGTTATATTTACTAAAGGTTTTAATCAATTCAATTGGTTACGATAATTAGTAATTTTTATTAATTTGCTAATTATGTTGATCAAATCCATTGATCAACGCGATTAACAAAATTTCAAAAATATTAGACAGGGTTGTATGCTATTAATAAATCTTCAACATCTTCACAAGCCACGTTACATAAAACTGCGACAATTACCAAACTGCGAACGGTAATTTAAAACATACATTAACATACAAACTTCAATGGATACAACCTCTAAAAAACACCAACATAATCCCGAACTACGTAGACTCTGATCCTCCATAAGGAGGTACGTAGGCATTTGGTAACAAGGCGAGTCCCCTTCCCAAAAACTTCAATAGATTTAAGGTTTGCCCTATTTAACTTTCTATCACCTTTCTTTACTAGCCATAAACTTTTACCTTAGACAAAACCTTAGGAAAGGGTTAAGGGTGCCTAACACCTTCCTTTGACCTGATTATAATAACTTATTCAGATCTCTAAAACTACGTAGGGTTTCCTATGTGCCTTGGCAGAATAGGTGGCGACTCTAAAATCTAATTTTTTTAGGGCAGGTTGCTACATATGTCCATCAGGATAAACATTAAGTTGAGTCCCTTAGAAAACAATTTAGTTTGAGTTTTTACGAAAAATACTTTAAGTTGGTTTCCACATGCGAGACTTTAAGTTGAGTCCCTCTGAGAGGCTTTTAAGTTTAATCCCTCAGGCCAGAGATTAAGTTGAATCCCTCAAGATTGATTTAAATTTGAGTGCCATGGGAGAAACATTAATTTGAGTCCCTCCGGCAAGAATTTAAGTTGATCCTTTAGAGATTCTTTAAGTTAAAACCCTTAGAAGAAACCTTAGATGTGATCATCATAACTAAAGTTCCGAGTTATACATTTAACAAACAAGATATTCTAAAGCTCAGAAGATCCAACATAAAATTAAATACAATTATTATAGGATCAAGAAAGGACCGTTTGAAAAAATTACCAATCATATTGCATATCATTATTTTTGGAAAGGAAATTATTCTCAATTTATCATCCTTCCAAAACCAGCAAATGCGTCTCTTAATGGATCTTTGAATTAAACTTATTTATAAATGGACTACGAAGAAGAATCATTTCATGATCCTACGCATACAAACAAAGAGTGCTCTAAAACATTTTCATAGATCAACTTATCTCTTTCTTTTTATGCTAAAATTTATGTAAACATCACAGTTGTGATAAAGCTTTCAGAAGCAATGGTAAACATACATTGTATAATTGTTTAGTGTCGAACCAGGATAACCAACTTATTTAAAGTTTTATTTTTGGAAAACCCCAATTAAACCCCCCACCCTTATTGTGTTTTTCTACACTTCATTCTTGAGGCGATACTTTAATTTGGATCCCACGGGAGAGACTTTAAGTTAAGTCCATCAGTTGTGAATTAAAGTTTAACCCATTAGGCTATACTTTAAGTCGAGTCCCTCGAGCAAGACTTAAAGTTGAGTCCCACTGGTAATATTTTCATTTGAGTCCCTCAAGGGATAATTTAAGTTGAGACCCTTAGTGGTTCTTCAAGTTGAATCCCTTAGGTGAACCTTTAAGTTGATCCCCTCAGATGAGACTTTAAGTTGAGTTCCTCGAGAAATAATTTAATCGGAGTTCCTCAAGAGAGATTTTATGTTGAGATATTAATCTTACTATGCAAAAAATTGTTTACAAGAGATGTCAAGCAATCCAACCCCATATACCCTATGTTTGATGTTGATCCTTGCACTTCTCTTTCATTGAGCTGAGTTTGATAAAGTCACCCTGTAGCGGGGAAAATTTGAGATTAAAGGCATTGATTGACTTGACTCATATATTTTAGTGAAAGTCGCCACTACGCTTTATTGTTTCTAAAGGAAATGGGACAAGGGAGAAATAAACCCAAATAAGTTTTTAAATCAAAACTAATAAAAAGCAGAGATCTTAGGTACGTGGGTTGATTATGCAAGGGGAATGTGTTAGCACCCCTCACATATGTGGTACTCCACAGGAACCTTTTTGAAAATCTGGGTATAAAGAGAATTGTGTGCAAAAGAAAGTTTGTTTGATTTTAAAATGATGCTCGGCAAGACGTTTACATCTTATGCCTATATACCTCTTTAATGTAATGGAGAAGTCAGAGCAAATGTAGTTCCTTTTAAGAGGAAACAAGAGTTTTATTTTAAAATCAGATAGACACTTTGTCGTCTTAGAGGAGAAAACTCAGCTAACCATACTTGAACATGAAAACAAGTGGGCTCTTTGCGTCACAAGTGAAACAAGGGCTCCAACTCGGATAGAGATCAATGAGTATGCCACTAACTTTTTCAAGTGGTAAAGAATCAACTATATCAATCAATATCAAGGGGATAGGATATTACATCTCGACTATAACGATTACTTGTGCCTAAACTTTAAAAAGAGATTTTAAGATAAAGCCACAAGGGAAAATGGTTTTAAAGGAAGTTTTATTAGAAAAGTTTAAGAAAAGTTTGCAAACATAAGAAACTTTTTGAAAAAGGGAGAAGATTTTGAAAATTAAAGAAGGGGAGGAGATGAAGAGACTATCCTAAAGCATAAAATAAAAGTTAAGGTAAAGGATCTGTCTAACCAACAAGAAGTCAACAGTTGACATAAAGAATTCAATGTAGATTTCTCATCCTTCGGATTACCATAACCAAGAAAACTCAATACCAAGTACCACATGAAATAAGTCTCAGATGAACATAACATCTCCATATGTATAACTTGCAAAAAGCTTTAGAAATGCACCATAAGAACTTGAGATGAAAATTGGGCAGAGTAACAGTTGTGTACAGATAAATTCCCAATAACAAAGGGAAATTTGACATAAACATAAAGATGATTATGGATAATGAATGGTAAAATAAAAGCATAAGCTAAAATATAGAATATAATAAAGCAAAATAATAAAAGAAGCATAAAAATAAAAAGTTAATGGTTAATTGTTAGAACTTAGTTGCCAACACGAATGATCAATGATGATTGACTAATGAACCTTCGGTCAAAGTTTATGAAAACTCATCAGAGGATTGATAAGACCAAAGCCTCCACACAATAGGTTTGCAAAGGTATTGAGCCAATTGTCAAATTATCAACCATCCTTGGGCTTATAAATATAGGTTTAGGCCACGAATGATCAGTTTTCCGATATGGGACAATTTTTGATACGGGACAAATTTAACGCTATATTAAGCAATCGCCAAGTAACTTATATAGAAGTCATTCTACAAAGAGGCCAATCAATAACAATTTATATGTTCAAAAACAAATTGGAGAAATGATATGCAAATCATTCTCCTAACATTTGCAACACATGTAAAAAAAATAAAAGAATTCTCTTAACCATCACAGGACATCACTTTGATGGTTCATTAGAGTAATGATAAGACCATAACCTCCACACAATGAACTCCTTAAAGCTTGCACCCATAAATTAAGAGAGATGAGATGAAGAGGGATATTGAAAAATCATCACAAACTCTCACCAAATGGATCATCAAGTATTAAATCAAAAAGAAAAATAAAACAATTTTTGATATTTTGATATATAAAAAAAACTAATATTAATATTTTTTTGTATTTTTGAGTAATTCAAAATAAAAATATATAAAAATCTAAAAGAAAACAAATGGAAACAAGTAAAATGGCTGTAAAACTAAAAAAGATAGGGGTATAACTTGATGAAATTCGGTGGGCTTAAAATGCAAGCCAAAAGTCTTTAGGGTTGCAAAATTCGTACCCCTACGATTGTCCGTGTACCCCTACAATTTTCAAAAAATGGCAAGTTTACCCTTTAGGGTTTTTAACAATTTTACCATTTTACTTTTTACTATTCACCAAAAAGTCAAAAAATCTGAAAACTGCACCCCTACACGCGTAATTTTTGGAACACTTCATGCAAGTCTTCCGGTATGTAAAAGAACAAACCGGAACACTTTCAACAACTATTCTGGTTTGCATTGGAAACATTCCGGAAGGCTTTTTACAACTGTTTCGGAAAGATCACAACCAAACCGGAACACTTTTGTAAAGTGTTCCAGTAAGCTTTTTGCAAACCGGAAGTGTTTACTGTTCCAGAAAGATCACAACCAAATCGGAACACTTTTGTAAAGTGTTCCGGTAAGCCTTTTGCAAACCGGAAGTGTTTCTCAATGTGTTCCGAAATGCATTTCGGAACTCTTTCCCATTGTGTTCCAGTTTGGTTTTCCATTTTTTGAGTTTATTTTGTTTTTTTTCAGGTATGGAAATTCCGCTCCAGATTTGTCAGAAAAACGAGAAAGTTGTAGATACTACCCCAGCTTTCACAACTTCTCAAAGATTTGTCACACGGGAAGAGGTTATCCAATGGGTTAAAGAGACCGGAATCAACAATAAATTGACTGTTATCATTGAAGGTGGAGAAAAACACAAGAAAAGGGGGATTGAATTGTCTTCTTTATCAATTTAAAATCCCTTTCTTTTTATTAACGTCTTTTCTTTCTTTTGTTTACTTATCTATTGGATTATGCTTTTATGTTACGGAAGCATGATGAATACATAACCAATAGGATGTTCATTTTAACTTCTAAAGGATATCAGAACTTCTGAGTTGTTCAGTACAGTTCTACGGATTAAGGCTTGGAAGTTCTATGTCAAAATGATACGTGTAGAAAGTAAAAGACACATTCATTTTTATCCTGGTTCACCTTCTAATTAAGGCTACCTCTAGTCCACCTTCTTCAGGTGATTTTCCTCTCAACAGAGGTCTTAATCCACCTTCTGCACGATCCTCCGTCGTGACTAACAACCTGCACAGACAACTGTTGTGACTAACCATCTGCACAATGACCCATTCGGTGATCTCCGCGAGATATAACGTCCATTGACTCAGGAACCCTGCACAGTCTACCCACTGTGACTAAACTTGCACAACCAACCTATTGTGACTAACCCCTAGCTGACTGAACCGTTCAGGGATCCCAGCAGGATATATCGTTCATCACACTAGTAACGTGCACAACAACTCATTGTGACTAACTCCCTGCACAGCTGCCTGCTGTGACTGACTACAGATGATGAACCGTTCAGTGATCTTAGCAAGATATAACGTTCATCTATCTTCCAAAGATTATAGGTGTGCTTCTTAATTAAGAAGATGATCTCCTATTCTCAATACATATGGTTACGACTCACTAACTAGAAGTCACTTTTGGAGCCTAAACAATCTATCAGAAGTTTCCTAAGATATAACACACTACGAGCAACAACTCTATGTGTTTTACAATTAATGACAAGAACAATACATAGTTGTCGCACGCTCGCGAAAAATGAACAGAGTCTCCACCAATATATTTATCCCATAAGGGAAAGGAATATCAGAAAACCTAACAAAGGAAGGAACAGGGTCTTGCGACCAGAGAATCAAGGTACGGGAGTCGGTTACGCAAGGGGAAGGTATTAGCACCCCTCGCGCCCATCGTACTCGATGGTATCCACCTAAGTTTGTTTCTATCTAAAGGGTGTGTACTATGTCTATGTCTATATGCGAATGAATGCAAAAGAAATACGGGGAAAAGAAGGAATTATTTACAAATGTGCTCGTTCAAGCCCCGCGACTTGATGCCTACGTATCCTTTTCAGGAATCAGAGCGCCGTAGTTCGGCTCCATAGTTTTGTTTGTTTTTGAGTTTTTTAGTTGGGCGGAGTTAACGTTCGCGCTCTTGCATAAGGGATCGACCTAGGATGCAATGGAGCGAAAATAACGGTGCCCTTAAGAAAGGAGAGATGAGAGAGACTTTGAGTGTTTCGAGGAACTCGAGTTACTCTTTGGTTTGTATTTTTTAGAAGTTGGGAACTTACGCCTGAATGGGACCCTTAAGCAAGGGAGATCCAAGCACTCGAACATTCCCTTAAGCAAGGGACGTTCAAGCTTCCATTCCCTTTTTAAAAATTTTCACTTTGATTATTAGTGTTTTTTAGTGTTTTCTTTGTTTTTTTTAAAGGGAATTTATTCAAGTATTTTTAGATGTTTTATGGTTGCAAAAGAAAAAGAAACTAGCCTAAGTATGAAGGGAATTTCTACCTAATGTTATCATGGTTTCTACCTAAGGTTAGGAATAAAAGACACATGAAAAATAAAGCAAAAAGTGGAGTATATGAAAATAGCATGAAAAAGAACAAGTCAAAATATAGCACAAAAGTGAATTAAAAGTACTATTATTTTTATGGTTTTTATGAAAGAAATGAGTTCAAAAGATTAATGTCAAAATTAACCTAAAATATACTTATTTTTATGAGCTTTTATGTGAAAATTCTAAGGCTAAAATTAATTCAAAAAGTGGCCTAAAAATCTAACAAGTTTTATCGATTTTATTGCTTTTACCACTAAGAAAAAATAAGATCAAAACTATGTCAAAACTAAATCTAAAATGAAGGAAACGGGCTCAGGGGGGTGTGAACTCAGTAATAGGTGGAAGAGGATTAAATATCCAAGTACCAGAAATTTGTCCTAAAGAGAAGATGGTTTAAATGTTATCCTTATTTTTTGTTTTTGTTTTGATATCTGCTGGGGAAAGAGAATTTGGTTTTGTTTTTCTAGTGGAGAAATATGAATGAATGGTGGTTGTCAGGCGGGAACTGACTTCACCATCAGGCGAGGATTGAAAATGATGGAAAGGATTTGCCAGAACGGGGACTGGACTTTGAAAAAGTTTGCCAGGGCGAGAACTGGACTTTGAAAAAGTTTGCCAAGGCGGGAATTGGGCTTTGAAAAAGTTTGCCAAGGCGGGAATTGGACTTTGAAAAAGTTTGCCAGGGCGAGAACTGGACTTTGAAAAAGTTTGCCAAGGCGGGAATTGAATTTGGAAAGATGATTACCAGGACGGGAACTGGGTTTTGAAGTGATTACCAGGACGAGAACTGGATTTGGAAAATGATTACCAGGACGGGAACTGGATTTTGAAAATGATTACCAGGACGGGAACTGGATTTTGAAGTGATTACCAGGACGGGAACTGGGTTTTGAAAATGATTACCAGGACGGGAACTGGATTTTGAAGTGATTACCAGGACGGGAACTGGGTTTTGAAATGATTTGAAGGTCGGAAGGCAAAGGATTCACAACACGGGGGTTGGATCCGAAAAGTTTTCCCGTACGGGGGAAGGGACCACGGAGACTAGTGACGGTTAGACTCGATCAAAAGACATCGGTAAACATTGAAGAATCACGAAGACGTTGATGCTTGCGAAGCATAAGAATTACATTAATCCCTCAGGCCAAAGGCGGGGTGTAGCTCTTCAAGAATGGCAATCGTTCGAATTGCCACACACCAAGTATGGTTATTCAAACGATTGAAAAATAAGATGGGTTGAATGCCCACCCTCATTCGCACTCTAATTTGCACGCAGCACACGGGAAATAACCACGACAAGACTAGTAACGACTAGACTCGACAAGAAGATGATAGTAACCATTGGAGATTACGGAGATATTGATGCTTGCGAAGCATAAGAATTACATTAATCCCTCAGGCCAAAGGCGGGGTGTAACTCTTCAAGAGTGGCAATCGTTCGAATTGCCACATACCAAGTATGGTTATTCAAATGATTGAAAAATGAGATGGGTTGAATGCCCACCCTCATTCACACTCTAATCTGCACGCAGCATACGGGAAATAACCTCGGAGACAACGATTCTGACGAAGAAAGACATTGCGTCCGATCCACATTGGAGAGAGAAAATGAGACTTCTTTTGGGGATTGAGGATACCAGGTATCGGCACCGTGGTTGGAAGAGGTTTGTGATGTAGTAGCAGATATCAATCGGAGTTTGTAAGGACAACCTTTTTATGTGGGGAAGTATCATTGTCTTGATTGAGGGATGATTTATATTATCTGGCTTATGCTTTGTATGCATGTTTGAATTTTTCTATGGCGTAATGATCCGCTTTGACGGATATGCTACGCTTTTGAGGATGCAATGTTATATGTAATGGATACTATATGCGGTGTGCCAAATAAAGGCATTAGTGAGGTAAACACCATGGAGAACCCCCTTAGTGTTAAGGACCATGTACAGATGCCAATAGATATTGGACTTTGATTTGTAAGATGCACCTTTCTTTGACTTGAAGAATGATTCCTGACTTTTCACCATGTGCCACTGCTTGGTGGATTTTCAGCTTGAGGAGATTCCCTCGATTCACCATGTAGGAGATGAGAAATCCAGGTAACGAGCCTTGGTTAGGGAAGTAGGACAACTCCTAGGAGAAATAAACTCCTATGCTTGAGGAATGGAACAAACTCTCAGGAGAAATAAACTCCATGCTTGGGGAGAGAACAAAATAGCTCAAAAGATTATGCCCCAAGTTTCATGACCCATGGAGGAAATTGCCCCACAGGATCCTTGGAGAGATTTGTCAAATCTCGACGTAACTGCCCCAGATTGGTTGAACTCGAGAGAGATTCCTCGACATGATTGCCCCAGAGTGATCAACGCTTGCAGAGATTTATCGACATGATTGCCCCTGATACGCTGAATTTGAGAGGTCAAACATCGATTCAATTGCCCCTGATTAGGTACATCTTACTAGAATCCTCAAGCTTCCATTGTTTTGAAGTCAAACAAATATGGAAACAGCTTTACCACGCTCAAAGGAGTCTTCAAACTCTTCCCCTCAAGGTAATCAAAGGAAGCATTAACTGTTCATGCCCAACGGAGTTTTTTAGAGAACCTGCCCCTTGATGGTCAACATTTGAGATGACTAGCTTTTCCTCCTCGGAGTTCTCAAGTCTCTTGTACTTTGACATGATCAAGTTACTCACTGATTCTCATCCTGAAATTTTTTTGATGTTTAAGCAGATGTTTTGTATGCAAAAGAATGTTAATTCTAAGAATGATGATTCTAATGCAAAGCCTATGTTAGTCTTGAAGTTTAAAGAAACTTTTTATTGAAATGAGGTTGTGACCTCTCGTGAATGGATCACTAGTTGACACAACCTCGTTTTTTTGCATATGAAAGATAAAGCAGGCATACGATACCAACATAGATATGAGTCTCGCTTCATTGAGAGTCAGTTAAATGCTATCTCATCGGAGCACGCTTTCAAAAATAAACCCTACTTCAATTAGGACTTTTAAGGGTTGTAATTTGGCTGTGTTCACGGTTTTTTAGAAAACAAAGGATTTTTAGGCTCAAAATTATTTGGTGCCCACCCCCTTCGTGATGTTCTCCATTCCTAGGTTCAATTAACTCGACATGAGTGTTCATTCCTCACAAGGAATTTGGAATGGTTGAGGAATCAATGAGGTTTTTTGGACATGACGGTCGCTCACCTTTTATTCTTCTGATTCATTGTCACACGACTTTGTTCTTGCTTGGCCATTTCATTATTATTTTTTTCTTTTGCCATTTTCTTTTCATCTTTTTTTTTTATTTTCATTATTTTTTTGCCATTTTTTTTCTCTTTTTTTTGAACAAGTCGTGTGACCTCGCATAGTCTTTGATTTGTTGGAGGTGATTGCGACTACCTCACTCCTTGATTGATGAGGGATAACCATTGTGGCATCGTCATCTTTTGACCTCTTGATGGAATAAGGATAATCATTGCGGTTTTGACATTCCTCAACCTTTTGGAGGATAACCATTGTTGTATCCTTAGATGCATACCCTTTTGGTGAGTTTTGAACACTCGATCAAGTTAAATGAACGCTACCCTGCCCCAAGGTTAAAATAAGGGTTTTTTATGATTAGAAAAGAAACTCCTACTTCAAGGCTCAAAGGGGTTAACGAGGGTCTATCTCCCTTATATCTCCGGTGTTTGGGGATTTGAAACAATGCCTGTACATCCTCAGTAGGGTTTTTTATTCAAAAACACATGATCAGAGATTTTGCATTTTTATTTTTCATCATTCTCCCTCAGCTTTTTGCCTCAGCAAGCAATTAATAAAGTTGGTATCGTAATGCCAAAAACATTTTATGAGTGAAAACGAATGGGTTTCTTCAAGACAAACATAAACAATGTATTTTATTTTCATTCAGAAATTAACAAGTTTTTACATGCTATAAATGCTTAAACAAACAATGAAATGTTACAAGTGAGAATGCAATAAAGACACTAAATGAATGTCATTGCTGAGGAGACTTGACTCCGTCTGGACTTGTTGATCTCGAATACTTTCTGCAGTTCCTTCCAAACCCTTCAGATTACTTCAAAAGAAAACCCCAACAAAGTCACCCAAGAGTTGTAAATTTTTGCCTCGCTTTAGGGATTCGAGCAATGCGGGTGATGCAATGCTCAAGATAAGAGTACGTCTTGCTTATCCCTCGTGCGGGAGCCCCAAGCATAGTTGCTAGAGTAGTAATCTCCATCCTAAATGGAAAGAATCTTGTATGATCATCAAACTCAAGAGAGCTACTTGTGGTGAAGAAGACCCAATACTAGAATCTTCACCAATTGGAATTCCAACAAACAAGGAAATGAATGGGCACAAGGTAATAGAATCACGTCAATTTGTTTCTCATATTCTTCTTGTCTCTATTAACAAGCCAAGGCCACTGAGAAGGAAATTCCGCGAAAAGGAGACTGAGATGTGAAGTAGAACCTTGAGAATGAGAAGCATTGTGTAGAACACTCTTGATTACTACACGGAAAGAGATTCTGACAAAGTCACCCAGGAATTTATAATGCTTTTAAGGGATTCGAGCAACGCAAATGATGCAAAGCTCAAGATAGACCAGGTCTTGCTTATCCCTCGATCGGGAGCCCCAAGCAACTTCCACACATGTGCAGGAGATGATTACCTTTTTAGCTTCAATGTCCAAACTATTTGGAGTGAGAGTGGATGATCCTTGCATTTCTTGATATCAGGCATTAGGCACAAACCAACAACATCTGAATCAGTGGCGTCACGACTTTTTATGGCTTTCAATCTTTTCTCCAAGAGGTGGAACCTTTTGTCAGTTTTAATAATTGGAAACTTGCAGACTTCAATGATGTGAATTCTCCTTACCAAGAATAGGAATCTCAACAATACTTCAAACATTCTGATTCATAAGACCTTTTCATGGATGAGATTAACATTGACATTTGGCCTCTGAGGAACTTGTCTCAATTCTTCTTGTCAAAGAGAAAAGGCTTGAATAACCTCCATACACTGATTCATGTCAGCCTCCATTTCTGTTCTCATCTTATTTAAAACCCACAGAGTTGTTCCAATATTAACTTTTGAGCACATAGCGGTGAGAAGTCAACTTTGTTGCTAAAGTCGGAATTTGAGAGGAAGGGCTCCCACAAGCTTCTGATAGAACCATGAAATGCATGATAGTATGAATGCATGTTTCATTTCCGAGGAATCCTAAAGTTCTTTCACACACTTTTTGTTTTGTTCTTTTTTTTTTTTTTTGAAATCAAAGCTTTCTTTTTTTATAGAATATCTTTTCTTTTCTTTTTTCCTTCTTTTCTATTTCCTTTTTCTTTTTGTTTTTTTTTTTGAAATAGACTTTAGGATCTCCCATAAATGAAGTGGATAAAGCAATGATGTTATGCGATGCAACAACATGGGATCAAGGTCCTTATAATCTTAGTAACCACCGCACAATCCTCTGAATAACTGATGTGAAACCTCTGTACAGGCCAAATGTCACAGGATCAAAGGTTCGACGCCCTTTTTGAATACCAGAATATCAAGCACCATGAGAACGGACCAAATAAAGGTCCGACCTCAAATATGAAGAGCCAAAGGTATGTAGGAGTCAAGGTTTCCTGTCCCACCCCAATCTCACGGGTATGTAGTCTAGACACGGACAAGTGGTCCCTAATGGTCACTAGGGTCTACAGTTCCCATGGGGTACAAAGTGTTTGAGGCAACAAGCGTGCCAGACACAGTGTTCCATGAAAGAACCTCGCCCAGTTGTGGTACCCCATGTCAAGCTCGATCGTAGCAAGAGCCACGGGAGTCAACATGAGCATCCACGCTAATCCTATGTGTCACTGGCCTGGGTAGTGGGCCTTTTACCTCACAAAAACCCCCCACCTGCAAAACAAAGCAGAAAAATATGTGGCCCCCACGGGGACCCATAATATAGTCCAGATGCATGATGTGCAAGCAGAAATAAACATGATATGCAAGCAGAAAATAAACATGCAAACATATATACAAGATATAGACATAAAAATAAACAAAGAAACACCCAATAAAAGAAACAAACAAAGGCTAGGATCGACTTGCTTAGGTAATCCCCAGCAGAGTCGCCAGCTGTCGCACGCTCGCGAAAAATGAACAGAGTCGCCACCAATATATTTATCCCATAAGGGAAAGGAATATCAGAAAACCTAACAAAGGAAGGAACAGGGTCTTGCGACCAGAGAATCAAGGTACGGGAGTCGGTTACGCAAGGGGAAGGTATTAGCACCCCTCGCGCCCATCGTACTCAATGGTATCCACCTAAGTTTGTTTCTATCTAAAGGGTGTGTACTATGTCTATGTCTATATGCGAATGAATGCAAAAGAAATACGGGGAAAAGAAGGAATTATTTACAAATGTGCTCGTTCAAGCCCCGCGACTTGATGCCTACGTATCCTTTTCAGGAATCAGAGCGCCGTAGTTCGGCTCCATAGTTTTGTTTGTTTTTGTGTTTTTTAGTTGGGCGGAGTTAACGTTCGCGCTCTTGCATAAGGGATCGACCTAGGATGCAATGGAGCGGAAATAACGGTGCCCTTAAGAAAGGAGAGATGAGAGAGACTTTGAGTGTTTCGAGGAAATCCCTTAAGCAAGGGAAACTCGAGTTACTCTTTGGTTTGTATTTTTTAGAAGTTGGGAACTTACGCCTGAATTGTAACACCCCATATTTTCTAATTTTAATTTAATCGGAAATTAAATTATTATTTAGGATTATTTGGTATTTTGTTGAATTATTGGAAAATTATGGATTAAGGGCCATTGGGCTAGAATCGTGAGATTAGTAGTATGGGGGTGCTAAGGGAGTAAGCCCATTACTAATTATTTTATGTTTTCATAAAATAAAGGAAATAAGGAAAATTGGGAAAAAGGAAAAGGAACGTGAAAAGCAGAGCAGAGGAGATGAGAGATTGGAAAGCTGATACGTGAAAGAGGAACAGAAGAGGAAGAGGGCTAATCAAGATCCTTGGCTAAGGTAAGGGGGGACTCTTCCGGTTAATATCTTTTATCGTATTATAGATAATAGGACTGATTTAGATGCATTGTTTGTGTCAATTGGTTATATGATGGATTGGGGTTTTGGGATGATTTTGCGGGGAATTGTATGATTATATGATTGTTATGATGATTGAATGATCCTCTTTGTGTGTTATATTTGTGTTATAACATGTATGTGGCTGATATGGTGGTATTTGAGGTTCATGACATAATTTGGTTTGGTTTTGGGGATTTTGGGGTAAGTCCCGCAATGCTGTCAAATGCGATGAAAGCTCTAACTTTTGCCAGTTCGCGCCGCGAAAGTAGGTGCGCGCCGCGAAGGCGTACTTGTTTTCTCGCATCGCGCCGCGTGCATAGGTTGGCGCCGCGAACGTGTTTGTATGCTTCAGGTCGCGCCGCGAACTCTGGTTGCGCCGCGTGCTGTAGCGATAATTGTTTTCTTGTAAAAAGTTAAAGATGTGTAACTTTCAAACCGTAAGTCCGTTTTAGACGCCGTTTTGGACGTTGTTCCTTAAATTGAATGTTCTACCATATGAAACGAATAAAACAATAATAACTTGATTTTATTTTAAAAATTATCATTTACTTCAAATGTGGTTTATTCTGGTTTTGCATAGTTGATGAGGTGCAATGGTTGCTGTGTGTAAAATTGAATGTGTGCAATGATGTATGCTGTGATAATGTGGTAGCTTCTGTTAATTTTGAAAATGGGTGTTGTTCATGGTAAATACGGTTATCATGTGTTTTGATGAATGATGAGGTAAATACTCTGTCGTTGATGAGTTGATGAATGGGTGTTGTTGATGTAAAATATGTATTTTATTATGGTTGAGAAATAGCATAACTGTGTGTGTGGCTATTGATTATTGTGGTGGTTGATGATTATGACATTTGGTTGATTTATGTGGGTGATAAGCATGTTATGGTTGATACATGCATTCATAATCATTATGTGGCTGATCCTTGACGATGGTGGATCAGTGGTAGCTAATTCCCATTGTGTGGAATTAGTGAGTGGGTGTTGCCGTATCCTTGACGATGGTGGATCGGTGAGTTGGGTTATCCCAGATTTTGGTACCACATGCATATAGTTGCATTTGCATTAGGTTACTTGTGTTATTATAACATGAATGGAAGATTGTCCAATGTTATAATATGTGATGATTGTGTAATGGTTATGATTTGTTTGGATGAATTATGGTGTTGCCTCTTGGTAATGTATTCTATTTGTGTTGTGTGTTGATGAGTACTTCCTGACAATCTGAATATAACGAAATTGGATGAATAATGTGACTATGATGTGTTATTGTTTATGATTTGATAACATTTGTTAATTGTGAATGAGACTCACCCTTACTTTGATGATTTCAGATTGGCGAGTAGCGGCTTTTGGCTCGGTGAGGATTAGCTCATGAGTCAGTTTATTTGGTATAGCGTCGGTGTCATGCTCTGATATTGTAACACTGGGGGAACGTTAGTTTAGAGTTTATGATGATACTCTATTTTGTTGTTCTTGGAGTAATTTTGTGAGATATTGCATAGATGATGTTATGCTTATCTGTTGATTAATGTTCCGCTGTATAGAAACATGATTTTGTTAAATGGATGATTTTCCCCTAAGTGAAGCATGACAATTGATTTATGATAATTTGTTTTAAATTGAATTGTGGCACCCTTGTTTTCATGTTTTACTCTGAATTATTTTATTAATTTCCGCGGGGTTTAGAAGGGTGTTACAATAGTGGTATCAGAGCAGGTCGGTCCGTCCGGCCAATTGTTGAGTCAGTTGAGTTGCGCGACAGTTGTATATTGTCGGCATTTTATTCCTTGGTACGCGACATGTGAGTGAATCACTGTCGGTACTTGGTTGTTTGTTGCAGGTGTTGGATTGAAACAAGTGGGGGAGAAGCTTCGCTTCTCGGTTATGTTTCAGTTGCAAGAAGATTGATTCAGTAGGCTGTTGTTGGCAACAGTGCGAGTGTTGTCGGAGTTTGTTGTTTTCCGAATTGAAGGTGACTTGGAATTAAGACTTCACTGGGAATTGAGTTGGAACATCTTGAAGGAAGGTGATTAGAGGTAATTGACAGTTATTGTAAGAGAAGGAAATTGGAAAGTTGCAATGTGTCAGCTCTGCTGGTGTGCTGCGAAGCTGTCAGTTGAGTAGCCTTACGACTCAGAAGAGGTTCAGCTGCAAGTTTGCGAAGAGGATTGATGTAGTAATGTTCCAGAAATTGCGCTTCGGCGATGGGAAGTGTTGCTCAAGTTATAATAATGTTTGGAAGTGAAGAGATACGTTAAGGGGCTGTTTGGAATGTGATAGGGTTGAAGAGAATGAGTTTTGGAGAGAGGTTTTCGTAAGCAAAACGCAGGAAAATTGCTGAATAGCTGCGGAACTCCGAAAATTCATAACTGGAGTTCAGGACGTCCGATTTGAGTTCCGTTTGAAGCGTCGGAAAGCTAACGAGATGAACTTTGTTAAAAAAATGGTTGCAGCAGCTGTAACATAATTAATTGTGACAGGATGACGTTGGAAGGAGGCGAAGTTACGGTTACTCTTGTTCTTATAACTAGACTTGTTTATTGGTACTGCACGGGATGTCAGTGTCAGTGTTGAATGGATTGAAGGAATAATTAGAAGGTTTGTTGAGAAGTAAATTTAAGAATTGAATTTACCAATTGAGGAGTTTTGGGTATATCGTATAGAGTGTCGCTGCATGATGTCAGTGTTGCATTTTTCGGGCAATGATTGAAAAATTCATATCTTGGGTTCCGAGCGTCGGATTAATGTGCCGTTTGAACCTACGAAGAGGAGAGATTATGTTCTACCTTATGGGAGAGTTATAAATACAGTAGATTGATCCTATAAGGAGATATTCTGAATTCGGTTAAGGAAGCGTGAAATTTGTTGAATAGGAATGCCTACTACCGTGATTATTCGAAACGAAGTTGAGTAAGACATGTTGTTGATGAATAAGTCGATGAGATATTCGGTAATAAAGATGATTGGAGTACCGATGGATTCTAGTGAGGATTGAATTAGTAGCAAAGATGGAATGAACTTTAGAACTATTGGAATCGTATTTGTGATGGCAAGGTAACGATAAGTATAAAAGAAGGATTGTAGGGAATTTCTAACATTGTTGACGTGAGGGAGACTTTGTTGAGATTTCGAGTGGGATGATAATTGGACGTGAAGGATGTAATAGAATTTGGATTAAAACCACGAGTTATGAATGTTGTGCTATTGTGTTGCGTAGGAAGTCTTTAAATATGTCGGTGCTAAGGATGAATGAGTTGGATTTAAGTGGACAATTTAGAGACTTGAGTTGGTATGTGAAGGTGATCCTAATAGTGTTAGATTGAGTATGCTAGAAGATGACTAGTGGTATTCTTAACGAGATTAGAGAAGGTCAGAAAGATGATGTTGAGTTGATCGATAAGTTGACTTTGAATTACCAAGGTAGAGGCGGTGGATTCAGAATCAACGAGAATAGTATAATGAGGTTGAGTGGTTGAATTTGTGTTCCTGATGTTTTGAGCTTCAGAAGGATATTCTAGAAGAGGGACACCGTAGTGGATTATTGAACTATGACGATGTTAATGAGTTTGGGTGCAAACTCGGAAATGGACACTATTATGTAGTAACAACGGTTTATGCTTAAATATGATTTTCAACTAATATTGACAAATTGAGGACTTGATCACCCTTAATCTCTTGTTGGTAGTAGACGGAAATCATATAAATGAGATGAACTTGTTTTGTTACCTTAATGGTATAAGATGTGATGAATACTAAGCCGTGAGAATAATCACTCACTATGTTGTGTGGACTTATGAAGAAGTGAATATGAAAGAGTGCAACATATTGGACGGTGACTTAAGACGAGTAATCGGAGTCGCACAACAAAAGTATGATGTGGAGTAGTGTGCAAGTACTATTCATGAGCAGTGAGGAATTAATATGTCGGAAGCCTACATAGAGGATATGTATTGATTTATATGTTGGATTTAGAATCTAGTGGAGGTAATGATGTCGTATCGAAGAATTAGGACTCTTTTGAATAATTGCCGAGATGATGAATATGTTATTACGGTTGTACGTAGTTAACGAGTATGTATTTGGCAAAGTTAAGATGACGAGTTGATACTATATGATGCTATAATAATTTTGTTCGTTGTTAAGGTGATATTGTGGATTCCAAATATAAAGAGGAATTATAATCTATGAAGGGGGAAATTGATTTAATTCTTAAAAGAGAGTGGGACTCAGTTGAGCTATTTTGTAAGCGATGGTATATTGAGGTTGATGAATGTGATTATAACTACTTGGGTGTACTCGTTCCGATGGTTGGAATGTTTTAATAGACGTAGTGAATCAGGAATTTGTTTTTGAGTGCGAGTAAGTATTACTGAGTGGTAAATTGGTACCATGAATGATGAAGAATGATTCTTGAAACGAATGAGTAAAGAGAGTCGGAATCGGGTAAAACTCAAAAATCTATTTGGTATAGATGATTGTGATGAGTAGTCAGAGCAGTGCGGAAAAAGTGGAATGTAAAGTGTTGGATAATCGATGGCTTGACTTAAGAGGAGTCAGATAATTGGAATTCAATGGTATAGGAATATGAGTATTGAGTTTCTTGAAGGAAGCGGTTGGTGAAAAGTGTAAGTAGTATTTTATCGCTCAGATGGAAGAGTATGTCTAAGGTTGGTATGTTTGGTAGATGGTATGCATCACTGTATTGTTGATCAAGTGTGATCATACTATAAATTGTGTAATTGTATTACTCGTTTGTTGGGCGTATTGTATAGGTTGTACCTCAATGTTCTGTTGTTGTTAACCTGTTGGAGATAAAGCGAGTGGTATACTTTTGGATAGTCAAATGCGACGCAAGAACTGGGATTTGAATGTATGAAACATGTTTCCTGTTGGTTATGTCGGATGGATTTTTGAGGATTGACTGACGGTAATGTTGATTAGGAGCTGGAGAGTCAAGTGAAAGACTCTTATACGAGCTGGTTACTTGAGGTATGTTTTCGAGGACGAAAACTCTTTTAGTGGGGGAGAGTTGTAACACCCCATATTTTCTAATTTTAATTTAATCGGAAATTAAATTATTATTTAGGATTATTTGGTATTTTGTTGAATTATTGGAAAATTATGGATTAAGGGCCATTGGGCTAGAATCGTGAGATTAGTAGTATGGGGGTGCTAAGGGAGTAAGCCCATTACTAATTATTTTATGTTTTCATAAAATAAAGGAAATAAGGAAAATTGGGAAAAAGGAAAAGGAACGTGAAAAGCAGAGCAGAGGAGATGAGAGATTGGAAAGCTGATACGTGAAAGAGGAACAGAAGAGGAAGAGGGCTAATCAAGATCCTTGGCTAAGGTAAGGGGGGACTCTTCCGGTTAATATCTTTTATCGTATTATAGATAATAGGACTGATTTAGATGCATTGTTTGTGTCAATTGGTTATATGATGGATTGGGGTTTTGGGATGATTTTGCGGGGAATTGTATGATTATATGATTGTTATGATGATTGAATGATCCTCTTTGTGTGTTATATTTGTGTTATAACATGTATGTGGCTGATATGGTGGTATTTGAGGTTCATGACATAATTTGGTTTGGTTTTGGGGATTTTGGGGTAAGTCCCGCAATGCTGTCAAATGCGATGAAAGCTCTAACTTTTGCCAGTTCGCGCCGCGAAAGTAGGTGCGCGCCGCGAAGGCGTACTTGTTTTCTCGCATCGCGCCGCGTGCATAGGTTGGCGCCGCGAACGTGTTTGTATGCTTCAGGTCGCGCCGCGAACTCTGGTTGCGCCGCGTGCTGTAGCGATAATTGTTTTCTTGTAAAAAGTTAAAGATGTGTAACTTTCAAACCGTAAGTCCGTTTTAGACGCCGTTTTGGACGTTGTTCCTTAAATTGAATGTTCTACCATATGAAACGAATAAAACAATAATAACTTGATTTTATTTTAAAAATTATCATTTACTTCAAATGTGGTTTATTCTGGTTTTGCATAGTTGATGAGGTGCAATGGTTGCTGTGTGTAAAATTGAATGTGTGCAATGATGTATGCTGTGATAATGTGGTAGCTTCTGTTAATTTTGAAAATGGGTGTTGTTCATGGTAAATACGGTTATCATGTGTTTTGATGAATGATGAGGTAAATACTCTGTCGTTGATGAGTTGATGAATGGGTGTTGTTGATGTAAAATATGTATTTTATTATGGTTGAGAAATAGCATAACTGTGTGTGTGGCTATTGATTATTGTGGTGGTTGATGATTATGACATTTGGTTGATTTATGTGGGTGATAAGCATGTTATGGTTGATACATGCATTCATAATCATTATGTGGCTGATCCTTGACGATGGTGGATCAGTGGTAGCTAATTCCCATTGTGTGGAATTAGTGAGTGGGTGTTGCCGTATCCTTGACGATGGTGGATCGGTGAGTTGGGTTATCCCAGATTTTGGTACCACATGCATATAGTTGCATTTGCATTAGGTTACTTGTGTTATTATAACATGAATGGAAGATTGTCCAATGTTATAATATGTGATGATTGTGTAATGGTTATGATTTGTTTGGATGAATTATGGTGTTGCCTCTTGGTAATGTATTCTATTTGTGTTGTGTGTTGATGAGTACTTCCTGACAATCTGAATATAACGAAATTGGATGAATAATGTGACTATGATGTGTTATTGTTTATGATTTGATAACATTTGTTAATTGTGAATGAGACTCACCCTTACTTTGATGATTTCAGATTGGCGAGTAGCGGCTTTTGGCTCGGTGAGGATTAGCTCATGAGTCAGTTTATTTGGTATAGCGTCGGTGTCATGCTCTGATATTGTAACACTGGGGGAACGTTAGTTTAGAGTTTATGATGATACTCTATTTTGTTGTTCTTGGAGTAATTTTGTGAGATATTGCATAGATGATGTTATGCTTATCTGTTGATTAATGTTCCGCTGTATAGAAACATGATTTTGTTAAATGGATGATTTTCCCCTAAGTGAAGCATGACAATTGATTTATGATAATTTGTTTTAAATTGAATTGTGGCACCCTTGTTTTCATGTTTTACTCTGAATTATTTTATTAATTTCCGCGGGGTTTAGAAGGGTGTTACATGAATGGGACCCTTAAGCAAGGGAGATCCAAGCACTCGAACATTCCCTTAAGCAAGGGACGTTCAAGCTTCCATTCCCTTTTTAAAAATTTTCACTTTGATTATTAGTGTTTTTTAGTGTTTTCTTTGTTTTTTTTAAAGGGAATTTATTCAAGTATTTTTAGATGTTTTATGGTTGCAAAAGAAAAAGAAACTAGCCTAAGTATGAAGGGAATTTCTACCTAATGTTATCATGGTTTCTACCTAAGGTTAGGAATAAAAGACACATGAAAAATAAAGCAAAAAGTGGAGTATATGAAAATAGCATGAAAAAGAACAAGTCAAAATATAGCACAAAAGTGAATTAAAAGTACTATTATTTTTATGGTTTTTATGAAAGAAATGAGTTCAAAAGATTAATGTCAAAATTAACCTAAAATCTACTTATTTTTATGAGCTTTTATGTGAAAATTCTAAGGCTAAAATTAATTCAAAAAGTGGCCTAAAAATCTAACAAGTTTTATCGATTTTATTGCTTTTACCACTAAGAAAAAATAAGATCAAAACTATGTCAAAACTAAATCTAAAATGAAGGAAACGGGCTCAGGGGAGTGTGAACTCAGTAATGGTGGTGCATGTAAATGGGATGCAGGGCCCATGGCAGAACTTGGCCCATCAGATTTGTTTTATTGTTAAATTCTTGTGTCAAAAAAAGGAAATGGTGATGAGATCGGGCCTATGGAGGGGGTGTGGACAACAAATTCGGAGCAGGCCCAATGAGTTTCAGTCCAGTTTCCATTCACAATTTGTTTATCAGATTTTATTTATTAAGAGTAAAAAATTAAAAATGAATTAAAAAAATAAAAAGAGCAATTGAGATTGGGAATTAGGGTAACCTCTTGAGACGATTGGACTTCCAAATGAACTCTCAGCTTCTCTCTTCCTCCTTCGCGACGGCGGATTTCTCTTCGTCCGGCGAACACTCATCGTCGTCCTTCTTCCGGCAACCTCATAAACGACCTCTCCCCCGTCTCGCCTCTTATCCCTCCTCTCTTTGCAATGCCTCTCTCGACTCGCTTTGCTCTCATTCTCTCATTACTCCCGATCTCCGCCGTGAACAAATGAAGATTGCTATGGAAATTTCTATGGCGTTGATGGTGATTGAAGATTACGTGATAGTGATTGTTGTTGTTCTACGAATTTGGAAGATGAAGGAGTTCGATTGCTGAATTGAAGTGAAGAACAATGCGGAGATAGCGTCGTCGTTTGCGGTGGAGAAGAAACTGAAGATCACTGTTGTTGCGTATTGCTGGCGTTGAAAGCAGAGAAAAGTGACAACGAAGATTGAAGTTATTGCGGACTCGAAGATGTCGGTAACTAGAAATTGAAGTAAGTGTTAACTCCAATACTTTATTTCTCTTATCCGATTCACGTTTCTTCTTCTCCTTCTTCTTGATTTCTGTGGTTTTCTGATCAATTTTTCTTGTTGAATATGAATGGAGGTTGAGCTTTGTCAAACTGTTTATTGAGTTTGCTGTTGTTTATCGATGATTCAGTGGTGATGAAGATTGAAGAAGGTGGAGTTTTAGAGAGTGAAGATGGTGATGATTGAAGAAGGTGATGAAGATGGATTCTTGAAGAGGATGAAGAATGAAAGTTGATGAAGATTCAGAGAAACGATTGAGAAAAGGTTCAAGCGATTTTTTATTCTGTGAATTGAAGAAGATGGAGAAGGTTGAATGAAGATGAAGATGGTGAATTCTGTGTGAGGAATGAATAGAGAGAGAGCTTTAAGAATGAAGAAGACCTCTGTTATATAGAGATGAAGAAGATCGGTTTTGAAGGTTAGTTACTTCTGATTTCCGTTGAGATTCAGTTATAGGATCCGTTTCTCATCTCCTCCTCTTTTCTGTTTTCATTCAGAAATTCTGTTAGGAAATGTAACTGATTTTTTGTGGTTAGTTTCTGTTTGAGGAAGTTAGTTATGAACTGAAACTCAGTTAGTTATGACTGTTGACTCAGTTAGTTAGACTGAGTTGGAACTGAGTTAGTGATTATGTTAGGCTGGTTTCTGGATTTTCAGGTTATGGTTAGTAAATGTATGTAGTTAAACTGTTAGTGAAACTGTGGGAATTTTCTGTCATAGCTCATACTGAAAAGTTTGAACTGTTTTTGTGGTGGACTGATATGTTGCAGGGCTGAGCATGAACAAAAGCCAAATGGTGTGAGGTCATGAAGATGGGACAAAGGGTTTGAAGGATAATGTTTGAAGAGTAGGTTTAGGGGTGGAGAACAGATCCATGATCAAAATAGGATGTAGTTTTTTGTGTAAAATATTTTTGGTGATGTAATGTGAAAGTTTTCTGTAATGGTTTATGACTTGTGCTCATTTGACTCATACAGTAGAATAGGACTTTTTTGGATATGATTGAAAGTGTAATGTGAAAGAACTTTGCAAAAGGGCACTGAATGGTATATTCTTTTTTGTATGATTTTTCTGTATTGGGTATTTGACTTTTGTAATTTGAATGTGGACCTTTTTGAATATAATGTAACATGAATTGAACTTGTGTATTGAAATTTTGACGTGGTTATTTTGAATTGGAATTTGATAGTTTGAATCGAACGCTTGAATGATGATCGGTATTCACATGGCTTGGGCTTGAAACTTGGATGATAATGAACATAAATGTATAGATTTTGAATGCACGGTTGAATGAATTTGAATGGAATTGCACCAATGCCTAACAAATCCTTTTGATGAATAATCATGCACGTCTTAGTCTTGTAACGGGAATACCAAGCACTTTCGATTACTCCTCTTTTTTTTTTATGCAAATCCATTTCAAGTCTTTAAGAATAAACTCAAGTCCACTCTAACTTGTATTGCAAGCAACAAGTAAAAATGATGAGAACCAAACTTCTCTGATCAAAATGAATCCACAAGTTCGTCTCTCATGCCATGAATCACATCGGTATTTCAATCCACCATAACAATAGTGCATCGAAGAATCCTCGAGGAAGAAAGTATTTAAGCACATAAGGACACCTCGACATGAAATCCAACAAATCTCTGATGAATCGACGATTGTAGACATTGTGTATAAGAACCAGTCTTTTTGCCTCTGATGAACCTTCATGGAGGAAAACCTTGTAGCTTTAGGAGAAAGAATTTCACCCTGAACGACATACAAAAACCATAGCTTCCAAGATCCTTGATCCCACGCTTCTTTTTTTTAGATGTTTTATTTGATGAATGAATGAAAAGTCATGTTAATGGCCTAGTGAAGGTATGCAGATGAAATGTAAAGTATAAGCCAGTTAGAAATAAAGGGTAGGACAAATTTGGGGTATGACAATAGTCTTTTGGTCTTATATTCTTGAACTTCTGGATGAGATCTTCTTCATTTTCTGATAAGCATATTAAGAGACAACACTCTTGTGTTGAAGGCTTCTTGTCATGATCTTCATCTTCAAATCTACTTAAGCAGATTTAGAGCAACAGCTCAATCGTTGATTGCTTCTGATTTGATCTGCACTTCTTCTTTCTCCCAAGCAGATTTAGAGCAGCAGCTCTATGTTGATTGCTTCTTGTGGTCTTGTCTTCTCTTATCTGAGTAAGGAGATTAGAGCTTCAGCTCTTGAAATTAATTCCTTCTTGTAAGACCATCTTCTTCTTATCTACTTAAGCATATATGGAGCATCAGCTCTCATCTTGATTGCTTCTCGTGAGTAGATCTTCATCTTCTTCTTGACTACTGATCATAAAGCTTGTTACAGCTGATAACACATTTAATGATCATAAGCAAACATGAAACACTTCTTTGAGCAACAACTCAGTGTATTCAGTTTCTCAAGTCATTTAATGTGAACAATATATGCGTTGATCAAGTATCAGTGAACTTCTAATAAATCCAGTGGAGAATACTACTTAACAGCAGAGATTTCTTCTTGCTTATATTAGGCATTTGGTTAGTGTATCACAACACAGTGGATTATCACATACTAAGTATGTGTTGCCTCTTGTGGAACTTCTGATGCATGGTTTCTTGAAAATTCTTATCAACTTTTCATGCTCAACTCCTTCTACTAATTTTCTCTCTGGATCTCTCATTTTTCTGCTCTCAGTAGATGTATCCTTGATACATGCTTTGATGCTCATTCTGGATGCATGTTTTAGATGCATACCCAGACACATACTAGAATGCATACCTTCACATTTTGAAGCTTGGTCTATTTATAGAGCTTGGTATGTTACCTTTTGGATCTAGCCATTGAGATTTGTTTGAATATTGCTTTAAATGCTTCTTCTAGATTGAGCCTTTTGTGAGAAGTGTTGTTCTTTAGCAGAACCTTATCCTTACCTTGATGATTGTAGTGGATGGCGTGTTTCTTTTGGTTAAGCTTGTCTTTCCAATGCACTGCATGTGGGTTGCTTATTCTTTTCACCTTGGGAGTTGTTCCTTTTAAATCGTTGCAACTGTTTTGCATGTGATAATGTTTCTAACGGCTCTCCCTTAGATTCTAATCTCTTTGTATTGTATTTAATTTGTATGCTAAGTTGTAGATTCTTCATTTGCGTGACCTCTCAAAACTTGTGGCTTCAGAACTTTTGATCTTCATACTTGCGTGATCTTCTGATGTTTGCAAAGCTTCTTGCGGTTGATCTTTCTTGTTTATTTTCTTGCAGCTTCTGATGTACTTTCTGATTGATACTGTTTTATGTAGACTTTGATATTACTTATTCTTCTGAGTAGTCTTGTCTCTGATTGTTGCTTCTTTTGCTTCAGATCTGCGATCTTTGGCTTGTTTGACGTGTTCTTAATCCGAACATCTGATAATAATATTTAGCTTTGACAGTCTTCTGGATATAGTTGTTGTACACTTTTTTTGATGAATCCTGTATAAGATTTATGACATAGCATCTGCACACTAAATGTCATCATTAGTAATAAAATTGTTACTTCACAAAATATATGTTCGTTTTCATCAAAACCAGATTCTGAACATAGATTCTCAATCTTGTTCTAACAATCTCCCCCTTTTTGATTATAACAAAAACCATGTATTTTGATGGAAAAATTTTATGAGAGGATAATAGTTAAGCAAGCAAACTTCATCTCATTTTACATGTTCAATCAAGCAACTTTAATTTTCATCAAAATGTACTATTCTTTCTCCCTCTTTTTGTTATTATCAAAAAGCGTTTAAGAGGATAGGATTAGACTTAGGAATAATTTTTCTGTTTAATTTAGCAATTGATTTGTCAAATATAAAGATCTATTTCTTTACTCTTTTCTCCCCCTGAGATATATACTCTTATGAATTTCTTTCAGACTTATGGCTCCCCCTGAATTAAGTAACCCTATTTATTTCCGATTTAGCTACCCTGAGTTCTAATAATCTTTGGAAGATGCAGTGGTTGACCATTTTCAAGTTTATAAATGAGAAAGCGATCTCTATTTGATAGGATTTGGTGGAAGTTCCCTCTAGGAGTTATATTGGACAAGACAAATCTAAACAGAACTTGTCTGAAGAGAGTCAGACGTTCATCATTGTTGACGATGCGTCTGTTATTTCTGCTCATAGTATGGTTAGAATTCCAAGGATCAAACGATTTGAGACTAGTTGCAGAAGGGTTAGGAGCATATCCTATGGTTTCAGCAATGGACTCTTCTGTGATGATAAATGGGATACCATAGATTTTGGAAGAGATGATGCGGTGATCTTCGCTGATGGATGCTTCTACCTAGAAGGTTTTCACGAGATTTGTAAAGACAGGACCACGAAGGAGAACAACATAATCAAACCATCCTTGCCTCTCTAGAAGACTCATGAAGTAATCATTTCTCTCAACTAATCCTATGTATTGTTCCTTGGTGATGGTAAGACATGGTTGAGGATCCATTGAGGATGCAATTTTGTCGTGTTGATAAGAGGGCAAGTTTAAGGAGGAATGAAAGATGGATGATGAGAATCCTAAGGATTTGAATTTATAGACTTTTACTTAACAAGGTAGAAATAATGATTTCAGGATTCATTAAATGAATTTGACCATTTGAAGGGTTTCAAGGGATTTGGAACATTTTCCTAGAATTTTTGTCTAGGCAGTTTGACCATCTATTTCTTTTTAGGAAGATTTTGATATCACGTGCTTCAGAATATCTTATGATTTAAGAATTAGGTCCTAGATTTTCTTAATCTTCAGATGATTCTTTAACAAAGATAATTTGATTTTACACAGAACATAGTTTACATTTTTTAGAGCAGAGTGTCTCATCTCTTCAGATAATACCTAAGAATTCAAGAAGAAACTGCAAATCATTTTTAGGGAATAAAATCATACACGTAGATTGATTTCACTAGCTCCTAAAGATGTTACCCTTAGTCCATAGTAACATATTTTCATGTTGGGTTTCAGTTTCAAATTCTTCTATTATATCTTTAATGAGATCTATAATATCTTCTCGAATGAAGATTTCTGACAGGATTCTTCCAAAAGGAATAGAGAACATTGTGCTATTTCTGGAGACGGAGATTGAATTCCATAGATGATTAAACATAGTTTGAGGCAGGTTAATGCGTATGTCATTCATCAAAAGATAGATAAATACTTGATCTCCATATGTTAGGACATTTTGGTTTTCTCTTCTGGGGAGGAAATTTGAGACGACAAGTTTGAACCAGGTTTTTGGGATAGGCAAGAGACTATCGGGATCAGTTGGGTTGTAGCCTAGTGAAACATCATGAAGAGATTTCAACTTCTCAGGATCAATGAATTGAGTTTCAAAAGAGTTAACCGTAATTCCTATGTTTTCACATCCAGTTGCAAGAACAAAATGAGAAATCGTTGATGGTGATTGGAATATCAAATATGAAGGATTTGATGTAGTTCTCTTCAGGGATGAGAGATGCATGTTTCCAAAAGTCTTTAACAAGATTCTCATAGACAGGTTTGTCCAGAATAGAGAGATATCTTGACCAATCTTGATAGAAAGTTGCACCCATGAGACTACATGCAAAGGTGTCATCAACCGCTGAGACTTCAACTTGGTTTTCTGAGATAACTTCAAGAAGGTCCTGGTTTCCTAGATAGGTTAATGGAGGCATAATGAGGGAGAAGAGTTTTTGGGATACTTAGAGCCTATTTGAATAAGAGCTTATATAGAAGAGAAGGAACTAGGTTACTGAATGCAAATTGGACGAGTTAATGAAGTGGTTAAACTATGTTATCGAGGAAGGGTGGGAGAATGTGAGCATGCAAGAACAGACAAGAGATACTGACACAGAGATAGATTTTTAGCTAACAGACACTAAATAGCTACAGTAGTTAATGTTTTAAACCGATATGTTGTACATGCATGAGTAATTATGACAGATAGTAGGGTAGGTACTTAATTAAAATATACAGAAGAAATTTATATTAATAAACTAATTTTGGTAAAATTATAAAATAGAGAGTTTTAGAAAGATCTGACCGTATTGAGAGATAAGCCTTCCTTCTTGATTTTGTCTAAGCTTGAGCATCTTCTAAGGAAGAGATTTTGTCTTGAAGTGTCTTCATTCCTTGATCTAATCTTGAAATCTTGTTCTTCCTTATCTTCTTCTCTGACTGGTGCTGATGAGTCTGAGATGATCATTTGTCATGAATCAGCTACACTTATTTATCTTTGATTATTTCCATTGAGCGCATATTCTTCTTTTTGATGTCTTGAGTCTTGTCGAATACTTCTTTGTTGATTCTCAAACTCCTTTGATATGTAGATGATGAGCTCAGAGTCTTGAGATCTTGCCTTGACATCTTCTGATTATACTGAGTGGTTAAATTTGACTTTGATTTCAACTCAGTGTGGTTTTTCTCCTTCTGGATCTCTCTACACTATCAAGTGTTTGATCTTGAAATCAATACAGAGCCACGCTCTGATACCAATTGAAGGTGGAGAAAAACACAAGAAAGGGGGGATCGAATTGTCTTCTTTATCAATTTAAAATCCATTAACGTCTTTTCTTTCTTTTGTTTACTTATCTATTGGATTATGCTTTGATGTTGCGAAAGCATGATGAATACATAACCAATAAGATGTTCATTTTAACTTCTAAAGGATATTAGAACTTCTGACTTGTTCAGTACAGTTCTGCAGATTAAGGCTTGGAAGTTTTATGTTAAAATGATAGGTGCAGAAAGTAAAAGACACATTCATTTTTATCCTAGTTCACCTTCTAACTAAGGCTACCTCCAGTCCACCTTCTTCAGGTGATTTGCTTCTCAACAGAGGTCTTAATCCATTATAACCAAATCATGATTACACCTGCACGATCCTCCGTCGTGACTAATAACCTGCACAGAAAACTGCTGTGACTAACCATCTGGACAATGACCCGTTCAGTGATCTCTGCGAGATATAACGTCCATTGACTCATGCACCCTACACAGTCTACCCAATATGACTAACCCTGCACAACCAAACAATTGTGACTAACCCCTAGCTGACTGAACTGTTCAGGGATCCCAGCAGGATATAACATTCATCAAACTAGTAACCTGTACAAAACCCGTTGTGACTAACTCCCTGCACAGCTGCCTGCTCTGACTGACTACAGATGATGAACCGTTAGGTGATCTTAGCAAGATATAACGTTCATCTATCTTCCAAAGATTATAGGTGTGCTTCTTAATTAAGCAGATGATCTCCTATTCTCAATACATATGTTTACGACTCACTGACTAGAAGTCACTTCTAGAGCCTAAACAATCTATCAGAAGTTTCCAAAGATATAACACACTACGAGCAACAACTCTATATGTTTTACAATTAATAACAAGAACAATACATAGTCTTGTGGTCTTATATTCTTGAACTTCTGGATGAGATCTTCTTCATTTTCTGATAAGCATATTAAGAGACGACGCTCTTGTGTTGAAGGCTTCTTGTCATGATCTTCATCTTCAAATTTACTTAAGCAGATTTAGAGCAACATCTCACTTCTTCTTTCTCCCAAGCAGATTTAGAGCAGCAGCTTTATGTTGATTGCTTCTTGTGGTCTTGTCTTCTCTTATTTGAGTAAGGAGATTAGAGCTTCAGCTCTTGAAATTAAATCCTTCTTGTAAGACCATCTTCTTCTTATCTACTTAAGCATATATGGAGCATCAGCTCTCATCTTGATTGCTTCTCGTGAGTAGATCTTCATCTTCTTCTTGACTACTGATCATAAAGCTTGTTACAGCTGATAACACATTTAATGATCATAAGCAAACATGAAACACTTCTTTGAGCAACAACTCAGTGTACTCATTTTCTCAAGTCATTTAATGTAAACAATATATGCGTTGATCAAGTATCAGTGAACTTCTAATAAATCCAATGGAGAATACTGCTTAACAGCAGAGATTTCTTCTTGCTTATATTAGGCATATGGTTAGTGTATCACAACACAGTGGATTATCACATACTAAGTATGTGTTGCCTCTTGTGGAACTTCTGATGCATGGTTTCTTGAAAATTCTTATCAGCTTTTCATGCTCAGCTCCTTCTACTGATTTTCTCTCTGGATCTCTCATTTTTTTGCTCTCAGTAGATGTATCATAGATGCATGCTTTGATGCTCATTCTGGATGCATACTTCAGATGCATACCCAGACACATACCAGAATGTATACCTTCACATTTTGAAGCTTGGTCTATTTATAGAGCTTGATATGTTACCGTTTGGATCTAGCCGTTGAGATTTGTTTGAATATTGCTTTAAATGCTTCGTCAGGATTGACCCTTTTGTGACAAGTTTCATTCTTTGGCAGAACCTTATCCTTAGCTTGATGATTATAGTGGATGGCGTGTTTCTTTTGGTTAAGCTTGTCTTTCCAATGCACTGCATGTGAGTTCCTTCTTCTTTTCACCTTGGGAGTTGTTCCTTTTAAATCGTTGCAAATGTTTTGCATGTGATAATGTTTCTAACGGCTCTCCCTTAGATTCTAAGCTCTTTATATTTAATTTAATTTGTACGCTGAGCTGTAGATTCTTCATTTGCATGACCTCTCAGAACTCGTGGCTTAAGAACTTCTGATCTTCATACTTGCGTGATCTTCTGATGGTTGCAAAGCTTCTTGCGGTTGATCTTTCTTGTTTATTTTCTTGCAGCTTCTGATGTACTTTCTGATTGATACTGTTTTATGTAGACTTTGATATTGCTTATTCTTCTGAGTAGTCTCGTCTCTGATTGTTGCTTCTCTTGCTTCTGATCTGCGATCTTTGGCTTGTTTGACGTGTTCTTAATCCGAACATCTGATAATGATATTTAGCTTTGACAGTCTTCTGGATATAGTTGTTGTACACTTTTTCTGATGAATCCTGTATAAGATTTATGACATAGCATATGCACACTAAATGAAATCATTAGTAATAAAATTTTTAATTCACAAAATATATGTTCGTTATCATCAAAACCAGATTCTGAACATAGATTCTCAATCTCGGTCTAACAATCATCACCTGTTCGGACACCGAAACAGACAAAAGAGGAAGAAGTAACAAAGTGATATTTGGTTGCGATAAAGGGGGAAATATAAGGATAAAAGTGAGATTCAAAGTGCTACTAAGAGAGTTGGATGTCCATTCAAAATCAGGCCGAGTCCGGCAAAAGATGGGTCTGGATGGAAGGTAGATGTAAAATGTGGAGTTCATAATCATGGTTTACCAGATAGATTAGAAGGTCATTCCTTTGTTGGTAGGTTGACTACATATGAGAAGCAACATGTTACTGATTTGACAAAGACACATGTTCCACCTAGACACATATTGATTTCCTTGCAAGAGCGAGATCCTGAAAATGTCACTCGGATCACGCAATTATACAAGCATAAGAGTGTGATAGAAGCAGAGATAAGAGGTCCAAGAAGTGAGATACAACATTTGCTAAAGCTTATAGAGGAGGCGAACTATGTTTATTGGAGTAGGAAGAGGGGTGATTTGGAAGTAGTGAGAGACAGTTTTTGGGCTCATCCAGATTCGGTAAAGTTGCTGAATCTTTTTCCAACTTCTTGATTATGGACTCCACATATAAGACCAACAAATATAGACAACCTCTATTTGAAATTGTTGGCATGACTTCGACCAAGTTGACATTTGCGGTTGCATTTGCTTATATGGAGTGTGAGCAGACAGAGAGTTATTGTTGGGTCTTGGATAAGCGGAAACAATTGTTTATGAAAAAAGATGTGGGTCCACAAGTGATTTTGACGGATAGAGATCTTGCTTTGATGAAAGAAATTGAAGTTATGTTTCCTACGATGCATAACTTTCTATGTCTTTTTCACATTAACAAAAATGTTGGGATGAAATGCAAGGAATATGTGTTGAAAGACATGCAAGAGACGATAGACACATTGTGGAAAGATGTTGTATGTGCTAGTAGTGAGGTTGAGTATGGTGTACGGTTGAAACATATTGAGCAAGCATGCTTTGCTTGTAGTGACTTCATCGATTACGTGAAAAATACTTGGTTGATCCCATATAGGCAAATATTTGTAAGCGCATGGATTGACCGAGTTCTTCATTTTGGTAACACCACGACTAATCGGTATGTCACAATTCTTATTCTTTTTAGTATGTATTAATTTTTACGGTGTTATTTTTTTATACTTAGTTAATTTTATTTCAGGGTTGAGTCTGCACATTGGAAGCTAAAGCAGATGATAGAGAACAGTCTTGGTGACATGGTAAGAGTTTGGAAAGCTATGAATTCTAACCTGAAAATACAAATAGGTAACATTCGAGCTTCGTTTCAAAAAAGTTTTTATGAGGTTGAGCATGCACACATTAGTCCATTTTATGTTAATTTGCGTGGTTCGGTATCGAGGTCGGCTTTAAGACGCATTGCTGAAGAGTTATTGAGGCTTGATTATGTGTTAAATAGTAGGGAAAATGTGGTTGTACTATGAGAACAAGTTATGGGTTACTTTGTGCTTGTGAGATGGGGAAATTGATTGTTGTTGGAATCCCATTACCAATAGAAAGTGTTCATCTTCATTGGAGGATACTATCTATGGAAGGTGAGTTGCCTTTAGATGAGGAAGCCGGTTCAGAGGTGGATATAAGTAATGCAATTGATGAATTGTGGAAAAGTTTTAAATCATAAGATGTTGTTGGGAAAAGAGCATTGAAAAGTAGGGTTTGTGAACTTGCATATCCCACAACAACTTCGTTGTGTCCACCACCTGAGAAAATAAAAACTAAAGGAGGATTTGAGAGGAAAGGGAGGAAACCAGTTGGGTATGATGTTTATATGGATCCTTCAGGTTATAAGTATGTTGCGGTGTCAAAGGGAAATCTGACTGTTGCGGTGTCTCTAATCACATTCGCCACGCTCTGGTCATATCCAATCCACTCAACAGCAATGTCATCAGAGCTCGGTGTATCAGCAGGAGGTGAAGGCGGAATATACTGACGATAACCAAACTGACGTAAACACCTGTTAGGCAAGTATGGTACATGTAAGTCACCCCAAACAAGAAAATCTCTGTACATAGATAGCTCGTCAAAAGCACGATGACGTTTGTGATCCTCGAATGGTCTCCATACGACGTCAGTAGGTGTCAATTGGTCCAGAACTGGTCTAAGCTCATCCACCTTCATGGCCCCTTGCCTGTACGACCATCTCATCGCCCGAGGAAGCCCTTGATTATCAGCTGGGTGCCAGTTCTCTCCTTTCCTTCCAAGTGTGGGAAAGTACTCATGAATCCAACACTATTAACAAATATATTATATCATATAAGTTAATATACATATATTAAATAATATAAATAAAAATATATAAATTAACATACAATTAATTAAAGTATAAAAATTAAATTACATAAATACCTGTAGAAGAGTAGGATAACCACCTAACTGCTTGCAACTAAACATAGATGCATCTCCAAGATGACGATAGAGAGTGACTAATGCAGCAGAGGCCCAGCTATAAGCACTAAGTCTCTCTAAGTCTCTAAAAAGCAACAGATATTAGGCCTCAATAAGAGTAAAAGTCTTGATGGCAAATATCGTACAACCCACCAACATCATCAGATATGCCCTGGTCGCAAATGTCCACCTACTAGCAGCTCGATGCTCAACAAATGTATCATATAACCACTGTAATGAATAGTAAGCTCCCCTGCACTGACGCACATGTCGAGCCATATGACCTCTCTCCACACCCAAGTACTGGATGCCAAGCTCAACCGCCATGTCCTCAGTGACATGCTCCTCCGGATGCCAAAACAAACCTCCAATAGGCAAGTGAAGTAGAGCGGCAACATCATCAAGTGTAATCGTCATCTCACCAAATGGCATTTGAAATGACGATGTCTCTATATTCCACCGCTCCACAAATGCTAACACAAGATTTACGTCTATCTTGGTCAGGCTAGTAAACTGGAGACAACTGAGACTTGAACTAGACACCACTGCCTCTATCTCAGGTGGGAGCATATGAGGAATCCTCTCCTTCAGCTTCGACCCGTGACCTGCAACTTTTAGTTCCTTTTTGGGACCTCTTTCCTGAAAATAAATAAAAATTCACATCATAACATATAAGAATAAATTAATTTTAAAATAATAAGAGTATAATAAAACAGACAAATTTATATTACTTACCTCCCCAAACCATAGATGTCGAGCACCGTGGTGCTCATATCGAACAAACAATGATAAATCGGAAGGTCCTCCAGGATACCCAGCTGGCTCCTGTGGCTGTGGTGGCTGTTATAGGTGTGGTTGTGGTGGCTGTTGTAGTTGTGGCTATGGAACTGGTATAGATGGACCAGCTTCATCTATGATGTGGCGGCGTCGTCCAGAAGGCCTCCCATTTGCTCTAGAGTACGCATGTTGCTGATCTTTAAAAAAAAATTAAAACAACATTAAAAAAATAAAAAAACCGGAACAGTTGGAAAATGGGTTCCAGTGTGCAAAAAATAAGAACCAGAACGCTTTCAAAAAGGGTTCCGATATGCAACCCATCAAACTGAAACCGATTCAAAAAGGGTTTCAGAATTTAAGCCTACAAACAAGAAGAGTTTCCAAAAGTGTTCCGGTTTGCATCGCATCTGAACCGGAACAGTTTTTGAAAGCGTTCCGGAATGAATTATGTGAATCGGATGCCTTATCAAATGTGTTCTGGTTTGCCTAAAATGTGAACCGGATGAGTTTTGCAAAGGGTTCCGGTTTTGAGTTTCTGGTGCAAATGCAGAGCGTTTCAGTAACTTTTCGTGAAATGGTGAAAATGAAATTTTTTTTACCTTTTTAAATGAGGGTACTTTGGTCCAAATTTTTCAATTGTAGGGTTACAAAGGCAATCGTAGGGGTACGAAGTAAAATTTTACAACAAGGGAGATGTAGTCCACTGAAAATAAGGTGATGCTAAGCAAAAGCAGATGGACCTTTAACATCCATGAGCCCAAAGATGAGCAGCAAAAAAAACAAAACCCTAAGTCAAACTGAATTTGTCCGCCCCCCATCTTCAGTTTTCACGTTTCTTTGCTTTCCACCTATTCACGATAAAATTTCACCATGGCCAAATAATGTTCGATTCCTCTCCTCTTGCTTTTTCGGTTCACACTCAAATTTTCACGCAACAACATCCGGTGATGTTCGAAGATGATGATGGAAAGTGTTGATTGATTTTGTTGCGATTCACTTCGAAGGACGTTGATGATGCTGCGTCGCGTGCAGCTTGGCTTCATCGGTATGATGAAGAGTTAAAGTTGCATTGTTGATGATGTTGTTGTGTTGTATTTCAGGTAACGTTGAGATTGGTTTCGGAGGTTTGCATTTTGAAATGTTGACGATGCAGTGATGAAGCTGTTGGATTGTGTTAATCAAAGGCGCAAGCGGAAACGATGCGTGAAGAATAGGTTCAGTGGGGTTTGATGATTTGGATGGTTGAAAGTTAAGTGAAAATTGAAGGTTTGAAGGTGATTATTGTTGGTTTGCACAATTTCTGCAAGTGAAGAAAAGGTGTAGGTCGGAAGAAGTAGAGGTAATGATGTAAGTCTTGATTTTGCTATAGGCTGAAACGTGAATACATCTTGTTCAATTGGGGTCCCACTAATTTCTTTCTCAAAGAATGGCTTCATGGCTTATGTAAAATGGCTCAAGTTTTGGACTTAGCTTGAAGAATTCAAAAGGCCTCATGACTTGGACTTTGACTAACTTGGACCAACAAATGGGCTTTGCAATTATCTTGACATAGGCCTTTCCATTGATTTGCACCCTACTAAAATAAAATGACAACAAAATAATAACAAAAAGAAAATATAACAAAGATATTTGATTTAAAAAAAAAGAATTAATAAAATTCAATCTAAAACTAAATTGAATTCAAATTAATCTTTAAATGAAAAAGTTAGTAAAAATGAACAAAAATGTTATTGATAAAAAAAAATCTAATAAAACGTGCAAAATGAACATACACATATTTTTTTGAATTTTTCAAATGAAATGTAAATGGCCACATAAAATGCGGGGCAAAAATTAGGGTATGACAGATGCCCCTTTGCAAGAAACTGTCGTTCTTCAGAGCTTTCACTCGGTCAAATCTAAATTGGAAGTTATTGTCAGCCAATATTACTACTCAATTCACCGTATCACGCTACTGCTTTGCAAGAACCACCCTTTCTTGAAATCACTTTACTAGATCAAATATATTTGTGTAACTCTTGTCGAAAACCCCCAAACCAACACCTTGATATTGAAGTAATAACCCTCACTATTTTTCGGACGAAACACCCTACGATTCTCACCCACTTTTAGGTTAAAACCAAACCTAAATTGAACGTTATCAAGCAAGTACAGATGGGCACCCAAATAATGAATGATTATGTATACTTTTTTGTGTATATGCATAGAGGTTGAAGATGATGAGCAATCTTAATATGTGTTTATAGCTTCATCAAATTGAAAAAGATGCTTGTATGATGTGTTTTTAATGCTGCAAGTTGGAGGCAAAAGGAATGCTTAGAGATTGAAAAAATATGCAATTTTTCAAAAAATCAGTTGCATGTTTCAAAACATGTAAATCATGTGTCGACCTATGTAATGATATGAGTCGACACATAGAAACTTAAGCTAAATGCTTTAAAACTGCAACACATGTGTCGACCTAAAATATGCATAATGACACTTTCAAGAGCATGTGCTGACCTGAAAGCTTGTATGTGTAGACAAATTCAAACAGAAGCTACAACTTTAATGTTCTTTTTAGCTAGAGCCTTAGCAGCATCCTCTACTGTTGTCTCAGCTGCAACTTTCTGAGCTACTTCTTCTTCAGCTGCTTTCTGAGCAGCTTCACGCTCAGTAGTATTTTGAGCTTCTGCATCTCTGAACCGTTCTTCAGCTTCCTTAACCAGGATGTCTCTAACCTTCTTTGAAAGATTTCTGATCTTTTGAATCTTAAATGATATTCATCTGTTAAACCTGTTTCAACTAGCAGCCACTTTAGAAGAGTCATTGGAAGTGCTAGACTCCTTGTTGCATTGTCCTTAAACATATAAATTATTTCATCTAGGTTTAGTTTAGGCGGTTAAGGTTTAGAGGTGTGATCAATAGATTCTGTTTCATCATCAGAATTTGTTTCATCAGAAACAGTCTTATCAGAGTCAAAGGAAATTGGCTGATTTGTTTGGATAATTTTTAGTCGAATTTGAAATTTGAAAAATATGGACCAATTTGCATTTTTTTTTTAAATTTAAAGGGACCAATTTGTATATTTCAAAATTTATTAAGGACTAACTTGCAACTATTAAAAGTTTTAAAAGTCAATTTAGACCTTTTATTAATACGAGTACCAACTTGCAAAAAAATTACTTCATAGATTTCTATCATTTCAATAATTCTCCATATCTTTTACCAAAACAATGGATTTTGGTCTATTCATTTTAAATTTCCTTAAAATATTACTCTCCCTCGTTAAAATCTCTCATCCAAACATACTCTTGGTGAATTGCACTATTGTATTAAATGATTATAACCCATAACAATTAAAAAAGGTTTGGTAATATAGGTCTATCATTGTGAAGGTCGCACTTCCAATTTTAATTTTAATTTTCCAAGACGATAACCATAAAACAATTGTTCACTCATTTAGCTAATCTTAAAATAAAATAAATTTGATATTCAATTACAATATTTATGGAAAGTGATTATTTTATTATGCGGATTAACTGTGCACTTAGATGGCTATCAAATCATATAAATAAATGTTTAATACATATCACAATTATCATAAATTATGCAAATATCAATGGACGAGATGAGAGTTCCACACTAAAAAGAATCTCATTCGCAAGATGAAAATGAAGAAATTACGCCAAAAAATAACACTATTAATGGCGGTAATGTTAAATTTAGATTTTTTAGCAATAAAGTAATAAGTTAAGGATTTTATAACAATTATTTTTTTTAACGAATTCCTTTAAAAACATATGTATTATTCATTGCATTGGTTTAAATGATTCATTTTGCACAGTGAATGAACATTGAATCAATTGTTATGTTTTTTTGCTCTGAATTTGTTATTATAATTCTATCAATTTTATAAATTGTGATATATGTACGTATTTTAATATCATTTTGACCATTGAATTTTCATTAAATAATAAAAATTTAGTATTTGGATTTATAAGTTGCATTCCACATTCAATTATACCACTATAAATATTGTTACTCTCTTTCTCAAGGAGGATCAGACCACACCATCTTTTAAGATATCCATGGATAAACCTCAAGGCTCTATGAACAAGCCTAAACCCCCTATTAAGATTGAGGAAGACACTAATACCACTATGAAGCAAATTCTTATCAAAATCCCTGCTGGAAACGATGTAGTGGAGTCCATCGTCAATGTTGCTTTACATCATCAAGCTAATATCACAGTACTAAAGGGTAGTGGTCTTATCTCTGATATTACTTTTCATAACCCAGTGTCCCATGCCTATGTATTCACATTACATGGACCCTTTCAAATGACATCTATATCAGGAGAATATGTTAATACCAACTATGGTTGTGTTCCTTCCGGGCTCACTGATGAACCTACTTATTCCTCCTTTTCCATTTTCCTAACCCGTGGTGATGGAAAAGTGTTTGGTGGGGTTGTTCAAGGAAAGGTTAAGGCTGCAGGTGATATTCTAATCGCCGCCACTCTTTCAAAGAAGTCCAAGTCTTTTAGGGGAGGCCACAATCATTTGAAGTATTCAAGAATTTAAAAAGATGATTTGAAATGTTTTTGACCTGAATGCAAAAACACTCAGATTATGTCTGGTTATGAGAATGTCATGCAGTGGAATTATTCTACCTGTATCACTAGTTACTAGATATCAAAAGGAGTCTTAAAGGTTTTCTAATTTGTTTTTTAAAATCCTTTTTCATTAATGTTTAAATAAAATTGGCTTAATTTCTTATTTTATTAGTTTCATCCATTTATCATGTGTTTCAGTCCCACTCCTTCATTTTGTTTGACTCACATTTTTTTATTAGACATCTATTTGTCGTCGATACACAAAAAAAGTTTAATGTGTTTTTTATGGTCTGTAATTTTTTTAGACATACGAATTAAATAAAAAAATATGTGTTTGATAAAAAAATATATAAATTTTCTTATAGTTATATGTTGTATGAATTTATCATGTTAATAATCCCCCCTTATTTATCTTTGTCTCGTATTCTTTTAGTTAACAGATGTTTGGCATTGATACAAAATATTTTTATTGAGTATTTTACCATCGTTAATTTTATTAGATGCACGAATTGAATAATTCTGAAGATATTAATTTATGAATTATCGAATGGGGGTTAAAGACAATATAATAATATTAGATTTATCTTTCTATTGATAGTGTCATAATCGTATGTGATTATGAATGTTAATTCGTGTTTTTATAAAATGTAATTCTTAAAAATTTGGCAAGTAAAATCCATAAATTTTAAAAGAAATTATAAGACAAATATATATATATATATATATATATATATATATATATATATATATATATATATATATATATATATATATATATATATATATATATATATATATATATATATATATATATATATATATATATATATATATATATATATATATATATATATATATATTAAAAGAGTAGGGGCTGGAGCCCAGGGCCCATAATATTAGGGACACTAAAAAAATTCTTTTTTAACCTATATATTTTAAAAGATAATTTTTTCTTATAAAAATATTTGCTAGATTTTTTTTTTTTTTTTGAAAATTATTGCCTAACAAAATTATAGTGGCACTGCAAAGTTAAAATTAATAAATGAATGTAGTTTCCCATAAATAAAACATAGAGTAGCATAAAATCAATTCATTCCCTTAAAATAAAATCAACTAATATATCCATATTTTTAGCAACTTCAATTTTTAATTGAGGCACTCAAATTAAAATAATGATATGAAGAGTATTTTATATTATTGATGATGTTATCTTATTGGTTAGAAATCTTCTAATTGTATCAAATTTGGATTCAAGTTGTATTCACAAATTTTGGAAATCTTTTATTAACCAAGATGTCATTCAAATTTTGTGACTATTAAAGCTATTAAATATATATCCAACAACATTAATTTTATTTTAATTGAATTTTATGATTATCAATTGAATTATCCAACAATGTTAATTTTAATATCGATTGAATTTTATAAAGGTTTTATGAATTTTGTGACTATCAATTAAATTATCCAACAATATTAATTTTAATATCAATAAATTTTATAAATTTTTTATGAGAGAGTTGAAGAAAACGAAAAAATATATTGGGTTACAAACTTACAATATCACATTAGAGATAATTTTTCTGGAGAGTTCTGTATCCTCATTATTTCGAAAAGTGTCTATTATATCTTGGAGGATTAGCACAATACGCGAAAAATTCTCGTTCTTTCAGACTAGTTCTTAACTTTTTATTTTGCAGGTCTTCGTAGCAATATCAACAACTTATATATAGTTATTAGTCAAAAATTAAATAAAAAAATATTTATAAGATGCTAATTTTCATGTTGATTTTCAATTTTCAGGATCAAGTTTGATTTGGTGTTCAAAGACTTTTGGAACAAATTGATCAGATTTTAAGTTGAAGGTTAAAAATATCAGGTATTATTGTTTCAATTAGCTGAACAAGATAATGATCCCAAAATTAGTATTGAAAGGCTTGGATTTGATAAGGACTTGAAAGCATGTTGTAAACATCTTGAAACTTGTTTAAAACATGATGGTTCTCTTGATCTTGATGGTGAATTTTTTTTTGAAGAATTGAAAGTTATTAGAGAAGTTTTAATAGTTGAATAAAAATCAACCGATATGATATTGAGTTCTTTAAAGACTTTTAATTGTTTTCCTAATGCATGCATAATTTATTGAATAATATTGATTATTCGTATCAAAGTTGCATCTCTACTGAAAGTATTTTTTCCAAATTTAAATTATTAAAATCTTATTTGAGATCTACTATGTCACAAGATAGATTAAATAGTCTTGCGTTGATTTCAATTGAAAATAAAATTTTGAAGAACCTTGATTATGAACAAATTATTAATGATTTTGCAATAAAAAAAATGCTAAGATGATGATATTTAAATAATTTTAAACGTTTGGTCAATTTCTTTATAGGGAAAAAGATCGGATCAAGAAGAATAATAATAAGAATTATGAACCCCAATTTTTGACCACTGAGATCCCACCCCATTTCAAATAGTAGGATCATCATCATTATCATCATGCATATTTTAATTGCTAACTAAAATACTAAAAATATTGTTGCTTGTTACTTGTGTTCCAAGACAAGAGACTGGTCAAAGAGAGACTAAGCAAATTAGGGTTTTGAAACCAACAAAGGAGTTCAAGCATTCTCATATGCTCAAATGATTTTCCCCATAAAAATAAAATTCCAAGGGTGGCTCAAATCAAGATCAACAACTTCCAAATTGATCTGGCGAACAAACTAGGGTTTTTGACCTAATTATCTAGGAAGTTGACTTTTAATCAAGGCATGACTTCATGGCTCAAACTATAATTCAAGGATCTTCAATTCAAAATTATAATCCACTCACATAATCCATTTGAAGAGAAGAGCTTGATTCAATTGGAATCCACAAAATTGCAGTTCATCTGGAAAAATTAACTATGTAGGTTAACCTTTGACTTTTGAGAAATTTGGACAACTATGGACTTTTGAAGATCAAAATCATCAAAATATGATTATTCAAGTCATTTGATCAAGAAAAATCAAGAAAATCAATCAAGACTTAGAAAAGTTCAAAGACTTAGAAAAATTCTAAGTATTTTCAAGTGTTTTAGTCATAACTTCATGGGGAAGTAACTTCGAATTTCAAGTATGCAACTGAAAAAACTTCCAACATTAAAGTTGTAGACCTTAATCCAATGAACAACTTTGTCAGACATAAACTTTTCCCAAAAAATGAATTATTTGAGAGATATGGGCTCATGAAGATCTGTCCAACACTTAGCAAAATTTTTAAGACTTGAAAACCTAGTTTTCTTCCAACTTTGTGGCCAATTTTTACCAAGATCCAAAATGAGTTTGAGAAAACTTCCAACAAGTGGATTGAATTATATAGAAAAGGCTTTCCAAATAAACCATTAGCATGAAATTGCAAGCCATAACACTTGAATTCAAGTCATGAACATGAAGAACAAAGCTTCAAACTTATCCAAATCTGTAAGAATCTCGAAGTAAAGCCCCTCTTGCTTGTTATAAACACCATAATCAGAAGATTCCGCCTGCTTTTGAGCTATGGACCAAGTGGTTCAAGTCTTAACCAATGCATAATGCTATTTCAAGCATAAAGCCATGACTTCCATTTTGGAAAAGTGACTTTAATCACAAAGTCCACTCTCCCTGAGCTTCCAACTTGTTTCTTCTGCACCAAAAGCAACACAAATCCAACAAGCAACCACCTAAAACTCAAAAAATCTTCCCTAAGTTATGATTAAAGCTATCCAAGTACCATTGAGACAATTACTTTCTCATCTCTTCACAAAGAAGTAAAGTGGTATAACTTAAGTTTGAAGCAACCTTTTGATCTGATTTTTCTCTCCACAAACCACATTTTGTGCCTATAAATAGAGGCCTTTGCTTCTGAAATCTAACACACCACAATTCTCCAAGTCACCCCCCACTTGAGATTCTCATTTTTAGCCATTTGCAGTTTGAGAGCCATTTCAAGTTCTAAAGATTGTGAGTGTCAAACAACTATTCAAACGACTTCTAAACATCATTTAGAATTTGTTCATCCTAATCACCACCCTCAACACACTTCAATTCTCAAATCCACGTTCTCATTCAAAAACTCCATTTTATCACTTTACACAAATTTGCAAGTTTTGAGTTTCTCTCAAGTTCTTTGCAAACTAACCATCCAAACCCTTCATATACATCATATAGAAGCTATCCAAACCCTTACATTACATCTGTAACATCTCTATTACCACCCTTCATCCTCATCCGTCGTATTTACGTATAGAGTTGGGCAGAGAGATTGGGAACGATTCAAAGCAAAGTAAGCACATCAATAGCACCAGGGGGGTTCAAGGAAGCTCATAGGATCATTCATTTAATGCTGGAACATCATTCAAAGGGGGCTTCCATCTCCTTCTGTTTGGTAAAAATATTGAACTTGTAACTCATAATTTAAGCTATCATTTGTGTTCATATTTGATCCATTATTGTTCAGATGATTGATGTGATCTGAAGTCCTATGAAAAATAGGCATTGGTTGAGCTTGATTGTTATTTAATTTAACTTTGGAAAAACTAGTTTGCTTCTGTGTTTATCAAAAATTTGAAAGCTACAGTCAATATTAATTTGGTTTAAGCACATGGTTGAGTTCCTTGTGAAATTCTAAGCAACTTTGATGTTTAAACTTTTGCATTTGATTGAGAAACAAGAGAGTTACCATTTTCAAGAATTGAAAGCTTGAAATAAGATGTGATTCTGCAGCAGAAAACTGGTTTTTTCGAGGGGGAAATCGGTTTCTAGGAAGTGGGTAACCGATTTCCACCACTGACTTTGACTTATGGAAGTGATTTTTCAAAGGGGAGATCAATTTCCCCATTATGGGAAATTGATTTCCTAAAGCAAAAACTGAAGAAAAAAAATTACTAAATGGTTTTAGGGAAATCGATTTCCCCATTTTGGGAAACGGATTTCCTGAAGCCAACTTTAAAAATATTAATTGTTTTTCCATCATTTTCTCAAATTGTTTCTATGAGCAAACTAACTCCTTTTTAGCTAATTTTTTACATACTCCTTGTTTATGTGATGTTTTTTTTGAATATATTTTGAAAATTCCAAAAATATTTTATTTTAATCATTTTAAATTAAATTGAAAATAGTGTTTTTATGCCTTTTAATCAAAAACAAAAAATGTTTTTTTTGCCCAATGTCTTTATTAAATTTGTGTGATTCCTTTTAGGATTAAACTTAGCTTCCTTTAAAGTTAATGACATGTTCCCTTAGAGCACCTCCAGCGGAGGTTCTTTCTCTCAGTACGCCAGCATGGATTTTATAGCAATACTACTTTTTCAATAAAATGCCATTGGAGTTGGACAGCATGGTACAACCGTTGCATCACAGTGCAACGCTACTTTGAATATAATAATAATAAACACAAAAATTAATTGGTTTTATAGATTTTATTTCATTTTCTTTTTATTGTTTTTATGTTATTCTAATAATTCTTTTGTTTCTAAATTATTATATTTAAATTTTTTATTTTCTAATATTTAAATTTATTTTTTTTAAATATTTTTAAAAATATATATAAATAAAATATTAATATATAAAGTAAAGTTGTGAGACCCAATATGAGTTCTTTAGAGTTGCATCAAATGAGTGAAAATTAGATGAGTTACTTCAAAATGATGTGGCTGAATGGATCCCATAAAGAACCCAAAGATGGGTAGCACCATTGGAGATGCTCTTCGTCAATCCACTTAGTGTTTTGTTTAATCAATTTTTAATTAATTAGGCTTAGGTGAATATATTTAAAAAACCCTAAAACCCTAATTGTGTGACCCTAGATATTTTGATCCCAAAGCAATGCCATGTTGATATAACTTGTTGCTATGATCTCTTTGTTTATCCACTTGTATACACATGCTTGTTGATTTATATTTTGTACTTTATGCTTTAGTTATGTTATTATCTTTGTATATATGCATTGTCTACTAACCCCACATGCATGAGATATTTATCCCTCCATCATCCATCATATTAATTCATACATGAAATGGTCTTGAGGTATGTCACCCTTTTATCCATCAAGCTTTTATCTTTGAGCTTACATCTTGATATTGTTGAACTCACCCTTGATTGTATCCATGATGCACACACACACTTGAGGTCATCATTGATTGCTTAAGTTGTTGCCTAAACTCCAAAGGAATGGGAATTATTGGCTAAAATTGTCAAGGTACTCAATCTCTCTTCCAATCTCTTTTATCTTTGTGCTTAGTATTGTTAAAGCTTTGCAACCCACTTGTTTTGAAAATGGTTTTGTATTGTTAAAGCTCAACCTTTTTAAAATTAACCCTTTGTTTTGTATTGTTAAAGCTTGGCTCCTTTTATTAAAACTTGTTAAGTATTGTTAAATCTTAACATTTTAAAAACCCGTTGAGTATTGTTAAAGCTCAGCACCCAAAAAGATTTTGCCACTTGGCCCTTTTATTTTCATTTTAAGAGGAACTACAAAAGCTATGACTTCCCTATTGCACTTAAGGGGTATGTAGGCCTAAGATGTGATATCTTATCGAGCTCACTTTTAAAACATTCTTTTCTCATCCTCCAACTCTATTTAAACAAAACACAAAGGCATTTTATAAACAACAATAATAACAATATTTTCAAAGAGGTTCCTATGGAGTACCATATATGTGAGGGGTTCTTAAAACCTTCCCCTTGCATAATAAACCCCCCTTAGCCAAATCTATGATATGTTTATTAGTTTTGATTTTAAAAACTTCTGTGGGTTTTATTTTCTCTTTGTCCCATTTCCTTTGGAAACAATAAAACGCGGTGGCTACTTAGTTAAAACATATGAGCTAAGTGAATTCAATGGCTTTAGTCTCACAAATTTCACCGCTACAAAGAAGAAGAAGAAGAATAAGTCTCTTTATAGTGGTTTATGTTTTTATGTAGTATAAACATTAATTTAAAGATCCATACTTGTATTCTTTTTGCACATTGTCAAGTGAAAATGTGTTTTTTATCCTTATGTATTTATTATTTAAAAAAATTATAGTGGCACGTTTCTTTTAATTTGCCCAAGGCACCCAAATTCAAAGGACCGACCATATATATAAATATATATATATATATATATATATATATATATATATATATATATATATATATATATATATATACCAATTTCATAAATAGCGATATATGTACATATTTTTATATTATTTTGACTGTTGGTTGAATTTTCAATAAATAACAAGAAGTTAGAATTGAACAAATTGGTGAGAAATGGGAGCTCGTGCGAAAAGGGGACAAGGACGGCCACATCTGGTGCCATCGTTGCCGGTGAACACTCCATCACTGTCGATACCTGTGATGGGAACTCCGATTCACACTACTATTGAGTTTGTTAAGAAGGACAATGCTAAGGAAGAGGAAAGTGAAGGGAATAGGGTAACTGATGAAACCCTAAAATCAACTACTACGGAATTGAAGAGTGATACTGTAATCAAAGATGTGGAAGGAAATCGAAAGCTGTGGGTGGATGTACTTAGTGAGAATCGTAATTCGATGAAAGGATTATCGATCCATTATGTTGCTCCAAGCTTGGTTAATGGCTCCATGGAAATTGAGATTGAGGAGGATGTTATTGCATCAGAAGTGAAATTCTGGGAAACTGCGTTAATTCGGTGTGCCATGGGGGAAGAATTGAGCATGAATACGGTGAAGAATTTTATGGTGAAGACTTGGAATTTTATTAAGCTTCCAGATATGTACTATCATGATGAAGGTTACTTTTATTTGCGATTCCACTCTCAATCGGATATGGATGTTGTTCTGATGAAGTGATCATATACCCTTAGAAACATCCCTATGTTACTTAAGGAATGGAAACCAGGTTTAAGTCTGTAGAGAGACTTACTGAGAACCCTCCCCCTGTGGATCAAGCTCCCACAGCTTCCTCTCCATCTATGGGGGCAAAGAGTTTAAGCAAAATAGGAAGCACCATTAGGGTACCAATCGTTACTGATGAATGCACATCGAGTAAGTTGCGTGTCTCCTATGCTCAAATTCAAGTGGAAGTCGATATCACAAAGTCACTCATGAAGTTTCCATCAAGGACTGCGAAGGGAGGAAGCTAGCTCAGAAGGTGGAGTATGAATGGAGATCCTTGTATTGTGAACAATGTCAAAAAATTGGACATCAATGTAAGCACGAAGGGAAAGAAAAGGAGAAAAAGTGGCAACCAAAACCAAAACCAAAATTTCAAGGGCTTAATAAATCAAGTAAACTTCGAGAGATTAGCTCCCGTCTTTATAAGTTAAAACCTGAAGTTGTGATTTTGGTTGAAAATAGAGTAAATCAAGATAAAGCAAGTCAAGTTACAGGTAAGCTCAACCTTTATAAAAATTTTATAGATAATTACCAACATCATGCACACGGTAGAATCTGGATTTCTTGGGACAATAGTAAAGTTGATATGCAGTTTGTCTCGAGTTCTAATCAGTATATACATTGTGCTTTATATGATAAGCTGGGTAGTTTAACGTATTGGTTAACTTCAACCTATGCCCACAATCAACTTGATAATAGAAAAGCCTTATGGAAGGATATTGTCAAGCTGCACCAATCTATTAGAGGTCCTTGGTGTTCTATGGATGATTTCAACAATGTGGCTAGGGCTAAGGATAGAATTGGAGGTAGGATGGTTGTTGAAACTAAGTACAAAGATATGCAGGACATGATGCTAAAATTTTGTTTGAGGGAAATGGATAGTGTTGGTGATTACTATACCTTGAGTAATTGTTGCACCTTGATTTTTACCCTACGATTCCATCTCATTTGTATCATCGCATTTCATCATATTATACTTTATGTCTACTAACCCATAATCAAAATTACAAAAATATGTCTTTCTTTTGTTGTTGTTAGACAGGGACTAAGTCAAAAAAGAGAGATTTGCAAGATGAATAGAAAATGTCGATGTAAAAGTCAATATTTCGAGTCTATTCCAAATTTGAGGTTTAAAGTTCCATTATCTTTATTTTAATTTCGTAGTTTTAGTTCTTCGTCAAAAATATAAAAAATATAATCGTTTTCATTTTTATTATTAGCATCTTTTTGTTCTAAATGTTAATTTTGATTCTTAAATTTTAGTTCTTAATTCAATTTGAGTCTTATTTAAGTTGAATTTTTAAATTAAAATTTAAAATCAACTTTAACTTGTTCCTTTTTCCATTTAAGTTCTAGTTTACTTTCTATTTTCCCTTTTTTACTAACCATCTTTATTACTATTACTAGTCAGAGACCCGTGTAACACCCCATAAATTTCTTTATTTAATTTAATTTAATTAAAAATTAGAATTAATCGAATTATTTGAGAAATATGGCTTAATGAGGCTAATGGGCCGGTGTCGCAAGTAGCAATTGGGGGGTGTGTCAGTTGCAAAGCCTTTTACTAAACTAAGGTTATATTTTCATAAAATAGAAAAGAGGAGATTTTGTGAAAAGAGAACCAAAGAGGAGAAGAGAAGATTGAACGTGAAATTGAGAGAAGAGCAAGAGCATCCAAGAATTCGACATCGAGGTAAGGGGGGGATTCTTCTCATTAACCTCTATTATGGGTATTATGAATGATTCGATTGAATTCGTATGTTAGGATTCTGAATTAGGTTATATGTCGGTGTTTGGGGTTTTGGGGTTTGTAGAACTTTAGGTTCAATTTATGATGTGTGATGCAATTGAGTTGTTGTGAATGATGTTTGATGTTGAATATTGATGTTAGAACCTGTTAGAAGTATGTGTAAATGTGCATTTTCGTGCTGTGATGAGAAATTGGACGTTTTGGTATGATTGGGTTCGCACTTGGGATGAAAACAGTGCTGCAGAAAAGTGATTTTTCTGCTATATCAGTAATGTAACCGGTTACATGAAGGAGGTAACCGATTACATGGTCTTAAACAGGCGAAGGACTGCATTTCGCGATGATGTAACCGGTTACATCATTTAGGTAACCGGTTACCACTGGGCGAAATTGATAAATAAAGGTTACTGTCAGTGATGTAACCGGTTACATCATTTAGGTAACCGGTTACCACTGAAGCTTTTTTGAAAAATATTTATTTTAACTGTCCGTAACTTTTAAACCGTTAATTCTTTTTGTACGCCGTTTCGAGGACCTGGTAGATGAATTAATTCCCTATTTTATGATGTATATTAGGGGATTATAACTTAAAAATCATTTGTTGATTTTGTGAATTGGCATTTGGTAGTAGATTGAGTAATGGTACGAACATGTTATGCGGTGTTTTAGCTAGTATGATTGTTGAGATGAGAACATATTGTCGTGATTAAATGTATTATGTTGTGGTGAATATCAAATGGTTGTGATATTATTATGCTTGTATGTTATGACATGAATGATTATGAATTATTGGTGGATGTTAATAATGAGCATGTCGTGGTTGATGCATGCATTTCATAATCATGTTGTTGGCTGTATCCTTTATGGTGGTGGGACAGCGGTAGCTAATTCCCATTGTGTGGAATTAGTGAGAGAAGTAGCCAAATCTTTATGGTGGTGGATCGGTGAGATGGGTTATCCCATGTTTGGTACCACGTGCATTTAGTTTCATTGCATTAGGTTGTTGTGTATAATTGTAACATGAATGGAAGTTGTCCAATGTTATAATTTGTGTGTATTTTGGTATGAATGACTGTAATTGATGAATGTTGCTATATTATCTGAATATAATTGATTTGGGTGAATAATGTATGGATGAAGTTGTATCGTTTATATTCCTATAACATTTGTTAATGCGAATGAAACTCACCCTTACTGTTGTTATTTTTCATATTGAGGAGTAGCTTGTGTACTTGGTGAGGATTAGCTCGTCAAGTAGTTCGTTAGAGTCAGTTGGGTCTGTGTCATGCTCTGGTCGTGTAACACCGGGAATGTTATTTTAGAATTGGCTGATAAACCTCTGTTTTGTTTATGGTTTATGGTTGAATTATGAGTCTTCGACTCCGGATGTTTAATTATTCAGTTGTTAAGAATATTCTGCTGTGTTAACATGCTACCTGAATAATTTTTGGTGTATCGTTCCTTTATGGCATGACATGAATATTTGTTTATTTTATTGGAGTTGTAATACCCTTTTTCATGTTTTACTCTGATTTTGATGTTAATTTTCCGCGGGGTTTAGAAGGGTGTTACAATAGTGGTATCAGAGCATAGTCGGTCGTTTGAGTCAGAGTCTTAGTGTCGGTTAACCCTTCATATACGATTAGTGTAAGGTTGACACTGTCGATACTTCTTGTTCTAATGAATATTGGTTGATATTTAGCAGAACAATGGCCGGAAGAGGAGGAAGAAACGACGACGCGTTCGCTGAGGCTCTGGGCATGATTGCTGGTGTGTTGGGAGGGAATGCCAATGGAGCTGGTATTGGTGCTGACAGGCAGCTGAACAGTTTTCAGAGGAACAATCCTCCGTTGTTCAAAGGCACACACGATCCCGAAGGCGCTCAGAGGTGGCTGAAGGAAATTGAAAGGATCTTCCGAGTGATCGATTATGCTGAAAATCTGAAGGTGAGGTATGGTACTCACATGCTGTCTGAAGAAGCTGATGATTGGTGGATGGCTAGTAGAGATGAACTTGAATCTGCAGGTATAGCGATTACTTGGGCTGTATTCAGGCGAGAATTCCTGAGGAGGTACTTTCCTGAGGATGTTCGGGGCAAGAAAGAAGTTGAGTTTTTAGAGCTGACACAGGGTAACATGACGGTACCGGAATAAGCTTCAAAGTTTGTTAAGCTGGCCAAGTACTATGTCCACTATAACAATGATGAAGCGAGTGAATTTTCAAAATGTGTTAAGTTCGAGAATGGTCTCCGTGATGAAATTAAGCAGGGAATCAGGTACCAAAGGATTCGTCGGTTTACTGATTTGGTAGATTGTAGTAGAATCTATGAAGAGGATAATCTCAAGCTGAAGTCATCTCACTCTCGCGAGTTAGTTGACAAGAAGGGGAAGAAGCCTATGGACCGTGGTAAACCATATGGTAGGGGTAATTATAAAGCTGGAGGTTGGAAGAAGCCTAGTGGGGGAGACTCTAGTGCCCCTGTTAAGTGCTTTAAGTGTGGGGAACTTGGACATCGTGTTCACGAGTGCAAAAGTGATGAGAAGAAGTGCTACAGGTGTGGTAAGGCAGGCCATATTACTGTTGACTGCAAGGGAAAGACTGTGACTTGTTATAACTGTGGCGAAGAGGGCCATATTAGTCCGTAGTGTCCTAAGCCAAAGAATAATCAAGTTGGGGGTAAAGTTTTCGCTTTATCAGGTTCAGAGACTACTCCAGAGGATCGGTTGATTAAAGGTACGTGTTTTATCCATGGCACTCCTTTAATTGAAATAATAGATACTGGAGCAACTCACTCGTTTATTTCGTCGGATTGTGCTAAACGTCTGAACTTGGAAATATCTGATATTCATGGAAGTATGATCATTGACACTCCTGCGTCGGGTTCAGTGACTACTTCGTTTGCCTGTTTGAACTGTCCGATCGATATTTTTGGTAGAGAGTTCGGAATGGACTTAGTGTGCCTTCCGTTGGAACAACTTGATATTATCCTGGGCATGAATTGGTTGCAATTTAATCGGGTCCATATCAAATGTTTCATGAAGACAGTTATTTTTCCTGAAGATGTCAGTGTCGAGGATTCAGCAATGACTGCTAGACAAGTGGATGAAGCAATGAAGGACGGGGCTGTCGTGTTTATGTTGATTGCATCCATGGAAGTGAAGAAGAAAGCGGTGAGTAGTGACTTACCGGTAGTATGTGAATTCCCAGAAGTTTTTCCAGAAGATGTAAGAGAGTTAGCGCCAGAGAGGGAGGTAGAATTTTCTATTGAGTTAGTTCCTGGAACTAGTCCTGTGTCGATGGCGCCGTATCGTATGTCGGCATCTGAATTAGCAGAGTTGAAGAGTCAGCTGGAAGAATTGCTGGAAAAAGGGTTCATTCGTCCTAGTGTGTCGCCGTGGGGTGCGCCAGTGTTGTTGGTAAAGAAGAAAGAAGGCTCTATGAGATTGTGTGTGGATTATAGACAGCTGAATAAAGTTACTATCAAGAATCAGTATCCATTGCCGAGGATTGATGATTTGATGGATCAACTGGTGGGTGCGAGCGTGTTCAGCAAAATTGACTTGAGGTCGGGATATCATCAGATTCGGGTGAAGACGGACGATATTCAGAAGACGACATTTAGAACGAGGTATGGTCATTACGAATATACAGTGATGCCATTTGGAGTGACTAATGCGCCAGGTGTTTTCATGGAGTATGTGAATAGGATCTTCCATCCTTAACTGGATCAGTTCGTGGTGGTATTTATCGATGATATTCTAATATATTCTAAGAGTGAAGAAGAACATGCAGAGCATCTAAGGGTGGTATTAAAACTATTGAAGAAAAAGAAACTTTATGCGAAACTGTCAAAGTGTGAGTTCTGGCTAAGTGAAGTAAGCTTTCTTGGGCATGTAATTTCTAGAGATGGTATTGCCGTTGACCCAACGAAAGTAGAAGCAGTGTCTCAATGGGAAGCTCCGAAGTCAGTTTCCGAAATCCGTAGTTTCCTTGGTCTTGCGGGTTACTATAGGAAGTTCATTGAAGGTTTTTCGAAGCTAGCGTTACCGTTAACTAAGTTTACTAGGAAGGGTCAAGCATTCATCTGGGATTCGAAATGTGAAGAAGGATTCCAAGAGTTGAAGAGGAGGTTGACTAGTGCGCCGATCTTGATTTTTCCGAATCCGGAGGAATCTTTTGTTGTGTATTGTGATGCTTCATTGTTGGGATTAGGAGGTGTACTGATGCAGAATCAACAGGTAGTCGCTTATGCATCGAGACAACTCAAAGTGCATGAGAGAAACTATCCGACTCATGACTTAGAGTTGGCAGCAGTGGTATTTGTGTTGAAATTGTGGAGACATTATCTGTATGGTTCAAGGTTTGAGGTATTTAGCGATCACAAGAGTCTGAAGTATCTCTTTGATCAAAAAGAGCTGAATATGAGGCAAAGAAGGTGGTTAGAGTTCCTCAAGGATTATGATTTTGGACTGAATTACCATCCGGGTAAAGCAAACGTGGTTGCCGATGCTTTGAGTAGGAAGTCCTTGCATATGTCTATGCTTATGGCGAGAGAATTGGATTTAATTGAACAATTCAGAGATTTAAGTCTAGTATGCGAAGGCACTCCTGTCAGTGTTAAGTTAGGTATGCTGAAGCTGACTAGTGGTATTCTGGAAGAGATTCGAGAGGGTCAGAAAGTTGATGTAGAGTTGGTGGATAAGTTGACTCTGATTAACCAAGGCAAGGGAGGTGAATTCAGAATCGACGAGAATGGCATTATGAGGTTTGGTAATCGTGTTTGTGTTCCTAATGTTTCCGAATTGAGGAAGAGTATTCTCGAATAAGGACATCGTAATGGATTGAGTATTCATCCTGGTGCTACCAAGATGTATCATGATTTAAAGAAGCTGTTTTGGTGGCCTGGAATGAAAAAGGAAATAACTGAATTTGTCTATGCTTGTTTGACTTGCCAGAAGTCGAAGATTGAGCATCAGAAACCGTATGGAGCTATGCAACCGTTGTTTATTCTAGAATGGAAGTGGGATAGTATATCTATGGATTTTGTTTCTGGGTTACCGAAGACGATGAAGAAGTATGAAGCCATTTGGGTTATTGTAGACAGGTTGACAAAGTCTGCTCATTTTATACCAATGAGAATGGATTACCCGATGGAGAAGCTTGCTCAATTGTACATTGAGAAGATAGTGAGTTTACATGGTATTCCTTCGAGTATCGTGTCAGATAGAGATCCAAGGTTTACATCTAAATTTTGGGAAGGTTTGCAGAAGGCTTTGGGTACTAAGCTAAGATTGAGTTCTGCTTATCATCCGCAGACGGATGGACAGACGGAAAGAACTATTCAATCGCTAGAAGATTTGTTGCGTGCTTGTGTGTTGGAAAAAGGCGGTACTTGGGATAGTTATCTACCCTTGATCGAATTTACCTACAATAATAGTTTTCACTCGAGTATTGGTATGGCTCCGTTTGAAGCTTTGTATGGTCGGAGGTGTAGGACGCCTTAGTTGGTATGAATCTGGCGAAAGTACTGTGATTGGACCAGAGATTGTTCAAGAAACGACGGAAAAGATTAAGATGATTCAGGAGAAGATGAAGGCTTCTCAAAGTCTTCAGAAGAGTTATCATGACAAGAGGCGGAGAACACTTGAATTTCAAGAAAGGGATCACGTGTTTATGAGAGTTACTCCTATGACTGTTATCGGACGAGCTCTAAAGTCAAGGAAATTGACTCCGCGTTTTATTGGTCCGTTCCAGATTTCAGAAAGAGTAGGAGATGTGGCGTATCGCATTGCGTTGCCACCGACGCTTGCGAATCTGCATGATGTATTCCATGTGTCGCAGTTGAGGAAATACATTGCTGATCCATCTCATGTGATCCAAGTGGATGATGTACAGGTAAAGGATAATCTGACAGTTGAAGCTTTGCCTATGAGGATTGAAGACCGGAAGGTGAAACAATTGCGTGGCAAGGAGATAGCGTTGGTTAGAGTAGCTTGGGGAGGACCAGCCGGTGGAAATGTTACATGGAAATTGGAGAGCCAAATGAAGGACTCCTACCCGGAACTCTTTGCCTAAGGTATGTTTTCGAGGACGAAAACTTTTCTAGTGGGGGAGGGTTGTAACACCCCATAAATTTCTTTATTTAATTTAATTAATTTTTTTTAATTAAAAATTAGAATTAATTGAATTATTTGAGAAATATGGCTTAATGAGGCTAATGGGCCGGTGTCGCAAGTAGCAATTGGGGGGTGTGTCAGTTGCAAAGCCTTTTACTAAACTAAGGTTATATTTTCATAAAATAGAAAAGAGGAGATTTTGTGAAAAGAGAACCAAAAAGGAGAAGAGAAGATTGAACGTGAAATTGGGAGAAGAGCAAGAGCATCCTAGAATTCGACATCGAGGTAAGGGGGGGATTCTTCTCATTAACCTCTATTATGGGTATTATGAATGATTCGATTGAATTCGTATGTTAGGATTCTGAATTGGGTTATATGTCAGTGTTTGGGGTTTTGGGGTTTGTAGAACTTTAGGTTCAATTTATGATGTGTGATGCAATTGAGTTGTTGTGAATGATGTTTAATGTTGAATATTGATGTTAGAACCTGTTAGAAGTATGTGTAAATGTGCATTTTCGTGCTGTGATGAGAATTTGGACGTTTTGGTATGATTGGGTTCGCACTTGGGATGAAAACAGTGTTGCAGAAAAGTGATTTTTCTGCTATATCAGTAATGTAACCGGTTACATGAAGGAGGTAACCGATTACATGGTCTTAAACAGGCGAAGGACTGCATTTCGCGATGATGTAACCGGTTACATCATTTAGGTAACCAGTTACCACTGGGCGAAATTGATAAATAAAGGTTACTGTCAGTGATGTAACCGGTTACATCATTTAGGTAACCGGTTACCACTGAAGCTTTTTTGAAAAATATTTATTTTAATTTTCCGTAACTTTTAAACCGTTAATTCTTTTTGTACGCCGTTTCGAGGACCTGGTAGATGAATTAATTCCCTATTTTATGATGTATATTAGGGGATTATAACTTAAAAATCATTTGTTGATTTTGTGAATTGGTATTTGGTAGTAGATTGAGTAATGGTACGAACATGCTATGCGGTGTTTTAGCTAGTACGATTGTTGAGATAAGAACATATTGTTGTGATTAAATGTATTATGTTGTGGTGAATATCAAATGGTTGTGATATTATTATGCTTGTATGTTGTGACATGAATGATTATGAATTATTGGTGGATGTTAATAATGAGCATGTCGTGGTTGATGCATGCATTTCATAATCATGTTGTGGGCCGTATCCTTTATGGTGGTGGGACAGCGGTAGCTAATTCCCATTGTGTGGAATTAGTGAGAGAAGTAGCCGAATCTTTATGGTGGTGGATCGCTGAGATGGGTTATCCCATGTTTGGTACCACATGCATTTAGTTGTATTGCATTAGGTTGTTGTGTATAATTGTAACATGAATGGAAGTTGTCCAATGTTATAATCTGTGTGTATTTTGGTATGAATGACTGTAATTGATGAATGTTGCTATATTATCTAAATATAATTGATTTTGGTGAATAATGTATGGATGAAGTTGTATCGTTTATATTCCTATAACATTTGTTAATGCGAATGAAACTCACCCTTACTGTTGTTATTTTTCAGATTGAGGAGTAGCTTGTGTACTTGGTGAGGATTAGCTCGTCAAGTAGTTCGTTAGAGTCAGTTGGGTCTGTGTCATGCTCTGGTCGTGTAACACCGGGAACGTTATTTTAGAGTTGGCTGATAAACCTCTTTTTTGTTTATGGTTTATGGTTGAATTATGAGTCTTCGACTCCGGATGTTTAATTATTCAGTTGTTAAGAATATTCCGCTGTGTTAACATGCTACCTGAATAATTTTTGGTTTATCGTTCCTTTATGGCATGACATGAATATTTGTTTATTTTATTGGAGTTGTAATACCCTTTTTCATGTTTTACTCTGATTTTGATGTTAATTTTCCGCGGGGTTTAGAAGGGTGTTACAACCCGTGCTGTCGCACAGGTAATTTTCTATTGATGTTGTGTACAACAGCAAGAAATCAACGGACAAAATGATATATCATTAGTATAGTTAAATGTCATTCAAATGAAGGAGTTTTAATGTATGAATCAAAAGATTTGTTTTTAAATAAATAGTACAATACAAAACGTGTTACAAAGGGTTACACCGAGACCAAAAAAATAATTCTCCAAAAGGTTTGTGAAGAAGTTATAATTTATCGCACACGTTCCTCATTGAAGTGAATGAAATCATCCTGAAATAGCAAAATAAAAGAAAAAAAATTATGATCCATAACATTTGTAAATTCAAAGTGGTAAATTACTATTGTTAATGACATGATAAGATTTAAGGGTCAATTCACACCTTTCAAATGTTATGGAAGACTTCCTTGAATACAACATTGGTGGTAGAGATCACAGGTTCCTTGTCTTTGTCATGAATAAGAATCCTTAATCCCTTTTTGGATTTGACTCTTGAAATAGCCACATATAATTGCCCATGGCTAAAAACCTCTTTTGGCAAATATAATCCAACATTGTCAAGTGATTGACCTTGAGACTTGTTAATAGTCATGGCAAAGGAAACAATAATTGGAAATTGGCGTCTCACCAATTTAAATGGCCATGGGGACTGTGATGGGGACAAAGACATTCTAGGAATATAAAAGAGGTTACTAATATTTTTTCCATAAATGATCTTAGCTTCTATGACATGAGCAGCAAGCCTGGTTACAGTAAGCCTTGTACCATTGCACAATCCTTCAGACTGATCTAGGTTGCGCATCAACATGATAGTGGCCCCAACTTTCAACTTGATTGAATGGTTAGGCAATCCCGAAGTTTTAAGAGCATTTAGGAACTCGGGTGTCACGTGCTCATACGCATCAAAGGTGGTTGCATCAGATTTATCAATAGAATCACTACTAAAGTATTCTTTCTCTTCTCCTACAACAATCGAAAAAGACGTATATTTAGTTGATAATTTCTGTAAAAAATAGTTCAAGTTGTTTTATCAGAAGGTATATAATATTGACATGCATAATTTGTACTCAGTGCAATTTTACTACCTGGAAGAAGGTTTGTGATATATTGATTTATATCGTCAACAACTTCAATTGTTGAAGCCAATATCGCACGACTTTGTAGATAGTTGGAATCAAGATAATTATGAATGAGATCAGGGTATGTATCTTCAACAATTGCCTTAATTGGATCAGAAAAGTTAGAAATTAAGAACTCATCTGAAATACAAATATCAGCATAACCATCATTTGGCTCACACATGGTCCCATCTCCAATATTTAAAATCCACTCAGAAAAGCTCCTTATGTCATCAACTGTAGAATCAGGTGGACCTGTTTGCAAGCGCATGTTCTTTGTAAGCCTCAATACTCTACAATGATCCCAAATATAAGAAGCATTGATTGTGGCATGGATAATATCAGATCTTGTACCTCTTGGTATAACAGGGAGAATTTGTCTGAAGTCACCACCAAAGACAACAACCTTACCTCCAAACACTGTTTCAGATGGCTTCGTGGGTCCACTCATAATATCCTTTAAGGATTTGTCCAGAGATTCAAAGCAAAACTTGTTAGCCATAGGAGCCTCATTCCATATGATTAGATCTGTCATCTTGAGAAGCTCAGCAAGATCATCCTTTTTTTCAATGTTGCAAATTGAAGTTTCTAAGGTAGGGACAGGAATCTTAAATCTAGAATGAGCTGTTTTTCCACCTGGTAACAACAAACTTGCAATTCCACTTGAAGCAACGGGCAAGACTATTTTTTTTTAGACCTAACTGCTGCTGATAAGGTGTTCCACATAAAGGTCTTACCAGTCCCACCGTATCCATATAAAAAAAATACCCCGCCCTGTTGCTTTTCTACAGCATTCATGATTTCCTCAAAAATGCTTCTTTGCCTATCTGTGTATAAAAGAGTAAGCCAAGAGATTGTTAAACAAAAGTACCAACTCAAATATTTTATGACGTTGCAACTATAGAGTGATATTACCTGTAAGAGAAGAGTACAAATTTTCATAAATCTGTTGTTGAGCAACAACATCATATTGGCGTTCATCATAGAGTAGCCTATTTCCTGTAAAGGAGACGACATAATCTTTTGGATATGGCATTGTCTTGAAATCTTTCAGGCTTCGATTATTATTTTGTAAGAGTGTTTCAATTGCCATTAGAGTCCGGTCTTTTAGCTCGGCATCGCTCATTGTAAGACCTGTGTTATTAAAGCGAAAAAATAATGTAAATATGTAACCATTTATCACAATATTAAGAATAAATGAATGTAAGCAATGAGAGGAAATTTGTTGGATATAACAGCATGCATACTAAAAAAGTAAAAATGATGTTTGGATGTAGGAAATTCTTAAATAACTAATGGCACTTGGCTGCTCTTCCAAAACCGAAACTGACTACACAATATTATAGGCACACTATTTGTAACAGTGGCTATGATCTTGGATATTTCCTCATTCACTATTGTAACATAGATGATGTCAATAGTATGTGAACCAATATGACAGTGTTCAGCACAGAATAAAACTAACCATGCTGCTTATATTCGTTTCTTTCGGCACATTTAGAATTCTGGACAAGGTCTTCCATTGTAGTTTTTTAGCATTCAAACAATATATGATAATCTAGCATTAAGCATTAATTGTTGTAAAGTATCGTACGCTAACAACTCATAATGAATATTTAAAAAAAGAACACCAAATTTAGCAATTAAGATAAAATACCTGGGTCTCTTGCCAATAACCGTTGATCATAAAGAATGCCATCCGATAAAAACATCCAAGTCTTCCTCCAGACATGTTCGGGTCTATTCATGGATGAAGATAACAACATCGTCACAAATAACTTGCGTAAAAATAGACCCGAACCCCATAGATGTGCCTCTTTAATTGCCTCGATAAATTCTCGATCATCTTGTAGAAATCCCATTGCAAAGCATGCATCACGAAAAGTTTTAAGTTGTTTACCATCAACTTTCTTGATGTCTTGATAGCACAAAGGACCTTTTTTTGATAGTGAGCATCATCCTTAAATAAAACAATTCACCAGTGCTTTGAGGAACCCAAATGAGTCGACCAATTGTATACCCTCATTTCCTTGGTTTCCAACTCCGGCTTCTTTTATGATAAACAAATTTAGAAAGAAATTCACCATAAGTTAGTGATCTTGCTTCTTCATAAGTTTTGTTTGCCTCGAACCATGATGTAAACATAGACTCGGTTACACTTGGTTTTAGTAAAACATCACCAACTTGCTCGTAGTCTTTGTAGTACACGGAGTTTTCACCTTCCATATGAAAAAACAATCTCTCCACGGCTGGATTCTTGCCATGTATAGAATAAGAGAAGATCCTCCAACATGCTTCACTTGGGGAGATATATCTGCAATCCAAATATTGCTTGATCTCGTCAACGTTGTTCTTGTCCTGACCTTGTATAATTGCAGAAATTCGATCCGAACCTTTGTTCATATATTTGAAAAGATATTTTATAGAAGTACTTTGGTTGCACCATTCCATGTTGATCTGGGCTTGGTATTTCAACAACAAACTTGGATTGTGAGGAACTACATGACCACTATGAAAAATGATGCCGTTTTTTTCAATTGTGTGTCCGTTGTTTCTTCTCCTATAAACCGGAAAGCCTTCTTGGTCCACTATAGTGGTAAACTGAAACTTCTTAGGGTAAAATTTGGTGCATTTGTTATCTTTCATGCAAGAAGACTTGACATTTGCCAAACCACAGGGACCATGAACCATGTGAGCTTTGACCAAATTGTACAACCGAGGGTGTGTTTCCGGATCGGGCACTTCAGCACTTATGATCTTGTCAATGTCTTCGGGTCCTGGATATTTGTTTAAAGGATGCAAAAAGATCAATATATGGGCATGGGGCAATCCTCTCTTTTGGAACTCAATGGTGTACATATCTAGCATTGGAAGAGCAAAATAGAATTAGGAACAATGTTAGTTGTAGTACTACAAAATTTGAGCAAAGAGGAATAAATAACTCACAAGAAAGCACTTTGCCAAGAACACCTTTTTTGGTTAGATCCGAAAGCAATTGGTCAAACTTGATTTTGAAAATTCTTGAAATAACATCGGGTCGATCTTGAGGTTTCAGATGTAGAGGTCCAAGCACTCTTTGAATCTCAGGCCAATTTGGGTTACAGGTAAAAGTAATAAACAAATCAGGAAACCCAACTTTACTGCATATAGCCATCCCATCATAGTATAATTGATTCATAAACCTACGACCACCGACAAAGGACGAAGGCAAAACAACTCGCTTACCTATGCTTACACCTGGAAGTTGACTCTGATCGCCCTCTTTCTCCAAAGAGTTGTACTTGGTAACCCGAAGCTTAGGTTGGTTTTTGCGTAGCCATTCTAGTTTCTCGGACTCCAACATTGTGTAACCATCGACCAGGAATTGCTGGAACAACCTTCTAGAAGATAACAGAGTCTTAGCTTCGGTTAACCTTGTTTGAATGCGAAATGCAAGCCATTCGCGTATTGTGAGCCTATTTCTTATGCTATTTTCTTTGAAAGGCAAGTCTCTATGTGCTACATAAGGTCTATAACCATCCTCACCATAAGGAAATATCAAAGGATACTAGTAAGCCATATAAGCCGCATGCAGTTCGTTGATTCTTTGAAGTCGTCCTCCCTTTGTCTGCATTATGATATACCTCATTTCAGCTGTGTCAATATCACCGACAACCAAGGCTACAACCTCGGATACAGTTGGTTGATTATACACTCTCCCATCAGTGGATCTGTTAGAAATGAGTCACAGCTTCAAGTTTGGAGTTTCCCCATTATTTAACCATTGCGTTGCCATTTGAAAACTCTTAGCATGAGGATTGAATTCATACAGCATATTGGATAACTGATTTATAACCACTGGATCAAAGTTTTCTTTGTTCCTTCACATGAGAAAACATTAATATTAATACAAATGAATGCACATGATTAGATATCACAAAAAAAGGAGATGACAGCATGTTAATAACAGTCACAGTAGTATGTCAGGGGCAATAACCTTAGTCCATGCATTCGGTTTTCAACTTCATTCTCCGTGTCATAAATGTATAATTGAGCAAACTTCGGTTTTTGACCTTGAGCAGGCAACAAACTTCTGATTCGATGACAGGTTTGACCTTGTATCCTTAGTGTTGGAGGCCCACGTTCATCGTTAAAACGATTATCCAACTTTTCCCCAGGTGAAGTAAATGCAAACATCATGTTGTAAACACGGATGTGTTGTTGAAATTTCCGGCTAACAACGTTCTCGTGATCAAACAATAGCTTTTCAAGTATTTCTGGAGGCTGTCTAAGCATTGGCAGTTCAACTTTCCCGTTCCCACAACACAACATAAACTTCGGGTTAGCGGAATGGGAAATCTTGTGCATCCTCTCTTGATACCACATCATTGCTTTACAATAACGACCTTCGATAAGAGGGGAACCGATATCGTAGTATTCTACATAAGAAACAAAAGAATCAATCATTGATTAGAAAATAATCATGCAGCCTATGAAGAGTTTGTTGACTGAAGCAAAATATATCAAAAACTGCATACCCTCGGAATTTCCGGTTGTATTCGCATGAATTGTAAATGGTGCTCCATCTTTTTCCGAGTCTGAACAGAACTCATCTTCGGATTCATATGCTGTTATGTTAATTCACAGTAAATGTTCACCAATTAGAATGAGTGCATCGCACGATTGGCTTAAAGGCAGAAAGTGTGACACAAAAATTAAACCATGTATTGTTATTATTGCTGGAAGAAAGTATTACACTTACTTGCAAAGGGGTCATATTCTCTATCATCGTCGGAGTTGCTATCAAAATCCATATTGACCGTAGGTGTAAATATAGGACATGTTGGTTCTGTTCTCTGCTTTGGAATATGTGTGGACTGTGATACCGCCGGTGCTTCGTGCATAACATGCTGGTTCATGTCCTCTGGTGTTTGCAGACCAGTGAAGTATGGTGTACTGCGAACGCTGTCGAACAATGGCTTTCACAATGAATATTCTATAATTATAAGTGAATTAAAACATAATGTACCATGTTGGTTACCTTGAAGCCGGTGATTCTGTTGGTATAGACTGCCTGTCCCTAATTGAACTTTGGTTAGGGACATGCTTATTCAAATTGAAGGATAGGTTTTGATCTGTTTGTGTTTTCCTAGGCCTGCCCCTACATGGTTTATGGATCGCTGGACATCTGTACATTTGAAGTTAATTAAAGATTATTAAACATATAAACATTCAAAGATTAATAATTGACTTATAAACTCTGCATTCGTTATGACTGTTTTGAGGATTGGATCAGACTCCAATATCTTAGCTAATAGTAGACCTCAGTTAATCCGCAATGTATGTATCTTTATACGGAACATTGTCTACATGTCGGTGCTATATACAAAATAAACCGCGGTACATTGTGACAACAGATTAATTGTATATATAACCAATCCTCACAGTGTGCAGATTAGTATGGACAATTATAAAGATGAAAAAGCCAAATTTAACAGGACACCCATACAGTGTGTAGAAACAATTATAACCGGTTCTTCCATGTAGTTTAAGATGATACATAATAAAAGTACCTAGCTTGTGAGTATTGTGGTGTCGTTTTCTTTACCTCCCCGTTTCACTGGGGAGGACGGCACGCTAAACCCTTCACGCGAAATTTGGAAGGAGAATGCGCCCGTGGTGGGATGAATTTTGTTTCAGTTCTTCCTACGATATCACACGAACTTTCTTATTGGTCCTACGAGTAGGAAAGGGAAAAAAAGATCTCAACTAAACCCTAGGAGTTTGCTAAGTGTGGGGATTTCACCTAGACTAGAAATTCTGGAGTCCGGGGGGTCGGTTATACATAGGGAAGTGTTTAAACACCCTACATATCTGTAGTACTCTACAGGAACCTTCTTTGTGTCATTGTGATTGTGTTTATTGCTAAAGATTGGGAAAGTTTCTCCTTTGTATTAGGAGAAGGAATTGAATTGATTTGAAAAGACAGACAAACAGACAGACTGACTATTTTTGGTATTTTATTAGCTCGCTGAGATTCCTTGTGAACCTCATGCCTACATATCCCTAGTGGAAGTCAGAGCTTAATGTAGTTCGGGGAACTAACTAGGGAAATTAATTGTTTTTGGTGCCTTGCTTGAAGCTCAAGGTTGAAGCTTTGAATTAAATCTCTGTTTACAGTAAAGAGACATGGAATCATCTTTACAGAGAGGTATTAGTACTATTCTACCACAAACATTTAAAGGAGTGACAAAATAACTGAATTCATTTCATTCAAGAGGGGGACCTTACTTGTGTATGTGCAAGTATACCAGTCAAATGCCTCTTCAATGAAAGAAAGTTGCTCATCCAAATTAGGGAAAGTTACCACATGTCTGGGTTTTACTGCCAGCTCATGCCTTTCAAAATCCTAAATGGGAGACTTGATTAAAATTGAAATTGAAATGGAAATGTTTGTTTGTTTGAATGTGGTAGAGTAGTAAAAATATCTCTCTATAGAGATAAGCTATGTCTATCTACTGTATAAAAGATTTGACTTTAGCTGGCTTGTATGAGGCCCAAGCTTGAGGCTTTTTGATTGATTAATTAATTATTATTGACTCTGGGAGATGACTCCACTGGGGATTAATTACATGGGTATTTTTGTGTTCTGTACAAAGCCCAGAATTGAGGCTGACTCTACTTAGGGAGACTCTATTTATGTGCCTTGTACAAAGCCCAAGGTTGTGGCTAACTGTTGAGGATAATTGAATGAATGACTCTATTTTATGTGCCTTGTACAAAGCCCAAGGTTGTGGCTGACTCTAGCTAGGGAAAACTTTATTTTCTGCCTTGTACCAAGCCCAAGGTTATGGCAGACTCTTAAATAAACTGAGTATGGATGACTCTATAGGGAAAAGATCCTAGGTGTTAGGAATCTTTGACACATGAAAATATGGTTTATCTGCCTTGTACAGAGCCCAAGGTTGTGGCTACTGAGTGATGAAGAACTCACTGGGGAGACTCTATTATCTGCCTTGTACAATGCCCAAGGTTGAGGCTGACTCTTGACAGGGGAGTTTTATTGTTTGGGTGCCTTGTATGAAGCCCAAGGTTGAGGCTAACTATTTTTGTTGTTTTTGACTCTATTGAGGAGATTTTATTTATTGAAAGACTGTTTTTCTTCGGAAGCTAACCCTTTCCAGGGATTTTGACTCAGCTGGTGAATTTGTCTGTTAAAAGACTGACTTTATCATGTTTTTTGGAGGCTGACCCTTTCCAGGGGTTTTGACTCTTTTTGGGGAAATTATCTCCTAAGAGAAATGAATCTTTATTTTTTGACATTTAATAATTGACTTTGGAGGCTAACCCTTTCCAGGGATTTTTGTTGAAATGAAAGAATGTGTGGAAGCTAACCCTTTCCAGGGATTTTTGTTGAAATGAAAGAATGTGTGGAAGCTAACCCTTTCCAGGGATTTTTGTTAACATGAATGGCAGAAAGATTATCTAATGGAGACTTCTTGTTTAAAGCCCAAGATGAAGGCTGACACATGCTGAGGAGAAATAAACATAGATCCTAGACTCTGCTAAGGAAGATTGATGAAGATAAGGGTGACAGAGACTGTCCATGTCTCTCATTCCAAAAGGTGTGCTCAATGTGAAATTGAGACAAACTTAGCTTGTTTAAAGTCTGGTTTAAATTGGAAGAAACTCACCAGGGTAGGCTAAAAGGTGACTAAAGACCTGTTCCTATGTTTATAAGAAACCTGATGGGTCCTTGTATACAAGCTCAAGAGGAAGCTGGAAATGCTTTTAAGAAGCCTGTGGGTCCTTGTACAAAGCCCAAGAGGAGGCTAATCGAGGTTCCTTGTTATAGCACAAGAGAAAGCTATGTAGTTTTGAACTTATTTTGGCTCTAAGCAAATGGGTAAGAGGTTTCACCGGGAATAATTCCTCTTTGGGTGGATGTGTCCTATATTTTTGGATTATAAGGTTTTTGCCAAGATGTTTCACCGGGAATAATTCATCTTGGGGGTTTGAACTACAGATCTCTAATTAGGAAAGAGCCTTCACCGGGAAGACATTCTCAATCCTAGGCCATATTCCTATAATATATATATATAGTTTAACTGTCCTAGGGTTTATACTCAAACGTAGTTCTAAACTAATATATATGCACAGTTTATATTTGACAGTAATTTAAACAAAGACTGTAAATTGAAAGCTTGTAAAGCCTAACCTGGATGGAGTGGAGGCCTTTGAAGAAGTATGTACAGAGCCTCAACAGTAATTTTGTTGTTTTGTTGATAACAGTTGAGTATATATAATAAACAGTTAATGGTTTTTGAAAACAGAAGAAGTGAAGATGGACAAAGGTCACATAGGTATCTGAAGAGTTTCACCGGGAATAATGCCCTTCAAATACCAGAAGAATGTTTTGGAAACAGAAAGAAGATTTTGAAAATACAGTTTTGAAAACAAGCTAAGAAGAGAAGGTTTTTGGGACTTACACTCTATTAGAGGCCCAGTACTTTACAGTACTGGTTATGAGAGCAATTTGAAAATGATTTTGAATGATACAAGGTTTTGTTGTTTGAAAACCCTAATCATTTGATTTATTCGGAGATTGAAAACAGTTTTGAAAATTGACAAAAGTCAACTTAATTAGGGTAAAAATAAAGACTTTTTAACTAATTAAGACCTAAACAATTAGGGTTTTATCATAAAATTATTTACAAAGTGATTAGGTTAAAATAAAGTGATAATATATATTTAAAGTATTTAAGAAAACACTTAAAAACATACTATTTTAAACCTAATTAAAATTCAAGAAATAAATAATATTTTTATGATTTTTTTGACTATTCACAAAATAGATATATTAAATAATAGGTGTATGAAAAATGAAGTGAAAATGATTTAATTTGATAGGTAAATTAATTGTGTGAATTTGTGAAGAAACTTAGTGTGAAAAGTGATAAAAAAATGGTTTTGTCACCTAGAGGGGTTGAACTCACGCCCTCCAAGTCATTGGCCAAAACACCCACCATCTGGGCTACGCGCGTAGTTTGTTTAAGATGCACATCCAACTTATTATATTTTCAAACAAGTGGCAAAACATTGAAAAATAAATGAAGCAAAAAGTCTGGGGCGAGGGGGATTCGAACCCCAGACTTGAGGCATGATGAGACTAAGGGCGTATGTGTGGCCACTGGGGCAAGTTTGTTCAGTCGTTTATAAAACACCTATCACTCAAAATAAAATAAACTTTGCCCTGAGATTTCAAAAATGGCGCGCTTCACCATCTTCGTCTTCAACCTCAAGTTCTCCATTTTTGAATTTCTGAACTTACTCGTTTCTCAACTATTTGCAACGATGTAAACATGAAACTTGCTCTAAATTCACTCACGATTTTGAATATGTAACTAACATGGATTAATATTAACTACATCTAACTAATTTACCAGAAATCGTGAAGAACCCTAAAATTTCAAAATCAAATTAAATGACTATACTGAAAGATAAATGAATGATGATAGAGGGTTTTCAATCCTCTGATGATGCTGAACAAGATAGAATCGAGCTATTTCACAAAGAGTGCTTAAATTAGAGAGGTGAAGTTTAGAAACTTACCTCTGAAAATGGAGGTCGTGAGGATGATAGAGAGCACCTGGGCTTGAATGAATGATCTCAATAGCTTCCCTGAGACTCAATGATGCTAACTGAATGCTTATTGGAGCTTGAATCCTCCTGAATTGCTCTATGGACCTCCCTCGATTTCAGCTTCAAGTGAACATGGAGGTTGTTGAATTTGGAGTTACAGATGAGCTGCAGCCATCTGGTTAGCTTCACTATGACCTGAGGAATGTGCCTGGATGATTGGCTTGGCTCAGAACCTCCTGAATTACTCCATGGACCTCCAACTGCAAATGCTCCAAAGTGAGAGCAACAATGGTGTTCCTCCACTTACAGAAGTGATCCAGGTGCTTGGATCACCTCAAATGACCTCCCTTGAGATGTTAGAATGTTCACTTCCCAAAGATGAGCTCTGGTTTGAAGAAATCGATTCTTCTTGCCAAAGAACTTTGAAAAACAATGAACATGAGAAGAGAAAGAGAAAGCAAGAAATATGGTTGCTTTGGTGTGTTTTTGAATGAGGAATGCATCTGTATTTATAGGCAAATGGATCAGTATAGCTGCAGAGGAGTGAGCTTCCTTAGTGAAGTTGATTTGCTTTCTTAGCCATGAAGGAAGTTTGCAATGATGAGAATTTTGATTCCATTTGATCAATCCCCTAGCCCTCGATTTTGTTTAATCTTAGGGGACAATTCTGAGTCAGAAATGAGCTCTAATTGGTTGGTGAGAAGATTCCTTGGGTGATTCATCAATTTGCCATAAATTCACAAATGTAATCATTACATAATCACATGTTCTTGTTTTTAGAATCTTCTTCAATTCTTATGGCATGGTGAAAATGAATGCATGGCATGGTTTCAGATGTGTTATGGGTCGTGTAGCATCCATAAGAGAGGTTATTTGCACAAAATTTGCAAAGTCCAAAAGTGTCCATGACCTATAATTTTACTTCATGAGGCCAACTTTGAACAAGCATAACTCTTAGCTCAAATTGAATTTGGAGAAGGTTGAACACAATTTGGAAAGCCCTAAACATCTACTTTAAATCATTAGTTTATGTCTTCTTCAGAATCATTTGGGAAATTTGTGAAAAATGAGCCCAAAGTTGGATGAAAACTAGGTTAAAACACTTAGAAAAATTTCTAAGTGTTTATGACCTAAACTTCAAAATTTCCAAAACTTCATAAATGGTTGATCTTTTGAAAAAAGTTCCTTTGTAAGATGTTGTTTTATTTTGCAAGATCTACAACTTTCATGTTGGAAGTTTTTTGAGTTGTGTAGGTGAAATTTTGAGTTCTCACCATGCCTTCAAAAACCCTAATTCCCGACTTTTTGCTCCTTGATGAATTTCTTTGAATTTCTTTGGTCAAATGACTTTAATATCCATATATTGATGATATTGATCTTTGAAAGTCATTTTTTGACCAAAAACCTTAAAAGTCAAAGGTGATCCCATACAGTTGACTTTTGCCTGACAAAGTGAATTTTTGGACTTTTGTGTAGAAACAAGATCTTATCCTCAAATGAATGATGTAAATGGATTATATTGAGGTAGTAGAGACTCTTGAATCATGTCTTGAGTTTTGGATTCATGCCCTGATTAAAAGTCAACTATCTTGGTGAATTAGGTCAAAAACCCTAATTGTCGACCAGAGGACAATGATGACTGTAGACTTTGAACTGAGGTGTAATGTCCAGTGGATCTTGTCATGTGAGTTATTTGAAGATGATTGATGTCTTTGAATGGTTCCCTGGGGCTTTTTAGGGTTTCCCAAAAGTGATCCCTGATTTTAGTCCTTGATAGGCTCCAAACCCTAGTCTGTTGATCTGAGTAATCCTGTGCTTAGATGACTGGGTGTCTTAATCAATCATAGGTGTAATGATGAGGCTTTTGAGTCTTATGATTGTATTAGAGACTAATCCCTCTATTGATTGATCCTTTGCCTGAGTTTTCTTGTCTTTGAACACCCTCGATTGAATGCCAGACTGCCCTGGATACTTACTTTGACTTGATGAAAATCCTGAAGATATGTCATCTCAGGGGGGGTCAAAAATTAGGGTATGACAGATGCCCCTACTTAAGTTTCTTTTATCTGGAGGGAGAGAGATTGATATCTCGATCTCTCCTGCGTAAAAGAGACTTAAATATCAAAGAATGCCCGAATTTTGGGCGCTCCTGAGATGATAAAATCTTTGCATGATTTGATCCGGTTGTCGCATTTGGCGGGGGATGAGGAGACAAACTCCTGCAGAAATACTTGATGTGGATTCTGGCGAATGGATGGCAGTGTAGGATGCGCAATCCATCTTCTTTAACTAAGTGTTGATACTTAGAAAAAGGTAAAAACCTCCCCCTTGTTTCGGATGTCCATATCTCGAAACTGGTCTTAGTTGCGTTTGGACAATATCTCAGATAAAGAGAAAATTTCCAAAGATTTGTTTCCTCATCAAACTTCTTATCAGCACTTGGAGATAAGATACCATTTGATGGTAAATAAAGAAACTTCAAAGGTTTGTTTCCTCACCAAACTTCTTACCAGCACTTGGAGGTAAGATACCATTTGATGGTAATAAAGAAACTTCAAAGGTTTGTTTCCTCATCAAACTTCTTACCAGCACTTGGAGGTAAGATACCATTTGATGGTAATAAAGATACTTCAAAAGTTTGTTTCCTCATCAAACTTCTTACCAGCACTTGGAGGTAAGATACCATTTGACGGTAACAAAGAAACTTCAAGGTTTGTTTCCTCACCAAACTTCTTACCAGCACTTGGAGGTAAGATACCATTTGATGGTAATAAAGAAACTTCAAAGGTTTGTTTCCTCATCAAACTTCTCATCAGCACTTGGAGATAAGATACCATTTGACGGTAATAAAGAAACTTCAAGGTTTGTTTCCTCATCAAACTTCTTACCAACACTTGGAGGTAAGATACCATTTGACGATAATAAAGAAACTTCAAAGGTTTGTTTCCTCATCAAACTTCTCATCAGCACTTGGAGATGAGATACCATTTGACGGTAATAAAGAAACTTCAAGGTTTGTTTCCTCATCAAACTTCTTACCAGCACTTGGAGGTAAGATACCATTTGATGGTAACAAAGAAACTTCACCATCTTCCCTTTTGACCTGGCATCTTTGAAAGATTGTCATATGGGCCCGCTCTTTTGAGGGGCTAATGACTTTGTTTGAAGGCGGACGAACTGTTTTCGGGGTGGAAACTGCCATTCGTCGACTGGTGCCTGGGGAATCAACAAACTGTTTTCCTAAGGGAAAACTACCATTCATCGACTCTGTGGGGAACTAAACATCCCTGAAACAGACAAACTGTTTGAAGAAACTGCCATTTGTCGATTTCTTGAGTATTTAACAGACAAACTGTCTTTCCTTGGGGAAAGACTACCATTTGTTGACTCCGCTGGGGATCATGAACTATCTTCTGGATGAAGACTACCATTCACTGATTCTGCTAGGGAATCATTTGTCGATCTGCTGGGAGATTCTGAATTATTTTCTTTGATGAAGAGTGGCACCTCTTGATCTTGCTGGGGAAATACCAAACCTCTGGGGAATTCAAAAATGCAAAGCAGATTATCTTATCTGAAGAAGACTGTCGAGTGTCGCTCTACAGGAGAATCTCGGCTGAGGATTTCCAAAAGTGAACAAACTATCTCTTTGAGGGAGACTACCATCTATTGACTTGCTTGGGGAGATCCTTGTGTATGAACTGTTGTCTCGAAGGAAAAAGTTTCTCCGGAACTTGCAGGGGAAACTTGAGTTTATGCCTCAATGACTCGGGCATTCACATGATCAAAGCCTGACTCGACTATGCAGTTATGATGTAATGTATGCATGAATATTATGACAATGATAAAATGTAAAGTGAATGTGAATAAAATTGTCGCGGATGTAAAATCCTATGATACGACTGAAATTCGTGTGGATCAGAAGATGTCCTCTTCTTGGAGTTCGAACTCTGTTGGGAATATCTGGTTATCAGTTGTCCGCTGTCCGAAGTAAGTAATATGAATTGAAGTAAAGATCCGTCATCGGGAGATGTTCGCAAAGCGACCTCATGGGGAAATATTGGTTCCCGGAGTCTCAACCGTTCTCGGAGCAACTATTTGCATTCTTCCTATTGTTTGTAAACCTTAGAAAGAAATTTCACCTTTATTTTTGCAAGTAAATTCATTTTTATTTTATGAAAACATTTGTTTCAAGAAAAATGACTGTTTAAACTTAAAATGCATTTCAAGAAACTGAATAAGACTAGATTACAAAGGAAAAGCACAAGGCTCAAATTATTATATATGGAATGGTAATCAGCCAAATGCTTGATTCCATGGAGTATTTACAAAGTTGGAAATTGGTAATTTTCGGGAAAAGGGCTACGATGAAACGTGACGACCGTTATCTTTCCCTTCCACTCCGAGTTGCGCTGTATTCGTGCTTCGTAGAAGATGACCTACTGCTGATGAATACTCCACTATGGATTTTGAATGATCAAGTTTGTCCTGAACACAGTTACTTGCCATATATCCCTAACTTTTGCGTAAACTACCCCTTTCGGGTTTTAAGTCTACCGGGATTGATTATTTATTTTTTATGTCTCTAACTTTTGCCTGAATCGCCCTTTCGGGTTTTCGATTCACCGAGACGCTCTTTTTTGCCTAAGTCGCTCTTTGCGAGTTTTCAACTTAGCGAGCTGTTCTTTTGATTATTTAGGCGAAGTATTTCTTGACTGCGTCGACGTTCACAGGACGGGTGAATTCTTCTCCATCCATAGTCGTGAGTATTAAGGCTCCTCCTGAGAAAGCTCTCTTGACCACGTAGGGGCCGTCATAATTGGGAGTCCATTTCCCTCTCGAATCTGTGAGAAAAGATTGAATCTTTTTGAGTACAAGGTCGCCTTCTTTGATTGTGCGAGGTCGAACCTTTTTGTCGAAAGCTTTCTTCATTCTTTGTTGATATAGCTGTCTGTGGCATAAAGCTGTCATGCGCTTTTCTTCGATTAAGTTCAATTCATCGAATTTACTTTGACACCACTCGGCTTCTGTTAGTTTTGCCTCCATCAAAACTCTCATTGATGGAATTTCAACCTCTATTGGTAGGACTGCCTCCATGCCATATACAAGGGAGAAAGGAGTTGCTCCAGTCGAAGTACGTACTGATGTACGGTAACCATGAAGAGCATACGGGAGCATTTCATGCCAATCTTTGTAAGTGATGACCATCTTCTGAATGATTTTCTTGATGTTTTTGTTAGCTGCTTCTACAGCTCCATTCATCTTTGGCCTGTAAGGAGATGAGTTGTGATGTTTAATCTTGAATTCTTCACAAAGCTCCTTCATCATTTTGTTATTCAAATTTGACCCATTGTCAGTGATTATCTTGCTAGGAATGCCATAGCGACAGATGATGTGATTCTTGATAAACCTGACGACAACTTGTCTTGTAACATTTGTATATGAAGCTGCTTCAACCCATTTGGTGAAATAGTCTATGGCTACCAAGATGAAGCGATGTCCGTTGGACGCTTTTGGTTCGATCATTCCAATCATGTCGATTCCCCATATGGAGAAAGGCCAAGGGGAAGAGAGTATGTTGAGAAGAGATGGTGGCACATGAATTCTATCGGCGTAGATCTGGCATTTGTGACACCTCTTTGCGTACTGGTAGCAATCTGACTCCATCGTCAGCCAATAATATCCTGCTCTCAGTATTTTCCTTGTCATGGTATGTCCATTGGTGTGAGTACCAAAGGAACCTTCATGTATTTCTCTCATGAGTATTTCTGCTTCTTTTCTGTCAACGCATCTGAGCAGAACCATGTCGAAGTTTCTCTTGTACAGAACATCTTCATTCAGGAAGAATCTACATGCTAACCTTCTCAAAGTCTTTCTATCTTTCTTTGATGCCCCAAGAGGGTACTTTTGCTTTTGAAGAAAGTTCTTGATGTCGTGATACCACGGTTTGTCGTCGATGATTGCTTCTACTGTGAACACATGAGCGGGCCTATCCAGGCGCATAACATCGATCCGAGGAATGTCATTCCAATGATTTATCCTAATCATGGAAGAGAGTGTGGCTAATGCATCAGCCAAGTTATTTTCTTCACGAGGAATGTGATGAAAATCTACCCTGTCGAAGAATGGTAACAATCTTCTTGCGTAGTCTTTGTAAGGAATTAGCCCTGGTTGGCGTGTTTCCCATTCTCCTTTGATTTGATTGATGACCAAAGCAGAATCTCCATATACATCCAAGTGTTTGATTCTTAGATCCACGGCTTCTTCGAGACCCATGATGCAAGCTTCATATTCGGCCTCATTGTTTGTGCATTTGAAAGTTAATCTGGCAGTAAATGGAATATGGGTACCCTGAGGTGTAACAATGATTGCCCCAATTCCTCGTCCATAAGCATTGACAGCTCCGTCAAAGATTAAGCCCCACTGGGATCCTATCTCAGGTCCTTCGTCTGGTAGTGGCTCGTCGTAATCTTTCATCTTGAGGTACATGACGTCCTCGTCCGGAAAGTCGAAACTGGTTGATTCATGACCATTGAGTGGGTGGTGAGCCAGGTGCTCAGCTAGAATGCTTCCTTTCACGGCTTTCTGTGCGTGATACTCAATGTCATATTCTGATAACAACATCTGCCAACGGGCAATTCTCCCGGTTAAGGCAGGCTTCTCAAAGATGTACTTGATTGGATCCATATGAGAGATCAAACAAGTAGTATGTCGAATCATGTACTGGCGGAGACGCTTGGCAGCCCAGGCCAAAGCACAACACGTCTTCTCGAGCATGGAGTAGCGGGATTCACAGTCAGTGAATTTCTTGCTCAGGTAGTAAATGGCATGCTCTTTTCTCTTTGTCTCGTCTTGCTGTCCAAGGACACAACCCATGGAGTCTTCTAAGACGGTTAAGTACATTATCAAAGTTCTTCCTTCCACTGGAGGAGACAAGATGGGTGGTTCGAGCAGATATTCCTTAATGCTGTCGAATGCTTTCTGACAATCGTCTGTCCAGACGCAACTTTGATTTTTCCGTAGAAGTTTGAAAATAGGAGCGCAAGTTGCAGTCATGAGATATATGAATCTCGAGATGTAATTCAGACGTCCAAGAAATCCTCTAACTTGTTTCTCGGTTCTGGGTGAAGGCATTTCTTGAATTGCCTTGACTTTGTCTGGATCTACTTCAATTCCTCGTTTGCTGACAATGAAACCAAGGAGTTTTCCTGAATAGACACCAAAGGTACACTTGTTGGGGTTCAGGCGAAGCTGAAACTTCCGTAAGCGTTGAAATAACTTTATCAGATTCTGTATGTGATCTTCTTCATTTTCTGATTTGGCAATCATGTCGTCCACACAGACTTCCACTTCCTTATGCATCATGTCGTGGAAAAGCGTAGTCATGGCTCTTTGATAAGTTGCCCCTGCGTTCTTTAGTCCAAAAGGCATAACACGGTAGCAGA